>NC_043745.1:12564375-13251914 GCF_902148845.1 Salarias fasciatus | reverse complement strand
ATGACTGGCAAACACCTTGCATGATAGTTGCTGATGAAGTGCAGTGAGACTGCACAGATGATAAAGCGTGATGAAAAGTAAAGTGTTTTTACCATAGTATCCGCTCTCTTTCAAAAAACTCTCGCCAGAATCTCCATGAACCTGAAATGATTCACCTCAAGAGATTTATCCTGATAAAGTCCTATCGATCATTGCATTGCCCTGTCACTAGTAAAACTCAAAGCACATTTTTAAGCACCTTAAAGGTTTCTTGCCTTGTATGTGAGTGATGGTTGACAGCACATTGTCCTTGTTGTGCCAAGGCCCGTGCCCTCATTCCGCCCATGCTGCGCCCCGCTCAGGTAATGCAACAGATTGTCCATGCTGCTTCACAGGAGGACGACTCCACCCTGCTCCTCTCTTTCACAGTAACGGGGGGGGATTAGTATCTGTGCAGCCCCTCCAGCCTTTTATCCAGAGCTAACACCTTTACCATGACACCAGTCACACAAAACAAATGCCGGCTGAGCCTTGTAGCACACACGCACGCAGCACGTTCCACAACATGGGCACTCTGACTGTGCCTGGGTGTCAACACTACCCAACTCAATTACTTTAGTCTGCAGCGCACCACTAATCCCCACCCCTACCCCTCCTCTACGCCGCTACCATTATTCCTGTACATCAACAGATTTGCATGTACTTTCACGCCACTATTTAGTTTGCTGTTTATTTTTAGAAGCCCACGCCTAATTAGGGGGAGCTGGTGTAGAACACAAGCATAAACGGCAACATTAGTGCTGGCGCTAATGAGAGAAGATATTGTGGGTAAAGCTCAGTAATTTCATCCTGTACTCTATTATTATTCTTTCATTATCGTCTCAGCGGATGGCTGACCCCTCTACCTCTCTTGCTCGTCCTCTCTCTCTCTCTCCTTCCCTTGCTCTTGGGATTGTCAGGTTCCTTTTTGGCCCTGATATTCAGGTACATATGGCATGTTGAAGAGCCACAACATTAAAACCACCAGCTGAATATTTTGTACATCCTTGATGCGGACAAAACAGTCCCTACCTGTCAAGGTATGAATGTCATCAGACTTCAGAATGTGTTTTGGCAAGGCTTTCAAGAATCAGATTTTCAAAATGACAAACATCGGCGCTGCATTGTGTTTCACTGGGAGGCCAAGTTTGCAGAATGAACTCTCAGTCAAGCGATTCCTCACAAATACTTTGTAGTATGGCAGTGTGGAACATTAAACTGAAATAGGCATCTGCCATCAGGCAATACTATTACCATATGCGGCCTTCAACAATGCTCAATAAAGTGGTATATATCAAAGCAACATTCCTATGAATGCCTGAACTCAAGGTTTGCACAGTACAATACATGCCTTCAAACAGCTTTTCTTTTTCTCATCGCGCATCATGCTGCTATTACTTCTGTAGGTACGCAACAGACAACCTCTTGGTGGAAAAGAAAACATTTCAAATGAACCGGCCACCTTCTTTCACTGCTCCAGTATCTTACTGAGTTTGCCGGTACTGTTGGATAGATTGTGATGCACTGTGCATAATGCCATCTTTTGATATTAGCAGACCTTGAGGGTTTAAGCGATTTGTGGAACATGCATCTAATTTTGCTTTTAACTTTGATATTGCCATTTCACAAGTTTTATATCTATATATGTTGTTTAAACGCAAGAAGGGAAAGAAACAAGCCGCTGAGTTGTTTTCATACAGTAAATCTATCATTTTGCCATCAGAAATTGGTCTCAGCACATGGACTTTTTAAATGTTGGATGGCGGACAGAGGTCACTTTGTTGTTACAAACTGCTCTCAACTCGTCTGCGCCTACCAAGAACACACTGTGAGACCAACTGTTTTGGAAATGTTCTGAAACAGTCATTTCACCTTTTGTTCCACTTCCAGCACACCAACTTACAAAACTGACTGCTTTACACACCCAACCTCCACTTGACATTGGCCACTTTAACAAGAGAATCAGAGTTATTCACTTCATCTGTCAATGGTTTTAAAGGCAATTGTGTGTAAACATACATGATTGTTTATGCTGTCTTGTTTGTTTGCATAGTTGTGCATGACAGGCCCGTATGACATACTGTGAACAATGAGCTATGGGGAATGAGGTGAGAAAATCACTGAGTCGTCCACACGTACCCCTATTTTTCAAATAAACCATTATATCCAAGTCCCCATCTCCAGCCTCACACTCACTACCTCTGCTCTTCACCTCATTGGGAAACGAAGACACAGCAGAGAGAATCAAAAGTAATCAGTGTATGCCAGGGATGGTTCATAAACTCTATCCCCATGTTGCTGCGGAAATTTCACCAATCAGCGGCAGATTTAGGACTTTTCGATTTTATTTTTTACCATGATAACACTCATCAGTTACTATAATGCACCTGGGCATGTTCCGTGTGGCCGCTGATGATTTTTGGTGCAGGGTGGTGCAGTTAGATGGAGTGGTCGGGTGAGATGGAATTGAGAGGTATTGCACAAATTATCTGTCATACTGGCAGTGTGTGTATGGAGGTGGAGCAGTGGATGCACCGGTTCGGCCAGTCAGCTGCGTTGGGCTCAGTGTGAACCAGACTTGTCATGGAGTCATTATCTTCATCAATTTGCTCTTAGTATGGGACAGTGGTGAATAGAGAATAATTCAGAAGAATGCAAATAACCTGTTACCTAAATATGCCATACCCTCTATTAGTATGCCAATTTGTGCATTACCTTCCCCACAATCCCTTGTTTACTGCACAGTGGCCTCACATCCAGATAAACCAAACTCCGTTGCATTTGTCGATGGTTGATTCATGGCAGTGGCATGTCATCTGCTGCAGACCAGAGGCTTCATATTTTTTTCTAATTAAGTACATTAAGCAGTTAGTCTGTTTCCTGATGACACAGGTGGCACCCTGAAACCAGAGTCCAGTGCTTCTTGAGCCATCTTTGGCAGGAGAGACGATGGCCTGTGAGTCGTCATCAGTTACCTGGTCATTGGTGGCAGCAGAGCTGCAGGACGGCGAGCCGTCACGCCTGTCTCCCCACCGGCCCTCTCGGGCTGGAGCCCCTCTGTGCTCCTCTGCCTAATCAGGCTGCTCAGTATGCAGAACAACCTCCCTGACGGCCCCAGTGCTCAGCCCCCAGTTGCTGACCTCCCCTAAAGCTATGGAGCCGAGCTGGGCTGAGCTGTGCCCACTCAGCCGGTGCCAGATGTCAGATGGGATGGATGGCAGAGATAGCTATGCAGAGGAACAAGCTGGTGTGGATCAGGTAGTATTGGCAAAGGCTTTTCTAAAGTTTGCCTACTGGGAAGCCAGATGGGTGTTGCTCGTTTGCTACATAACACAACACAAAATGTGCATCAGCATGCAGCAAAATTACAGAAAAAGCAGTGGGGCGTTACCACGCAGTGGGCTTGTGACCTACCAGGGTTTACCTTGTGCATTGCTCTGCAATGACTGGGCCTAGTGCCAACCCCCTGTAACCTTTGAGTGAATAAGTCACGCATAAAAGATGAATGGATGGAAAAGTATGACACTGCATTCTCTGCTTGAAAACTCATTGACAGTGAACACACCCCTAAAACTGAAATCTGAAAGTGTTTTAGATGTAGGTGCTCTGATTTATGAAAGCTTGCACTGCCTCCTCTGAACTCTAGTCCCAGTCGGACGTCAATGTGGTTCACTACAGTGGAGGTAACACAACTTTTTTAAATTGGAATAAGAAAATAATGAACTAGATAGAAAGAACAAGCAGCAGTGCGCACAACACTCGCATGGTTAAGGTGACCATGAACTGACAGAAATGAGAAACTTAATAGGAACAAAAAAATTAATCACAGTCAAGCACGCTAAAGAACTGTGTTGCTTCTCTCACGATGAAAAACTTGGTTAAATGTCAGAACTGCCACAAATTCTTAGTTAGAATACAACAAAGACACAGCATATAGATGTTGCACTTTTTTTATGATTTAATCTTTTTTTTCTTTATAATGCCACTGCAGAGTGGTGCGGTGGAAAACGTAGCTCAAAAGCTATCCCTGTTCACCACAGTTTTAACTATTCAGGAAATATAAGACGAAGGGCACTTTCTCAGAACATTATGCTTCACACTGTGTTTCAAAAAAACAGAAGCTGTGATCATCGACCAACTCATGTAATGGCACAGAAGTTACATTATTTGTGCACATATCGAACAGGCCCAGTCCCTCCCATTCACAGTCCCTAATGAAGATAAAGCTGATGTAATCCAGAGCAACACAATACCCATAACCACATACTGATGTTCACATTCCTACTATATGTCAGGCAATTTCACCAGAAAATCACATAAAAACGAATGAGAAAAAAAGAAAACTCTCCTCTACGGGAAATCAGAAAGAGAATTCCTTGTCTGCCTCTCAACATGTCACACTTTAAAAGAAGTCTCGGTATTGATCTCGAGAAAGAAAGTCTGTCAGGCTTGCCATGTGCCTGCCCCTGGCTCCCAGCTCAGCCAGAGCCCAGAGAGGATGCTGAACCCCCTGAGGCTGATTAGAGGCATTTCACTGGGAGACTCCCAGGTCAGTCTTTAAGCTTCTTCCCCCTCCTGCAAGCCAGCCGTGTCACAGAGCTGATACTTGGGAGACGACTCCCCAGGAAAAAATTATACATTTCTACAGGTGTTAACCCTCCGATTCCTTTTTTTTTTTTCTATTTATTTGGTGTGTGTGTGTGTGTGTGTGTGTGTGTGAGAGATCTTTCACCCAATGTTCCTCATTGTCACTGCTGTGCTCTGATTGATCACATGGTCTGATTCTGTCACACACTGGTGCCAACCCATTCACAGGAGCACGGAAGCAAGGCAGGCAGGTAGAGAACAGGAGGAAGTCATCTGCTTGGAATCATTTTGGTTTTTTAATTATTATTTTACTGTAATACTCCATATTCTTTTTTTTCCATAAAAATTCATCCTGCTTTGCCTCTTGTCGAAGTCTGTTTTTTATATTTAACAGACTGAATTGAGCTTGATTGAACAAGACAGAAGGCAAAGCAAATTGTCAGAATGAAGTGAATGAGGAGGTTAGGCTGTAAGAGAGTGATGAGAGTGGGGGGGGGGGGGTCCTCAAGAAATGCCATTTAATCTTTTAGGTTGCAGGAGATCAAGCTATTTTGAATGTAATAATAATCTAGTTTTATTACTCTAGATAACACAGGCGACAGCTGATACAGCTAACAGCATCTGGGCAGCCTGAAATGAGAGCTAATTCCCAAATAGAATTTCTTCAGTCAGAGTGAGTACAAAGCTTCTGAGAAGCAGAAAAAAAAAAGACTCTAACCTACAAATCTCACCTGCATCAGTATTTTCTTTTGTTCTGCTTTGCAATTCAATCCTTTTCTGTAAAAATGGCATTGGCACACTTGTTGCTGTCATTCTGGGTTCTAAATTGCTTTGTGAGACTTTAAAGCCAAGAGAAAATGACAAAGTTTTGGAGGCAGTTTGTCATTAAATGAGTCTTGATGCAAGTTGAGTTGCCTTGTCTTCTGTCTCTCAGCGGGTCAAACCAGGGACAGGAAGTCTACAGGGGGCAGAGTGACCTTTACCTTATTGAGTTAAACCTGATGAGATTACAGAACAACCTGAACTTCCAGGTCCATTACCACCCTGTTCTCCATTAGTGACCTCTGGGTGGGTCTGAACGTATGCGGTACATGCAACTGGATTACACATGGACATGTATGCACACTCATGATGGCAAGGTTACGTGCATGACACCACGCGTTTATTAGACAGGAACACCGAGCGCGGTGCATACGCTCCACAAATCTGCTGCTGCGTTTTAATATTAATCTGCAGAATATTTTGCAAAACTATAGTGCATACAAATGTGCTCTGAATTTATGTGTTCCTGTAGGTGAACCTTTGTTGTAGCATGTGTACAAGTCTGTATTTATTGTGCAGCAGAGCCGGCCCGCAGGGTGAGCACGCTCCCTCCTTCTTTCGCCTTGTCGCGTTTGTCTGTTCCTATCTGCCTCACAGCCTCCTCTGCCTCCCCCACACTCTGCCTGGGGAGTGATTAAATCAGTGTACGCCTGTCCACAAGCCAAAGAGATTGGCATACACGCGCGCACAAACACGTACACACCACAAACATCCGCACCGTCACCTACACAGACGCGCACTTACACACTGACAGAGCATGGGCCCAAATATACAGACGCATATATTTACCTACATCCCCCCCGACAAGCATTTGAACACAAAACCTCAAATATTTATTCAGTCTTAAACATGGTTTGCCACAAGATCACATTCTCGCAGCCTGTCACATTGAGCCTGGCTGGAGCAGCTAAATTGCTGTACTTACAGACGCTGGTGTGGTGTGTGTCTACATGTGTGCATAAAGTGCTGCAATTAAGTACGTCCATATCAGGGCCTGTCCACATACATCTTCCTTGACTGCTGTGCTTTGTTGGCTTGGACGCTTCGAAAGACATTAGTGAATGTATAAGGGATGATGGGTGATCCATATTCTGTATGTGCGCATTTATGCTCTTCAACCATACATTGCTATTTTGCCTCCTTTGTTTACTTGGGAGTAAGTGCATTGTTAACCCACTAGATGTGTGTGGCGAGGCATGCTAATGTGTCTTCACCGAGGTTTCTTCAAAGGTGTGTTGCTCTGCAAGGGTGTGCTTCTTCCTTTGTGTGTGTTCTTGCGTGTGCACGTGTGCGCATGTATGAGCGTGTGGCAAGGCGTCCTTATGATAAGTGACTCCCGGGCTGATTAAAGAGAACTCTTTCTCTCCATAATGAACACAGGAGATCCATCAGCCATTGCCTTTGAGGAACGCCAGGCGCATCAGCAGCTAAAGTGCCTGTGATCTTTCGGATTTCAACCAACGTTGATTAACTTGGCAGCATATTAAGTAGAAAGGTATTGAGCTGGATGGAACAGCAAAGAAGAAGAAGAAAAAAAAAAAAACAACGTCAGAGGGAGTTTGTCTTGTAGGCACTGTTAGGGAGCCACATTTGCATATCCGAGAAAAGTTAAAGTGCTTATGTTTGGGAATCAGTGCAAATATGATTAGTTTTTCGGGTCAGCTGAGTGGGTCAGAGAATTACCAGGCTTACGTCTGCTCAGGTCTAATGAAGCAGAGGCAGTGTGTACTTATATTAAAACTCAATTGCACCGAGTCTTCCCATTTACATGTTCAGCTGTAGATTTAACCATGTCTTCCCTTTATTATTGCTTAAATCTAAAAATACACCACTTATGCACATTCGCCGCGTATCCCCTGGCTATGTTTTCACAGATAAAGCAAGCATTACTATTTACATAAAGAAAATAAATAAGGCCGTTTAATTCGAGCTCGCCCCTTTGCAATTGCAGTGACACAACTTCCCACTTACAGTAAGAAATGACAACCCTATTATTGATGTCTTCTTTAGATTCTGCACTGCAAGCACATTGTAGGAGAATCACAACACGCAAAATTGTGTCATTAAGTTTCACCCCATCCCCTTAGCTCCCAGCCATCCATGGACACATTGAGAAGAATGAACAGCTTAATAACAGTATAATTAAACATTTTGCTCATCAGTGCAAAATGCAAAGTTGTTACATAGGCAAGAAGCAATGTCAGAAAATTAGGGGATCTGCAGTAATTAATGGGGGTTTGCTCGTCTAATCTTAGGGTAAGGGCCCATATAGCAGCATTTATTAGACTTCAGCTTAAACTGCCCTCCAAGGGTCAAACTGGGGCACCATATTTTGTCTAAAATATTACGGAAATGAGTGTCTGGGTAATGTATTGGCTTTTGCTAGATTTAAGCAGTATTAAGCTCTGAGGTAGTCATTCATCAGACATGCCATGAACCTAAACTTGTGCCTGAAAGCAAATATTTCAATGACTACCGGGAAAAGCTTAAAAAAAAAAAAAGCTTCTGATTAGTTGGAGCTCTCCTGCAGCTCAGTTTGATCTCTTTTCTTTTCTCTGACAAAGGCCAGGCAGGTAGAAATGCTCTAGATGTGTCTCGTGGTCCCCAGACTTGCACATTGGCGATGGTACGAGTTTAAAAATGCAGGGAGGGCAAATTGGGATTCAGTGTAAACGTACAAAGGTAAACTTCAATAAGGCAGCACGGGGACTAGTCCTGCTCTTTTATCATTTATTGGCCAGTGCTCTCACAGCCTGCTGGGAGTTGTCCCACTTATTCCACCATACACGCCCTGCCACGTAGGTGAACCCGCCTAATATGGGATAGGTCCCTGCTTCTGCTGTAGGCAGGACCAGTAGGAAGGTTTGCTCAAATTTTCACTCTAACTTCATTTCCCAGAAGATCTCGCTGTTGGCTATGCTGAACTCGGGGGCACACTGAAAGAGAAAGGTCCTCAAATCTGATTCAATACTAAGTGGGGGGGAAAAAAAACATGTGGAATGAATCAGACCGTCTGTGAGCTCATATTTCATCTCCAAACGCTTCAACTGCAGCAGGCTGTCCTATTTTGAAGTTGAGTTGCGAGAGAATTTTTAAGAAGTAGAGGCATTCAAATGACTCCAAGTCAATTTCATCCTTCTTTTCCTCTAGTCAGTCATGGATTGTCGCTCCCCTACCATCGTGAGTAATTTGTTTCCTCATGTTTACAACATCAGACATGGCTTTTGATTATGCATTTTCTGTTTGGGAATTAACTCATCATTTCAACTGTCGATGGCACTGAACTGAGCTGTTTGCCGGGCAAAATGGACCTAAATGTTAAGCCCTTCAAATCACTCCTCAAAGTCGCTAACGCCATCTGACCTCTGAGAGGGCGGGTTAAGAAGACTGTCATTGCATGTTGCACAGGACACATCCAAATCTCTTTTTTCTTTTTCAGTCACATCCTCACAGGACGAAGTTAGCCTGCGTAGCGTGATATTCCACTGACACCCTCACCCTGGATTAAAATCTTAATTAACTTGAGTGTCAGCATGCCTTCCAGTGGCTGAAAAGGAGAGCGGGTACTGTGGTACACGAAATCATGGGATGCACCCAATTCTACTGCAGGGGGCACCGTCAGTGTGGCTTGGCGCTGCTACAATAGACTGTCTGCCGACTTACCCCTCCCTCCCACTCTGCTCCACTTTGGGATTGTCTGTCTTTATTAAGGAGGCATTATAAAGTAGAGGTTACTGTTTTTGAAAAAGGGACAACTCAGGCAAGAGCGTGACCTCGTGTAATGAGACAGACGTTGAAACAAAAAGACTTCTTGTGGTTGCAGTTGTTGTAGTTGGTAGAATGAAAACAGTGTACCAATATTAGCCATCATTCGCTGCCGTGGCCAGAGGCACCTGCTAGTCAGCGTGGTCTGATTGTGCCGGTCACCTTCGTGACAGAAATGACACGCCTGATCAAAGGCCAGCTATTTGCTGCTGGGACGCCTCAGTCTCTACGTCCAGCTGCGCCTGCCTGCCTGCCTGCCTGACCTTGGCCTAGCATCGTGAGGGTTTGTGTGGCAAATAAAGGCTATTATGGTCCCAGCTTGTGCTCCTTGGGTGTCCCTTTCAGCCGTTGTTTCATCTTGGCATCCAGTTTCGCTCTACTAACCAAGCTTTCTCTTTCCAGAAAACCTTGACGAAGCATGACTGAGTAGATGAGGGACATTTGTGCCCAAAGTGGTGAAGATGAGCCCTTGATTGATTTGCTTTTTGACAGACTTTTTTTTTCTTTTTTAAACAGTGAAACTCAATAAGTTTAAAAAACAAAACAAGTCAAAAGCAAACTGCTCTTGCTTGATTACCAAAAGGGATATTTTTACAATGTGCAAAATCACCAATTGTTGAAAATATGTAGAAACTGGTCAAAACAAGCACAATGCTTCCTGGGTAGAGTCTCTTCCAATGTCTCTTCTGTCTTCTGTTTGGCCTGTTTAGATGGCTTCAGTCTGTCCTGTCTTCAAACTCTGACTAAACCACCCCAGAGTTTGTTTGGAAGCAGTTCAACTCCTGCTTCACAAGGCAATTTGATCCACTTGTTTAGTGTGCAAGAGGGTTAAGACACCAGTTTCAACACTTGCATATTTGAAGCTCACTAACAGAGCAATCACACCAGAGTTCGTTTTAATCCGACCGAACCTGCCAAGTGTGAATACACCCTTAATGACAAGATGACAGCTTGTCCACATTTTCTCATTCTGCGTCGACTTCTCCAGGGGAGCAGTGTGAAGCACTTTGCCTGATGGGGGCGCTGTGCTGGACCCTCAATCTGGCATTTCTGTTCAGCAGCCATCTGCCCATGACGGCTGGACCTGCCATAGACATTTGCAACATCACTGCCACTCTGACAACTCTCACACCAGCTGCCTTTATCTCTGCAGCTTTGTTTCTCTGTCAGTGTGAAATACCATTTGAACTCCAAATGGAGCATAAACAACCCATAATCTCAGTACAGAGAATAGTGTTTTTTCCCACCCTAGTAAGACAGAGCTTTTATGTGTTGAGGCTATTCTATCAGCGTTCTATGAAAGCCCCACTGTTTTTTTTTTTTTTTTCCCCTCCCTGAGCCCTCAGCGAGAGATCCGATGGGCCTCCCACTGCAAATGGCAAATGTCTCATCCCATGTAAAGTGCTCATAGCTCTTTATTGAGGATCATTGCACTGGCAGTATCTTTCAGCCAAACATCAGCGTTACCATTCAAAACCTCAAATTAATTCTGCAGCCAGGGTAAAAAGGTGAACAGTCATAACAGTAAACTCTCTCAGTCTTCTTTCTATTTTTTTTTCCAATGTTTTTTTTCTTCCCTTCATATAGCTAGGAGCACTGTTTCCCTTCTCTCTTTTCATTTTTTTTTTTTTTTTTTTTTACTGGGCAAGAATGTCTTTGCATCTGAAATGTGCATTAATGCACCACTAAGGTCAACTCAGCTCATTTAAAAAACAAAGCATTCAGTGAGTTGCAGGTCCATGGGTCTACTGGCACACAGGAAAGATTTATTGTCTGCCCTATGCTTGTGCTGCCGCTCCTCGTTACCAGCCAACTCTGACCCCGTCCTACCGACACCGCAGAGACGCTTAATCTCCGCAGACAACTTCTGTATGAATACATTTTAGTCAATGTGGAGCACCACGGTGCCCGGAGTAGTGCCCTGGCATCGGCTGACACCATGCACCGCCGGGAGGGTTGGGTGAGAGGGAAACAGAGAGAAAGGGAGAGACATCTGCTCTGGTCGCCCACCCTGCAATGCCCTATTGTACCAGGAGCCACAGCATCCCTATGGTTTATTCTACTCTCACTGTGAGTGAGTGTGTGTGTGTGTGTGTGTGTGTGTGTGTGTGTGTGTGTGTGTGTGTGTTAGGAGAGGTAGAAGGGAGAGCACACAGGAGTAAGGGGATGCTTTGCCATATGGCCAATTCCCTGCTCGGGTTGAGAGAGAGGAGCAAAGGGAGCGCAGGCACTAGAGACAAATAGAGACAGCACTGTGAAAAATGCCTATTTTTTACAAGTCATTTAATCTCGCATTGCTCCAAGAATCTTATTTTCCTTCAAATCAAGAGGAAAAAAAAAAAAAACTACCATTGTTGTGAGGAGATCTGACTTCATTCCATAGCGATGCTTTTCTCTGAATGAGCAGACAATATCCTGCAACATTTCAATATGTGACAATGCGAAGTTCTTGCAATTAAATTAAACTAATTGGGGAACAATAGAGCATACTCATTGGAAAAACAATACATTTTTTCCTGCACACACTGAACCCAGTAAAATTAAATTGTTAATTTGATTTTTTTCTTCTTCCGTTTTTTCTTTCTTTTTTTTTTTCTTTTTTGCAGTGTGGGCACTAGAGGCAAGCAGAGGGTTGGAGTCACAAAAAGACCTTTTATCTTGCCATCTCTCCCTTGCTTCACGAACGTGCCTGGAAGATGAAATGGAAACCAAAACCCTGGCTCTCTATGTAGGCCAGCAGAGAAGCAATGGGGCTTTGAGAAACCATGCAGATTTTAATTTTTCAAACATACGAACATCCCTTGTTTTGACACTAGATGGGAACACAACTAGAACACAGTGCACAATAATGAACCAACAGTTGGTGGTACCAAAATGAGTCAGAACTTAAACTCCATTTTATGCACCTGGTGTACTTTTCTTGAAGCTGAATTGGTGCCAATTGCTAAAAACTCTCATTTGTACATCCTCTGTAGTCGCAATGAGATAATTGTTTTCCATAAATGTTTGCTCTTTTTTGTTCTGATATGAAATAGACTACCAATACTGTCGTGCACAGTTATGTTGGACACTTCAATCACACAAACTTGTTGTAATTCTATGAGGCTGCTTTGAAAGTACAGGCACTGGTTCAGTATGTTGACAGCTTCAGTGTTTAGGTAAGAGCAGCCTTTAACAACCAATCAGAGGAAAGCATGCTTTCAGAGAGGCTTGGAATAGTAGAAAAGTGCTGGAGCGCATGTCAACATAGACTTAAAATTATGCGTTTTCTATAGTTTCACTGTTCTGTCTTCACACCGTTTCTCTACAGCAGAGAGGGACATTGGCAATTAGTTGTTCTGAAAGAGTGACATAAAGAGGGGTGCTGACTTCTTAATGACCCCTCGCTTCCCAGTCAAGGTTTTCAGAAGGATTGCCTGTAGCCCACGTTCTGTACAATCCCCAAGTCTGCTGTATGAGACTGTGTAGCAGCGTTCCTGTATATTCACTGAAAAATGTGTGGCCAACGCCGGAGCGGTGGCTCAGGATGGGACTCTTAAAGTGGAGTACATCCTCCTATGAGCTGACAGCCAATAGATCATTACTAGAGGAACACTCAACTCTTTGGGTGAAAATGAATCGGGATTAGATGAAAACATTAGTAACAGGCAGAGCCTCTAAAATCACAGGCAGGGTGAGTTCAAAAGACAATGGCCTCAGTTACGACAAATTCGCAGGTTCATTCAGCGTTACCTGCAGTTCACAGCATCGCCAATTTTAAAGCCGACATTTCAGTACAGTACAATCACTTCACCTAGAAAGATAATAGAAGGCTGGGTTTGAATTAGTCTTTCCTTTCCATCATAATACTGAGCAGCAAAAGGAGAGAGATACAGCGAGGCAGCCATTTCTATGGATTATGGTAAATGATGCAGTTTTTTTTTTTTTTTTTCTTTTTTTGAGTGACATATTTCATTGCTGGAATTAGAGGGAAAGGATGAAAGACCTGCGACTGAAGGAACATTTCAAAGTCGGGTGATTGGCTTTTAGGAGGGGCGTAGAATCAACTCTATGTGTTGATTTGAAGTTTTCAGCATCCCCAACAAAAATGATGAGGCTGTCGATGTTGGTGGGAAATTTGCTGTGACAGCAAAGCCGTTTTCATCACTTGATTCGCACGACTCACAGCTCAATCAGATAACTTAAATTAGCCGCTGCAGCTGCAGCACCGCTTGAACAGTTCTGGATCAATGAAATCAGCAAAGAGACATAGAAGGGGGGGGTTACGTTATTTACCTACGAAAACTTTAAAGTACCCCTGATGATTGTCCAATTCTATTCCTCAGTTTTTTCAAATTGTTAAATTGTGATTTAAAACACGTTCCAAGCTGCTTTTACTACTGGATCTTTAAATATGACTTGATTCTTGACAGATTTAGTCAAAGACAGATTGGAATTTATGGAATAAATTTAACATTTACCATGCAAGCCTTTCATCCCTATCCCCTTGCCCCTGACAGCATCACTTGTCACCACAACTTTCAGACTGTTTATATGTAAAACTACATGAAAGCAGAGAAATAGAACTTTACACCAGTTAATCTCATGGTGGTGCGCAGGACTTCTGCAGCACGACTGTCCAATCACCGACACGATTCAGCCGTGTGTCTCACATTTGTGGCATGTGCTTCTTAGTAACATTACACGAAATTCTTTTCAATAACTGGCAGATCGTGAAAGACAAAGTGCTCCCACATGTTTTTTTTTTTCTTTTTGTTAATTCACTCATTAATTAAAACACTTAACGCAATAACTTGCCAAAAGTGTAATAACATTTTGACCTTAACTTCATTTCAGGGTCATTTTGCACAACAGTGTTTTCAAGTTAAAATGAAAAACTTTTATTGCATTTTGAGTGTCCCCTTTCTTAACAGCAGTGTTCAGAGCCATTCAAAATGTAAATATTTTCGAAAACATCTCCCAAGGCGGAACTTTTTGAAAATACCTCGACGATGACTGCATGGAAATGGGAAAGTTCAACTTTTCAGAAACGATGCGTGCCATGGTTGTCATAGTTAATCTGCACGTGTATGAGTAGATGGACAACAACAACAATGGCGGCGTCCACAGTGACTTCAAGTCCATATTCTGCTGGTACTTGCCAGTTTTACCGTTGAGATTCACCTGTAATAGCAACCCAACTTCGTCATCTATCCACACGAATGTGTGTACGGTCGTTATTGTTCGTCGAGTTTATAGCTATGGAACACTCTCTCAATGAATCTAAATGTTTTGGGTTTTGTTTTTGTTTTTTTCTACTTTTACTACATTGTTGGAAAGTCATGACACTATTGGCAGGTATTCTGTCTTTGGCCATTACTACACTCCTGGTTGCTACAGGTACCTGTCTCTGTGGAGTTTGTGTGTCCTTCCAATTGCACTCCTGAGTTTCTGTTAAACCACTTTCCTCCACTTTCTTTGGGTTTGCTATTTAATGGAATGGCGACTTGTCCAGGATCTACCCTGCTTTTTGCCCGTCGTCAGCTGGGATTCTGCACCCTGTAGCACTCAATTTGATTAAAAGGTAAAGTTAATAGATGGATGGATCTTGTATCATAAGATGGACAGAAGATAAATGAAAAGTTTATATTCTAAATAGTAGTATTTAAGATGTGAGGCTGGAAGTACAACTATGTGACCTTAATTTAATTATTCTCCTGGTTCACCAACGATCTATTTTTATACACTCTGCATGAATGTTTAAAATGCTTATAAGAGTCAAAAATCACTGAGTGGACCAATAAATGGCAGGGTTGCTGATTTTAATATGTCTACTCTAATAATAATAAAAAATAAAATAAAAAAAAAATTCAGGGAAGGAGGAATGAGAGGAATTTTCAAACAGACATCTGAGGCCTATCACTGCTGCTCTCACCCACGGAGACTCACAACAAGTGCAGCGGCAGACTGAGTTCACGATACACTAGATCTCCAAAGAAATTCAAGCATCAGACATCATGAAATGCAATATTTGCTGCCACAGTGCACTGATAATACTTTGACTGCAAAGAGAGATCAGAAAGAAGGACAAACACACTGAGGGATAGTTCTTCTTTTTCTGAAAGTGGTAAGGTGAGAGAAGACTCGGGGAGATTCAGTGGGGAGAAGTCACAGGAAAGAGACAAGGGGAAAGACAGAGACAATCAAAGAGACAGAAGCCAATGATGCTGCTCATGCGTCAGGATCGCCACGCCCACTGAGCAGCCCGGGGCTCTGGAGTAAAAGAAGGATTTCATCTGTTTTATCTCGTCTGTCTTCTTCTTCTTTTTTTTTTGAGGTTACACAGAGCACGTCCCTTTTTTCCCCTTTTCCCTGCTTCAGTGAGGCAAAGATCTTAATCGCCCCTGACCGTAATCTACCAGAGTGGAACGCTTTTCTTCAATAGACAAAAAAGGAGCTTATAGATGCTGCACCCTGCAAGGGTATAACATCACAGGGTTATCCTCTGGCAAAAGGGGAGGGATGTGTAGTGTGCTTTTGTAAGTGTGTTTTGCCCTGTTGTTTTCCTGTCGCAGCGCAGAGACGCCGGACAGGACCAGACATTGATGAACAACTCAGAAAGAAGGGGAACGTAACATTACATAGCTCCTCCGTGTCTCTTTGTTTATCGACAGCGTAGAAAATACATGTCACTGTTAAATAAGCAGGAATTTGTGCTGCCAACTATTCCATTTTTCAAAGCTACTCGCTGCAGTGTTAATATCGAGGTACAAAAGGCCAACAGTACGAGCAACAACAAGTTGTCAGAGGCTGTAGGTGTAATCTCAGAGAAAGATTCTGTTGACATTTCTTCAGGCGATACTGATGGCTGACAGTCCTGCTACGCGCAGTCACATATCAGCCCTTAAAAGCCAAATATTTGTTTTGTTTTAATCTTTTTGCAGTCTGATGGGTTGACATATGACAGTTTTGAGCGCTTGAAAAGTCAACTTCTTCCCTTACACTTCACAATTTAGTGTCTTTTTTTTTTCCCCCTCTCTTCTGGCCTTCTGAGTCGTCCTTATGTGGGAGAAGCCATCCATCTGCTGCCTGGAGTGGACTAAAACTGACACTATATGCTATTTACGAAGAGAGCTGCAATCATAGAGAGATCATTTTGTTGCTTCAACCGATCCTCCTTAAAGTTTTTCTTCCTAGTACTGCACGTCCTCCCCGCACTTCTTTTTTTCCTCTATTATTTTACTTTTGACATGCCTTGTTTTTTTCCCCCCCCCTCATTTTATTTCCCTCTGTCGCCTCATTTTATTCTCGTTGCCTTTGTCACTTTTCTCCTTCTCTGTCTTGGTCTGTTCTTGTTCTTTTGTTTCGTTGTCACTTTCTCTCACTCAGCAGCATGCTTTTTTTTTTTGTCATTTCTTCCTCCGTTCCCGTCTTTTTTGTGCTCTGTCGTCAACACACACGCACACACACACACACACACACACACACACACACACACACACACACACACACACACACACACACACACACACACACACACACACACACACACACACACACACACAAACGTAAATAAATCTCTCTGTGAAGTCCCTAAAGTCAGAGGGAGAGGATGTAATTTTCGAAATCCACCAAAAAAAAAAAAGTCACTTGCACAGAATATTCAGAGTGCATTATTTTACTTGAAAAATAACTCTCGCCCACCTAGCTGAGAGCTGAAAGCTGGAACATCAAACTTCCCGAGGATTCATCTGAGGTTTAGGCACAGTATTTAGGCAGAGGTGTGTGTAATATATGGCTCCAGTGGCTCTGTGAAGGGGGACTGTTACATAGTGTGAAGAGAATTTTATCCTGAGAGCTTTGAGTAATCCTTATCTCAGTGTACATATTGTGTCTTTTCTGGGGCACCTCACTTAGCCCGCTTCTCCTGAAAGCTAACGGTGACTAAGCGAAGATTAACTCGGGGTGTATCGTTTTAGCATGGCGACCAATATTGAATGTGAAGCTTATTTAAGTTATTACACATGACATGTGTGTTAAACTATCTCTGAGATTGTGTTGCATCTGCCAGCCTGCACTGCCATTTGCCCCCACAGAAACAAATATAAGCCACTTCTTTGTGTTTGGAACATAGCAGCAAATTCTCTTTTTTTTTTTCTTTTTCTTTCTTTTTTGCTCATTTCAGCCGTCGCAGATTTGGAAGCGGCGTGCGTCGTCTCACAGTGATACTTCCTTGTTAAGTGCTTATGTTGTCCGTGTCTCTGTGAACAGTGCGGATTGACAAATTGGATAGAATCTCATCAGGCGTAAATAATGGCAGCTATCTGTAAATAGCATTGGAGCAGGGGAGCAACAGATGCTGCTCTTGGTGAAGGAGAAAAGCCCGCTCTCCTCCACTGAGCCTGCTCCCCGCATGCTGCCACTCACGTATTTGGCTCCCATTAACACTGATCTATATTAATTCCTTGGAAAAAAAAAAAAGGATGAATAAGGAAGTTGATTAAGGAAATGAAAATCTATTCTGCTGAGCCGAAGCTCAATGTGTTCCAGTCTGTTTCACACTGTGGGATTTTTAAACCTTAATGGCTATCCAGTTAGTCACAGATCAGCGAAGCAAAGCTGCGATACAATGTTTATTTATCCATCTACTTATTCTTTTTTAAACATTTACCCCATCTCCCCTCAAGATGTTTGGAGACTTGAACGGGGCACATGCAGTCGATGCGGCATCCCAGCTGTTAACAGTAAATGTTTAACTTTTCCTGTCAGTGTCCATATCTCAGATTCTGCATGTGGACAAAAACTGTTTGAGCTGCGGCCGTTTGATGAAATGTACCTGGCGTTCATTAATAGCTGGAATGAAAGCTAAGGCCCTCCCATGTCCACTGAGGCTTGTATCCTCCCATTGATTTCTGGCCAGGCATTTGCTCACCCCAGCCAAGGTCCAAATGTAATTTAAGTGTGTTGTGTGGGAACGTGTTTCTTGTACAGAACCTGACATGGTGTGGTCAACAGCCCCGGGCAGTGAATGAGCTCTCAAGTGGCAAACAGCAACAACAGCGAGACGTATTTCCTCTTCCAGCTCACCTCACGCCTCCTCGTCAAATTAAACGACAGAGACTGGAGGGCTTTCTGCAGGCCTTCGGTCTGCTTTCACCCCTCCGTCTCTAAGAGGACGAGGCAGGCCGACGACAAACACCGCTGCTCACACATGGAGAGAGTAGGGGGGGGGGGGGGGGGGGGGGGGGGGGGGGAGACACACACTTCAATTATGCCATATAAAATGGCATCAGCTCTCAACCCTCTACTTCAGGAAATTAAATTTCAAAATGGACCACGGTTACGGCAGCAAAACAAAGGCGCTTGATGATTAAGGGTGGATTTTAATAATGCCAGATTTTCTACACAGGTCTGCAGAATATGGAAAATGAATGTAATAATTTTCAGGTCTTGAAAGGTTAGTGAATTGAAAAAAAAAAAAAAAAAAGCCTGAAAAAGTGTGAAGCGTAAACTTTTTTTCATTGATGGTATCCGACAGATTTAATGAAGTAACTGAAGCCACCACGCTGATACCTTCTGATGCCTTGTTGTTGTGTGTGAGTACAGGCAAGATGTTTTATAGAGATACGGCCAAACTGTAACGCGTCCAAACAGTCGTGAGAGCATTCCAGGCTGTTTGGATGTCCGCGTTAGATGCACTCCAAAAATCCTGCATGCTGGAGAAGAGCAACACAAAGCCCACAGACATTGTTTTAAAAATTACATTTCTTTTAAGCGAGCAGGCACACACACACACAAAGACATCACCCGTTTCGGCATCCAAACCTCTCAGCTGGGAGAATAATTGCTCCAGGAAGTTGATGGACTGTCAGGAGTCACACGAGCTTGTTTCCTCTGTTCTCTTTTCTTCCCCCCTTGCTTGGTGACACAGACAGACGCTACGGAAGCACCTTGTGTTCGCCGTGCGCGGAGATAAACTGCATATTGCATTCTGTTTCAAGTGTTACAAATCTCTTGCAATAATATAATAAAAGATGTATTATTCATTGCTCCTACAGTGATGGAGGGGAGTGGGTGGGTGAAATATGCATAGGGCGCGCGTGCTATTTCAAAAAGCCAACGTCGGGGCGATGTGTGACGGGTGATGAGGGAGCGCCGCGACGCGTCTCCGGTGCCATCTGAAGCTGGAGAGGGGAGATAAGTTGAGCGAGGATGACACGGCCGGTTTCAAGGCCCACTTCACGGCTGGTGAAATGAGCGCCATACTTGGAAAGAGAGGGATGCTGGTGTAAATAAGCATAAATTTCCAATCTACTGTATGATGAGAATCCATTTGTGGTCCCCAGGTGTGACAAACAAAAGGTTTGGATGTGCTGTTCCAGATCTGTCTAACTGGTTTTGCTTTATTTCCCATTGAAATAGGGTGCGCGGGGAGAGCGGGATTGGGGTGGTGGGGTTGCCAACTGAGTAATTTTGCTGCCTGCACTCTGCAGAGGGTATAATTGCAGACCTTAAAAATACCCATTCTGCTTTGGCACGTGTGAAAAGCTTGAGGGAGGGGGAAGGCAGAAATTATCACTCATGTCGGTAGAGAAGCATGCGGTGTGCATGTATTTACGTGTGTGGGGACAAGCATGGATGCACATTAGAATGAGGTGTTTATAACACTGTAGCACAAGTACTAGTGTACATATATATTAATGTAGGAGAATAGAGAGGAAAAACAATGTTCCCTTTGTTTCATTCCAAGAAAGCTCATCATGACAGAGTATATTTATGAGGTAGCGTAAAATGCACTATATTTTTTGGGAACATATTCTATTTTATGTTGGTGATTTCCAAGTGTTTTTCTATTGGCCCGGGGGCCTGTGTGAATGAGTAATAGACAGAGTAATGGCTTCATCCTCGCCCAGCTAAATTTGTTTTTCTTCTTCGTGCCTTGCAAATACAAAATAAGAGGAAAAAACTGCCAAAAAAAAATGATAAATAGCAGTCTACCAATTACTTTGGCATCACCATATTCAGGAATTTATGTTTACATTATCAAGATGTACTACTGCTCTGCATGACAACACCTTGCCACAAAAACAAATGGCATTTACATTTCCTCTGGGTGGTAGCTAGGTGCAAGTTCCTATTCATTTAGCCAGTTTCCCTCCTGAAGTAATGGGAGGCCCTGACCTAGAGCCTCTGTCAGCCCATTAGAGAGCGTGGAGAGCATTGCATCGGCGCCTCTGCTGTTCTGCCACTCACAAACACCCCCTAGAATCAACACAACAAGCCCAGAATGCTACCCTTCATGCTTACACACACATACACACACACACAGGCAAGATGAAGCTGGGGCATTGATTTTATAATGATGCCCTGGCTGCTCGCAGCCATGCAGGAATTGGAGCTGGCTGAGCCGAGCTCTTGGTGTGTGGAGAGTTTTTTGGATGGGAGCCCTGCTGGTTGCTGGGACGAGTCCGGTGGAGAGGCTAGGCTACAGACGTGTGCAGTCGGTGGATCCAGAGCATGTAGAACATGGAGAGGCAGCCGTGCCCAACTTTACAGAAGCACCCGGAGCCAAGCGTCCCTCCTCAGCACACACAGACCTGCAACTGCCAATCAAAGCAGCCTCAGGCGCTGCCACTGCCTTGTGCGCATAAATTAGCATGTATTTGCATAAGAATCCACTCGTTTAGCAGACCCACTTGGCTCTCCCCCCAAATGGCATTTTCTCACCCCCCCCTTCCTCTATCTCTCACTTTTCCTCTCCTTATCCTTTTACAAGCACCGATAAGAGCTAGAAAATAGTGTCTTAACCCTTTTCATACCAAACCCCTCTCGCCACAAATTACATGTGCACATGCTTGTTTGTTGTCAGTTTACAAATGAGAAAATTTCACCAACAAACGATCCAGAAAGCAAACAAACAAACAAACAAACAAACACGGGCACACTAACATATTTGAGTAATGCATACAGTGTACACCGCTCTGAACTGTTCTGCGATGTGTGCATTAATTCTGTGACTCGCCATTGAAGGAAAAGTTGGGCTTTCATATTATTCCCAACAACTTTAAAATGCCTTGCATTTCAAAGTTGCATCAGAGCACAGGGGTCATGTACCATTCACCAACATGGCTACATTAATAAGCAACAACTTTAAAGCCTTGTTTCACATGGTTCAGCTTCAATGGCCCACAGAGAGAGCGGCGCCGCATGCATACACTTCTCAATTACAGCTTAGAAGACAAGAAAATCCAGTTAGTGGTCAGCTGCGGGTGTGAGGAAGGTGGTGAAGACAGAGAAAGAGAATGAGATGACATAAATCTTTCACCATGAACAGTCAATCAGAAAGCCATACAGCAGGCCAGGCAGGGATTAATAAGTAAAGAACAGAAAGGGCTGCCCACTGCCCTCGGCACAACTTTTGGGATGCAGTAATTGGCTGAGATTGTGCCTTTAGAGTTGAGTTGAAGCCATGCACATGTGCATAATGAGGGCTCCTCTGACTTTGTTGTACACTTCTCACATATTTTCCTTATTTTTCACAGTGTTTCATGATCCTCATCTAGTGTATTATTGAACGTGTTCTTTGGTCAGTGAAGCCAGCCACAGCTGTTAAGGTCCCCCCTCCAAAGCATACTCCACAAGTGATTAGCTAGCATAGATGTATTAAAAAGCAAATGAATTATTCAAACACTGTGCATCATTCATTCTAATCAAGGCTGCTTGCCAAGCACATACAGTACATTAGCAAAAAAGTTTCGTTCGGCTTCCTGCTTCGGAGCCCAAAATGTCTCGGTGTCTTCATTTGGCTCTGGGCGGCCACCAAGTCGCCCACATGGCTGGCACGAAAACGCCCTGATATGGCTGTCTGGGGTTTTGAATGAGTGCGTTGATCTGGAAAGTTACAAGTTTGACCACAACATCCAAATTGCTGCTGAGAACAGTGCTGTCTCTGGAGTTCTGGCACACATCTGAGAGTGCTTTGCCAAACGCACACATAAACACGTGCATCTTTGAGGGAAGGCGGCATGAATTACAAGATTTCCAATGTCAGCTCAGGTGTGAAGCTTTGGCTGTGTCCTCGGTTCTTACTGACGGACAGTGTAGCACAGAGTGTCTCACTGGATGTTTCCTAGTGATGTGCTGTATGAGAAAAAAAGTTTAATTTTCACACAGGCATTCGCTGAATTCGCTTGATGAAGATGTGCTGTCTACAAAAAAAAACTGTTTTCTTACCTTTCCCAAAGATGACATGTTACCTGATGGCAACATCCATAATTAAAATGAATCAGAATCACTGAGATTTTGCTAAATGGCCTGACTGCAAAAGCTTTTTAGTGCTGTTTGAACACTTCTGCTGACCACGTTTCAGATGGCTGATTTTAGAAAGGAAAAGAAGTCATTTGTAATTTAGAGTCACTGGTCAACTTAACCTGAACTTTCAGCTCGGGTTCACTCCAACTCCTGATGACTCTACTCTGCACAGAGTGGATATAAAAGATTTATAGAAGTCAGAAAAAGACAGATTCTGGCATTTCCATTACAACTGGAGCATATTTTAACAATAACTCAAATAAAGAAATATTAATAACTTTTTTAAAATGATAACAATGATAATAATAAAGTTAAATATCATTCAAAACTGTGGCACAAAGTACATAAAGAAAGAAAACAGCCAGAATCAAAAAACAAATAAAAAGCACAATGTACCAATATAAAACTAATAAGACAGAGCAAAGCTGGAACAGAGCAGGGAAAAGTTGTGCAACACATTGAATAATAAAAAAACAAAAAAAACTAATTTTAAAAAAGAATAAATGTATGGTTTAAAACTTAAAAAAGCAAATCCAAGACACAGTAACAAAGATAAAAACATGACTAATTATCTATAAGAAGGCCTTTCGACAAAAGAATAAGTCTTTTAAAATAAGATAATAATGAAGTGAGCCAGAACTCCTCAGGCAGACTGTTGTTCTGTAATTGGGGAGCTTTAACAGCAAAAGCTTGGTCTCCCTTTGTTTTTAATAGTGCAGTGGGGACTGTCAGCAGGTTACTATTAGAGAACCGCAGGTTAAACACAGGTTGGTACGGGCACAACAGCTCCGATAAATATCCTGGGGATTATGAAAGTGATGAGTAAAATCTTAAAATCAATCCTAAAACAAGCAGCCAATAAAGACACTTTAAATGGACTAATGTGTTTCGTTTCTTGTTCTTTGTTTTTTCAGTTCAGTCCAGCTGCTGTCCGAACAACCTGCAGTCGGTTAAAAGGACACACAGATTTCACCCTTCTGCAGACGAAAAAATGCATAGAACACGTAACATTTTGCACATGTTAATATGGTTTAGAGAGTGAAGGTGTGCATGCAGTCAAAGCCTCGATCACTACTCAGACAGTGGGTGGACTATATAAATACAAACAAAAAAAAATTATGATGAAAATGTTTCAATTAGATATGATGGTTATATTATGACATAATGAAATATTCCTTGTTTCAATTAGCTGCCGCGAACCTCAACTGGAGCTCATAGAAAAAGTTCAAAATGTGAAAAACACCTCAAACGCATCCGAGAGTTACCGACGGATTCCATTTCTGTAGTCGCAAAGTTAGTTTCTATTTGGATTTCTTTTTTTCACTTGTTGGTTCATTTGTTGTTTTTTCATTCATTAATCAGACAGACATTTAATAGTTTTGCAAAATGTGTACAAAATGTGAGGTGGAGGCGAATCTGTCTTGTTTTTTTGTTTTTTTTTGTGACCAGCAGTCGACTCGACAGTCTGAAATATTCTGTTTATAATCACGGAGGAAAAATATGGATCATAAATGATTTACATTTCCCTACCAAAAAAATCAGGGCAATGCATTTGTAAAGAGTCAAACTGGGCTTGTTATTGATTAAACCAGTTGTTTGCTAAGTTTCTATCATCCAGCTAATCGATTCAGACATTATTATAGCACAAAGAAATTGCATAATGTTATAATGTACCACTTTTTTCAACCTGAAGTTGTTGTGTTGCGCAGGTGTTTTAAATTAGGTACATTATTGAAGAAAAAAAAATTGAAAACCAGTGATCTAAGTGATAAGGAGGAATAAACGGAGGATGACGAGCCCTGGCTAATAATACAACAGTTTTTGCTTTAAGCAAGAAAGAATGTGACAAGCAAAAGTAATAGCATACACTTTTAAGTTCGGCATGTTTGTTCCTTGAGGACAACTGGCCAATTTTAGCTCAGCATGTGTATTTACGTGTACAAATGTGTGTATGTGCTCGAGTGTGAGTGTGTGTGTGTGTGTGTGTGTGTGTGTGTGTGTGTGTGTCGGTGTTTTTAATTTTACGTCCAAACAGCTCAAACCCCAGGAGGCTGTGCAGTCGCTCAGGGGACCCTTCTCTCTTCCCGTGCTCCCCGCTGGTCCAGGCGAACGGCTGAGCTCCGTGTCACCATCTCCAACCTGTGTTTCCTTCCCCGCTTCATATCTAATATGAGTCACACACACACGCACGCATGCACACACACACACACACGCTCAAAAGAAACACACATCCCCAAGGGGCTTTGGCTGCCCTGTCTCATCCCATTTCCTCAGTGCCTTTGATCCCTAACCCTCCCAAAAATACATTGCGCTCCCCCCTTGCAGTGTTAACTTCCTGCCATGCTATTTAAGCTTCCTTGTCTGCCTGGAGCGTCCACAGCTTTGGTGCAAGCTACTGCTGTCTCCTAACGACAGTGCAGCGTGAGGAGAACATGCTGGGGGTGTATGTGTGTGTCTCTATGTGTGTGTGTGTGTGTATTGGACACCGGGAGCAGGACAAAAGCCCAGGGGTTCACCGCAAGATAAGGATGGCTCATTACTGTCGAGGAAGGGTTAATGTTCACAAACGGCTCTGAAGGGCCCCTCCCAGAGTGCTGCTGCTTGTTATGAGAGCTAATGATGTCAGCGGAGGCCCTGCTTGTTGATTAGCCTAAATGGAGGACTAATAGAAGTGCGTGAGTGTAATTAATGACTGAAGGGGAGCCTAACGAAGACGAGGACACACCGCCGTAGTCCTGGGTGTTCCCGGGTTGAGGCAGCGTCCCCGGACAACACGGCGGGGCACCTTATCAGCTGGCCGCCGCTCACACCCCGCGCCGTGCCTTGCCCTGCCGTGCCCTGCCATGCCACGCCACGACACCCACTTCAGCACCCAGACAGGCCAGTCTTTGTGGCCATGCCTAATTAGCTGTCACAGCAGGTGGAGCAGGAACCAGGGACACTCTGTGGTCTGCTCTCTGACAGCACAGGTCCCTGCAGAGCACCCCCGAGATACCCGCCACACAGGAACAGAGCGTGTGTGTGTATGTGTGTGTGTGCGTGTGTGTGTGTGTATGTTCGTTAGCTTTTTT
The DNA here is from genome assembly GCF_902148845.1 of Salarias fasciatus. Taxonomy (NCBI): domain Eukaryota; kingdom Metazoa; phylum Chordata; class Actinopteri; order Blenniiformes; family Blenniidae; genus Salarias; species Salarias fasciatus. The sequence goes on along the minus strand of NC_043745.1, from coordinate 13,226,361 downwards.
CGTGTGCATGAAGAGACAGGATGAAACAGTGAAGGGTACGTCAGGATGCCGTGTACACACTCCACCTCTCAAACAGCAAGAAGGATGATCATTCCCTTGCAAATGCGGGGACAGAGTGTGCGGTTCAGGCTTGTGTATAGGTGTCTGTCTGGAGGATTTTAATTTCCTTTCGGTTAACTTTTGTCAGTCACAGCTTCGGACGGAGATGATCTGCTTTTGCCATATTGACATCCGAGACTCCCCACTGCAACAGAATGAAACAGCAGCATGATATAATAGACCGTTATGGAACAAACATAAAGAATAGACAGCATATAAATAGAGAACACTGGCGATAGTGAAGATAACAGATCACAGTGCAGAAAAAAAAAAAAAAAACATGTTTGAAAAATTTCAGCCAGTAATTGCAAAACTACTCCTAACCTTAATGACAGTGTGTGGGTGTGTATGTGCGTGTCCATGATGTATAGTGCATGTGAATTTGATGTAATGGATGCTGCAGAACAGCCTCAATACTGTAAGAAGAAGCACAAAGTAAATAACTAATTTTAGGTGCATGGATGTTTTCTCTGGGCAGATCTGTGGCCATAAACAATCATTCCAGCTTCCTCTCCCCTTAATAACGGACCATTTACACGCTTCCGCTGTATCATCAGACCCCTGTCACCTCCCTCCAAGCACAATGCATTACTTAGTGTGTGTCCCTCCAGCCCCCCGCTGCGTCCGTCCCTTTCCCTTTGCTTTGTGGGGGAGATACAGTGTATTCTGATGTTCCTTTCTGTATGCTAAGGCCTGTGTAAGCTGCAGTAATACTTCTTTACTGATAGCTCCACTCACACAGTCTCTCTCTCTCTCTCTCTCTCTCTCTCACACACACACACATGCTCGCAGACATGCACACACACACTGCAGTTCTACACACTCCCCTGGTTTAATCTATTACCATTTTTATGTGGCTCAAATATTCAGGCCGTGTTAACCAATGCATCATTATGAGGCATATAACTGCGAAAGCCAAAGGATTTATAGGCTTAAATAAATTATGTGATACGATAGTGCAAGTTTTATGAGTTGCAACTTCGCAAATATTCTTTTAAATAATAACAATAAAAGAAAAATATCCTGGATGGAGCCGTGGTATTGGAAGATGTGAGAAAATGATCCCTCTCCTAACTGTTAAAGGCCGCCTTTAACTGCACATCAATCTCAAGCTATTCACTCCATACCTTGTCTTTACAATCATCTCACTCACATTATATGAATTGATGGGTTCATTTGTGGCATTTAAGCATCATGTTTTTTTCCTCCCCTCCTCGCTAGTATTGTCATTTCCTTTGCTGTCGCACTTGTGTTCCTTTAATGTATCTCACATCATTTGTATTGAGCGTACTCACATGTGGCGATGGCAGACATCACACCCAAACACACACAAAGCCATACACAATGATGCATTGTGCATTTTGAATGTAATATGTTTTGCACATGGTCACTATACATCAACTCTGAATGTTGTGTGAGTAGGTCTATTTGATCCCATTTGGCAGATGGATCCAATTGTCCGGGCTCATATTGGTTTGTGACAGAAAGCAATCTAACGGCAGGCTCATTGATGATGATGAGTTCTGTTCCATTGCGCTGAGATCCAGTCCAATTTCAAAAGCAAATTCAGCCATTCATCTTCCAAATAATTGTGGCACTTTATCAATTGCTCCCAGTCTTTTATCTATCACTTCGATTGATGTGATCATTTTCACAAACAGCTTTCTATTCCGACGCCGCCTTCGAACACACTTGCCACGGTGTGTGCTTTGTGTGCGGACCGGCGCGTGTCTAAAGGCATCTTTACACAAGTCTCCCAGGTTATGCCCGCGCGCACGTGTGTGTGTGTGTGTGTGTGTGTGTATGTGTGTGTGTTGGCCAGTTGTACAGGCGTACATACATGTCCTGTGTGTGCTCATTAAAACAATACATCATCTCTTCTATTATCATCATTATTTCATGCCTGTGTTTGTTCTGCTCTGTGTGTTTATGATACAATTTGAATAAGATAGTGTCTACTTGATGGGCAACTTCATGCTTTTTTCCCTCCATTATTATGCGCGGGCTGTAAGTGGTGAGTGTGTGTTTATGTGTACGAGGGAAGGTCTCATGAATCTGCCGTGCCTTTCGTTGTGTTGTCAAACGCACCCCGTGTGTGTGATACATGGCGTATATGATCTGCGGTGTCAGTGTGTGAATAAGCACTACTACCGCATGATATTTTATCCAAAATGTTCAACAATGGAAGGTGCTCCATTGATTTACTCTATTTTTTAACATGTTTGTTACCCTCCCTGTAAACATCCATCCTGAGGCCTAATCAGTAGTGAATGTAAAAACAGCAGAGGGGAAGGAAAAAAAAAAAAAAACAATTCATCATATTTATCTGCATATAAAAATCATGAAATGCTGCAGCTCAGTGCATTTCACTGCTCCACTGACCAGCACAAAACATTGTTTTTACATAGTAAACTCTGTACAGCACAGAATATTACTGTGCCTATTAAAGGGTTTTTTTTTTTTTTTTTTTTTTGTTCTTTAAATTAATGATGGTATCATTGGATTTTTTAGCTTTTATTTCTTCTTTTTTTTTAACACCGGATCTGCTTAATTTGCCAGGAGGTGGAATACTACAAAGCACTGATGTTTAAGATCACTCTGTACCTGCGAAAATGTGATTATCTGCCTGATATTTGTGATAGTCACATGTTCTGGTACTTTTGTTCAGAAAATCTAGCCTTCATCAAATCCACTTTGATATAAGATATAAGTTATAAAACACACTACTAGCCACATGTATATGCATTTAATACAAAGTATTATGATGCTGACAAAATTAAATGTCTATACTCAAACTTTGGTTGATGTTTTACTGTATACAAACATTGTTATGTATTTGCTGTGTTTATCTTTACTATTAAGGAGTGCATGAGGTATTTCAGAGCATGTTTTCACGGTATTGTGAGAAATGCAATAGCTCATCCATTCAAAAATATCAGAAACATGTTTTAATGTTTGTTGGTTTGTGAAAGAAAACAATTGCATTTCACTTCTCAATAACAAACTGATTATTGCTGCGTAAATCTAAAGTAACATCTTAGATAAAATGTTCATACCGATTTTGATTCAAAGGCCACATATGTAACTAGATTTCAGTTTTGTCCAGTAAAAGCACAGATCACTACAACTTATTAAGGACAGCTCATGTTTTTATCTCTTTATTTCATTGGTAAAATTTGAACAGATATCATGATAATATTTACATTATATGCACTTTCTACAGAATCTATAGTGAATAAGCTCAAATTTCTCTTTCATAAAAAGTGCAATCTGAATCCATGCAGGCCTGTTTCCTTTCAAGCTGTCACTTGTGAGGCTATAAACTATCTGCAGCCTTCAGTGTGCATCTTTTCACCGACTCAGCCTCATGTATGTATTTCATACTCATTTAAGGTCGCTCACAAAAATGTTACTGCGTCGCGTGTTGCGCTATGTTATTTGATCTATTCATTTTATTTAAATTTCCTCCAGGATCAATAAAGTATTTATCTACAGGAGGTAAAACAGTACGGCCCACAGCGGACAAATTAGCTCCAGCAGTTACTACTAAAGAAAACGCAGTTAACGTCTTGTTTTTGATTTTCACACTATGCAGGTTCATATCTGTGGCCAGATTGGACCCTCTGCGGGCTGCTTTTGGCATGGGGGCCTTATGTTTGATACCTTTGCCAAATAGAGGATATGATCACCTCACGCATGTTGCTCATCATGAGCAAATCAAAAATACAGAGGGAAAAAAAGAAAGTCACATGCAGAGCAATATATTCCGATATTTAAGTGCTGCTGCTGCTCTTCTGCACTCGTATTCAATATTTTATTCTGTCAGTGACAGAAAAGTTGATGTTAAAGTGACGGAGTGAACAGGAGGACAGCACAAATCTTTTAGAAACGCTTACCGATGTGAAAAGTTGATATCTGATGCTGGTCACAATTACAGCTAAAGTGTTCGTGTGCTCTATATTCCCATCTTATATACATTTTTATAACCGACTCTGGGCATTTTCCCTTGACTACAATTCTGTTGACTGAAGCTGCCAGTTTGTGCTAAACTTCTGTGATTCTGTGCTTTTTCACACCCTGTTTCGATATGTGTGTCAGTACGTGCGCTCCCCGGGACTTTAGCGCTCGTTTGTTGGATGCCGCAGCCGAGCGAGAGTCCGGCGCTGTTCTCCCCGCTGCTCTGCGATTCCTCACCGCTGACTTTTCTCATCAGCATTGCGGTGCGGTGTGTACCGGCCCGAGCGCGGACCCGACCGGCAGGTATATGCGAGAAGCGGAGCGGGATACACACTCATAAATCTGACAGATGCATGGTGTGTCATTACCTTCCACTTATTATTATTCTCTCACTCCTCTTTATACGGCGAGCCACTTACGCAGTTTTCCCAGCCCAGCTCAGAAACATTTGTATTGTGGCCTTGCAGAGTGACAGATGTTCCCGGGGAGCTACCAGGTTATTGTTGCAATTTCCGCTCAAGCTCTGCGTTCTCCGTTTGGGCCGTTAAGCTCTCTCTGCTCTGGCTATGCACGTTGATAGTGGAACGCGCACCGTCGTTGTTCGGGCTGCTTTTTGTTTTTGTGCAGATTTCACTTTCTTTTTGAAACAGCAGGAGTCCTGCAGAAGTTTCCCTCTGATAAAACAGCTCATCGTTTTGGTGTCGTGTCAAATGTGTAAGCCTGGCTATTTCATCAAAACATGCAAAATGAGACGCGAGGGCTCAAAGCTAAACCTCCGCTTTCTTGTTTCTCAATCTCTGAGGTGTCTGTGCACTACAAACAAGGAAAGATCAAAACAGCACATTGCTCAATCACATTAAATGTTAAAACGCACTTTCAATTTCAAACCAGGGATTCAAAGTGAAATTCCACATTGAATCGTGGCTTTTGGCCAAACCAATATAAGAGCATCTCTCAGGTTTCCTATTTTCATTTGTAATAAGAATTTCCTAAAATTTAAGTTTGATTTGCAGGTCAGTTTCGTTTGTGGTACTTTTCTATGTATGTTTCACTGGCGTTCTTGATAAATGGCCGTAAAAGATGCTTTTCAAAATAGGAATATTCAATGAGAGGAAATAAAATGTGTTTAATCAGGCTTCGTTTTTCACTATGATTTGACATTTTGTTACTGACTGCATTATAGTATGACTATTTTAGGAATTTAGATTTCTTTAAAACCTGACACACTTCCCTGTACTCTTCCAGAATACTCAGAGGGGGAAATTAGTGCAGTCATTATAAAATTACTGGCATGTATCAGCACAACAGGTACCTCATGTCATAACACACAATGCTTCTTTTATTGTTAGCCATATGAGGGGGAAAAAAGCAACTTTAGGGATTTACGTCAATCAATTTTCAGTATTTCTTAGCAACCTAATTTTTTTCACTGAAGTTGGATGGAAACCGTTTAATCGTTTGAACAAAAAGCAATATAAGTTTCTTTTTAATGTTACATATTTCACAGAAAAGGACAAAGTAAAGACAGGAAGCTGAAAATAGTAATTTTGCATTGTCTGATTGAAGAACAGATAAAAACCTTCCTTGATAAGAATAAGTGATAGAAGTTTTTCATTTTTCTACATGACATAGTCGTGTCTTATCAGTTTTATCTAACAGGAAAAGGTGAATTTCTAAGTTTTAAAATCTATTTCTTTGTGCTCACTTATGCCAAACCGAACGAGGTGTGATGTAGCCTTTCCTTCTTTCTTCTCTTCACCCACACACACACACACACACACACACACACACACACACACACACACACACACACACACACACACACACTTGGCCCCTCGTGGTCTCGCTGCGGCCTGGAGAAAGAGAGCGAAAAGAAGAGAGCAGCAGTCGCCTCACAAGAGCAGACCTCATAAAACTCCCTGTCACTTTGACTAATTTGTTAGTCTTGTCTCACTGTGTCGAATCGTCGTCACCCCCCCTCCTCCTCCTGATGCACCTCTCTGCCGACTCCCCGTCCTTCTTTCCACCCACCCCTATTTTCGCAGGAACAGGCGGGAGGAAGATAGGGAGAGAAAAAAAAAAAGAAGTGGGGGGGGGGCAATAAATGTAATATAGTGCACTGGCCATTGGTTGCAGTGATCTACACGGCAATCCATCTACAGTCAGAGGAAGAACAGAGGCTTTATGGAGCAGAGGATAACATGATGGCTCGATTTCTCATCCACTTTCTGTCTCTGTCTACCTTTGTCCCACCTCCAACAGGAGCCCCATTGGGCATCAGTGGGGTAAAATTAAAAATAGATGGAGAGAATAGGGGCTATTATGGATGCGGGCTTGGCCACGGTCCCCGACGCTAGATTAGGCTGGACCAGGCCAAGCAGGGTGGGGTGGTATAGATTGGTTCAGACATTCAGCCGGTTAACTCGGAAGGCCAAACAGCCGATACCGGATTCATAGAGATAAATTAAAAGCAAAAAAACTCTGCTCTGGGGGGAAATCAATTGCCAGGTAATTATGGAGAACAGGACAGAGATTACAGAGACAAAACACAAACACAGAGATGTTCCCCTTTGACAACGCAGAATCACACAAGGGAATACCGTATTAGCTGAATATGAGCATGGCTTTTTTTTTTTTTTTTTTCTTCACCGTCTACCCCTCCCAAGCCAACCTTCACTACCTCATCTTTAAATAGGAGCATGGGATCGGAGCTAAAAATAGAGCGTATTTCACCGCCAGCAAACCCACAGCTGAACTGTCAGCGCCCCTTCTCCCTCTTCTTCACTGTGAGGCAAGCGCGGCTCTCCTTCATGTGTTTTCGAGGGAGACAGGCAGCGTGTGATCACTCCACTTCTAACCCATCTCCTTCAGCACACACACACACACATGGCAGACCCAACCTCGCGTGGTTTGCCGGCCTCACAGGGAGGCCGCTGTGAACTCGCACACCAATTTGAGAGAAAGACTTGTTCCTGCTGCGCTGGCCCTGTTTGCCTTCCACGCAGAAATGAGGGGCAGGATGTCCTGACGTGTGAGCGATAGGTGATGGAAACAGTAATTTGGGCTGGTACAGTACAGGCTGTGCAGGCTCTCGGAGCTTGTTTGGCAGTGATATTTTCCTACAGTGAGATATTTGGATCTCAGAATTGATTTTTTTTTTTTTTTTTTTTTTTTTTTTTTTGAAAGGTGAAAAAAAGGAAGACAATGCCTGAGTTGATTTGGGAAAAAGGATCCAATTTTGTCGCGTGTCATTTTATCCAGTTTTGTTTTCCACTTGAATGCAATCTTTTTTTATTTCCCCTCATTTGGACAAGGGCAAAACAGACCTGAGGAAAAAAACAACAAAGCAACAGATAAACATTAACGAATGAGGTTTGACAGAGATGTCAATTCCAATCTATAAAATAGAATGCACTTAATACTCTAAACCTCAAAGGGCACTGATAATAATGACTGATAATGACTGAGGTCAAGGCATTCTTTGTGGCTTCATAATGGTTAAAGGTCTGAGCCTCAGCAACCTCATAACTCCCTGCAGAACGAGGTGTCTCTGCTCACCCAGCACCAATGGCTCTTTGTTACGTCTATAGGAAATGTCAGTCTGCGTTAAGCATCTTTAATTGAGCTTAAAGGGCTGTAAATGGCATCAACGGCTCCAGTAAATCCACTGGCATTGAAAATGCAAAATGATAATGAGAGTCATCAAACAATGGATGACTTATCAAGGCAATGATACCTGATGACTTGGAGGAGGCGAGATAAAATAACAACAGGTCCTTTTCCCGTGAACTCAGTGGCTTGTTACTCAGCGTGTGTGTGCTGTAATACAGCTTCTAGGCTTCCATTTGTTGTGACGGGTGTGTGTGTGTGTGTGTGTGTGTGTACATATGTTAAATCAACAGCTGTAGCAATGATGACTGCAGCATGTATTGAACCTGACAAAACCTACCGGTATATTCCATCTTCCACTGAAATATCAATATAATCATTTTAAGGAATTAATGGTAAATGCTTTAAAATATGGAAAAACTTGATGTGTGGTGTATTTTTTCTAATGAGGCCAACACTTTTCATTTTATTCTCATAACTTTGCAGCTGTAATCGACCAAATTCAGAGATGTTTTGTCAAGACAAAATTTCAACAACAGCCTGATGGCAAAGAGGTTAATTAACTAGTATTAGTTTTATTTTGTTTTGTAAATTACGGTATTTATTTATGATATTTCCCTCCTCCACTGAACTACTGAACTGCAGCTTTGGATTAACTGAACGCAGTTCGTTTTAATTAGAAAAATAAAAAAAGTTGTTGGTGAAGGTTTAATGTGTATTTTATTGGAGAGCTCCTTTATGGCAAAAAAAAAAAAAAAGAAAAGGTTCTCTTAAGCCTCCAAATCACTGGTTTGAGTGGGACAATCGCTGCAGGCAGCTGTGCCTCCAATTTCAACAGGTCAACAGGTAGTCGTGTTTTCTCTCTTTTTAAATACAGGTCAAATTGCAGTTAAAGCATAATACATGGTGTGGTTTAAAAAAAACATTACACCCGCATAACCCAGGTATAATTGTTGCTGTTCAGAATTAGAAGTCATTTGTTTGAGAGAAGAAGAGATTTCCACTTAAATTACAAAAAGTCATGTAAACAAAAGTTTGGGTGGAAACTGTTAGTTGATACAGGGCTCAAACAGGGCAATAAACAAATACATCGTCTTGGTAGAAGTGGCTTCGTTATCGCACTTACATGAAGCCCAAACTGAGTGAGTACAACTTTCTAAATTTTCTCAAAAAGTCAAACTAACTAAATGGTAAAAAGAATCAAAATGTGGCACTTTTGGATATTTTTGACTTTTATTTCACTGGTTTTACAGTATCCAGTTGAGCTGCCCATATGGTTATAAAAGGCACCAGTGTCTCATTCCCAATAAAACCATGCTTTATTACAAATGAAAGTAACTGACCAAACATTCAGTACCTCTGTGAATGCTAAGGAATCTCAATCAGAAAGTCATCGTTCAGTGCAGCCTCAGAGTGGAGACAAACTCCACGGTGCACTGTGCCTGTGCCCCCCCCCCCCCCCCCCCCCCCCCCCCCCCCCCCCCCCCCCCCCCTGTTAAAGAAATGTGTTCCTACTGAGCCTGAAAACTTTCTTCCATTTGGTGAACCACATTAGTCATGTGCCACTGTGATTGGCACAGCTGTTTAAAAGTTATGAGATGAGTAATGTGACTGGCTGAGGAGGTAATGATTCATCACCACACCCTCCTATTAATACCACAATTCACCCAACATGACTGTCAAGTGTGGATGCTCAGTGAAGAACAAAAAATAGCAGGTGAGCCTGGATACGCGCTCATTTTGCATGGATGATGCAATACTGCTCCTGATGGTTGTAAATGCATTACTGGGCTTAATATGGGAACGCTAATTTCCCACTGTAACCTTGTTAAACAATAGTTTTGATTTGTTCAGTGTGATTCAGTTGGAGTCTTCGCCCTTGCTTTCCACTGGTGTTCGGCTCCAGTGCCACATGACCCTGAACTGCGTGAAGGGGTGGAGAACCTGGATGACTGGATGAATGTGTTCATTCAGCTCCTCTCAGGCCCTGTGTTCCTGACAGCATTTTCAAGTGAAAATGCAAAGCTTCCTTTTTTTTTTTGGTACTTGTTTACATGACGACTAAGACAGACTTTTTCAAAAACACTCTGATTGTGTCTCTATGGAAACAAAAAGCAACTTTTTGAAAACATTCCAACTCCATCGCTGTGTCGATGGAGGAAATGCTGCTACTGTACATGCGAACCACATGTACTTTTTCATATGCGCAACAACAATGGTGCCTGTGGCGTGTGGTGTGACTCCAGCTGATATTCTCCTGAGACTTGGTAGTTTTATAATTGAGACTCACCTGCAATTGCAATCCACGTTTAACCACATGCATATATTCACAGTTGTTTAGTCAAACAGCAGGTACAGTAACAACTGAGACAAATGCAATTTACAGATCAGGCCTTCGTAACAAGTGTGAACTTTGAACTTCGCTTTGGCAAATAATTCTTCTTCATGGTTGATCATGCTCACGTCATCAAAAAGTAGGAAGTAAAATAAGTAAGGTATAAGTAAAGGGAATTTTCTCTCTGTGAGTGCTTGGTAGATAGTATTTTTCTTTGCATGGTTTGTGAACAGTGGTATTTACAAAGCATGGCCAAACACGGTCAAAGGCCACGGGTGTCCTTGTCCGTCTTCTTCTCCACTGCACTGTTATCAATCAGACACACCAGCCAAGGACGGACGAGCAAAAAAACTGCGTGCACCCACAAACACATTGCAATGTGCATGCACTCCTTCACTGCAAAATGTTAGCAAGTTCCTTTCTTCCACACTGTTGGCTCCCCACCCCTCTGTGACTTCAGCTGACTTTTATTCATCATAACAGAATGAAAAATATAGATTTACCCCTGGAGATTAGAACAAAGAAAAAAAAATGAATGTATAGACATAAAGGAAATAGAGCATGAAGGAGGAAGAAGTATGGAGAGGGAAAAAAGTGAAAGAAAGAGAAAGACAGAGAAAGGGAGAGATGAGGGGAAAGAGAGATGGCCTCTCTAAGTGCGGCAGCACACAGGCACAGAGCCGTGAGTTCCCCGGCAAGACAGCATGAGCTGCCTATTTGTCAGCATTGATCAACCCATTAAGGGGCTGTGGTGGGAAGCATATTGGTTTTGGAGGCCAAAGGGGCAGGGAGAGACAAAGATAAAGCAAGACAGAGGGTGGTTGAACTCCTTTCAGCCTCGGCAGCCACACATCTGCAGAATGAAAAAGTCTGTAGTCCTACTCTCCGATGTCTATGCAGTTCATTTCGCTGAGCCCAATGGGAAGGTAGCGTCTCTCATTTGTCTTACAGTATCTGTGGGGACTCCACTGTGTGCGTTAGCTTAGCTTCCAGCCGAATGCAATGCTAGCCAGGCACTAGCTAGCTCCTCAAACATACTGAATATCACTTGTCATCTTCCGCGTTTGTACATGTGCATGCACTTGTGTGTGCAAAGTGTGGGTAGTGAGGTGTTGGTGGGGGAGTAGGTCCTGGCCCAAGGGGAAGGCAAGGCAGCCTCTTCGCCCAGCCTCTGATGAATTCATATAATTAACTCTGCCTTGATCTGTTGGCTAATCCTGCACTCAGTAATAAGGGATTAAAATGTCACCTAAGCCACCTGCTGTTATTGAGCCCCCAGACTTTTTGTGCTTCTGTGTGTGTGTCACAGTAAGAGAGAGAGAGAGAGAGAGAGAGAGAGAGAGAGAGAGAGAGAGAGAGAGAGAGAGAGAGAGAGAGAGGATAAAAGTGAAGTAAACTTCAAAATTTTTGTTCAGTAAGCTCATCTGCTCAAAACATTCCCACTAGCTGCTTAAGGGGAAAAAAAATGTATGTAAAGGACAGTATAAAGTAGCTCAGTGAAACAAGCATCTTAACTCCGGCCATATGCATGTGAGCACTACTCACAACCCCGCGGTTTGGCATCGAGCTGAACTCCATCATTTGGCAGGAAGCTGGAGCAGAAGTTGCAGCAGACTCACTCTGAAAACTCATTGTCACAGTCACTAAAAAGGGACATGAAAGTGGGACATGCTGGAAGGTGGGAGTTGAGAATTCTTTTTTTTTTCCCCCCCTTCCTCTCTCACTATGACCTCTTTGGACCAAGTAAAGAAAAAAAGAAAGAAAGAAAGGAATGCCAATTGGTTGGCTTTCAGCCTGCAGACCAACGGCCAGCTTGCCGTGCCTGCCTGCTGGCTACCTCCACTTCGTTGCCTAGCAACCCCAAGTGTACTTTTGGGTTGTTTAATGACTCTTGTTGCAGCAGTGGCTCAGGGGCTACTAATGAAGCCTCCTGACCAGTCACTGCCGTTTAAGACCTGGAAGCTGACTGATCACTGGACAGGGATCTTGGGACTTCAGGGTACCTTAAACCTCTTATGTGAGACCAATTCTGCCTCCAACCTGAGCCGCTATCGAAACACACACACACACACACACACACACACACACACACACACACACACACACACACACACACACAAACACTCACGATAAGCTCACACAACACACTTTCACTTAGTACTCACAATGCTTCAACTGCCCTTAATTCTGTCTAGAGCCGGCTCTCATACACCGGTGCTTCCCCACCACTGACATTTAGCTAAGAACGACTTGTAAACAAACTAAGTATAATACGGTGTGATGTTAGCCAGCTCAGTGTAATGCGAGAAAACTGTTTCTCATTCAGTGCTTCACAAAATGATACTAATGAAGTGCCACAGGGAAAGGGCCTGAAACTTCCAGTTCCTCAGCTCAGTCCGGAAGTCAATAAGCTCTGGCTTTCCCAAAGGCTCAAGCTTTAACGTTACAGTATTTTTGTGTTATGCTCAGGTTCTTAAAACTTAACCTAATCCCACTTTCTGCCAAGAAAAAATTTGTCTCAGACTTTGTGGCAATAAGCTCATGAGATTAGCGTGTAGTTTGATGGTAGCCGATTCATTCATCCATCTTCTACATCAGTGTGTACTTAAGGCTGCAGGCAGTTGGAGCCTATCCCAGCCAGTGCAACGCAAAAGGCAAGGTAAACTGAGAGACTGTAAGTTCATCATCTATCTTAATGTATTTAAAGGTGAGAATCGTTTTTGCGAATCAAAATCACAAAGTGGTGCACAATAACAAAGGTTATTTTACTGAATTGAACATACATGTGTCAAAGAACTTGGACACTGCACAGATCCAAAATTGAATAAAAATCCTCCTGACTTTTGGAAAAACTTTTTTTTGTTTTGTTTGCAAATTTTTTAGCCTTAGAACAAAAACACATTATATGGACACTCAACAAAACAAACAAAAAATCTTGCTGAAGTGCCTGTCTGTGAGTCAGTGTGTAAAAATATAGCTGAGAAACTGACAGTTCAGTAAGTTCACAAGAAACATGTGCTATACTCTAATAAAAACATATATCAACGCAGCACTCTGCATTCGGTTTGTGCTTTTACTGGCAGAACACTGATTGAATCAACAGTTTTCCTCTTTCATTACCGACGCATTGAACAAAAACACTTAAAGAAACCACAAATATGACCTTTATATGACTGATCATGATCCAGGATGGTCTTTGTAACATGGCAACACGCTGTGAAAGGATGAGCTAATTGTAGTTATACATAACCTGTAGAAGTGTCTCTTTTGTCTCCACGGATTTTTCCACGTGGACATTTGTTTGCCACGTCACTACATCGGCTTGCTTTTATCTAATCGTGCTGAGCTTCGTTCAGCATATTGCTAGGAGACTACATGATGTCCCGAGGGTGTCACCATGTATGCGCTTGTCTATACATGTCCAGAGTCCTCAGGTCTATTTTTAGCCGCGGTCCGAGCTCATGTCAAGTGCTGTCAAGCGCTGTGTTGCCAGAGGGCCAGACACCCACTGTGCTGCCCTCACCGACTGATCTGAGTGGGCAGTGCTGTGTGCCATTCACTGGCATTCACATGTTGGACGTGTCCGCATGGCCTAGTTAGAAAGATAGGCCCGCTGCCAGCTGAAGTATTACAAAAAAGCAACACCAAATATAAAACGTAATACCAAATAAGTAGAGCGTGGGTAGCCTCAATAAGAAAAGGGTCTCCAAGGGTGACTCTGAACACCTTTCCTTTCACGGAGGGAAAGGGGATGTTATTTCAGTTTCACTATCAGCAGAATATTGAGTGTTTTCACATTCAGACTCCACAGAAAAAGAAGCTGGGAATTTCTTTATTTGTGGCACAGGCTTTACAAGACTTTTTTTTAATGTGAGCTTTGAAACATTTTGCTTTCACCTCACTAAAAAAAAAATGGATTTACAAAGGTTGTTTATCCATTTCCTATTGTAAACCTTTCAGAAAACAGTTTCATCGCTACTCTGTTTACGCTCTCTCTCAAAACCTTTTCAAACAGAAGAAGGAGGGATTGGCAGGGCGGAGTTGGCTGACCAGACCACAGCATATTGGTCATAATTTGCAAAAGGGCTTGTAGAGAGAGAGAGAGAGGTGAGGGAGGGAGAAAGGGATGAAGGCAGAGTAAGAGGGATTGCTGAGGGTCAGGGATGAGCAGGATATAGCTGGTGACTGGGAGTCTGGTGCCAGAAGGGGACAGGAAGAGCAAGGGCCAGCCAGTGAGGGCCTCTCCCGATGGGGCTGGGAGTGGCTGATGTAATGGCATTAATCTCCAAGTGCCATCTGACACCCAGTGTGACTCCGTCATTGAAAAGTGCTAATTCTGCTGAACTGTGAGGGGAATTCAGGCATCTCTAGAGGCAGTGCCCTGGATTAATTAAACACGCTGGCATGGAGTAGTGCGCGTATTTATCTCTTTATACGCCATTGTAACGGTTTGATTCTTGCGTTTAGCTCACAGAGCAAGACAAACTTTGGACATTAACACGGGGGAGCACCGCCACATTTCCTGTTTTCACTTAACACTTCACGTATTGTATAAGTGGCTCTTTTTGTCTCAAGCTAACCTGGGATTTCCCTCCTCTTCCTCTTTCTCCCTCCCTCCCTCTCTCTCTCCAGATGAACCGGCCCATCCAGGTGAAGCCAGCCGACAGCGAAGGACGAGGAGGTAATTAACCTTCTCCTGGTCTCTGTTGCACCCCTCCACCACCACCACCACACACACACACACATACACACACACTCCCATCCCCATTAAAAAACACACATACACGCAAACACACCAATACACTGGAACAGCACTCACGCAATCCTTAATATTCTGCTCTCACTTGAGACACACTAGGAGTTAGTAGAGTAGCCCGTAATATAGGTCACTTGCTTCTATTGACTTCCCATCTGTGCCAGCAGAGGGGCTGTCACAGGTTCACAGTCACTGGGAGCAGTTCAAAGACGAGAGTGAGGAACATGGAGGAAAAAGAAGAAGGGAGGTAAAACGGTGAGGACAGGAGGATCTCCAGCCCACAGTCTCCAAACAGTGATCCTTAAGTATGTGTACAGTTGAGTTGGGGAAACACCCCAGACGCACACTGGAACACAGGCACATAAACTTCTGGAGGCAGAGATGGAGTGCTGCGTGGAGAGACACCAACAATATGATCTGGATTTTACAAGTTTGCAACTTTTATTCCACACTAAGTTCAGTTTTTTTTTCCTATTTTCCCTGGAAACAATTAACTGAACCAGCTTATTCACAGTAAATTATTTGTTTGGTACCATCCACCTACCTGTCTATTCACCTGCCTGCTTTTTTATTAATGTGTTTTCAAAATAGTAATGTCACAAGATGACTCAGACGCAAAACCATCTGAGAGGGAAATGAGTCAGCTTTGGTGTGAGTCACTGAGTAAAAAGAGACTCCAGTGCTCACATCAGGCATTTATTCTATTTTAAAAAGTAAACCCATCTGTTTAGACATGGCATTAAAATATTCAAATCTGCTTTGACATTGTGCTGATTCTTGCGCATGGCTCCCTCCTTCTAACTCCTGTCTGACTGACTTGGTGATTGACTAGATCATTTTGAAGCCATTTGTGACTAAACATCAGCGAGGTTAATGCAGATTAAGCCAGTTAAAGATTTACATGGGCTGAATTGGATCTAATTGGACAGGTCTGTGTCAGCCCCATGCTTTCAATTGAGAGTGGTGATTTAAACTGCCTAGGTCAGATTAGACCGAACCACTTTGCAGATTTATGTGGTCAAGTGTGAATCAGATGGCCCATTTCTATTGCCACACACACCCCCGTGTAGATCTTATTTTTGTGATGGCGGCACTTTAATTAACAGCCATCTAAAAACAGGCAAAGTCTGACCGACAAGGCCTGGGAGGGAGCCAATCGGCATTCTCACCAAGATAAATTGGATCTCTGGGCTTAAGAGGGGAGGATGGATGGGTCCCAATATCAATTACTACCCTTTTTTCAGCAGAAAGGGAAGGGAGATGAACAGGCAGTGTGAATGAAATACAGAGGGCTCTTTGGCTGGCACAGCCCATGCTAGCCTGTCAGATGAACTTTCCATATAGGAGGACAGGATAGGACAGAGCACACAGAATGAAATAAGACCAAGCAGACAGGCCCCAACAGAGATATTGAGCGTTAATGGCAACAGGAAGTCAGCAGACAGGCCAGGGAAGTAAACCACAGTCGCTGCTGACAATGAAATGAGATTTACTATGAAGGCTTGTGGTTAAAGGAAAATAGACAGCCCAGTCAGGACTGACTAAAGGAGAGAAAGTAGCAAAGGATTCATTTGTAGAGGGCTGAGAGCCAGTCAGGTACACCATTCCCAGTGGGACCCCTTGACTGTCAAGCCCAGGGTTGAACCGAGACATTTGCACTTCTGAAATGGATTCACATTTATCACCACCAAGACATCAGCAATTATCTGTCATGTGGAACCTGCACAGGGATCTTGCTTACATGCATGTGCAGGCATTAGGGCCTGTTACTACATTTGGAGACCCTGGTAGCCCCTCTATTGTTCACCACGTCCCGGAGATAATTTCTCTCTCCGGGGATATGGGGGTATCAGGAGAAGTGAAACTGGTGCTCAGAAAATGACTGGTAGACGGAGGGGCCCAGCGCCCCTCAACTACCACTCCACTGCCATTACAGATCACTGAGCGTATTCTCTGGCCGTCTATTACAGTGACTTATGCCTCGATTTATTTCTTTGCTGGGATTTTCAAGAAGAATTAAAGCCAAGAAGGGAAGCTTCAAAGCCTTTGAACTTACTCCCACCCAATGAGTCAACCGGCCTCTTATCAACAAATTCAACACATATTTTGTGGATATAGTCTTGTAGAAAATTTCTGTGAGATCAGTCTAGGGTTTTAGCTCAGAGAAACCAAAGTTATAGAAACATATCTTTCCAATGACAATAGAAACAACCACTTGTACATTTAAACTTGAAGCACAGAAAAGTAATTCAACATAACACAAATTAGTAAAAGTACACTTTTTAGCTCCTTTCCGATTTGCCTCCTTTCTGTCTGCCCATCTCTCTCTTACTTGCATGGCAGTGTAAAGGGGAGATAAAGCAAGTGATACAGAGAGAAGTGGGGATTCAGTACAAGGCCCACGGAGGAATGCAAGGGAGTGAGAGATGGAAGACAAAAAGAGTGAGAGGGGAAGAGACGACAGGATGAGAAAGTTAACGGAGGGTGATGGAGGCAGCTGAGTGAATCTCAGCAGTAAATCATCTCAGAGCCGCCCCATCCCTATCTCCGCCTCGCCTCGCCAGGAATCTTTTTCCCCCTGACCTTGTCTGCCGTTGTGTCTGTGAAGAAAAGATGGGGCCAGATTATCTATGATTGGAGATGGCCATTATCTAAACACAATCTTGGAGCCAGGTCCCACTCCTCTAGCCACTGCTGTGAGACAGGAGACCACACTGATGAGAAGAAAGATGATGGGTCAGCCAGCGACACCCTCTCCTTTTATTAACTCTGATAAGATGGTTTCAACACTCTCCCGAAATGCCCGGCAACCTCCATCAACATCGACTTTTTCACAGTGTGCCACTCACAGTGCATTTGTCTACACGGTCTTCTTTACCCTACTTGTTTATTAGCTCCCCATACTTTTGTTTTATTGGATACTTATATAGTGCCAGGAGCATTGCAGTCCTCCTATTTGATACTCGGGAGCCCAGTGTGAGCCTTTTTAATATCTTGTCCATGCCTTTTGTCTGTCTGGCTGAGGGGAGTCTCTGTGAATGGGTCGTGTTTGTCCTTGCCAACCTGCTGCTCTTCAGAAGACTGACCTCGGTCGGGCAGCGGAGAGATTGACAGGACCTTAAGATGTTGCGCACTGTGCTGTCATGCCCCACCCCAGCAGGTAGGGAAGAGTGAGGGCTGCTGGCTGGCTCAGTCTGGCAAGCCACGGGGGAGGGTCTGTCTGGAGGCACCTCACGCCCACAGAGGAGCGCGCTCCACTTTACATGCAAATGAAGCCAAAAGATCCCCGTGTGCCTGTGGACACGATTGTGGAAAACTCAGAAGTCAAGAGGATCCCGGTGGTGCTTGATATGTGTGTGTGTGTGTGTGTGTGTGTGTGTGTGTGTGTGTGTGTGTGTGTGTGTGTGTGTGTGTGTGTGTGTGTGTGTGTGGTGAGAAATATGTTGATACACGTAGAGACATGGGGACTCTTGGACTCTCAAAAGAATGCAGCAGTTTTCTACAGTGGCCATTGCTGGGTATTAAATTAAAGCCATCTCATCGCGTTTCTTTCACTTCATAATTGGGTTGAAATCATTAGGAAAATATGTTATGCAGAAAAAAGGAGGTAACAATGTTTGGCTCAAAACCAACATTTCTCACAAGTTTCGCAAGTTTGCCCAGTCTTAGTTTCTGAGCAGGCATGCCAGCAGGCTTAAAGCTCCTCCTCCCACTCGCCTACAAAAATGGATGTGACAGCTCTAGCGGTATGAGTAATACATTTACAAACACAAAGCTTGTATCCTCTCATCATGCCTGATACACTGACAATTTGAGTGTTTGTTCTCCTCTGATTATTCCATTTACCACCTCACTATACTGGATAATCCACTTGCATACATCAGATAGGGATGAGCAGCCGAAAGGTTTAGTGTGTGGTTGAGCATTATTTTCTTGGGGATGGAGTCTAATTACTTCTGTTACTTGAATAGAAACTAAACACGAGTTTGAAGGAATAGACAGCCACTTCAGTTCCATGAAGGTGTGATGTGCTGAAGCAAGAAAAAAAAAAAAAAGAAACTCTTTCAAGGCACTGAAAACATTGCCTTACACTGCACTCCAAGTGAATGCACTGACAGTGATTTAGTAAAGATGCCCTCCGGGCATGTTCAAAGGATATATAAAAATCTGCTATGAATAATAACTTGTGTCCAAAATGGTTTTTCCATTAAAAAGAGTTAAATTACCTGGTGGGATATTTTTAAAGCGACACCCCCTCTCACTAAAATATAAATAATCTATAAATATGTACTGATTTATAATCTCAAATCCTCATTTGCAGGACAGAAGACATCCAAAGTTACTGAAAACAATTTTTCGTAATGCAGGATTTCAGGGTTTCACTTCAAAGTTATGTCGCGTTAGAGATTGGTTTTGGTGCCATGAATCCAACTATAGGTTTGCTGATGAAGACAATTTCTGTTTTCATTAAAAAAAATAATTCTTTATATCATGGAGAAGAAATCATACATGCAACTTGTTTATGAATGTTTTTCCTACAATGACATCTGTATGGGGATGAACATGAGCACTCTGCAGGAAAAAAGGCTTCGTGAATGCACAAAAACTTAAAGGTCTAATACACGATTTTCTCGAAAAGACGAAGCCCCACGTCTGTTACTCACTTTTTGAACAACGCGCATGCGCCAGACCATCCGCCCGGCTCTCCTGCTTCTCCCAGGAAACGCGGAAGTGTACGAGCGCGATCTCCTCTTCTCCGGCGTGCACGGCTCTGTTTACAGTTTCTGCGATCCGCCTCGCTCATAAATAAAGCTTTTTTTCCGAAACAGTTACAGTTTCATTATGTCAGACTCGCCGTCGGTAAGTACTAGCTCAGAAGCTCACCGGCTACATAAACACTCTGAATGCGCATGTGCAAAAGGGAGAAGCTGATTGGGCGCAAGCACGTAGAACCGCCTTACGAAAGCAGCTCGTCAGAATGATTGACAAACAGACCCACCAATTATTTAGGTGATCCACCTGGAAATCAAAATGTTGTATTACACCTTTAATAAAGGCTAAATATTTATGATGACTCAAATAAATCAAAATCATCTTTAATGGACAAAAGAGTTTCTTACACTACTTTTGTTAGTGGAGGTCAGATTTTCTGCCTTGCAACTTCCCACTTTTACAAGCTACTCATCTCATTATTTCATTTCTTATGTCATGTCTAACATAATTGCCTTAATCGCAAACAGACCCGTACTACAAGCCAAAGTCTGAAAAAAAAAAAAAAACTAGACCTTTGGCCAAACCAGCTGACTTTCTATCATAACTGTGAAAAACTCTTAGTGGCTTTCCAAAACACGATGCTGAGTATCAAACCGTTACCCTGAACTTTCCTCCCACTATTCATACTGACATTGTTAATATAGACACAAAAAATGCTGAGCTAAAATAAATAAATAAAAGCCAAATCAATAAAGCTCGTATACAAGCTAAAATCACTGACTGTCTGTATATTCTCTCTTAAGGATAATCCCCATGGGTCTCAAGAGTGTCTTTAATGCACAGAAGCAGCTGCACAGTGAGAGTTATAGGTTTCTATTACATGAGAAACTTTTGTTTGTTTTTTTAGTTACAAATCTTCCAGTTGTCTTTTTCTTGTTTTTCTGAAGTCCATCTATTCCCAAAGTATGCATCAAGTGCAGAAGCTGAACAGATTTGAAACTGATACCAGAATATTGGCTTGAGAGCAAGCTGAGGTTTTGATCCGGGATGTTGTGTGCTGAGACACGTTATTCTGTGGCTTGTGTTTTTGTAATCTGTTACCTATTTTTCAAAGAATGCACCTTGTTTGTTGCTGTTTGAGCGGCAGAAAATGCACTTTATATCATTTTAATGTTATTACTATTTGACTTAAAATAATGATTTACTGCTGGTGATTGCTTTTCTACAAAAGATCAATGCTCTAATGGGGTATTTCTATCACTTACACCTCTCCGGGCCAGGATTTACACAGTGAGAGTGTCAGTGTCACATGCTGACATATATTTAGGATTTTGCTTTGTCTTTCTTAAAGTATACATCCTCAATCCTTATCATCTGAAAAGGTTGTTCTCAGTAAATTGCACCTTTTGTCTCTGAGCAGACTCCTGTGTCCTCTACACAGCAGGAAAATACACTGGATGATTAAAACCCAGGCCTGACTCAATATTTAGCAGTGGTTCTCAACTCTTTGTGCATCCAGACTGTACGCCTACACGTGTGAGTGTGTCTGGTGGTGGGCCTCCCAGGCAGCGGCGTACCAGCATCAGGCTTTTCTAATGAGTCCATAAGAAGCGCAACTTCTTTGTTGTGCTGCCTGGAACATTACTCTGCATTTGAAATGCACCCAGCGGACTAGCATGCATCTTTTATCGTTGACTGCAGCTGTCCATGCTTTCTGAACACTTACTACTACCAAGCTTCCCTGACTATACTGCCGGCGGGCAAGAAGTGATAGAAACAAAAAGAAAAAGAGGGGAAAAAAAGAAAGAAAGAAATATTTACCACGACAGAGGAGCAGGAGAATAATTCTTTAAAGAGAATATTCCCATTATTGGCAAACAAAAGCAGAAACTTTTGAAAAGTAGACTTCACAGCGACTGATTTTTTTTTTGCCTGGGGAGACAGAGAAGGGTGAGGGATGACAATAGAGGGTAAAGAGAAAGATACTCAGAGAGCAATAGAGAGACAAAAGGAAGAGAGAAAAAGGAAAGAACAATCTATATGCATATACTGCAGCCTACAACACGAGTAGCACTTTATTCCAGTGAGAGAAGCATCAATCTTGACAGCATATGGCGTCTGTGCAAAATCCATTAATTTTTTATATACCGGGCGCTGAAATGAAAAGGCTTCCTGAGACAAGCAATTGTCAGATGTCAGTAGTGTTTTGATAACTTTTTTGATCTCCTTTTTTATTTGCATTCATAAAACGGGGCTGTCCACATGCCACCTCAGTTTGGACATGGCTAGGCTCTGACATGGAACCATTTTCCACACAATTGCTCACACCTTCAGTCAGGAGATGAAGCACTGGGGGAATCAAAAAAAAAAAAAGATTGAATAAAACAAGACGAGCAGATGACAGTGTGGGTGACAGGACTGGTTGAGGCCTGAAATAAAACTTCACTGTTTCATGTCTTCACATGTATATAGACACAGCTGCACATACAGAACCTACTGTTTTCAATATTATTGGATCAATAATTTCATCAGAATAATTCATGGTACAACTGTGATAACTACAAAAATAGGAAATAATTAACTTACATTTGGTGTTTGGATGATACTCGGCTCTACATTTAGAAAGAAAAGTGTTATTTGCTCGAAATTGTACCTACAATGGTAAAATGGTCCTCCAGCTGACACACTACTTCAACGCCTATCAACATAAAAAAAAAAAAAAAAAAAAAAAAAGGGGCTAAAATTGTGTCAGCATTTTTGGAAAACTCTCCAACTACTTCATAGATGTGTTCTTACTGTTTACATTTGTTCAAGTTGAAACAAACCCTGGTATGATTGCTGTGCTGATGCAGCCCATTTGTGAAAGTGTAAAGACAAAACTCTGGTGTACATCAGACAAACTCACCGAACGCACTTGAAAAGTACTGCTCTGCAAACACACTGTGGCGGAGTTCGATTAAAGTTCGACGGAAATCACAAAAGCAGGAGGCATCCGAAGGGTGGTAAACAAGTCCGACGCAGGATCTGACAGAGTTTAGGAGTTTATTGTAATTGATGCACATAACGGAGGGATTCTTTGTCACTGTCTTGATTCCTTCATACAATTTATAAGCTGTCCATCACTTCTCTGCTAAAAAAAAAAACAAAAAAAACCCAAAACATAACAGTAGCCATACATAGATTATGTTGCTTCAGGGAAGCATTGTTGTGGAAACTATGTTGATGACTATATGTATATGCTTTAGTTTTGTTTACAACTTTTGGTCTATTCTATCCAATTGTGCCCAATATGATATGAGGCACGCCCTTCTCTAAATCTGTATTCACTTCAGGTGACATTCAGCAGAGAACATCAAATCTAAAAGAAGAAGACCTGCTAACTGCCACGCACAAATGCACACACGCTATTTTAAAAATGTTGGAAGTGTTTAAAGAGCAGATTACAAAGGTCTCTTCAGAGTAGAGCACAGAAGTGCTGTACAACTCAAATGTTCTCCAGCTGTGTGGCTGCGCTCTGTGAGAAGGATAAGATGAGCCCCTCTCAATGAGAGATAAGTACCGAGGGGTCAAACAGTCAGCTCGATGAGTTTTGTCATATTTCTGAATCCTCAGTGAGTTCTATAGGAAGGTCCTCACCCCTCTTAATGCAAATACATGGCTGTACTAAAGAAAAGTGTTCTTTTTTTTTTTCTTCTTTCCTTTTTGCCCTGCACTTCCTACTTTTAATGGATAACTTATTGGACTCGTTCGGAATCATGGAATCATCTCCTTGTGCAGAGGGTACATTACAGGATATTTATTCATATTCATAAAATGCCAATTGAATGCCAGCGAGTGGCCATAGGAGATGAGTGGGAACTTGCGAAATCCAATAAGAGCTGCTTTAGAGACAGGTGCAAAGTGGACTAATTAATAGCAATCTATACACTGGCCAGGGCATGCAGTGGGCCGACTGAGACACTCTTAGGTCAGGCAATGAAAAGATAGCAGCTCCAAATTCATTTTCTCACTGTGGCTCTCCCAAAGGAAGGCTCAGAAGTACACTCACACTTCCTTTAATGCCTTCACTGGGGTGTAATTTATTTTTGCGTTTGCCAGCACATTTGGAAAGTTCATTACCTCGCTCATGGCTTGTTAATTAGCCTTGTAAAGCCGCCATTAGATCTCCTTGGGCCAGGACCGAGATGAGACTTTTGTCCCAAAACATTAACACACTGCAGGAGGCCTGTAAAACTGCACTCTGCCCATTTAAGTTCGAACAGTGACACCTCTGTGAAAACCTGAAAGATGGACGGTACAATCACAGCAATGTCACACGCAGTCTGAGCGGGGCCATTGCATCACTTCACCTTTGGTGTCATGGACAGGGTCAGGCTTATTTCTTTCCGCCACCTGTTCAGGGAGGACTTTACAGCTTCACAGCGAATGCTCAATATACAGCTATACGTCTGCTTTTCTGCCCGTGCTCAATCCCAGTTGATGTAAGTGGTTGCCGAGATGTCCTTAGGGCTCCAGCTCACTTTCAACCCCGAAGCTCCAATAGGGGAGGAAGAGTAATGAGCAGTGGTATCCAGCTACACGAACACGGACTGACACCGCAGCTACAACACCAGCAGTGGAGACCAGGCAGCGTGGCCTTATTGATTATGCAGGGGCTCATTTGTGTGGCCAAGCGGGTAGCAGGCACGTGTCTCATTTGAACTTTACAGGAACGGAACAGAATCCGACCCCCCCTCGGAAAAAAAAAAAAAAAAAAAAAAAAAGAAGGAAGCCCTGGTGCTTTATTTTTAGAACAGCTGCGTCTAATGGGGCCTGGCAGGTACAGGAGGCGTCACATCTGTCGAGGCCCAGGTGATGCTCTCGCCCTCCGCTCCTCCCCGCTCCCTACCAGTCAAATGACTCACACTGAAGATCAACAGTGTCATTTCCAATAAACTCTTCTTCCTCTTCCTGCCACTTTCCATCAGTTCTGGCGATAGGTTCTTGCTAGTAGCCATTTCATTCCACAACACGGCGGAATAGGGGATGCATAATGTAAAAGATGTAAAGAAGATGAATGCTCTGTCGTGTGCCAGGGCACGGGGAAGATTAATTAGAAAAATCTGGCTTTCTGACTGGCCAAAACTTAGTGGTATAGAGCCCATACATCTGAGTGTGAGTGCCCCCTTCTGGAGCTAAAAAAGAAAATAAAATGGGAGGAATCAGTTGAGAGAGTGGAGAAGAGAAGTACCTTCATATTTTACAAGTATTTGGAATGGAAAAGAGGGAAATGCCTTTCCTTCTTTAACTCTACTGCTCATACATGACCTTTTCCCTACTTGGCAAAATATATTCACTTCAAAGTTTAAATGTAGCCCTAAGATTTTCATGATTCATACCTAAAACTCATGGCTGTATTAGCACAAAATCGGTATGTAGGAGTCAACTGGCGTCACCAGCAGAAAGTCTCCATCAGGAGTTCATATATCAGAGCAAGCCGACTCTTTTCCACTGATTTAACAGTCAGTTTTAGTCT
The DNA here is from genome assembly GCF_902148845.1 of Salarias fasciatus. Classification (NCBI taxonomy): domain Eukaryota; kingdom Metazoa; phylum Chordata; class Actinopteri; order Blenniiformes; family Blenniidae; genus Salarias; species Salarias fasciatus. The sequence continues at coordinate 13,201,377 of NC_043745.1, read as the reverse complement.
CATTCATCAATTCACACCAACAGTGATGGCTGCCACGCAAGGCACTCAATCCATCTAGTGGGTTCGGTTTCTTGCTCAAGGACACTCCAACATATGGATGGGGTCGAACCTGCATCCTTGTGATAAAGAGATGTTCCGCTCCGCTCCGATCCACAGCCGCCCACATGGCATGCCCACAGTGACTCAGAAACCACAAATGACGAAGCCTTTGACTCTTAATCGTCCATGAAAAATGCTCTATACAGAAAAACATAATCTATTATTTCTAAGCCAACAAATTTCAGCTTCATTATTCAAACTTGATGACCTTTAAGTATATCTTATAGTTAAGATCTCTCCACGAACTTTGTCTAAATGCAATGTTTTACATACTTTTGGCAACGAAAAGGCCAGCTCATCAACATCTATGTAAATAGATGAGGAAAAAACAGCACTCCCCGAGTTTTTAGGTCGGTTAGGTTGTGCTGCAAATGTAGGAAGACCTGCAAAAATATTCCACATATTATTCGTTGCTCTTGTTGGACGCAGAGTTTACTCTTGTTTATTATAATTCCTGTTCCTTTGGTGATGCCAAAAAATGTAATAACATGTTCCCGTTCCATGTTTTCTTTCAACTTTGTGACTTAAGCAACCAGGCGATCTGACAGTTTGTCTACCTGAGCAAAATATTCTCGCTCCCTTTCTACCTCTACCCGAAACCCGTGGTGCTGCAAACATCATCTGTATCAAACATCAGTGCAGCAGACTTGAATAGCTCACTGGAAACAGGAATATATCTCCCTCATATCAGGGTGGCACGCCACACAACAGTAAGATCAACAACAATAACAACAGCGACAGCAGCAGCAGCAGCAGCAGCAGCAGCAGACTGGTGATAAAAGGGGGAGGTTTGAGTTGCACAAGTTCCTCTCAGCTCTGCAGAACGATGCCATCAGCTGTAGCATTTCTCTGTTCTCTCCTCTCTTACACCTTCCCTTCCTGCCTTCCTCCCTATTCCTCTCTTTTTCCCATCTAGAAGACAGGAAGCTGTTTGTGGGGATGCTCGGAAAGCAGCAGAGCGAGGACGATGTCCGGCGGCTGTTTGAGACCTTCGGCCAGATCGAGGAGTGCACCGTCCTGCGAGGGCCTGATGGGGCCAGTAAGGGTCAGAGCCCACACACCTCCCACTCTTCCTTTATCCCCTCATCTGATCCTCTCAGTCCCTTTGTCTGCCCATACATGTTTTGTTTCTATCTTCTCTTCCCGCTCTTGATATTTTTAGAGCCATGTTTCACCCGGTGCACTCATTGACATTGTCTGTGATCCACTCTCACTCTTCTGAATAACTCATCCCCCTGTTCAGCTATTGTATTTTTTTTTTTTTTTGGCTGCCTCTCATGTGTTGTGCTTTCATTTCTTTCATAGCTTATTGTCACAGTGCTCTGACACCTCTTTCTTTCCACTCCCTTTTTCGCACCCATTTTTTTTTCCTATTTCCTTTCCCCTTTGTGTTCTCGCTCCACCTTTTATTACTCTCTTTTTCTCTCTTTTCTTTCCAGATTTCTTCTTCCTGTGTTGTCTTTTCATCGCTACAGCGTCTCTTGTCTTCCCTCTTGTACCAAGCAAATACATCACATGGCACCTCATCTTTCTGCTCTTCCCCCACCCCAACCCACCACCTTCACCCCCCCCCCCCCCACCCCCCCAATCCCACCCACCACCTCCCTTTCCTGTTATCTGCAAAGCGGAGGGGTGTAATCATGTTTGTTTCTCGCATTGCCATCATCCCTCCCTTGAGACACCATTGGACGATAATGTCCCACTGTAAATAAAGCAGCCGGGTTCAGGGTTTCGCTGCTGTCACTCACTGTGCCGCAGATTTTCCCACATTGAGAAGCAGCTTATGCATTCTTGTCAGTGGCTTATGTGCTATTTGGTTAGTAGAGCGTGGTCAAATTAAAGATTGCTGTAAAAATGTGCGATGCAGGTGGGATTGCTCTTAGAGTGTGGAAGGCCTCCCAATCATCCTTTGATGGGTCTTTCTGTCTCGCAGCCACATTTGGGGCGTAATACCCGTGATATTGCTCTGAACCTCTCCTTTCTTTTCTCTCCGTTGACTATGATTTATTCTTCTATATGAAACTTCGGAATGTGTGATAGGGATATGTGGGGAAGGAGAAGGGTTGATAATGTGCAATCTTGCAAAGCCTTCCGAGTATATCAAAAAGAAAGCCTTGCTACACTAAACCACACACCTATCTGTGTCTACATCTGTTCCTCTCACTGTTAATCCCAGGTCTATTGCTCTGTGTCGCCCCACCGGCCCACTACCTTTCTTTCTCCCCAGCTTGTTTCCTCTTTTTCCGTCTCTCCCTTTCCTATCTGGCTTCCTCGCTTCCTGTCTTCTCAGATGCCTCAAGCTGATTGACAGCACATAAAATGAAATAAGGCCGGGTACTGGTGTGTCAGACAGGAGCTAGTTCTTTCCCTCATTTTCACTTTGGCTCTTTTTCACCTTCCCACACCTCACACCTCAACTATTTTTCCTTGGCTTTCTCCACATACCATACATTCCCTGCTTTTAGTATCAGTCTCTATTATCACCGACGGGATCATTTCCTTTTCTTGAAGTTCCACAATTCTGAAATGAAGAATTGTAGGGTAACGTCAACGATGAATGCCAAGAACCATACAAAGGTCTTGAATATAGGTATCTGGTCCTATCACTCACGGTGCAACAGTCCCACGCAATCATTACGGGATGTTACGGAAAATTATTTTGCCAGTCGCCTCGCTCGGGATGAGGTTCCTGTAATTTGAATGAGACAGACCTTGAAATTGACAGTGCTATCTGTTCCATGGTAGAGGCTTTGTCCCCTGTTGATGTAAATTTATGCTACTCAGAAGCTTTTCAGCACCCCTCTTCACCCAATAAAAAGGCCGAGAAGTTTAACATCCATCTCTCTATGGCACTGCTCCTCAAAGTACTTTCAAAGTGCAACACTTGCTGCCAGAGTTGAATAGAGCCCCGAATTGTCAGGAATAATAGAGAGATGGCTTTTAGGTCTATAATTAAGTTGTGTTATAAATGTCACCCATCCAGAGGGATGGAATTCATGCATACATATTTTTACCCCGGGAATTCAAAAGGCAGTGCAGATCCTCTCGCTTGAAAGCAATACAATCTCTCTTTTTCCTTCTTCCCCAACTCATTCGAAGCCATCATATTCAAAAACTCAAACGTGCACTATAATTTATAAGGCTGTAGCACTTGGAATTCTTCTGAGATGTTGTGCTCTGTGTCCGATTCCTTTTTTATTTTTTTTTAAGATCAGCATATGGAAGGCCACTTTGGTGTTTTTGATTGAGGAATTTGAGAATTTCATATGTTCAACCTGATTTTGTCGCTGGTCTTGTACGCCACATCCTGCTCGAGCGCCTGCTCTGCTTGTGACTGGCTGCTGGAGGTTGCACAGACCCTGGCTTAATATTTAATAGTCTTGTTAGGGGGACCAACAGCAAGTTATCTGACCTTAGAAAATCAAAAGGCTTTTGCACGAGCAAATCTCCCCTTATTATTTCAGCTACAAAGGTTAAATGTGTTTGTACCTTCAAAGACAGGGTTGCAGTCAAATGCTGCACAGTGGGGTGATGCATTTCAGCTGGACATATGAAAACCGTGCCTGCCTCTACCCAGAAGGGCGTTCAAGTGAAGTAAAAGGATGCTGGAGTGCTGTGACACAATCAAAGGCTTCTTTGACTCATCTATTTGCCGCAGTAGATCTGTGCAGCTTTGAGGACATTTGACAGTACAGAAAACATATGGCCTTTACTATGCTCACCATGTTTTAGGATGCAACGGTTTCAAATTCTCCCCATTCGTCATGAGGCTTGAATGCAGATGCAAAGCCTCAGGTGGAGGTGGAAATTGTTCTCCATCGATTGCGCACACACACTGCATGTCCCTCAGTTCAATCTTTTTGATTTTGTCAGGAAATTATTAATTTGTTCGTTGGGAAAGCAAAGCTGGCTCCTGAGATGTAGAAGTGAATGGGTTGCTGCCAGACAGAGAATATCTCTGGAGCCTACCTATCAGTGTCTGAAGTTTAAATGAATCATCACTCCTTTAGTCATGTAGTGTGGGTATATGTGTATCCGTTTTGAATAGGTGTCAGCACTTCACAGGGAAACAGGGATTGAACCCAGGAAAAGCCTGTCTGGCTCTGAGACACTGCTGCTGTTCGATTAATGAAAAGTGGGCAGAATTAATCCATGGGTTTGTTAATTAGGTATCTCTTGACTTAACACATGAGCTACCTGAAGGCACGGATAAGAATAGGGCGTAACAGAATACCATGTGCAGTGTGGGAGGACCATAAAGCTCAGAGAAATAGCTCTTATTTAATTTAATGGCTTTTGGAAAATTACCACATTTCAGTTCCACTGCATTCCAGGTCACTAGCTTTCTCTTTATGTCATATTAGTTTAGTGCCTGTCCTTACCTCCATACACTGATACAGTGTTCAATCATGTGGTCACAATATGTATGCTCGCAAACCGTATCGTGCATTATTATCAGCTCAAATTATTTTTAATATCATTTGAATTGTTAATGTAATGAAGCTCCAGAGTAATGCGACCAGTGTCTGTTTCCTTGTCTTCTGGCCAGCTTTGAAAGTTGACTTTTCTTATTGTGCATCAACTACACAACAGATTTAAGATGATTTGAATGCCCTCTGAGCAAAGCCCCATCCCCCCCACCCCCCGGTCTCCCCGGTCTCCCCGCACCATCTGAAATTATATGCGAGCAAAGATTTGGTTAGATAGGCAGATTATAATACTATGCCTTTGTCATCATAATCTCTTTTATGAGTGACTGCACACAAATCACAATGTGTAAATATTAAACAGATTAATAATCACAAACAAGTCGGGATGGTAAATGCCTTGGCTCCATGCTCTAAGTGGATGGGGTCAAATTAGAAATGGGCAGGGGACAGAATGTTCCAAGCAGCCTTCACGACAATTAGACTGATTTATTCAGAGTTATGCGCCCAACACACAAACGGCAGAATATATTTACAAACCTGATAACATGAAAACAATGGTAACGAATGGTGTGTTTCCCCTGGATACTCAAGGCTGTTGCACTGATGTTGTGCTTTTCTCATCTATTATTTTCCCTTTTTTTGTGTACACAGGCTGTGCCTTTGTCAAGTTCTCCAGCCACGCAGAAGCGCAGGCCGCCATTAACAGCTTGCACGGTGGACAGACTATGCCTGTAAGTAACAAAACACATTTCTCCATATAAATAGAATTGGTTGTGCTTTGTTTTGTAAAAGCAGAGACAAATGATTGTTTTTAATATAGCCAGTTTGGCTGAAAGCTTTCCTCGAGAAATAATGAAACTTATTTGTCTTTTCAAACTAGCTGGCTCAATTGCATTGCAGTTTTTTTTTCTTTGGTTTCTTTTAAAGAATGAGACCATTCTGAAGTTTACAACAAATACTGGTCAACCTTTTCACTCTCTCAGACATTGACCACATTCTCCTCTAAAGTTTCCTTTGCCGTGCGCACTTCCACCGCAGGTGGGATGCCTCTGTTTGAATTAAAAAGACGCTCAATACTGAGCATCTTTGTGTATTTTTTATGTCTCAGGAAACAATCTTTTCAGGACAAAAGAATATACACCAGACTATATACACACACACACACACACACACACACACACACACACACACACACACACACACACACACACACACACACACACACACATATATATAGTCACCCAGGTGACTCTTTTCAAACTACATCAACAGCTGAGGCTCACACACATTCTCGCAATGTGTTATCACACACCAATGATTTCCACAGTCAGCAAGCACCGCCTTAAAGTGCACAGCTGCATACTCTGTATCTCTATCTTTTCACTCAATATCCATTTCTTTCCGCTGCTATTCAAACTACTTTTTTTTTTCCACAGACAGAGAGTGTTTACATTCACATTCTCATAGAGATGTGATTACCTTGCACTGCACATGCATCCTTGAATGTATTCTCAGAGGGGATTATTAATTTTGCTTATATATGTTGAATATGAGGGTGAGGCACAGGTTGAAAGCTAGAAATGAAAAAAAAAACAGCATATGTAGGGAAAACAGTGCACCTATATGGGTTGGGTATGAGTTATATCAAAGGGGCATTGCATTTATTACGTGCACAGTTAGTTTGAATTTTGCTTGAAACATGCACACATGCAAGAATAACATACTCTAATTGAGACACAAATAAAAGTTGCAGAAAGAATAACTCATTAGATCAATAAATGCACGATGTTGTGGTGAGTGCGCAAGTGCAAGTTACTTAAACATCAACTTAAAGTAATGCTGTAATGATTTGATAAGCGAGGGTATTCAGGTTGTTCTGATTCTAGCACTCTATTGATTTTATGCTGACTGTGAGAAAGCCAATACGAATCTGCCACAAGGCATCTGGAAGCAACTTTGATAACATTGGCTAAAGGACCATGATGTTAGTGGTTCAGACAGTGGATTTTGTCCAAGTCATGTTGGAAAAAATGTTAAAAGTAATACTCAAAACACATTAATTCAATTACAAGTTCAAATCAAAGTGCAAATAGAATTATAGATGACTGATTAAGTAACAATGCCATTCCATTCTTATTATTGTCAAATGAAAGTAGCGAGCCATCAAAAGTCAAAAGTTTTGATAGATTTCCAAGAAAATGAAAAATGGAATAGGTGCCTTAACGATGCGACAGAGTGAATCATTTATATGGGGTAATTAATTAAAGGAAACGGCAAAATTAAAAATGAAGAAAGTAAAAAATAATTGACTTCATCAGTTGTGTTCCGTTTATAAATGACCTACAACATTTTAGCAGTGTTGCAAATATATGTATCATGACTTTCTCAGATGGGATCATAGTCTGTGATTTTATGATGCTCTTTTTTATCATGATGTTATCCAAAACATGAAAACACACATAAAAATATAATAATGACATGTTTGCCAAAGACCAGTAACCAAAACAGTTGTTCACCAAAGCAGCCATAGCTTATTTTAATCAAATCCAGAGTGAAGGGTTTCAATTTGGATTCGAGAGAGCTGCAGAGTTCTGCATTAATGCCTTCTGAAAATGGGTACATTTCACGGCATCAGTTGTCTGTTTTGACCACTTACTTACCAATTGTGAAGTGCGAGTTTGGCATCGGTTTATTTTTGCCGTCTAGAGTGTACTTGACAATTTCAGTCTTGAAACTATCAGATAATTTGCATTATAAGCTTCTGTGTAACATGATAAACATTAAATTTATTGGATTTTGTATGTACTCACAGAATTACAGCATGAAGGAAATTGCAAGAGATTTACTCATCATTCAACCTCATGTTGTCCTATCACATATCACTTGTAAATATTACTTGGTCATAGAAAATCATAGATAGTAGTGACTCAAATGCGTGTCACGAGAGGGTGAAAGTTTTGGTAATCAAAAAGAAAAAAAAAAAGAAAAAAACAAGTGGTTAGAAACTTACCCCAGATTCACAATTCTTCTCAGAACAAGGCTGAATGTTGCAACGAAATTTTACAAGACGAGAATTAAAGACTATATTTCAGCACAACTGCAGGCTGTAAAAAATTAAACTACTAACCAGAGTGCAATAGATATTAGATTAAGCACAAGCTCAGCCTTGCTGAATGGTGTGTGTTATGGAGAGGGTAGGTACAGGGCTTCATACAAGTCATCGCCTCTTTAAGCAACATGAGAGAAATGCTTTGAAAACAGCTCATCACAGCCAAACGATACAGTGACGGCTTGGCCCCTGTCACGGGGCCACTTTTTGTTCAAAAATATTAAACATTTAAAACACTTGAAAACACTTATCATGGGAAGGTTCATTACAGAGACTAGAAGGGAGGTTAACAAGTAAGTCAATAATACTGAAAAGCACCCTAGAGTTAGGATGGATCTTCAAAATGAGGTCAGATTAATAAGCCGCTTTTGCTTCCTTAACTGCTTCCTGATATTTCAGCATTAAGTCTTTTATAATATTATGGGACACTTGCAGTTCATCAGAACCCCATTAACTTTTGGCTTTTCTACATTCATTCATCCAAGCCCGGGTTTCATCTATTGAAGACGGGGGTATTTATCTTGATGTGTTGTGGGCTAATCTTATGCCGTCAATACTTGTTACGCTGCTTCTCGGCGCAGTTGTGAATCAGATTGCTTAAGGATCATCAGACTCATCTTGCCGGCACAGAGCAGGCGCGTGCTTGATCTCATCTCTCTGGTGGAGACACACAGTGACCATCTCACACAGTCCTGCATCCACTGACATGCGGTATAATGAGAGGACAAGACCTCACATGCAGCGCCAGAGAGTTGTGCAAATATCACTTAAATGTGCTTTGAATGTGAAGAGGCACAAAATATACAGCACATTAGCCATAAGTATGCAGAGGCCTCTGAAATGTAGGTAATTGTATGCTGATCCATTTTGATATGCGGCAGGTACACAAATAGCATTATTGGTTTTTATTTGTTTAGCTGAAGGATGAGTCCGCGAAACCCATAACTCTTGTCAAAGGGCAGATCATTACGAATTGGAAACACTTCTGCTGGACTTCAAGGCCACCATAAACACTTAAGTATAAGAAATGATGAATTACAAAGCCTTCCCCTGCCAGTTTTTTTTTTTTTTTTTTTTTTGGGTGTGTTGTGTACTACACAGCTGGACACACACGAGCGCACTCTCTTTCTGGCAGACATCCGCACCTTCACACACTTCACTGATGTTCCGCAATAAATATTTACGGATGCTTCCTGGCAGCCAGATAGCGTCCTGGAAGCCAGATGTAATTTACACATCTTTTTGATGCCGCCTCATTTTGCATTACATTGAAGTAGTGAGGGAGAGAAATAAGTGGTGGAGTTGCTTTAACTTTGTGTGTGGCTGTCGTACCAAACTTTTTTGGTTTGCAGGCCCCAACGGTCAAGATTTAATAAGCACCGGGCCATGAGCCAAGGAATAATCATGTTGCAGACTGATCATGCACAATTATGGCAGGCCTCTTACTGAAATTTGATTATAATCGGGATATTTATCTCCTCCTCAAAATATCTTGTTGACTCAATCAATAGAATATGTTTACATACAGACGATTTGCATAATTGACTTATGTGAGGCATTTAATTATTTATTTATTTTTTGCTTTCTTGTGGCGGTAAAGCTGGCTCCTGAGTATATTGGTCATGTTATCCTGTCCTGTCGTCCGGGCACAGTTGCATTAGGTCGGGCCATCGTGCCACCTGAGGACTGCTGATGAACTGTCCAAGGCAGCATATGGAGCCCCAAACAGACCAGAGGCAGATCAAGACACATCCAAAAGTTCATTAATAATCTATATTATCCATATCTCTCTCCCTCTATCCCCTGCACCTGTTATCCCCCTCTTCCCAAATCCAACTTCCTCTCAAATTAATAGGCAAGGTGGCCATTAGTATCCAACTAAGGCTTTGGTACCGATGGGGGATGCAGTTAATTTGGATAATATCACTGCCACATGTCGTCAACAACAGACTAACAGGAGGCAGGATTCAGAGAGTGGGCCGCTCTGCTCACTGCCTGCTGCCAGCTGTGAGGTCTGGATGAACCTTGAACAAAGAGCTGTCTCCCACTCTGTCTCTCTTTCCCTCTTAATGTTCTCTTTAGAGCATCTGTGTTACCTGGCACACAATCGCATGCCATAAATAATACCTGCCCCAAAAATACACTGGCCCAAAATGAAAGGCCATAATGAAGCTTAAGGGCAAGGGATGCCACTGAAGGGCATGTGCTGATAGATTGGGTCACAGCTTTAATTGATGTTTATCGCGGATTGCAGGTGCTTCCAAAATTAACTTAAAAGGTGATTGAGCACGGACAGGGTCGCTCGCTGGTTCAGCTGTTGATTTGCTATAAGGCTGCAGAGGCACAGGTGGCAAAACTTCAAATGGCAAAGCCAGGGGCAGGCAGACAACGCCTAGCAAATTGCAGACATTGTCATGTATGGTGTCACAGCATGGCTGACAGGACCTGTGGAGCCTGCCGGTGTTGGCAGCAACAAGAGTGCATGTGTGTGTGTGACGCTATAGTCCTGGATTAATGAGAGATAAGACCGAGCCAGAGAACGCTGTCACTGAAACACACAATTCCTCAAACGAAGCACACAAGTATCACAAAATGTCAGCGGCATTAAAGTTGACGTGCTACACGGAGACGGCTTTTTGCTGCACTCATGTACTGTGGTAAAAAACTGTCTTTTCAAGCGCAGGGTTGGAAGGAGGCTACGACTCTGAAAGACAGTGTTCTTACGTGTTGTTAGGTTTTGATGCAGTGTGCTCAATAAGTGTGGGAGTGTGTGGCGGAAGCGAAGGCCAGATCAAGACGCCATCATCCACTGCTAATGAGAGACAGTCCTCCCATGGGGCTAGCAGAGAGGCAGCAAGGTTCACAAAGTGAAACATGACACTCAGAGGGGGTTGATCCAATTACCAAACAAACATGTTATGTTGTATTCAATTAATTTCTTACAGGTTCTCAAATTGCTATTTTAGTCTTTAAAGACCCAGTGTGCAACACTAAGTAAAACCACTTTTGTGTGTTGGGTGGCAGTGTCAACTGACTGAAGCATCCTCAGTGTCTTTGGACAGTTTACTTTCAGCGAGCAGTCTTCTTTGCAAGCCTTCTTTTTTTTTCTTGTTTTTTAAGCTCCTGTAAAGTTGGCTTCCTTGCACATAAAAGCTGGAGCGCCTGAGAAGAATCTCACTCAACATTATTCAGAAATGGCAGATCGACTAAGTCAAGTAAAATTATACAGTATGCTGCATTAGCATTATTGGCTGCAAGTCCATAAAAAGTTCAGAACCAGACTTAACATCTTTACTGAGCCACAGCTGCCTCCGACAGGAGAAAATGACACACAAGTCTTGTTTTGTGTCATCTTCTACAAGCTTAGCAAGTCTTTTTTTTTATTTTTGCAGTAGCAGGGTGATTATTGATAATGATAAGCTATGTGTTTTTTTCCCCCGTCAAGGTAATTAGCAGCAACAAATAGGTCAGTAGATGAGGAACATACAAATGCCACACTAAAATATATATATATATATATATATATATATATATATATATATATATATATATATATATATATATATATATATATATTACTGAGCTGATTCGCTTTATAACAAGACAGTTTTCTCGTTGAAACTGGATAGTTTTCTTGTTTGAACAAGATAGTTTTCTTGTCATTTCTTCATAGTTTACTCATTGTACCGAGATCATTTTCACAGACAGTTGACAAATTTGGATTTACACATCAATAACTCCTTAACTCAAACGATGTCTCTTTCCTATCGGTGTGAGGTGGACAATATGCTACAACTTTTTTAAAAGTAGCTGTATTTCGAGCAGCAGAAACAACAATGGTCTTTCTGTGCAGCCGGCTGTGTGGCCATTGTGCAGGGACCGTCTGCAAATTGCAAAACTGCTGCAACAGCAACAACAGATACCAAAAAAAAAATCCCCAATTATTTCACTGGTATTCACTGCGGTCTAACAAAATCACTGCAGTCTTTTCTTGCCTATTGCTGATCATACAACAACACTTATACAAAAAAGGCCTTTTCATGTGGTATCTGCCTTGGCTGTTGCAGTGGTTTTGTAATTTGAAGATGGTCCTTGAGCAGTGACCGCACAGCGAGCTGCTCATCCAGACTCGTGTTATTTCTGCTGTAATTTCTGCTGTAGTTCCTGCTCTAATGAAAGCTACTTTTGATAAAAAATAAGGTTGAAGTATATTGTCGACCTCACATCAGTGGGGAAAACTGTGTGATAAGGATGTTTCAAAGAGTTATCGATGCCGAAGTTTAATTCTGCGAACGGTAAAGAGTAAGGCTTCTCCTAATAATGAGCAAACAGTCTCGTAATAACGAGAAAACTACGTCATATTATTGAGAAACGTTCTCATAATAACAAGATACATGTAAAAAAATGTTTTTTTTTTCTGGTTCAGTTCTACGTCTCTGTAATAACTATAGCTTCCTTCTATCTTTGGTCGAAACATGCTTTAGATGCACTTTACACCACTTTGTGATACAACATGGTCTTTAAAGAGAGGATATCACAACACCGTTTGGTTGGCTTGTTAGCACTCACTTCAATGCGCACAATTTCTAAAGTCTCCTGTTTACTGTTGTTTTGTGTTTTTCTCATTCAGTTGATGTTTTTCTTGTGGGCTGTCAATGACTGTGTAAAACGAAAAAGCATTACCAGCGTCCATAAAGGTTTATAGAGCTATATATCTGGCTTTCAAGTCAGCTGGGACAACTCTGAGACAATCATTTGTTATTCAAAAGTAGCAGCAACACGTTGAAAGACGAAGAAAAGACGGTTCATTGCATATTAGTGGCTGATCATTAGTACACCTTTTGAAATGTCAGTTTTTTTTTTTTTCTTCTTCACTGAGCATGTTGCTGTATTGCATTATTGTAAGCCCCTGTAGACGAGGGTATTTGAGCGGCTGTTTACCTGTTGGTAGACACTTAACACCAGTGTCTTTGTATCGCGGTAATGCAGAGATAAAAGCGTAATGCCATTTCACTGGTGTAGTTGAGTTCTAATCCCTCAATTACTGTTGTGTATTTTCACATGCACACATTCCTTGGCCTATACAAAATCCAATATGGGAGATTTTCACAAGTCAAGTGTGTTGTTCGAGAAATTAGATTAGTTTTTGAACCTGTGACAAATTCCTTAGTTGTACCTGTCAAAAGTGAAGGCTCCCTGTTGGCCCTTATCAAATTCGGTGAATTCATTTTCTCTCCAGGTAGAGGAGTCATGCTGGTCGAGGTTATTATTCTGTTTGTTTGTCAGCTTGTGATTTTCTGCTACCGGTGAAGAATGGCTGCTTTGCATCCAGTGCTTGTTGTCTGCCACCACCTGTTCCTTCATTATCTGCCCATATACTGCTCTTTCTTTATGTGGATAGAAACCCTTGATCCGTGCAAGAGGTCACACACTGAAATCTGCTTTGTGATTAGGCCTTAGATCTAGTCTGCTTCAGATGTGGGGATATGAATTTTTCCTGTTCAGGATAAGACAACATTTTTTTTTTTCTTTTTTCATTTTTTTAGGGGGATATTTTGGCTTTTATGCTATGAAAGTCAGAAATACTTGGCTCTCACATGAGTGGCAGCGCTGACAAAACCTGCAGAGGCTGTTGTAGTGCTTTAATGCTCCTGCCAAGACCATTCAGTGTAGACATTGCAGAGTGGGTCTCGTCCCATGCTGTCGTCTAGAGCAGAGCGCTCTGCTGGGAGGAAACCAGACCAGGCCAGACTCGCCTCATCTTGAGTCACGGTGCAGCGACTACAGGCCGCCTCAGGCTTTCACAGTCCTCCTGCTCAAAATGCATTCTTCATGAGGTATTAAATGAATATAAGAACACACAGATACACAAAGCAGAAAATGAATGTAATCTAAATGCCAAGCCCCTGTGCTGTGGGCAGACTTGAGCAACAACGCTGGAGGAAGATGTTTGCTCAGTGCCAGCCTCATTAAATCCAACAGCCCAGTCCCTTCCACTGGCCTGCAAAGTTGAGAAAGAACAGCAAAAGGTCAGGAGGTGGAATGAAATGAAATTAGAAAGGGGAAAAAAAAATGGTGCCGTTAACGCCGGCATGTCGGAGTATTGATTTAACTAATTGAAATGGCATCAAGGGAGAAACACCAGATGGGTCTCCTCTGGCCTGAGGTGGGGTGCTGGCTGGCTCTGATAGGATCCCATCTGAGACGCGCCGTCCCTGGGGCCCATGCTGATGCTTTTCTTCATTCCAACTTCCTTCCCTCAGTTATCTACAGCCAACACATTCTCTTGGATGTGTTAATAGAATGTTTATAAGACACTTTTAACATGGTTGATTTGAAAAGCTTGAAGAAACTCTAAAGAACTTAGGAGAGGAAAAAAAAGCAATGCTTTCTGTACATGCAAATTGTTAAATAGAAAATACTGGGTCAGTCTTTGAGACAAATTAGTGTATGAGGTGGACGAGGCATACAAAAGAAACCGAGTCTATCTGCAATGTTGAGTTTAGGCAGAGGAAGGAAACATGTAATGCTAATCTAAACTGCTACGACTCCCAAAAAAGCCATTGACCACTCTGGTAAACTGCCTCCTCAGTGATAATATCACTTAGCTGCTCCTGTTTAAAATTTCATGAAGCAGTTGCACAAAAAAGGAAAAAAAAAAAAAAAATAGGCCCCATCTTTTGTATGAATTACTATAAAAATCACATGAAAGCAAGGTTGAACTACAGCAAGATGCAGACTGTGTTTGTTCAGTGTCTAAATAAACACTGGTATTCTGCAGTGGCAACACTTTGCTTTACAGCGCACGTGTTTGTTTTTATGACTCTTTGTTTGGGAAGCAGAGCTTCGGGACTGTGCCTCCTGGAAAAAAGGCGGCTCAAACTTAACCTCAGACCTGTGGAGGCTTTTAGTCAAACTGTCCACTCCAGCCTGTTCTGGAGTCACGTGTAATCGTGCTCCAGAAACAGATGCAATGCCCATCACTCACGCCGGTCAGCCTAATCTTTTGCTGTCAATGTGTCCCCTGCAGTACTTCGCATTTTTGATTTTCACACTCGGAGAAAATATGGAAATCTAAATCAAAGCCTGAATTTGTCCTGACCCTGTCAGGATGAGACATTTTGTGAGAGATGAATCCAAGTTGTGATTATGGAGTCCTTTTCTCCCCGTGTCTTTGCTTTTATGATCTTACTAATCATATCCTGACTGCCCCCTGGCTGTCTCTGTCCTTCTGTCCTGGTGGTGCGCCGTGCTCTTTCCCAGCATGCACTGCCTGTAATTAAATAGGAGCCTGGTCCTCTTGACAGTGTCTATAGTTGCTTTCTGCGCCTGGCAGCCTCCTCAACCTCCACTCTCTGTCTGTCTCTCACTCACACACAGACACTCTCCCTCCCTCTCTCATGCTTGGATGTCACATGAGGAACTGACTCTGGTCTCTGTCTCTCAAATGATTTAATTGGATGCAAACTCAGGAGCACGGACATCAATACGGAACTATATCTGCCATAAGGCAGAGCCATTAGTCAATACTTTGCCCTCCACACGCCGAAGGCTTTTGTCAGACCTAATTACCCAGTACTGTATTCAGTGGAGCTTCACCAGTGGGGGACTGGGACTCCTGTGGGATCTGGTTAGGATCACAGTTCAGTCCCAGTGTATACAATGAAGTTGGAAAGTTCACAAAAGGAAGTATCACTCACTGTTCTCTTCTATTTAACACTGACAGCTAAATGACCACGGTCATGAGAAGTGCAGATTTAATTCCTCTGGCCTCCTTGGCGAAGAGCGATTAGGAATTAAAGAATGGACCTCAGTGAACACTGACCACCACAAAAATAACTGTTCCCCGTATGTGGGGAAGCAGTAAATCAGTGCTCATGTTTTAAATGCAGGTTCTTGCACTCATGCACATCATTGTTTTAATTTCACTATGTAGCTTTTTACTTTATTGTAGGTCATTTCTTTCAGAAAAAAAATCACACATTTGGAGGGAGCTATGTTAACCCTCACAATGAAGCATCCTGATTCAGTGCTCTTCTTATTTCTTAATGGCCTAAATTTAGGCTACAATCATACTGATGACATTCAATATGTCACAATTGCAGGTGAAGAATGTTTCTCTTCTAATAAAATATATACAATTGGAATATCAATCAGAAAACACTCATTTATGAATTGATCACTCTTGTAAGTTTACTTAAAGTTTACTTAAAACCAGGAGTACCCGTCTATAAAGGTGACGCTTATCCAAACATAGAAGTCATTCACATGATTTCTAGTAATTAGCTTTGTGCAGAGTGATCGCGGTTGTGACAGGAGCAACTCTGGATGATGGAATTTTTATGGCAACTTTGAGCTTTTCTGACTTTCCTGGCACTGGGACTTTTCAAACTGTTTTCAACCAGACACTAAATGATCCAACTTTAGGTCACGTTGCACTGAACTTGAATTTACAAAATGGCAATAACATTGATTTTTATTTGTTACTTTCAGAACTTTTTTAAATGGGATAGAATGATTTGTCATGTCACACAATGTGACACATGCAGAAAGAAAATCCCCTCAAGCATGGCTGAGATACAGCATAACTGCCACCAGTTCTCATTGGCACAGAGGTAGAAAATAAATATTGAACCAAGATTTAGCTACAGAAATATTTCTAAACGTGTCCATATATGCATCGTTAACTGACCTTTGTACATATATGTTTCCCTGAAGGGTGCCTCGTCCAGCCTGGTGGTCAAATTTGCCGACACCGATAAGGAGAGAACCCTGCGCAGGATGCACCAGATGGCGGGCCAGCTCGGCATCTTCAGTCCCATGACCATCCAGTTTGGGGCCTATGGCGCCTACTCTCATGCTGTAAGTCTCAGCCCGGCGGGGGAGGAGACGGTGAGCTTTAAAAAAAGAAAACAAAAACTGTTGTGATTTGAGGTTTGAACTCACTTTTTCTCCCACTAGGTGTGCGGCACTCCCAGCGAACAGCTCCTTGAGTGATTCACACTATTAAATGGCTGTTAAGAATCCAAAATTATGGTGGCTCAAGTGAAAAAAAAAGAAAAGAAAAAGTCTGCGCTGCTTTTCAATTGTGTCTTTTTATCCCTTCATTTGTCCAGGGAAGCTGCTTATCATGTATCCTCGGCACTTCACAGTTTTAACTTGCAGCGTCCACTTCACATTCACTTTCTATTCCCACGTTTCCTGACTTGGCCTGTGAATTTAAACTGTCGAAAGAAGCCTGCCTTTTTTAACATTTCATCTACACATATTACCATTATTTCCCTTTACTCCTGTCGAGGTACACGTCATTACCGAGAACCCACACCCTTTCACCCCCTGCCTCCTTCCTCTGTCAGCCCACCCCACACCCATTTCATCTTCACACATGAAAGTCACAGCCTGAGTTAGGAGTCTGTGAGATTTTACTCTCACACAGTAGCTAACAACTTCGCCCTGACAGGTGAGAATCGCCCACTCGCACACAATCTCTCATCTAACTGGAGCTGCTGTGGTCCCCTTTTTTTCGCTCTCCTGCATATCCATATAGCCACAGTACGTATGGATATACATAGACACCGGCTTCCTAAACTAACCCCTGCCATACGGCTTTTATCTTGTGTCAGTATAATGAGCACAGGGCCACAGCGGTCTTACAGTTGCTGGGAAGCGAAGCTGCAGGGCAACACAGAGCACTCTGTTCGAGAACAAGGCATGGGCCAAGCAAACAGAGATGTGAGAGTAAACATGCTCTGATCCTGCGGCTATTTCACCCTCCTTTTCTTTTTTGTCCTTCCCTCCATCCCGCCCGCCATCCGCCTCTCTCCCCACTGCTCTTTAATCCTACAGCAGATGATGCAACAGCAAGCAGCCCTGATGGCAGCGACACAAGGGTCCTACCTGAACCCAATGGCGGCCATCGCTGCCGCGCAAATGCAGCAAATGGCAGCTTTCAATGTCAACGGTCTGGTGGCCACTCCCATGACGCCGTCCTCGGGTACGCCGACACAAACTCGCGCGCATTCAACCGGTGTGCCTGCAAAAAGCCGAGGCGTGCGCAGGCACACTCTCCGGCAGGACTTCTCACCATTTCTCACTGCTGGCCTGGAACATTTTCATCATTAGCAAGAATTATAGAAGCAGTGGTAATGTATTCATCCAAGGCCTTTCTGCCTTTGCCCTTGTTACATTTTTTAAGATGTAGGCTCCATTTTCTGGGTTGAAGCAGACACTGTCAGCGCTGAATTAAGAGGAAGTAGAGCTTTGTCCTGAGTGGGGCATGATGGGAGAAGATGTACAGCACGCTTTTACACTCACTGCCAGCCAGATTCTAGACTTTCTCCCTCCTTGTCTCCCTCCTCCTCTCGCACATTATCTCTCCGTGTGTCTGTCACTCTCTCCCTCTGTGTCTCGGTGACAGTGTGTGTTTTCTGGGAACACAGCCAATCCGATGACTTTGGATGCAGAGTCCTTGGCTTATACAATATAAGAGCAAAGATTTGTGCGAGATAATCCTAGACCCCGGTCTGAACTATCTTTTTGGCCCTTGTCATGAGGAGCTTTGATGGTTCGACACTAAGTAGGCAGACCGCCTGAAGGCAGGGTCATTGGAAATGTATTAAATAAAGTGACTTGATGCTGTACCTGGCATTTGTAATCCACAAGGCCTACATATTCCAGGTAATGCCTATCAAACATAATCCTACATGACTTAAATGCCCTTCACCTGGATAAGAAAAATAATAAAAATCCATCAGCACAAAAGGGCACTGACAAGGTGACAGGCTAGGAATATCAGCACAAGGAGGAAAGGTGCTTTGAAGGGAAGACGCCGCTTCCTATGGGCATCCACATGTGGACTATAAGCACATTTTAATATTTATAATTTTAATACAAAAACCAGATTTGCATTGGAGAATAGTAACTATTTACATTCCTTCATGAGTTCCGTAAAGAAAATGAATTTACCAGTCAAAAGTTAAGTTTCATGTCACAACTTGCCCCGAGGTAGGATTTTAAAAAAGTATTTGGATAATGAAAGTTCACACCTTGATTCAAAGAAAGACACTCTCGAATAAAAGAAAACATTTTTTTTAACCACATGAACATATGTGGAGCAATTTGAATGACAGAGATAAAAACACATTCAGCAGATAAAATGACTGATTTAGAATTGTACGCAGGCATATTTGTCTTATGTGGCTCATACTAGTCCAACAGTGATACCAAATTGTTGAAGAATTCACCAGCATGCTGTTTATTGAAAGCTGTCGGTAGCTGTTGCCAGTGACATAGCCTCTGGGGTTTGGCATGATAGATAGCAGCGCTTTCTGAAGAGCTCAAACCAATTGCAAGTCTAAGAATTTGTTGTAATTGTGCAATATAAAAATAACTTATTCCAAGGAGCTAAACTGCTCCTATTGCTCACTCTGCTTTTTAGAAATAAGATTACTATTCAGCTACTGGTCTGCCTGGTGCACAGACTTGTCAACTTAAATGTGTCTGTAGTATATCACTTTAAAATGTAGCTCTCTTCATAATATGATTACCAGGCAACACACATTGTACCATCTAATGAGATTCAGTGTAATGTTGTCTTCACTAAGGCAGCAATGTTCACTTTGAGTTGAATTACAGTTTTTCAGGGTTGTGCTTTTAAGCTAAATTGCAAGATATGTTGCATAATAAGACAAAACACTCGGATGGTTAGGTGATATGGACTACATTTATTTGACTCAATTAATAGTTGAACAATAGTTTGTGGTTTTTGTTTCTTTTTGTTTTGTTGTTTCATAGATTGGGTGGCTGAGTGTAAATAAAGGCTCAACTTATGCTAATCTGCAGGGATTTGGTACCTTCCAAGGTGTAGTTATGTACCTGAAGTGATAAAAATAAGCTTTTAAACCAGGAAACAAAAAGAAATATTCAGAGAGTCAAAATGCCACCTTTATTATTTTGCATTTCTGCAGTGGGTAAGTGCTTTTCCCTTTGCATCACCTTCAATCAGTGTGTTGATTTTAGCAACTGTACCTTCACTTCAGGCTGAATAGGTGCCAATTTGCACTAAGCTTCAGTGCACCTTAATGGTGGGTCAAAAGGTACATATTTGTGTCCATTAGGGGCCTGTTATCTGGCAGCAGAGGGGAGAACATGCACATTCAGGACCAAAAAAACACTCCTCTTGTAACTCTAATTTTGAGTTTGTGGTATGTGAAGCCTGCATCCAGCGGTGACTGCAATGACTCTGTATCTATTTGCAGGCACCAGCACACCCCCAGGCATCGCTGCCACAGCCGTGCCCAGCATAGCCACCCCTATCGGGGTCAACGGATTCAGTGCCCTCCCGCCTCAAAGCAATGGGCAGCCCACATCCGAGCCCATCTACACCAATGGTATTCATCCTTACCCAGGTGAGACAATCCAGGTTTATATAAAGAAAACATGAGATGTATTTGTAGCTTCTACTGGCTTGAGACTGTTGCTTTGACCCCCACGGCAGTTCATGAATGTTTGATTATTCCAGCATTGTGCTCAGTGTGAATAAAAACACCACCTAATTGCCGCAACGCAAGTTCAACATGTCAGTGGTGACAAATAGAATCATATCAGATAATACAGTTTGAAAGTTGACAAGAGTCTTTTTAACTTCACACCCCCATGACATCTTTTTCTGATTTGAACTGGAGCGTTTGAGGCTTGAGGGTCAATCAACAGTGTCTTTGGCAGATTTCTGAGAAGTCGGGCCCAGTATCATGATGAATCCATCAGTTCATCCATCAGTCAATTATGGTTAATTTGATGTGTCTCGGCTCGTCCTCAGCTTCTTAATGCTGTCTGGGACTGATTCCTGAAGAATTGACAGACACTCACTCCCCATTTCTGCATTATGCAAAGGCAGCTGCAATTGTAATGAACTACAAAGTGGTTTGTTTGGCATGTTGTTAATATTTGATGCAAACATCTGCGGCGAACAGGCATTTTGAAGAACTGAAAGATATGACAACCAAAATTTTTCCCACTCCCTGTGTGATCTCACCCCCCGATGCTTCTCTCCAGCTAAGCCAATTTTCTGCTTCGCTCTTTAACATTCCGTCTCTGTCTGGCTTCGTCTCCATGTCTGTCTTCACCGTTGTCCACCTAATCTCATTCCCTTTCATTTGCCTCCCTCCCTTTCTGTCTCTCTGCAGCACAGAGTCCAACGGTGACTGACCCTCTCCAACAGGCTTATGCTGGCGTCCAACACTACGCAGGTGATCTGTCTCTCCTACCTCCACGACTCTCTCACTTCCTCCATCTGTCCCTTTGCCTCTCCCCCTCTCGGTTTGTCACATCAGTAGGCACTGTGACAGGTAGAGATAGCCAGATGACCGGCCAATTTCCTCCTGGATTAGGCTACTTTACATTAGGATTGCGAAAGGATTTCCAGTTGACTTGATAATAAACCCACACAAGGAAAAAAAAAAAACTTAATTCCGAAAGTACACTGAGAGCTGAGGATTTCAACCTGCCACAGCCTCCGACAAGAGATATGACACAGACCTCTCACAACCACTGCTTTGTCCCTGACATCAGCTCTCATTAACACAATGTTAGTCTCCCTCTCTTTCTTTGTGTCTACTTAGTTGAACTGCACCCCACTCCCCTTTTGCCATTCTCTTTGTGTAGTGATCCACCAGCCGAACGAGCCCAGGCTCCCAGTCATAATGCAATTTATTTATGCAATGTCTAGAGGACG
This sequence comes from Salarias fasciatus, assembly GCF_902148845.1. Lineage (NCBI taxonomy): Eukaryota > Metazoa > Chordata > Actinopteri > Blenniiformes > Blenniidae > Salarias > Salarias fasciatus. Next base: position 13,180,007 of record NC_043745.1, on the reverse strand, counting down.
CAAAATGAACAATGGAATAATGATTTGAGTTTTGTTGTGTCAAATATGAAAATGGAGATGTGAAAAATTCCACTCTGGTTCTCCCTTTGCAACAGCAGCCTACCCTGCCGCCTATGCGCCAATCAGCCAAGCGTTCCCCCAGCAACCAACCATCATTCCCCAGCAACAGAGGGAAGGTAAGAGCGAGCAAGCGCGCCCACCCAAGATAAAAGGTGATAATTGCCATGTTCCATTCTAATGTAGCTGCGCTGCTTTGAATTAGCGAGGGAGGGAAAAAGCTGGCTGGGGAAAATGTGAGAAAAAGGCTCCCCATTTAAAGAGAAGAACATTAGCAGTGAGATGGAAAGTTACTCTGTCATTATTCAAAAACTGCACTAATTCAAACTCGCTGCGTTGGACTGCTTAATCAGTCCATTACAATGTGTTTAAGTGGTTATAAATATTCATCAGATTAATTAGCTGCATGCATAATCATTTATTACCATTCCTAGTGTAGTGTTCATTCTTATGCCACAGCATCAGATGTAATAAAGCATAGGATATACTGTGATGGTAAATCATTCTTCTTGATGCCATTCGTCAGACTCAATGATTCATCCATATGATTGTATGAGACAGCGTAGAGTGGCATGAATATTCAATGTATGGGCCTGAAATTGAGTGTTTTCAACATTGCCCTGAGGAAAAGTTAGTTTATGCTTGAATTTTGTCAGTGGTGTGGGTGCACGCCAGGGTCAACGTGCAGAACAGTTTGAATGAGGACACACACACACACACACACACACACACACACACACACACACACACACACACACACACACACAGGCACTCACTTACACACACACACACGTCAGCAGCTTATTCACTTCACATGCTGGCACAGTTTCACACAATAGTCTCAGTCCTTAAGGAAACCACATCGCCCAGTGATACACTAGAACATTTTAATCATTAATAAGAATTACAGAACTTGCGGTAGTGCAAACACAGACAGGGATACACAAACACACACATACACACATACACAGAGCTATTCTTGGTTGAGCCAGTGGCCTGTCTGAGTTCTGGCCTCCTCTGGGTTTTGGCTGCTGTCCCAGCCTGTCTCAGTCCACTGCCACTGTCTGCAGCCCTGCCATTTAACAAGAGACATCTAAACCTGAACACACAGTCACAGTCGAGCCTCAGCTTCAACCTCCCAGTGAAAGCTAACAATTTCAACAATGCATTCTATCAGACTGTGTCTGTGTGTGCATGTGTCAACCAAGAAAATCCTTCCAAATCCCAAACTATAATTTTAACCACCGGTACGCTTTGAGAAAATGTGCCCTTCTTACTTTGGCAGAGCATCTTAGACAGCACGGTGTTTCATTTTAATGGTGTATTGCAACAAATTCGAGAGCAGCAAATGTGATTATGCGTTGCATCACAAAGTAATACAGTGCTGCTGCTGCTGCTTTACCCATAACTGTGAAGGAAGAGTGCCTTCCATATTAATTGCTATCCCGAAGTTATTTCCTGCATATATATTTTTGGTCACTTTGCTCAGGTCAAAACGTAAGGTAATTTGTTTACAATAATAAAATTCACTTGGAGACTTCAATTGGGATAAACACATCACCACTAAGTGTAATTGAATGGGCAGAATAAGTTCAAGGCGGTACAAGGTGAAAAGCTTGTTGCATGATTGAAGTCTGTGTGTTCGTGTTTGTTTGAAGTGGTAACAAATAAACAGGCAGATGAGATTTAGCCTTGCGTTCCTCGTTGGCTGAATTTGCGAAGGCCATGATTCGTTTGAGACGTAACCTTGAAACTAGCCAAGAGATAAGCAAGAAAACCCTGCATGAAACTGGCCAAACCCTAAGTGAAGATGGCTTTCACAAACTTTTATGTGCTTTTTACTCGACGAGAATATAAAGAAGCATTAGCCCTGTGAACAACCATGAGAAATGTATTAGAATTAATTAGTACCGACAGACATCGTGGAAGTAAATGACCTTGCAAATCCTGCATGAATGATCAAATATCCCATATTCCTATACCAACACAAACATTTGTGGCAGCCAGCAGTGTGCTCATATGCAGCAAAACACCTCAGGTAACCAATTTCTGTGCGATGTCCTTGATAGCCATTCCCACAGAAAACGAAAATGTTCATTTTCGTTGCGCGCATCATTCATCTTCATCAAAACATGACACCTGCTTTCAATACAAAGAATCCCCAGCTGCCAATAATTTGGCTGGAGAGGGTGGATTGGTATGCCAGTAGCAGCTAACTCAGCCTCCAGCTGGTAGTCTCAGACCTACTTGTAGTTTCAACCACAACAACGTTTTGTAAAGTAGCATTACTTGAGGCAATTCAGCTCCCTCTGCAGTCGCAGAGGCTTTATATAGCTCTGTAACATGTGGAACGGTATTACTAAAGCTCCAAACTGAGCTTGGTATTTGAACTTGCATAGTTCAGTTTAAAATTGAAAACCGAGCGCTCCGTGGAACCAGTGTGCTCTGGGTAAGCGCCGTACTGATTAGTCAGGATGCACTTGGACAACATTGTGCATGTGTGATTATTTTCAATGTGACTTTCTTATGAATTTTAAGTTAATTGGAATGAAAAAAAATAGAGAAAATGTAGACTCACTGATGGTAAAGCTTGAAGGTGATGTACTTAAAAGCTTTATTTTTAAAGGTTAACATTCATAAGGTGATAAAGTAAAAATACACTGGCAGGCAAGAAATATGAGATTTCATACTCACTCACACGTCCAGTTAAATATGACTTATCGCTTGACACAGCTGGTTGTACAGGATTTATTAAGTGTCAATCATCAGAAGAAAAAAAAATGGTATGTTAATTGAGAGGGCAAATGTGGAGCCGGCCCCCAAAAAAAAAACACGTCGTATTTGCTTGAAGAGCAGCTGTTGGAATGCCGCTCTATCAACCAAATTCATTGTTTTAATGGGAACAATTCATCCTAATGTGGGACACCTAAACCTAAAGAGACTTAACTAATATTCAACCTTTGGATTTTGTCCAAAAAAAAAAGGAGGGGATAGCGAGTGTGTGTGTGTGTGTGTGCGTGTGTGTGTGTGTGTGCGTGCCTGTTCATTGTATCTCTCTGAGGCATAGCAGCACTACAGCCAGCCACCACTGCAGCCCCTCTTATCAGCCTTCTCACCAGACCCAGTCTCATCTCGTCATGCTATCACCCTGAGCAATGAGACAGGAGAGGAAGCTAGCCAGGCAGCCAGCTGCAAGCTTACTGTCCCTGAGTCCATCACATCTCTCTCTCTCTCTTTCCCACTTTCTTCCTGTGTGTCCATGGCTCGCTCTCTCGCTCTGTTTCTGCCTCTCTTCAGTTCATTCTTGCCTTTATCCTGATTGGCCTGTACAACATGTGGCAGCTGGGTGGATGAGTGCGGAGGGATGGAGAGAGATTGGAAGACAGTCCTACTGTCACACAGTAATTGGGGCAAAAACTTGGCTTATGTCTTAATATGCGCTCTGCCTCCTCTCGCTGTTTCTCTGTGTCTCAGTGCTTCACTTTCACCACATAACCATCTCATTCTCTCAATCAGCTCCCTTTGTTGCCTCCGTCTTTATCTCACTTTATGCACTCTTACTTCCCTGACTCCTTGTTTTGTTGCCGGTCCTCGTACTGTCTCTGACATAACTGACAGCTGTGTATATCATGAAGTTCCTGCGCTGTGGCTTTTTTATTTCCCCGAGTTGAGAGGCTTTGGAGGAACGGATGCAACAACTGAGTAAATGTGATCGTACAACACTTGAAAAGGGGGATTAGGCTGTGTGTACCCTATAAATGCTCCACTAACATTTGTGCCAACAGTAACATAGCGGTGTTTACACAGTTCCTGCGTTGCAAGATTCTTGCCATGATTGCTTTTCTTTCCAGCGATGTTATTGTGGTCAAGCCTCCCTGTAACTCTCTCCCTCTATCTCTCTGGCCCTCTCTCTCTCTCTCTCAGCGGGTATCTCCTGTTTATGTTAACCCTCCTGTTGTCTTCCTCTCACCACCAGGGCCAGAGGGTTGCAACCTGTTTATTTATCACCTGCCCCAGGAGTTCGGAGACGCTGAGCTCATGCAAATGTTCCTACCTTTCGGCAACGTCATCTCCGCCAAGGTCTTTGTGGACCGAGCAACCAATCAGAGCAAATGTTTTGGTAAGTCAAATACAGATAGTGGAGGGGAAATAAGATAGATATGCATTACTAATGAAATGGCAAAAGTCACAAGGTGGCTGTGTTTGGTAATCCTCCCATGCCCCTTGTTTCTTCTGCACAATTAGTGTTTGCTTTTGCGTATACTCCCAGTGTCGGTCCTAATCAAGCTGCAATTAACATTTTAAAAGTGGCGTTACATGCCACTGCACAGCGGGGTGCAAGGAGGGAGATCGAATAGCAATGCTCCCTTGGTTCGTCACGCAGCTGCAGGAAGAAGGTGGAACTCTAATGGAAAGGAAGGAGGGGGTGGCAGGTGGGTGATGTGAGAGGGCCGATGCTGTAATCACCAGAAATCACAGAGATCGACCAAGCCATGAATCTGTCATCTAGCTACTGACCCAAGCATCTTTCCACTATTGCCTTTTTATTTCTTTTTTTTTTTTTTCTCCACCACACACATATTCATCACCTTCTCTATCACAACGTTCCCGAGACAATTAGTATCCATCTCTACTTCTCTGCGGTTCCCAGCCTCCATTACCCGAGAGAAAACTATTTTTCCCAGACCCCCTGCAATCCTCCAGCCGGGCAACCCAGCAGCATCCCGCCACCCCCTCCTTCTCCTCCCCCTCCTCTTCTCTCACCTCCCACACGGCAAACCAGTTCATCAGGGTGGAGGCGGTGCAGGTGGAATCCATGGGCTTAAAGAGATAATAATAGACTGGTGTGGGCCATGCTGTTGATTCAGTTGGACAGCAGCACCCAGGAGACAGGCAGAGAGAGAGAGAGCGAGAGAGACAGAGAAAGACTCGCAGCATTGGCTTTCTTTCACTTTCTCTTCAACATGGCATGTCTATGAGGCTCCCTCTTCCCTCATCTGTCTATCTCAGGTCTCTCTTTCCCTCCATCCCTGTGTGTGTTCCCCTCTAAACATATGCCTCTCACTATCACCATTCGTCAGTCAACAAGGGGGAAGGACAAAGGGGCGGCGGCCTCATCAGTCTCACCGCCGTTTTTCCACGGCTAGTAATTAAGATCTTATTAGGGGGAAAGAAAGCAATTTAAGCCATGATTTTTTTTTTTTTTTTTTTTTTTACCTGTATGTCTGTCATTTTTTCATATCAGCAAACCCACTGCTCTCTTTGTTGGACATTGCTAAATTAGGATGAAAATGCTTTCGATTAAAGGGAAAGAGTTATCAAACAACAGGGAATTTGGAGCATTTCATCCTCAAAATGTGGAAGTTCAGCCTTCATGGAGAGGAGAGTTGCTTGTGAAGAGACGTGAAAGGCTGCACAGAGTAAATAAATATAAAATAAATATATGCTGGAGGTTTGGATGATGTGTCAATTGGCCTTGCTCATGCTGATGTATGGATAGTTCACTTTTCACTCATCTGTGTAACAGAGCTGAGGGAAGAGAAACAGCTGACAGTCGTATTGAAAGATGGAACAAGGAAACTTTACTCCTAATATGAAGCCACTGTCCTATATATCCACATTCACTTTGAAAATTTCCCTTATCATCCAAAAACAACTAACAGTGTCGTCCACTGTACCGCTGCACCTAAACACCCACCAACGTTTAAAAATGCTGTTAATATTAATAACAATCTGAAACAAACAAATACTTTAAATTCCTTTTCATGGTCGATGGTTATCAGCAACTTTCAGCAGGAATATCGACGTGGCCTCATTTCTCAGCAGCACAGGTGAGCTGCATATCTGGAGTTTGTGAAGAGATAATTAAAATACATCATTCTTTGAGATGCAGTGTTTACAGAGAAGTTGGGAAATCTGAATATGATAAAAAGGTCACTGCAGAAGCACTCCAAGTGTATTCTGATGAAAAATGTAAATCTGGAGTAGGACTTGGAGTGGACTCTTGACGGATGTATCGCTGTCATTCCAGACACATGTCTATTATGTGAGGGACATGAGATAAAGAAAACAGCACTGAAAAAATATTTTTTCTTTATACAATGAAGAGAAATGAAGCAGAATTCTGGTATGAGGAAGTTTTTGATGAGTAGTAAAAAAAATACGTACATAGAAAAATCTTTACTTCCTGAAGACATTCAGTGAACAATTATCTATATCCAGACTACTTCATACTGACTTTTAAAAATAATCAAAGCTCACCTTGTTAAGTGGCATTAGCGATATGGCTTAAAAGCTTCAGGTCCTCTGAGAACATGACACAGTTGAAATGGGAATGAATCTGCTTTATAGACAGGAGATGCTCACCTGCAGGGTTCTGAAAGGTGGATATACGTATAGTTTTTGTTCTGTTTTTTTTTTTTTTTCTGCAGTTGTTTTGAGTTTAGGTTTGGGAATGTTGGCATGTGTGCTCCAGACGCGATGTGGACTTATTTGTTTACGAAGCAGACACATCTTTTAATTGAATGATGGACATGTGAATATGTATATGAACAATTTATAATAACAAGATGATTAGTTTAAAATACACACACACACACACACACACACACAATATAAATATATATATTTACAGAGTGCTGCTTTTTTAGAAATATTGTACAGAGAACACAATAACAAAAACAATTCTATCAGAAAAACAGCTTTTCAGAACCCAATGTAATAATAATGTAATCATGATAATTTCAATTATGAACAGAGGTGTGGTAAACAGCCTTAATGTTAATAGGTATGTCAGCTGAAGTCCTGTTTTATTCGGGATTACTTGCCAGACTTTAAAGGTCTAATACACGATTTTCTCGAAAAGACGAAGCCCCAAGTCTGTTACTCACTTTTTGAACAACGCGCATGCACCAGACCATCCGCCCGGCTCTCCTGCTTCTCCCAGGAAACGCGCAAGTGTACGAGCGCGACCTCCTCTTCTCCGGCGTGCACGGCTCTGTACAGTTTCTGCGATCCGCCTCGCTCATAAATAAAGCTTTTTTTCCGAAACAGTTACAATTTCATTATGTCAGACTCGCCATCGGTCAGTAGTAGCTCAGAAGCTCACGGCTACATAAACACTCTGAATGCGCATGCGTAAAAGGGAGAAGCTGATTGGGCGCAAGCACGGAGAACCGCCTTACGAAAGCAGCTCGTCAGAATGATTGACAAACAGACCCACCAATTATTTAGGTGATCCACCCGGAAATCAAAATGTTGTATTACACCTTTAATGAATCATGCCTAAGAAAAATTCTTTTAGATTGCTACTGACTCCTAAAAAGTTCAACATCAACCGAAATGTACTTGTGTGACAAAATATAAGGAGCATTTTACCTGAATGTGCAAAAGTGACACTTTCCTTCTTGGTGGTGGTCAGCCCTCATGTATTTGGATTTGAGAATAGATTTATTTCTTGTGTTTAATCCAGTCAGCTCCTCAAGTAGCTTTAATCGCTGTGAGAGAGAGAAAGGTTGGAACCTGCCCCGCGAATCGCTCCCTGTAAACAGTATACTGTATCCCACTTCGCGATATTTGATGTATTTTAGCTTTCCAAGTGGGGTGAAAACATCAGTGCCGCTGTAATCTCCGCTGCACAGCCAGGTCCTCCACTTGCATTTTCCCCACTGTCACCCAATAATGTTTGCAACTTTGTGTGTGCTTTTATTAAAAATGCATAACATTACAATGCGTGCAACATTCTGCTGATATGGATGGCTGCGGTGAGAGCCATACCTCAAACACGAGTAGCGTTTGGGGTATTGAGTTGCAAAGCGCTGCACACTCAGTGCTGCATCAAAGATATGAAATGTCAGCCAGTTACTTTGTCTCCGGAAAACAGCCGAAATGAAACGCATTCAAGTCCCGCTTCTCAATTATTTCATCGCGCACAGACCGCAGCGCTGAAGAGTTTGCGGAGCAGTCTTTGTCCTCTTCCTCTCTGTACTCTGACCCCCAGGAATCCTATCACCACCTTTTGGCATGTGGATGTAAATGTGAGGTATGGAGATTCATTAAAGTCGCGGATAGGGCGAGCGTGGGCGCGCTGGCAGGATGGGGAGTGGGGGGGGGGGGGGGTGGTGTGGGTGGGGGATCACTACCAACTGACAGGCCCTTCCCCGCTCAGTTTGTTTAAAGGGTTTGTAAAAGCAGCAGCCTTATCTCACCCGCACTGACAAAAGCCTGCCCTCTCCCCCCAAATTAAATTGGACCCATAGCAGTGTGATCAAATCAGCTGGCAGGCGGAAAATTCCGGCCGTCAATCACACAGGTGTCTGATAAGAGCCGGCGCGGAGTCCCGGCGTGGAAAGCTGTGGGCTCATTCCGCCTCGACACCCAGGTGATAACTCAGAGCAGCAGGCACCTCTGTCCGACACACCCTGCTCCGAGCGACTCGTCGCGACCCGCGCGCCCTTTGCTCTTTCCTCCGACACGCGCTCGGTCACACACGCCAACACACACCCGCCGCCACTCCTGCGAGGCTCAAACACTCAGGTAACGCTCACAGACGCTTCTCTGCTCTAAAAATCCACACACGACACGAGATTCCTTTTTTTCTCGCTAATCTTTGAAGACCTTTTCATGTTTTTTTTTTTTGTTCTTTGTTCAAGTTAAATTCCCAGTTTCTAATGGCTCCTCTCCGTTTGATTTTTAATATCTGTGTTATTAGCCTTTGTGGTATTTTATGTAATCTTTTTAATTCAGTGATTTTCAATTAATCTGCTGAAAAGGGAAAACAAAGACCTATTGTTGTGTCATTGTCGGGAGTTAAAAGGAGTATTTTCCCTCTCTTTTCTTTCATCTCGCTTGCCTATTCCTCCCATTTCATTCCCTCTCCCCTTCTCATCTTCCTGTTTCTCACTCCTCTTTCTTCTACACTGTTTTTTAATTTTTTTAAATTTTTATTATTATTTCTATCCCATTTCCCTTTGTTGTGCCACCCATCTCTCTTCCCTGTCCTGTTTTCTCCTCTCAGGCTTCGTGAGTTTTGATAACCCGTCCAGTGCTCAAGCCGCTATCCAGGCCATGAACGGCTTTCAGATAGGAATGAAGAGGCTGAAGGTGCAGCTAAAGCGGCCAAAGGATGCCAACCGACCTTACTGACTCGTCTGCTGTCCATACCCAGGTACAGTTCCACCCATGCTGTAGCAAACAGCCCAAACCCTGCCTGTCCACTTCACTTGCGCTACATGTGAGTCCACTGCCTCCAGTCTCGCTATGAAAAGAAGAACATACTTTCAAAACTCAAGATAAGTAGAATTTGAAACAAAAAAAAGTGTTATTGAAAAAAAAAAAAAAAAACACTGAAAAAATTGTTATACTCAAGTATTCCCACTTGAGTGTTTAATGAAACAGGATGACTCATTTTACAGTTTTTAAATGCACTCCTACCCAGTGTTTCGGTCCTTATTTAAAACAAGTACCAAAGAGTTGATTTGTGTAAAGTGCAGAGGGCAAAAAGGAAAATATTTCAGTAGGATTCCAGTATTGTACCAGCCGATAACTCCTGATACCATGTGATCCCCTTAAGATCCATAAAACACTAGTTTTTTTTTTTAAATCAATCACAAAACAAGCACTATTAATCTTGTCTGATTTTTTTAATGAACCTCTAATTTAGTTATTTCTTTATTTAAACAGAAAAGCCCCTTGGGATATTTCTATCAAGATAACAGTAAGAGCACAGCACAGTGATTGTAAAAGTAATCTTAAAAAAAAGCACAATTTATAGAAAAGAATGCTTTAAGCAATAAAATGACAACATAAAACACTTCTATTGAGAGAGAATATGGTAGAGAAAAACACTTGCAAACAGATGAATAAGACTCCAGAGATTTTACAATTTTTTTATTTTTTTCAAAGAGATTAAATTTATTTTTCTAACAGATCTGATGAGATTTGGTGTCACAGACAAGATAGCTTAATTTCTCAGATTAGGTCCAATCTTTGGAACAACCAATTGTAAATTGTTTGAAGATCTAAAATTGTACTTTGTTTTTAATTCTACTTAATAACAGAGAATTAATAGGAATTTACCACAGAATCAGGCAGCTACCACATGGAGAAGATGAGATTAACTTTGAAAAAGGTGCAGAACACGCCGATTTAAAGCTCCACAGCTTCTAACGCTAAAGCTTCAAACCCTTTGAATACTTGCATTTCTGCATATCCTGTCACATTTGGACAGCATATGGAATATCTGTTAAGATAGTTGACAGGATTTTTTAACATATGTGTCATGTTTGTTTTAAAAGTTTTAACAGTGGGAGATTTGGTTGAGAGAGGAAAAACGTGTGCAGTTTTCTGAGATGACGAGTATTTTAAAATTCTCTTTACAGCAGAGTCCACTTCGATTCAGAAGTTACACTTTACAGAGAAACATTAGTGGTAAGGTAGTATCGAACTACACACCAGCTCACACAGCGGCCTGTGGAGGGTGAAGCCAGGCCGTCCTGTTCACCTTCGCACCTGCAGGAAGCGCAGGGGCAAATTGATGACATCATCAATACACCGCCGTGCATAATCACCTGCCGGCCGGCCGCCGCGTCCAGGAAATCGATACCAGTTGTTAAGCTACAAATTTCTAGAACCAAATAGCAATAATTCCTCTCCTAAAATAGCTCAGCATCGGCCTTCTGTCAGCTTGTGACGCACTGGTGACCTGTGCAGGAAGGACCCTGCCTGCCGTGCATGACTCCATGACCCGACGCTGAAAAGCAGAAACCAACACTGGCTCATTCACCTAAAAACGGCCCATGTTGTGCCATTCTTCATGAATAACTATCTGAAGACATCTATTTTTGTTTTAATAAATAAAAGAAAACCATTGCGCAGTCCTTCAACCTGGAGCTTAGCACACACAGGGGATGTCCACAAACACAAGTCGCTTTTTACACGTCTAAATAAGGCATCAAATATTACTTCTTTTATTGTGCGTTCCTTCCTTCAGCATGCTCAGTGTTGGGTTGTTTTTCAAAATACGATAAAAAAAACAAGAATCTAAAATTAACTAATTCTTCTTTTCACAGCGGATGAGGGAAAATAAGAGAGAGAACTTCATACAATATTCAAGTTCAACCAATTTCCAAGAAACACTCCATAATAAGTGGTTGAATTGTTGAACAGTGAGGGATTTGCAACTGGGGGAAAAAACCACCAAAGGCTCTGTTATCAAGCTCAGATAGATTGTAGGTCACCAAAAGAAAAGAACGGAAAAAGAAGAGAGTGTGGTTTTTTTTTTTTGAAGACTTTAAAATGAAAAGGATAGTGGAGATAAATATGTCTATGAGAGAAGTAAAAACAGTCACATCCAGTCAACTTATCACAATTTCACAAAGGTCACATTATGGACTACACTCAGTCTACCAGGAATCTGAAACCTTTACCATCAAAACAGCCATTATTCCCATCAAATAACATTCATCTGGAGAAGCAAAACATATTTACGACTACTCAACTTTTATATGCTCCTAATTTTTTTTTCTACTTTGTCTAAAACTGCTGTTCATCATGGAATTGTGAAATGAAAAAGCTTCAATTATGAAAGCCTCTTTTGGTTCAGCTCTTTCAAACATACTGTTTTTGTTTTTAACCGTTCTCTGGAAAAGACACGGATAAACCAGCCTCATTTGCAGTGAAAGCAAATGAGTATGTCCACATTGAATTAAACCATAATTACCTCCAGGACCTTTCCTTTATGATCTATGATTTATCTTGATGGATTTCGTGGTTAGGGTGCTGAGGCTGGGGTTAGAAACGCAACATTAATCACCTGCAGAGAACGGAGCCAGGCAGGTGACAGAGTGTAAGATATGACATTTATTTAGTTGAGGAAATGTTGAAACAATTGATTCAACCTTTAAAAACAAGAGTCCCAAATGGAGGGTCACGAGGAAAGCTCTGCCACAAACAGAGGTTGTGCTACAGATCAGATTAATCAGAAGAAGCGTGATAACAAGATTATGTGTCATTTTTATATTACCAATAGCAACCAAATGAATTACCTAATAACAAAACCTACGGACAGCCACTTATTCACAGGGTTAGGGATTCCTTCGGATGCCAGCGCTCTGCCAATTCACGCTACACAAACTATGAAAACAAATAAAAGCAGGGAATCAAAGAGTAGGAGAATACAAACGTCGATCATTTCAGAGTGAAAGCCTAGAAGAGTGCTTCGGTGTCAAAAGATTAAGTATCACATTATTTATTTACCAGAGAACTCATTTAAAATTAAGATGAAAATAACAGTTTAGTAACGAGTACTTTTCTGAAAGCTGAATGTGGCTCCAGCAGCAGACAGGAGCAAAAAAAAAAAAAAAAAGGAAGCTTTTGGCACCTTTACCAAAAGTACATTTATGCCATTTTGCAGTCAATATCCAAATTGGAAGAACCCGAAAGTTCTCCCATTTTCTCTACAGTACCGGGTGAACATGAAAAAGCAAAATCTTTCCACTTGTTAAAAATTTGGATTGTACCCAGGAGCTCCGGACACACCTTCAGTCCCATCTGCCAACTGCTTACCAATCCACTGAGGACTCCCATTCTGTTATTTAACAGCTGAATTTAAAACGAAGGACCACCATGAGTCAAGGACAAGCTGGTGCAATTCATTTTTATTTATGATTCAAAAAGCGGGGAATATTTCATGACTGGACTGAAATTTTCTCAGATCACAGAATGAAAGACCATTTCTGCTGGCGAAACACACTTCACGGTAAAACAAATTTAACAAATTTGAAATCATAAAACCCAATTTCTCAACAGATGAAACACAATCTTGAAAAACCTATTGGCCCCATTTGTGGTGATATATTAGAGCCTCAAGATACTTTCATTTGTCAACTGTTCCTCGCTCCTAGATACTTAGAAAGGCATAGCTTTGATGCAAAACAATATAAAAAAAGACTGTGCTTAAAGTAGCGCCATCCCTCAATAGACTAATTTCACAGTGTCACACTTTATTCAAATAATCATTGCCCATCTGTTACAAACGCAGCTGCCAGTGCAAAAATAATATAAATGCATGCTCTCCACACCCAACTGGCTGGACAACTTTTCATTACAATAACATAAGCCCGGATTCTGCTCCCATAAATAAAAGCAGGATGAAACCATTTATTTGTTTTAGATTTGACTCTTTAAAAGCCACAAGATGACATTAATGGAAGGTGGTATGCAATCCAAATGATAGATGCGCCCTTTATCAATTCGCTGATAGCATTTGAATAGAGCTATGGCCTGCTAATTGAGGAGAAGCTTTCAAAGCAGACACACTAAGAAGAGAAGAAAGGGGGAGGGGGAGGGGGGGTAATTTGATTTAGCACATCAATGTGGGACGAATGGAAAATATCCTGCAACAGCACTGAATGACAGGGCAGTCATTGAGATATACTCAGAATGCCTCCAAGTAAAGACATTTCCCACAATAACATCGTGTCACTTCACCAGGATGTGTGTGCGCGTGTGTGTGTGTGTCTGAGACTAAGTGTGTGTATGTGCGTGCGTGCGTGCACTTTTCTTTTTCATATCTGCCTTTGTCTCTGGTTCGGTTCAATCCGTCTCTCTGTTTTTTGTTCTGTTATTACACCACTTGTGTTGTTGAGTTAAGGGAAAACCAATGAACCAAAACCAAGACCAATCCACGAAAGCATTAAAGAAAAAAAAAAAACTAAATACACTAGTGGGGCTTCTGAAGCCAGCTCTGTTATCATGGCTCCACATTGACAGATTCATGCACATCATGAGGGATCTTACACCGACAAAATGCATCTGCCTGATTGCTTTTCATATATAGAGCACGTTGAAACGACGGATAAAACACTGGCTGCTGAAGCAAAAGACAGAAACAAACAAAGTTTGACTGTTTCACATCCCAAATTCCCACTCAGCTGTGTTATTTTGATGACAAACTTTGATGAAACTTGAATGATGATTTTCCTTCTGTATTCCTTATAGGTAAAAGCTTCATTATGTAGATGACTTCAGACGCCTTTTTTCCCCTCTAACTCTGACAATTTTGCTTTGAAGTTGAATTAAAAACACGATCAGACAGCATTCTCCTCTGCTGGTCTCAGGAGCCCTGCTACTCTGAAATTGCGTTCTGTGTCTTAAAGATAAACTCAATGCAAAAGAGGTAAAAAAAAAAAAAAAAAAACAGAAAAAGAAAGCCAAAGCGCTCACTGTACCTATGCCACCCTCATAGCAAACATTGCGAGGCAAATCCAATTACTGTAGACAGGACAAGTTTCTGAAATATGCATTTCTGCCATAAGGGTTATCTTTGTGAATATAAAAAACATCAATTCAACCTTTTAACCTGCAAATGTTGTCAGTCTGAGAATATTTCACCACCACTCGGAGGCATAAAAAAAGGCCTATTTTCCCTGTGCTGAAGATTATTTGTCCTGTTATTTGTGTTTTACTTGTCATTTCGTTTTTGTCAGTTTTATGGTAATAACCATAATAACCTCATTTGATTTGTCAGGCAGAATAAGGGAGTGTGTGGAACAAATATGGAAAGGGTGCTTTGAATTCTGACTTGAGAAAAAAAAAGAAAATCCCACTGTGTCTTTCCTTCTTTTGCACCCCCACCAACCTGGCAACCTGACACGGCCAAATCACAGTGTGAGGTGGCCTTTCTCCGCTATAGCCACACCCCCCCTCATGGGGCCAAGTTCCCACAGCTGTAAGTTGAACCCATGGTGTCATTTTCTTTTGGATGACGTCATGTGGTGGGACTGTGACTGCGTTGCATGACGTGGCGTTGGTTGATATCTCTTAACTCTATCTCTCTATATTCTGCCCTCCTTTTATATATATCCATATATATATATCTATATATATTGTACATTGGAAGTTTGTGGAGTGCAGTAATCGAAACCTCTCTTGGCTGGTACCTGTAACTGACGTGCTGACTGGTTGGTTGATTATAACTGGAAGTGGCCTTTGACCCTTTGTGCTATTGTACCGTGTGCCCTTGTGATGTTTTACTTTCTCTTGTGGGGTTCATGTGTATGGATGTACTCTTTTTTTTTTCTTTTTTTTCTATTTCTCTATTTCTTCACATCCACATCAACAGTGCATTTTCTCTCGCAGCAAACTATGAGTGTTTTTCTTGATCATTTTAAAGTCTGCATCCTTGCAAAAAGGACCTTTTTCTCCTTCCAATCGACAGCTGTTTAGCTGAGAGATGGCCAGGATGACCCTATGTTTGTGTAGCCAATTAAATCTCCACCGTTCTCACAGAGAGCACAGGCAAATGTTGACACTCCACTTCTCTGTGGATTCCATCTGCACAGGGAGTACTTTTGCGAGATTGTTTTGTTTGCCTAACATGAGAATCACTTCCCATTTATTTATTTATGAGGGTGCAAACCAATTACACCGTGATAGAAGAGCTGCAGGCACCGCTACACACTCGCGTGGCCAAAATCCGTCCAGCGCGCAGACATACTGTACACACAGACGTGTGAGCAAGCAGGGTGCGGGAGAATAGAACAAAACACAAATAGGAGTATTTGCAGCCAGGTTGCTTGTCTTAGTTTTTTTTTTTTTTTTTTTTTAACTCGGATTGTGCCGCCAGACAAATTAAAGCTTGTGTGCAAGATCATAGTTAATCTATAAAGAGAGAAGGTGGCAATCAGATTCACAGCGAAAAAGGTCCTTTCTTTGCTAGTGAGTTTGTTGCAAACCCCTCCGGGCCGGCCCTGATAAGAGTTAGCCGTTTCCATCGAGCCAGTTCGGCTTATTCTCTCAGGCGCCCTGCAGGTGACTCTCCCTCCCGCGGTCTATTCAGTGAACTCAGGGGGGTGTCGAGCCAGGCGAGCCCAGGAGGGAGCAGGGTTTTCTTTGTCATATATATATATATATATATATATATATATATATATATATATATATATATATATATATATATATATATATATATATATATATACATACATACATATATATACTTTTTTTTTTCTTTTTCTGGCATCAAGTATGCCTCTTAACTGCTAGGTGTCTTTTATGGAGCCACCTAAGTAGGTGGTGGTGTGAAAGCAGGGTAGTGGGGGTGGGCACAGTGGCGGGACAAAAAGCTTGTGTGAGGGGTGGAAAAAAAAAAAAAGTGAAATAAATTCTTTATTATCTGACAAAGTTGGAGGGTGAAATACTGTAGTTGTGATGTTTTCAAAGAAGCTGTTTACTTGAGAGACAGAGAGACAGAAAAGAGAGAGAAAAAAAAGTATTTTTCGAAGCCACTGTGTTTTTCTTCTGTGCTTGGGGGAGAATTGTTAGTGGCTTATAAAAGAGGGCATCTGTAATCAAGACCGTTACTGCTTCATGTCGCTTAATGGCCGGGGCTCGCTTTGGCACACATAAGAAATGAGTTTGAGTCTCTGCTTCCCCCCATCTAAAAAAACAGATCTATTATGAGATGATAACAAGCTCATTTACAGGGACGGAAAGGTAGAACAAAGAGTGTCTGGGCACGTGTTCCCATCACAAAGTCAGACCCTTTCATGTTCGCTCCCGGAGAGTGATTTGCTGTGATTTCGTAGTCTTTCTTCACCCACATCATAGCTCACAACATATTAGGGATGATAGGCTGTAAACTAGATCTTTCATATCCAGAGCTCAACGGCACGGACACATTTAGTAACAGTGCAGCACATCAAGTCAACAAACAAAGGCAAGGGGGGGGGAGATGCTGGATTGCTTTTTCATGGAATCCTAATTAGAGGCTGTTTCTCGAAAATTGTACTTTTTTTGTGTATCCTTTTTTTTTCTAGTCATTGTAATCATTGCTCTGTTTTAACACTTACACAATTACACACACACACACACACACACACACACCCATACACACACGTGTCTTGTTTTCTTTATGTTCCCTTTCATGTTCGTGTGCACTTTGTAATGAATTGACAAAAAGATGAATGACAGCAACATCTCAGGCAACATTTCCTCGGTTTTTTTCCCCCTCGTACACAGGGAAGCAGTCAGTTTAAATTAGGCCGCCCATGGATTAGCGCTGTCACAGTGTAGATGTCTGTTCCATATGGTTAAAACACAAATCTCCCACCCCACCTCTAGCCCACTTATTTCTGGTTGTGATTGACACACTCCTCCTTTTTTTCTTCTCCTCCCCGTCTGTTTCTCATGCTGTTGGCTGTGCCTGTCAGTCTGTGTGATAACCAGGAGCCAGCAACCCCGAGCATGTTTGCCGCAGCCTCACTGAATCCACTCTCCTTATTCTCCCCCCATCTTTCTCTCTCCCTCTCTCTCTCTCTCTCTCTCTCTCTTTCTCCCTCTCTCTCTCTCTTTCTCTGTGTCACAGGATGAAGGGCCACAACACCTTATTTCCACAAGTGCAGTAAAAGTACAAAGACTTCTTGCTCTGCTACATATCATGAAGGAAGGGTGGTCCCTTGATCCTCCTGGAAAGCCGCTGGAAGATTGGGTGACTGAGAGAAGGATCCCAGAGTTGTTGTTGTTTTTTTTTTTTTTTTTGTTTTTTTTTGGTTCGATTATTTATTTTACTTTTTCCTTTCTTCGCAAATGCCTCTTTTTTTCCCTGTTTTGCTTTGGCATCTGTGGAAGAGGATTTTTTGCAGAGACCAACTTTTTGCTGCTGTTTTTTAGACATGATGGGGAAAAGAAAAAAAAAAAAAAAAAAACCTTTATAGACTCATTATGCTCAAAGCATGCATACCGACACAGGATATAGATAAACACACACAAACAAACCAAACACACACATGAAAAGAAGCTACACTTAAAAAAATGAAAAATGAAAAATGAAAAAAAAAAAAAACTTACTTTGTACATGTATAAATACGTGCAAATGCCAACACAAGTACTGAAGCAAACTCAAACACACACGACACACACACACACACACACACGCACACACACACACACACACACCAGCCTGCTGCCATTTTGGTTTTTGTGCCTACACAGGTGTTGTGCTCTGTGACAGGGCAAGCTCTGGATCGAAAAAGAAAACAAGAAGAAGAAGAGAGAAGAGGAGAATCCAGGATAATTTACATGCATCATTCCTTAGGAAATAGGGACCAAAGGACTAAACGCTTTTTAAAAAGAATATAAATATATAAATATATAAATATATATTTAAAAACTCATACCTTGTAGCTGCAAGTATAACAACTTACTCGTAGTCAAAAAAAAAAATTCATTAAATCAATATCCAGTGGCCTACTGTAAGTATGATTAAAAGAAAATGGAAATAATGTATTAAAAAAAAAAGAAGACATGGAATCGTAGTCTAGGGGCTGACCTTTTGCTCTGGATGCTGATTTAGCACCAGGTTGTATAATAGTAAAGTAGAGTAGTAAACAAAAAAAAAAAAGAAGTAGATTTGCTAACTTTTTGCTGTTGTTTAAAAAAAAAATACTTGAAGTCGTAATGAAAAGGGGGTGGGGGGGCAAAAGAACGGGGGTGGGGAAGGAAGACGTTTGTCCTCCCCAATAGGTCTCTTTCTCTTGGATGTTAAGGTATAAGCCACTGGATATCTCGCTCATCATGATGTATAAGTTTCTGCACTCTCTGACAGATATGAACGGACTGTTGTGGACAGAAGAAGAAGAAGAAGAAGAAGAAGAAAAAAAAAGCGTGACGACGGGAAAAAAGTGTCTGGACTCACACCGATGTCTGTGCTGGACAGGGTGCAGATGTTTAAGGCTTCTCGCTAGCCTTCGTGTTCAAGCGACAATCCACTGTAAAGACCAAGTAAAATGGACATGGGGTGTCTTCTGATTTTCCCTTCTTTTTTTTAATCTTTTTTTTTTTTTTTCCTGTTTTCTTTTCCTTGACCTTTTGTATTGCAACGTGAAGTGTGAATTACGAAGCCACAAATTGTGAACAGGAGACGGTTCGAAGGGAGATGAACAAACTGTTGGTCATGAGCGAAACGCAGTAAGCGGGGGGAAGGACGAGTAACGGGACAGCTACTGAAACTGCCAGCAGGATGAACTCAAGTTTAGCGACGAATAGGCCCTCGCAGTGTCAGATTTCCCTCAGAAAACAGCATATGCCACAACGAGACTTGTGTGAGTGACATGCCAAGGATGTCCACCAGAGCTGCAGCTGCAAAAACCCTCGACTGAAAACATTTTCATCTCGTCTCTTGGCAGAAAACAACAGACCTTTCTGTGAAGACAAATTCAATTTACTGCATTGCTGGCAACAGAGTGCAGGCTTTTAGAGCTCATTTAGCTCAGTGGAATATAATATAAATTCCACTGTTAACATGTTTTCCTGACCTGCTTTCTTCATATATTATACATGGAGCCTATGGAGGAGAAAAAAAATAAGCAACTGCGGAACTTAAATTAACTATAACAACCACTCTTCACCATCTCTCAGCTTGTCTGTTACTTGACACAAAACAGAGTAATGCACTCTAGCTCTGTCACATTTTGATTTAGACTCCTGTAGCCTTTGTTTTGACTGTTTTGGAGCTCTAGAAGCAGCCTCTTCCCTAAAGGAAAAAAAAAAAAAAAAAAAGAAAAGAACAGATCAATATGTTTGGAGTAAGTCTAGAGGGAGGAGCGATGCTTTTTCAGTCGCTATGAGCACTTCACAATTTTCTGTGCCGAACACCAGCTCACATCCGTACACCAGCCCCTCTGAGCACTAACAGCTGGCAGTAAGAGGCAGGGCCAGGCGAGAAGGAGGGAGAGAGCGGGGAGAAGGAAGAGGAAGTCAACAACTCATCACACTGAGATCCTTTAAATCGATGCTTCTAGATTGGTGCCCAATGATTTAACTGGTAAAATTAGAAGCAGCAATCAACCCTCTGGTGACAAGTTAAAGATCTGCACTATATGCAGGATTAAGGGGTTAATTGGGACTGCTGTTTGGTACTTTAGGCACCTGTCCAACCGGTTTGTGTTTACAACTGAGAGCTTTCTCCTCGCTGTCGCCTCCCTCTCTCCTTCCCTGAAACAGAAAAGCAGTCCAGAAGTGTTCTGGGTCACTGAAGGAGGGACTGATAAAACATGCCAGCAGATACCCGAGTTTCTTCTTGATGTACTGCCTTTGTCATTTAAATACGCTGAAGGTCTTGATTTCAGTCCTTGATATCTGCATGCCATGCACCCCCTCTCTACTATCACCACCACCGCCGCCGCCGCCGCCGCCGCCACCACTCCTGTCCTCAGAGCAGCCATGCCTTTCCAGCCCACAGCACAACTGTTCAGCGGCTCTCCCCACGGAGCAGCATTTTCAAACCTGGCTAATGTCTGCGCTCACTACCCTTCAATTATCTCCTGCACCATATTAGACATGCTATTTCACCTTTCCCTCTAATCACACTGTAATCATCAGCCTCTATACATTAGCAGCAACCAAGTGAAAAATCACTGGGATAATCACTTGGACCGAATGACGGGAGAGATGGTCCCCTGCATGCACATGGATGACAGAAGGAAGATTAGAGAGAATTATGTTTGTGCCTACTCCCTGGCAAGGCTGCTGACAGCTGACCTAGCACCAATAATACCGCCAAATTTACCCAAAGAGGCGATAGAGGATGTGGAATATAACCTTCCGTATCATAGCAAGAGGTTAATTTTGTCGGGTAGATGCTACCAAAAACGAAGAGTGGGGAAGAAAAGCAAGACTTTTCCATTCAAACCAAAAATGTTGCAGGAATAGTTGCTCAAAACTGGGTCGAAACCAACAATTTCACTGGAAATGCGCAATTTTTTTCCAGCCGCTGCTACGGGGGCTGAGCAATTGTGATTCTTCTTTCAGTGACAAAATTGCATCTCAGCAGTCAACTACCAAGGTCACCATGCCTCTTCTTCTCCTTTCTTTCCTTCCTTCTTTGGTTTTTTTTTTTTTTTTTTAAATAAATCACCTGCTACCACCTTTTTTTCCCTTGCTTGTATCCCTGCTGGGACACCTGCAAAGCACAGCATTGTTCAACACTAACAGCGCATTTATGAAGCACAGTTATTCTTCTGACTCCAAATGATGCTCATGAAATGACAGATTTTTAAATAAGAGTGAGGCAAAACACAGTCCTTGTATTCCTGTCCTCGATTTGTTGCATGGTGGAAATGCAGGAGTTGTTGCAAATTCAAAGCCAGTCAAAACAAAGCCATGCATTTCAACACTGCTTGTGCTCATTATTCATGTGAAGCGCATCTCAATCAGTGGCAAATTTAATGGTCCATAAGCAGCGACATTTTCCTGTGCTTGTCTTGGCCATCTCCAGAATACATTCGACAACGTGAACCCTTGCATGCCTACATGCCCACTTCTCTGTCTTGTCCCGCGTGCTGTTCTCGATCCCGACGCTAATGGACGGTTGAGCCCCAAAGCAGGCCGAAGAGAACAGTATAAACTCAGCATCCTGCTGTCGGCGTTTCTAACTGATGCAGCATTCATGTAGCATATCTGCAATTCCAGGGCTAAATTAAGCAATGTGGAATCAGCATATTAACACTTCCAACAAGGGTGCTTCTATTACTTTTACACCCCAGAGTGAATGTTGCCGAATTGATGTGAAAATAAAAGCAGGAACAGGTGTGGAAAAAAATGCACTGGAGCTGAAGAAATAACAGCAAAAGTTTGCTTGAAAGATCTTCTCATTATGAATTTATGTGTCAGAGTTTGAGCCAGATTTGACTATAGCCTCAGTCTGCTCTGAATATTTTTTTTTCTTTCTTTTATTCATTGGGGCCAAGTTTCACCTCTAAAAGCACAGACATGTCAAGCCAGCAGGCTCTCAACAAACTGCTGCCAAACTATGACTTAACAGCCTTTCTCAATTGGTAGAAGCATAATTTTAGCCCAAAGAAGTTTGTCTGGAACTAGATAATTGTTAGAATGATTATATAAATATAAAAGTAAGATGACATTCCAAGCAATGTACAAAGCCGCAAAATCATAGAACTCCATTTCTCCACCACACGATTGAGCCGCTCACTTTTAGAGGTGAACCGAAAGGTATGCTTTACCACCGCCACTTTTTTTTTAAAGACAAGCGTTTAAACTAGCCTCTCAGCCAGTGATGCATGTACCCACTCAGAAATAGGGAGCACATATACAAAGTACACCCATTTCCTCAATTGCTGCGACTCCGCCGCTCACAAGGTTCCTGCTTCTAGAGGAGCGTGCATCCTTAGAGGGTCCCAGCCAATGACAGGACAGAGAAGAGGACCGCTAGAGCATGAATCTCCAACCCCCTGGGTGCATAACACTCACCCTAAAATAGCAGTGATTGTCAAGGAAAGGAAGTGAAATGTAATTGACTGAAAGTGGAGAGATAATTAAAGGAACCTGTTGGACAGGAGGAAAGAAATTAATGCCTCTCATTTAATAGCTGCTTTGGGAGAGAAGCTTCTCTGTCATCTCACTTTAGTGCAGAAAGGGTTTTGCTGTGGAAATGAGATTTGGTATAGGAAATAATAAAAAAAAGAAGAAGAAGAAAAGGTGGAGGTGGAACGAGTTGGAAATTGGGTGGCAGGGTTGCTGTGTGCTAAACTGAAACTCCACAAAATCACTCCCAATACTCAGGGCATCAGGCACTATGATGTCATGATTAGTGGAGAGGTTCAGAGCCTTGCCTTACCCCTGATCCTACAGACAGCGGACAGACACGAGGAGCTGCGTGACCGCATCCCGCCGTGGGGAGTGCTGAGAAGGGCTGATGAACCACCTAAATTGTGCTTTCTTTGAATTTATAGTATCACCATCTAATTCTGAAAGAAAGAATGAAATAAAAAAACAAAAAAACAAAAAGAAGATGCCATTGTCCACCCAACAATGCACAGTGGATCACTGGAGCTATGTGATTATGCTTAACAACACAACTGAGAGTACTGAAGACGGAGACTTTTTTTATTCCTTAATGTAAATAGCCTATGAAAATATGAAAACAGAGGAAGGTTGTACAGCAACTTGTGTTTAGGAGCCCAACTCTGTGGGACAATGATGTCACTATAAAATGTATCCACAGCAGTGCAGGGATTTAGGAGAGTTTTAGTCCTTTTAAGCCCCTTAGGTCTTGGCTGTGAACATGCATCCTACAACCCTAAGCATCGGACCAAGGCTTAGCGAGTATTTGACTTAGTGTCAAACCTAAGCCACGGCTGCGGAGTGATCCGTTAATTAAGATTCTGGGTACACCGACATGTCATGATTTTTCTGACAGAAGAAAGATCGCCTGAGCGGTAATTGGATTAGTCCAATTGGGGCTGATGAACAGATACGACAGTGACAGTAGAGTTCATCCATCTGCATGCTTGCCACTTGACAATGTGGGGGGAGAAAAAAAAAAAAGTGAAAGAGAGAAAGCGTCAGCCACCAACAACACTTTTTTTCAAACTCTGTGGAGGTGAAAGTTTAAGGTTTTGCTACATTCAAGGAAGCTCGTTTTACAAAAATGAAACTCCAGGTAACAGTTTGTTCAACGTGTACATAAACCATTTTGGGATTTAACATTTAGTAAACATGGTTAGGCAGAGACGGGAGGTATTATTGTAGACCCCAGCAGACCCCCCCCCCCCACCCCCCACCCCCAGGCCTCCGCTGCCCTCCCAACCCGACTGCCTGATCCAGCCTGCCACTGCTCTCCTGACCACACAGCCGCGTCACACCTGTACATACAATATAGCTTATTTTTCAATTCTGTTGAACATTCTTTATAGGGCACACAATAGATCATGTTCGAACGTTTAAAAAAAAAAGAAAAAGAATAGTTAATATATTGCAGTGAAATTAAGAAAAGATTAAATAATTTATCGAAAACAGAAGATAAAATGATTTTATTTCTTGTACAGCGAAGCACTGATGTTCAAAAGTGGGATTTTATACTCATGTTGGTAAATGCCTCTTTATTTTCTCTGCTCTATTTTGTTATCAGCTGAAGCTGGGATAGACCCATTGTCATGAGGTTTATTGAGGTATCCTTTGATCATTTTTCTCCTTTTCCTTTATTTATTTTTATTTGGCTGCACACTGCATGTGTGAAATCCCTCACGGATGGACAAG
This sequence comes from Salarias fasciatus, assembly GCF_902148845.1. Lineage (NCBI taxonomy): Eukaryota > Metazoa > Chordata > Actinopteri > Blenniiformes > Blenniidae > Salarias > Salarias fasciatus. The sequence continues at coordinate 13,155,896 of NC_043745.1, read as the reverse complement.
TTCAAAGATCTTTTCTCACTTTCAAATCAATATGAGAATTAACAAACAACACTGTAAAAGAATTATTGATGGTACTGGTCATATGAATTAAACAAAAAAAAAAAAAAAGACATGTGCATTCCACAACTGAGTTCAAATGAATCTGCATTACATGTTCAAAAAAGAGTTTTGTTTTGAGGCATTCTGTTTTTGAGAAAAAGAAAAAAAAAAAAACTTTGCCATCAGATTGATTTGGAACCTATGCTGTCACATTTCATTGTTATTAATGTTTGGTTTCTTGCTATGTTCTTCTCTCTCTGCCATTTCTCTGTGTTTATTTTTCGGCGCGTTAATGATAATCACTGACATATCTCTGATTTCCTCTCCGTTCCTGTCCATGATACGGTTTCTTCCACAGTCTGTTATCTTATGCGACTCCATCCACTAGTGCCAACAGTAGACAGCTCCACATTGCTCTACTCCGGTCGGGTTGGTTTGTTAATGTGAGGAGGGAATTCTGCCTTAAACCCAGCCTGTTCTCTCTGACAGTACTACCTGTGAACAGTGGTGGGACACACTGTATTCTGGGGATGCCAAATGCTCTTTGAAAACAAACACTTTTGTCAGAGTCAGTTCTGCCTCGAGCCCGTTCTGACACAAACAAGGACGCGGTCATCTGCCTCCATTTCCATTGGTTAAAAGGACCAAAATGTAAACAAACTCAGCTGACTGAGCAGTTTGCTTCAATCAAGCACTCGATGAGAGCCTTTAAAGTGTTTTGTATCGTTTGTCATATTGCACCGTGGATCTTTGGTTCATGAATCACAACATTCCCAGCTTCACTTTGCTCTTTTCATTCATCATGCCCAATTATTTCATGAGAAACTACAACAAATGGCATAGTCAGTCCTTTCATTGTTTAACTTGAACAAACTGAGTTACTTTTTTCTTTGTTTTTGTTTGAAACAGAGATGTAATTTGAATTAGCGTTGGCTCGGGTCCGTTTCCCTGATTCGGGATGATATCTCCCATAGTGCTCCTGAACTCTGTAGTTCTCTAGTTCATTATATTCTGCTTAGACTAAAATAAAGCACAGTCCTGTAGAAGATTGAGCCTGCTTTGTCCTTTTTATCTATTCACAAAGCCTGATTAAATAATTCCTAAAGGTTCGGATCCATCATGGCATCCATGCACGGCCCCCATTTGCAGGGATGTGAAGTGTTGGCTGTCCTCTTGTCACTTGGATTGTGGAGGGGAATGCATTTAAGACATGACTTTGTATTAATTGAGCTAACAGCGCTAACCATATCCGAATACCAAATTAGATGAGACGGTTAGTAGAAAATCGTTTAAAAAGGGCGAATAATGCATAATAAATGGAAGGGAGATTGGAAGAGGGAGGGAAATAAATTGTGAATTGATTAAGAGGAAATGGATATCCAGAGGTAGTCCTGCGGAGGTGTTACAGTAGAAACAAAACCAGGTGCAACGCTGGTTATCTTCGGTGAATAAGAAGCAGGCGGTCGATCGATTAATCAGACGTTTTCCTGATGCCGTGTGTTATTGACAAGGACTTTATAGAAAAGACGGCCGGGTCACATTGAAGCCCACGGCCAGCGTCCTTTTTATGGCCTGAAACCTCCTCCTCCTCTTCCTCCTCCTACTTCCTCATTAACCCTCAGAGTCTGCCAGCAGTCACCGCATGCTTCAAAAGCAATCACAGTGGAAGAAGAAATACCAAACAATGCAGTATGGCACAACTAACCCGAAATCCCCCGTGAGTGTGGGTGACATAATTTTACTTATTTCATTGCAGATCAACATGGTTCAACGATTTCCGGCAGCCACAACTGTCTATCACAGCCAGGGAAAAAAAAAAGCATCAAAACTCTGTGACAGTAATTGTTCCCAGAACAGAGCACGACACCCGAGGGAACATCAATGACCAAACCTTCCCAAGACACCGAACATCATTTCTTGTTTATGGGCCTCTCTGGTACGTCTGTGTAGTAGCATTGGTGTGGAAACAGATTTACGGCTGCTAAATTTGCAGGTGATAAAAAGGCAAAGAGTGGCCGGTTGGGGCACTAACTCTCAGCTATTCACATGTTGACTCCCCGTGCCCAAGTCTCCGGGGACCTTCTCTCATTGTGCGGCAGACACTCCATGATTCCACATGACAAACTGGATTGTTCCTCGAGTGAGTCCTGCTGAATTATTTTGGTCCTTTCGATTGCATCTCCTACCCCTGAGATTTTTCTCTACTGTTGCCTTTGAGCCATAAGCCTCGACAGCCACCGTTGTCGATACTCAATCTGTTCTGTAACCCCTAAAGCTGATGAAATGTGCTAACAGGGGTTTGTTTGTTTGTCTCCAGGAGGGGGGCCAAGGGAAAGAAAATGGAACAACAAGACTCTTTTGACAGTTCCATTTTTTCCAATGTTTTGGAGTGAGGGATAATCATGAAGTATGGATTGGATAAGGGAAAGTTATTACATTTTGTTGTCTTTATCCTTGTTTGAGTTGTAAAAAAAAAAAAGGTCAGATTGTTCCAAACATGGTTCTTTGCAGTTCCCGGGTTTATCCGCAATTCTGACTCTGTCTTCTCTCTCCGTGTGCGAAAAGAAAAATCGTTTGTCGCACTTCTCTCAGGCTTGTATCCTCCTAAATCTTCAGTGTAAATTTGACAATTGCACAACCTTCCTCCAGTCTGGCTGGAGTGTGACGTGTGTGTTTACTCCATTGTTGATGCTGATTGAGATGGGGAGGTCTTAAGAAGCTCAGATACTGCAGCAGCTTACAAAACAGCACACAAGACGAGGAAAATCTTTTAAAAAGATTGAGCTCAATCATTTTAGTGTCCTTAGGATTTTATAGTCACATCATTCACATCAACAGTCAAGCTTTAGGTGTAGGGGGGCATTGTGGTTTGGGATTTTTTTTTCAAAGCGTGTTTTGCACAGGTAAAACATTTCAGTCTCTTTTCTGTCGGGCTGTATCTAAGCTGTATATAAGAGTCACAGCTAAATCTTAAAGGGAAAAGAAGGATTTCTGTGCATCATTACCGATAGGTGCAAACCCTTTTCAGTTATGTCAGTCCCATGGGACACTTAATTAAAGATACAAATTTAATGGGTTTTTGATAACCAATTTTTTATCAAGGCTTCCAGATTGTTTTGCAGCTGACACTAATATGTAATTGACAGAAAAGCACAGCAGACCATTACTTTCATAAGGTTTTAAATTCATGTCATGTGCCTCATTATACCAAGGAATGGCTTGTCTGTAGGTAATTGTGAATAATGGCTTTTCAACTTCTTAACTATGTCCTACACAAATATTTACCATATTGACTTATCTCTTGTCACTTACCATGCATTTAGCATTTGACTTTTATCGTCCATTAATCTATCAACAGATCCATTAGGGACACTCAAGCATTCGGGAGCCACTGCACACTCCAATGGGCCTATTAGCATGTTCTTTAATGCGAGGCATGCTGCAAACACCCAGTGTATGTTATGCCACTTGGTAACCTGTTTGTGTCTGTCAATCCTCCTTTTAAATTTTACATTTGCATCTGTGCCGCTTCTTCCACTACTTGTTTTCTGACAATGATGGAAATAAAAAAAGCTTTTTGTGCATCTACAAGTCCCTGCATTAGATTCTCACTGGCTATGACAAAGGGTGGCAAATTCCCACCCCATCCCCCTTAACATGCAGATTCTTAAATAACAAAAGATTATAACTAAATTAAAGTGTGAAGAAGACCTGGGTAAGCAAAGCTGCACAATCCCTTTGATCCCATTATGTATTACAAAAGCTTAATCAATATCTAATCAAGGGGAATACAGCATGCCATGTCTTACAGAGCTCTTTGTTGTCAGAGGTGAGGTTGCCATGGTGACTGGACAGGTGTGGAGAGCTTAGGCTGCAGCGGTATTGATGGAAATTAAGAAGCATTGATGAGAGTTGAGGATGCTGGGATTGAAAAGGGAGATAATTAAAGACAGGGATGCAGTGAGAGACGCAGGGGAGGATGAGACAAAAGAGATCTGGGCCGGAGATACGGGAGGTGATGCACACAGGTGGAATTGTTTTAAATCAGGACAACATGTGTATCTGCCAAGATTTCATCCCGTAACAACTGGAACAAAGAAAGACCCTGAGCCAAGAAATATCGTCTTTCAAGCCACATCAACGATGCAAGTGAACTCGAAGTTGCAGATTACCGTGAGGGATCCGCAATTACAAGGATTTCAGTTTTGCAAACTCCAACAGAGACTCTGGCGTTTTGAGGTTGTTCTTCAGAATCAAACACAAACTGGCCTTTAAACTAAATTTTTTATGTTTTTTTTTGTTTGTTTGTTTGTTTTTTGATCTGTTTGGCTCATCAGATGTTCGATCGCCTCTGAAACATTGGCCAATAATTAGTATGGCATTGTAAAAAAAAAAAAAAAAAGGCACTTTTTTTCTTTTACATCATGATTGGGTTTGTATAAAAGAATATTGTGGCTAAATTCACCCTTTCTATTTAGTCAATACAGCTTTAACATGAGGTGTAAAGTGAGAAGTGGATCTTTCTAATTAAAACCTCTGACATTTAGGCTCTGCTGCTTTATTTGCAGCAGAAGTGTGTGGCGCCATCAAGCCAAGATCTACAGGCGTCTTCAAGGACATCAGAATATAAGTTCTGAGTCCAACAACAGCAGCAGCAACATTCTCTTTAAAGCACCCATCTCAAGTCTGTGCAATTTCTCTCTGATTTAAAATGAACTGCATTGGATCGTTTGATGACAACCAAGGGTTGCTGGAGACACTTTCAGAATCAAATAGTCTCCTCTTGGACTCAATTTGCAGGTACTGTCAGATCTGGAAATATCAGTTGTTATCAGCTGTATCATTTGCAGATACACTATCCCAATGGAATAATTCATACAAAATAACCCAATAAACCACCTTGAGATCTTTTTAAACCCACTGTTCAAAACCTTTTTTAAAAATTTTTTTACAGTCACAAATAATAGCAGAACCTCAGAGTTGAATCCTAAAGCATAATAACTGCACTAGTGTGGTTCCATTAAATTCCATGTCAGGGCGCTTTTTATCAATAACATCAATTAGGAAAATATCTGAGCTCCATCCATCCCTCTTCTTTTGCTGCTTTATCCAAACTCGCATTCTTCTGAAGCTGATCTCATCTACCTATTTTTCTGTATATCTGAAAAATATGTAAAGTTATGGGTGTAACCTTATGGGTGTTCACTCAGTGGCCAGAAAAAGCAAGAAAGACAAGAAAAAAACAAAGATTCCTCAATAACCCTAGGCATCACATAAGCATCACAAGTAAAAGAGCTTTTCAGCATTGATGAAATAAGTCTCCAAAAATGGCTAAAATTCAAAAATAAGATACAAATATAAAAGCACTGTGCGCATTTGGATGTAGCTTTTGGTGTAATTAGCAATAAGTAAATCAATTTTTAAAAGGAGACTTTATTTCTTTTAAAGCCGTCTGGCCTTTTCCTATGAGTAACGCTTCACAAGGTTTCCAGAGCCCCTGTGAATTTACGCAAATATACCGATTGAATATATTCAATAAATATGAAATGAAATGAGGAGACACTGAGTGCAGACGCAAGTCTTCTTTTTTATATCTCTAGTCCTTTTTCTCTCATTTCAAGGTAATTCACCAGGTGGTAAAAACTGTAACAAAGCAAGATAAAGTGGGTGAGAATGAGCTGGCTTTTTTTAATTATTATTTATTTAAAAGGCACCGAAACATCTGAGTCATGGTCGACCTGGGCAGAGTAAGGATGAAGTCACCGAGCTGTGCAGACGGCGCTCCAGCGGCGAGTCTGCGCTGTGTGCTGCTCAACCCTTGACTCGTCTGAGCGGCGGGAGTCCGGCCAGTTCTGGCCGTCCTGGCCCTCAGCCCTGCCCAGTCCCACCGAGAGCTGTCTGTCAACACCTGATTAACACTTGAGATAATAGGTCATTAAAGTTCCCCTTCAATCAATGAGTCCAATCGAGTAATCAAGGCCGAGATTGAATGAACCCAAACCAGCGTGGAGCCCGGTGGGAGCGAACAGCCTTTAATCAGTATTGGAGGGAGTGTTGCTTTCATCCATAGATGTACACACTGCTGTGGCTCAAAACATACAACCGCAAACTTGCTGCTCCTTTGAAATGAAAATCATTTATCTGTGGGTAATTTTTATAATACTTACAAAATCTGTAAAAAGTCCAGTGTATCATCCGAATAAACAAAGGCTCATCATTTTCACCCATGGGTGGAAAACCGACAAAACACCTCTTCTGGATTTTAAAAGGTTTTTCTGACCTCGAGGGCACGTGCGTGTCCACAGCTCAGTGACGCACACATCCCACTCGCCACCCTTGTTTCTTTGATGTATTAGCTCTGGCCTTTGTTTAACTCTCTCTCGGTATTTCACCAGTCATTGTTGTTTAACCTGCCACCTTTTGGCTGTGAAATGTCATCACTTTTCATAAATCACACTTAAGTGTCATTATTTTCTGATTACCGTCTTAATCACGCAAAAACACAATTATTGCTGCTGATAAAGTGTGCAAATTACCACACATGGACACTTAATACTTTCTCAGACAGGACACACACACACACACACACACACACACACACACAATGTATTGGATCATGATATCCTGTTTTCCTTCAGAGTTTGCAATAATTATGTACGAGCCAGAAACCTTGGACAATGGTGTGTGTGTGTGTGTGTGTGTGTGTGTGTGTGTGTGTGTGTGTGTGTGTGTGTGTGTGTGTGTGTGTGTGTGTGTGTGTGTGTGATTTCACACCCGAGCGCTGGAGTGAGTAGCCGTTGCCGGCTGACAGCTGAGCTGAGCTGAGCTGAAGTGAAAGCACGAGGCCCAGCGACAGGGAGAACAGTGGGATCAAGCATTATTATCAAAAACGACTCCAGTGCTCCCTACTGTGGCCTCACAGCTTCCTCCAGTCAAGCTGTTTGTTTGTTTGTTCGTTTATTGTGTCAGTGTGAATGGTCCATCTTTTTGAATCAATGCCATTTTCAGCTTCTACTTCTTAATGGGAAAGGAGACGAGCAGAAGACAAAAGGAGGGGAAAAAAAAGTTGCGACGACAATGACAGAAAAGGTGAGGATTTGTCATCTTTTTTGAATCGCTGTTCAGATGTCTAATACCTGATTCACATTTTCATTTATTCCTATGTCTGAAAAATTTATCAAGGCAGATAAAATGATCTACATCTCAGTCCTGCTTTGCCATTACGTCACCTTCCGGGGAATGAAAAAAGGTATCCAGACATGTATTTCTGCCACTAATTCAGCAGCAGTTTGTTCCTGTAGGAACTGGCACGCATGAGTCCAATGTGGTTCATAAAAAGACATATCACTGCAGGGAAGTGTGCCTAATTCTGCTCTGAGAGGAGCTCTCGTAAAGAGACATTGTGGCTAGCCTACTAATAGAGCTGCGAGGGGGAGAATGATGCAACTCGGAGGCAATGCTTTAATTTGCCCTTGGTTTCGCACAAGCGTCTAGGAACAGCCACTCTGTTCTGAAGCTGATTGGCCCGTTTACCTTTAGACATGGGCCAACCACTTGCCTCCAAGGTATGAGGTAGCTGGATTTAGCAAGTGTTCAATTTTGTTTTTGCTGTGTTCCTTTATGGCCGGGGTAGGTCAGAGCACGGCAGATGCAATCACTGTGGTTGTCGGTGTAATGCTGTCTTGGTTTTGTTTTTTTGGTTTGTTTGTTGTTGTTCTTTTTAACTCCCTCCTTCCCCCATGCGAGCTTCAGATATAAGGCTCTTTGCTTTACATGTTACTTCTTAATGTTGAAAGTTTATTCTTATCAAAAGACGCTTGCAGTCCAGTCCACTGGGTCCAGGATGCTATTTGTATCTTAGCAACCTGTGCAGCAACAGAAGAAGATCAGAGAAGCTACTTATTAACCTGTTGCTATGACTACGGTGGTGGGCAATAACTCAGAAGATGCTTTAACCCTTTCTCCCTGTACTGCCACCCCTTATCAACATATGGACAGATCTAATATTTAGAAGCATTTGGAGAACTGTGTGTGTGTGTGTGTGTGTGTGTGTGTGTGTGTGTGTGTGTGTGTGTGTGTGTGTCATACTCAACCGAGTACATTGGAAGAACCAATGCACCATCACAGTTTAAACAGAAACAAAGACATTTCCTCTTTTGTTGTCTTCCTCCAAGTGTTGAGAACACTTTACTACTCAAGCAAACATGTACTACATTCGATACGTCTTGCGAGTCCAATCAATCCGACGTGAAAGGATGCAGATGTTTCCATCATTTTTTTTTTTTTCCTTGTATACCTCCAAACAGGAGCAGTGAGCAGTGACAAATGCTTTCCACACGCAGGTTGAACCGTGAGTGTGAACTGATTTGAATTGATGTTATTCCAGGAGAAATCAATGCATTTTTTTTTAACAGCTGCAATTACGCCCCTCACGTCAATTCATCAAGAGATTTGCATGAGGTAATTGTTGGCGCCACGTCTACTGATGCATTTTTATTACGTTTCAATTAGGAATTGAATCCAATTAGGGAAGTCATTCCAATCAACAAACAGGAGTCTCTCCTCAAAGCAAAGACAACATTATGAAGATGCTTCTGAGCTGAAGGACAGACAGTGAGCCAGAGGTCCGTTCATTGTTTCATCCAGCTATTTTGCATCACTTCTTACATAGTAATCAAACCCAAAACAGTTTAGGAAAAAGTAATGAAGCAATCTTCGGTTGCACTTGTGCTTTAATGCATATGCTTTTTTTTTTTCAGAATTAATTTTTTTCATTAGGAGAATACAAATCACAAACTAATAAGCACTTAATTAATTTTTCCCTTTTTTTTATTTATTTCCTTTTGTTTGGATTTTGTTTGGGCACATTAAGACATCAAAGCAATCGTATGAGGCAGCCAACAACTGAGATTTCAAATCCATTAACTCCCATTAATAATAACAAATTGTCAAACATTTTAAGTACTTCCGGCGAGTCTTTCTTGAATCATTTAGGTCCTGTAGGAAATTAAGTAAATACAGACATATGAGGCGGCGGGTGAGAAACACAACCGACTCGGATCAAATTAGATGCTTGTGAATTATACATGTGACCAAACATTTTTGCATTTTAACCCGTTTCAGCCAGTGACTGGCTGCTTTTTCACCCTGACGTAAAGTGCGGCTTGTGATCATCCATAAACCCTCTGTTTCAGGCACAAAATAGATCAAAAGCCTAACCTCCAAATAACCCTGATATTCGCTCCCTCAGCAGATGACACAATATTAATGAAATACACACACAATAACCCAACCTGAAAGGAAAACTCAGAGGGGTGTTAAACACTGTTTATTTGCTTGTGAGAATTATCTTCCTAATAACACTGTCAGAGGCGACGGGCACAGCAAAGCAGCGCTGCCTATTCAAAGGAAGCCGAGAACTTTGATTCCGAGGCTGGCGTCTCGTTCTATGACATCATGTTAATATCCACCCTCAAAAAAGAAATATATAAAAAAATAAATAAATAAATAAAATAACTGCTGAAAACTTGTCCTGAGGTAGACGGGAGAGCAGAGCGATGGGGGCTGTTTTGGCTCGCAAAAAGCACTGTGCCTTTGATCTCAGGGCAGAGCAGCAGTGCTCGGCGTGCCAAGTGGCTGTGTGCACGGTGCTACTGCCCCCTGGGGGAGGGGTGGGGGACGACAGGCGCCGCCAGCAGCAGATGGCTCCTGCAGCTTCAGCACCGGAGAGCACTCTTTCTATCTAACAACAAGGAAACTCGCGAGGAGTAAGCACTCCCATGGGTTTCTATCATCACCGCACTAATCGGATCAGGCTCAGGGAGGGGAAGAAAAAAAAAATGACAGCTTGTGTAACTCAGGTGGTTATATGGCCACGAGCACTAATAAACAGAGAACTGTTACCGTCTCTGTGTGAGACATCTGTGGGAATATGAGAGGAGGTGTAACAGGTCCATCATGTCCAAAAATAAAGAGTTTTTTTTTAATCCTGTTGTTGCTTTGTTACTACGACTTCAAAACACTAAAAGCATATATGTGGTTTGTGAATATTATACAAACATGGTGATGCTGCTCTTGGATATGTCATTTATGCTGAAGAAAGACACTTTCATTCTAATTATGTTTTTTTTTTCTTTCCACTTTTTCGGAATTGCTCAGAAAAAAGGCCTCCACACAAAGGATTCTCTGATTGAAGTCGTCAGCACAGTTTTTTTTTTTTTTTTTTTTTTTTGAAGCATGATAGCAGGCTTTTCACAGAGTCAAACTGTAAAAAATGGGAGGAAATTCTGTGTCATTGTTGAAAGGGACAATACACAGAAAAAAAATTATCTGGAGCGATGCTTTAAGGACTGCTGATAGATCACTTTAAAAGCTTGCAGTGGCTTGATCCATAAAGTTTTATAGCTTTACAGATGCAGCGGTTTTTGTATATTATCGGCAAATGTGGTTTCAGTGTTTTATTTTAGTTTATAATTTAAAAAAAAATAGATTGCTCATATAATACATTGATAGAGACAATCATCTATATTTTAATAAAAGAGACATCCAGACGTTTGTGCTCTGGACTCTTCCACCTTATCTCTCACTTTTTTTTCTCTGTTTTTTTTTTTTTTTTTTTTTTTTCCGTGCTGCAAAACACACATGCATACAGAACAAGACGCACGCAGACGCGCTAAAATGTAGCTGTGGTAAATGGAAGTGTGCTTAGTGCTCACTTAGACAGTGACATTATGCTTTTTGTGTTTACTTTCCATGCTCTCATTTCCAGCCTTTCTTCTGCGCTCTCTTTGTGCCTCTGCTCGCAGCGCCTCTGTCAGGTGTGTGCGTCTATTTCCCATCCTCATTGTCCTGTCTCTTGTCATCCTTTCACCCGTCCCTCATCTCGCCGCCATCATCAAGGACCCGGTGGCCTCCTACGTAGCGCCAGTGGAGAGAAGGGTCTGTATCTCAGCAACGCACCTAGCAACCGCTCCTCGTAACTATGGATTATAACCTGTTGCCAAGGGAGACAGAGATGGAGGATTGATTTTTTTTTCCTTCTTTTTTTTTTTTTTTTTTTTTGGTGAAGCAGGAAATTCAAAGTGAATTAGATGCATGAATAAACGATGCATCAGTACAAAACATAGTAATATTTATGAATGGTACCCACACCTTTTTTTCCCCCCCTCCTTCTTTTCTGTTTGGGATTTATTCTTTATCTTGATGAAGATTAATAAAGATTAGCAGCAGATTAGCACTTTGTGATCTGAAGTGTTTTCTCTTGGGGTACATAGTTATGGACTGCACTTCTATTAATATCCATCGACATTATTCATTACGTGTTCATGGATCCTGTTGCAGGGCATTTAATTCATAAAGTACTGGAGGGAAAACAATAAATGTGTTCGGCTTTTAAGATTAAGAAGCTACAATTAATACATTTATGAATGCAGTTCTTCAAAATGAGCATGTGTGGTCAATTCAAATGAAGAGATTTCATTACTTTTTGCATGTCATTACCAATCAAACTCTTCATTTTTGTCTTTTGTACAAAAATTTTAAAAGGACTGTATAAAAAAAAAATTAAAGGAAAATGTGTTTTTTCTCTTTCCAAGCTTTTTTAACTGTTAAGCATGATCGACTGCATTTATATTATGTCGAAATATATGTATGACCCCTTGCTTTTGTTCATGTTGACTAAAAACTAAAAGAAAAAAAAGAGTGCCTGCCTTTACAATATTCATCTTTATGAAAATTAGTATGCAAGGTTGCACACACAAGTTACATATTTTGTTGGTGTTTGCACGTACACAGCAGGTCTTTCTGTTCGTGTTTGTAAAAACACAATGAAAAAGAAACTGTCTGCCTCTACAGGAGGTACTTATCTTACTCAGAATTAGTATGCACGAGTTATACATTTTGTTTGTAATTGAAACAAAACGTGAAAAGATGTGAAAGTGTTACACCTTCTGTGAACAAGCCTGCCAAAATGTTCATGCTTTGTACAATTTATTCATTAAAAACAAACCTATTTCTAGGTAGATAACTGAGTGAGTTAGGTCTCCTCTCCAACTTTCCAACCAGATTATGTTAGTTGTCACTGCTTTATGATTACTCATTTACTGCAAAATAAAGTTTTCATCGGCATGTGGAGATGTGCCTGCATTTTTAAAAACAGGATTGTACAAAGTGATCTTTCATTCAAACACTGCCTCCATTATAAACAAACATCATTTTTGCGAGTGTGGTCAACTGTAAGTTTTTTTTAATTATTCTTTTTTTACAGAGAAGATATTTTCCACAACTCAAATGTTAAATTTCATGATGAAGTTGCACATACCGTGGTAATGTGAAAGGTTTCACATATAGATGCTGTTTCAGCCTCTGTTCTCCAGCCCTGTGTCAGCTAAACCCTCTCACACATGTTGAAACGGTAAATGGACTTTACTTATATAGCACATTTTACCGCTTGAGCAATTGCAAAGCGCTTGACATGATCCGTCACATTCACACACGCACACACACACACACACACACACACACACACACACACACACACACACACACACACACACACACCACTGGGGATGGTGTGCATGTTCACCACAGGGAGTAACCTGCGATTCAACGTTTTGCTCAAGGACTCTTCAACACACGGGCAGGGTGAGATCCAGTGCAGACGCTCGAGGCAACCGGAGTGACAGCGATACACCAGGACAGACATAAACTACGACTCTGCCTTCCTGAGCTACAAAGACAACATTTACAGAAATATAACTTGACATCGTTTCACACAGTTTGATATGGTCACACCCAACCTGTCAGAAGACAACTTTGGTTATCTGACAGGAAGAAATCAAGACCCCCCTCACCAGCAGAGTGGTCATCTTTCCTCCTGCTCCTGATATATCGCTGGTTTGGATCTGGACCGCAGGCCTTCTGTTAAGCGCCGTTACATGAATGCGCACGAGCAGAACTCCGAGGGTGAACATTCTGAGTTGCATTCTACAAATGAGATGAGTGCTTCACCTTTCCCACTATACGCATCTCTAAAAGTTTTCTTGGCGTTTCTTATGTTCCACTGACTTCCGCAGTTCTCCTCAACTGTCATTTCTGAATGACGTTTCAGACAGTGTAAACTGCCAAGAGCTGCGTGATATCTTTTTATAGCTTCCCCTCTGCTTCACAGGCATGATTATCTTCATTTTCACATCCAGGGTCAGTTGCTTAGTCTTGGTTTGCTGAGTAGGAGCCAGAGAATTATCACCAGTGAAATCTGAATAACAATTATTAAACCCGTGCTTCGGAATTGCAGAGTAAAACCAGTGATAAGATGCCATTTTTTTGTGTTGTTTTTTTTTTCTTCTTCTTGCATTTACCGCAATTACAGTCCTTCTACTTCTAAAGTTCATGAAAAAAAATCACATGCATTAAAATCAAGAGAAGTTCATTTTAATGTCTCTGTTGCAAAGGGTAGCATTTACCTCTTATCACTCCAAAAATCTAAATATATCATTTTCCCAGTGGTGTTCAAATGCCTGCATACAAATAGGAGTTGGCACATTATTAGAAAAAGAAAACAGCCCTAATAAAACATGAGGACACACAAACACGCTGATACAGTCTCTCCTCTCTCCTCTTTTTGGTGCTTCTCAACCATTCTCTCTATCGCCCACTCTCTGATGAGTGCTTTTACATGGCCACACAAACTTGTCATTAAACTAACCCACTATTTTCCATCACCTCTGAGCTAAATTACCACACTCTCCTTGGCATCCTGTGGACCAGCTTGTGGATATGAAAGCCCACAATTCCCCTGCTATCACCTCTCTGGGCTCTCGCAAGTGCACTAATGATAGCCTGCCACCGGAGAGCTGGTGGAATGGAGCCGTAATGTCCTTGGAAAGTGCAGGCTGGTGAGCGTGCTGAGGGAGAGAGGCCCGCTCTGTGTCGGCCTCGCTCGCTCTGCCTCTCTCACCCCGTCTCTCCTGGTGTGGATAGCCTGCATCCTCCGGCCTCGGTGTTAATGGGCAGATAGGTTGAACCCTGATGGCTGGATGCTTGTGATGGGGTCCTGAATCTGACAGAGGTCCGTACCATTAGCTCGCCAGTGTTCACCAGAGAGTACTGATGCTTGGGTGTATGAGAATCCGCAAGCACGCAGACACACTAACACACACACACACACACACACACACACACACACACACACACACACACACACACACACACACAGCTGTCCTGCTGCATCTTCTCCACAAACAGCTAAAGTTCCTTGGTTTTTCACTTGGCTGTAGTCATTACTGAACATCCTGAGCGATATGATGGAATGCCATGTGCTGCAGTGAGGCACATGGACCACGACTCTCATCAGCCTTCATCACACACACACACACACACACACACACACACACACACACACACACACACACACACACACACACACACACACAGTTTTTATGACAATCAAAATAGAAATGGCAGCACTTTACAAACCAAAACAATTTTATCAGTGTATATATGTTAAATCTTTAAATGCTCATGCTTTTTTAATTTGGTTGAGCAAAAGTACATATTTTCTTGGCGCCAGTGTTTTATCTTAAGTATCTTAAAAGGTTCATATTTACTGATTGCAAGTACATGTCATTATATTTTGGTGAATCTACATAAGAAACTAAATTGTGATCCTTTTTGTTTCTATTTACCAGTGCGGTTTGTCCTTTTTCACCTGTTTTGGTGCAGGTATGTCTGATAATTAAAAGCGCACAAATGCAATCAGCCGGCTGTTTGAAAGATCTTATGGCTTGTACTGCACACAGTCATGTTATTTATTCTTCATGCCCGACATATCTGTGATAAAAGGGAACATTTGGAGCACAGAAAAACAAGATCTGGTTCCACGTTCAGCATTGTGCCTTACTGTAGGACAGCACAGCAGCTACACTTCAGATATTTAAAATGTCTCATTTCTTTGAAAGTTTGTTCGCTCTGTGACTCACAATCATTTGAGTCAAACTTCACACAGCTATTCTCAGCCTACAACTATATAATTGGCGCTCCTATGCTACGGAAAATGTATTTTGCTGAACAGTACACTGCATATAATGCACAGTGTACAATATAACTTGTAATGACTCATACTCTTCCCACTCACAAAGAACATAATTATAACCGTTTCTACCATTTTCTGTCTTTAGAATAAAGTAGGTTGTGGTCTGCAGCTTGCTCAAGGACACTTGGACACAAGTGGAAGCATAACTTCACACCAACAAGATATTAACCCTTTACTTCTACCAGTCACTTTTTCTTAACAGCAGATGTCTACATTTAGTGTTCTGAAGTAAGGTTTTGTTTTTCAGGGGGGTTTGCAGCATTTCCACAGCATTTTCTGTTGTAAATACAAAACGTTATCTGCACTTTGTTTGTGCTCATTCGAGTTGTGAGAGTAGCTTTAAATGCAATAACAATAAACCGGACAATCTCTTTTCTTTGTAGCTTTTTGGATTTAAATTATCTTGCAGGTGGCATTTTTGTTGTTTTTTTTTTTGTTTGTTTGTTTTTTCAAAAAAGTGGAAGCATTCATTTAATCTATTATATTTTTGTATTGAAAAAAGACTCACTAAAATGTTTACTCTCTATTAACAAGGTGATGCAGCTGAAACTGTGGTAATATCTACATTTAAATGCAACACTTACAAAAATGATTGCACAACAATGCAGAAATGCAGATAAGATTTTTTTTTTAAACTTTCAACGGAAAATGAAAAAAGAACCTTTTTTCCCCTCTGTGTAATAAGTTTGATTTGAACATAAGAAGCCATCTAAATCAGTCTCAATGATTTACCGCCACCTTGTGGTTCCTCGGGGTATGACGTGAAATGTTACACTTCATTCAGCTTCTTCAATGTTTTACACTAATTCTGGGCAGCAGACAGCTGAAGCCAATCCCAGCTGGGTGAAGCCAGACTACAGCAAACCACTGCACAACCATCAGACCCGCGAATACTAAAATAATACTCATGTAATATATAGAAGTATTTTTTTCTTTACACAACATTAGAAAAAAATGTGTTAAAAATATACTGTTTGCAGTGAAAGTATAATCAGAAAATGCCAAGTGTCACGTTGGAAAGTCCCCACATTAACCACCAAAAACTTGCATGCTTATTATTTACAACATGTTTTCCTGCTCATGAGAAACTCTTTCAGAAAATAGCATTTTCGCTGCTTGGAGATCATTTAAAAGCTGTTTTCCCTGCTTCATTATGTGTTCACATTTCATAATTACAAACAATCCACATTTGTGAACCAGAATTAAAAACAAAATCAGCCAAACTTTCTATTGTGCAGCAGGGTGCATTATGCTCTTCCACCACTTGAGGGCAGTAAGAGTCTATAACAGACCCAGGAGCAGGCCAACTGTAGCAGAAGCCCCCCTGGGAACAAAGGATTAGCTGGTGGTCCAGCACAATCAAAAGACTGTTGTATGTAAATCGTGTAAATCCACTATGGAAGAGGAGGGTTATGCCAGTCTGATTTCATGCCCAGTCAACGCACTGGCAATGGACCTCAGGCCGGCACACCCCATGGCTCTGCAGTTATGGGAGGAAAGGCCATTGTACAAAGTCAACCATGGACACAAAATCACTGTTCCTGCAAATGTTTTGTTCCTTCAATGTTTTTTTTTTTTTTTTTTTTTTTGGCTGTGGTTTCATGTTTGCACATGTTCAGGATTCACTTAAATTCTTTTGTGCAGGCAGAAGAGGAAATTCACTCTCAAGCATATGTGGAAGCGGTTGGTCAATATTAGAAAAACCAACAGACACTCGGTAGGTTATGTATGTAGATGACCATTTGTTGGGAGGCCATTACCATGATTTTCCTACTTCATAGTGAAATTATGATCCCGGAGACACATTGCCATTCCAGTCAGACGATCAGTCACCTGGGGACAATGGGAGCGTTGCGGTGTGGGTGAGTAAGTAGGTAAATAATTTGGGAGAGGCGATAGGGACACAATTAAAGTGGCACATGTAAATGCAGGCTAAATGGGACATGTGGAGGAGTGGAAGCCTTCTCAAGCAGTTAATTGATCAATTAAGTAAACACAGGCCGCTCCTGAAGGGATGGCATGGCTGGGCTGGAGAATGGGTGCAAGATAAGGTGCTAATGACTGAACCGTGGCTAAAATATGAGTCTGGAGAAGATAATTCAACGAAAATGGTCGTGTTGAGGCAGGAACACCTGGTGGTCAGCACATTATGTTGGAAACCGTGCCAAAAGTCACAAAACACGTGTGTGCGTGCGTATATGTGTGTGGTTTAAGTACGATGCTTTCCATCGATGATTTAAAAATCCAGTTGTGATATTTTTGCTCACAAAGGCACAATACAGTTTTTAACTTGTACAGCTGTCAGTACACACTCTGTAGGAATGCAACTTGCCTCATTCACACTAACACAGACATGTGGGTGAGGCGTCACACTCTGCAGAGGCTTGCCGGTTCAAGGCTGAAGAGCAGTCCTCACACACACCAGATCCGAGTGCATGAAAGTCCATAATTGGTCTGAAATATCACCGTGTTGCTTTTGCTGCCGTGTCAGAAACCGTTTCAAATTCTGCTTCCTGCATCTCTGCTGCCACTGAGCTCTTAGTAAGCCTATAGCACAAAGCTTCAATAAGAAAGTAAAGAGAGGAGACACAACAGAAGCACCTTGCAATGTATGTTAATCCGACAACAGCGCAAACTCGCACATTACCGAAGAGATGAATTCGCACCACTCAAGCACAGGTTTGGAAAAATAGAAGCTTCACAAAGATTTATTTCTGGGTGATTATAATGGATTGGGATATGTATGGGATCATATTTGTATGCATTAAACTGCAGCTGGTTTCAGGAAACTTTGGTGCATTCTGCAGGGGGATGAGAATGTCGTTCTCTA
Source organism: Salarias fasciatus (assembly GCF_902148845.1). NCBI lineage: Eukaryota > Metazoa > Chordata > Actinopteri > Blenniiformes > Blenniidae > Salarias > Salarias fasciatus. The sequence continues at coordinate 13,137,936 of NC_043745.1, read as the reverse complement.
AATTCCCCTTCAAATGATGTCAGGCTGTGTTCAGTGTTCAATTTCTTCAAACAAACGTCCTTTTAGTTGAACCTTTTGCCATTTGGTGAAACACTTTGTCAGATCTTTTTTGCTCAATTTGCTCTACAAATAAAACTGACACGGTCCGACTTAAATCTACACGTCCAACACGGGCATTTTCTGCTGCGAGCCGAGGATTAAATGTCTTTGACTTCGACTCACTCGGATGATATCTTGCCCGATAATGGGGCCCCGGTAAAAGTGCATTATCGCCACGCTCGGGAAGAGGGTAATACATTGACATGAGACACGCTCTGATGTTCTAAATGTGTTGAGTAAGTGGCGCTGAACGAGACAGGCTCCGCGCTGACAACCAGGTGGACAGGTCCCCACCCTAATTCCCTCCGTCTTTCATTTGAATAATGCATGCTAATTACCTACTTGCTGAGAGCAGAACTGTCACCCCACGGGCCCCAATAGACATTTCCATGCACACTCACGCACACAAAACATCATGCACACTTGCTGGCATACATACACACACACACAAAGTCGCTGTCACTGCAGCAGCCGTACTTAGCTCTAAAACACTGGCACATTTACAATAGAAACTTCAGAGAATCTAGCTGATATACTTGAGGGAATTCCTATAACAAAAGCACCTGTCAGGACGGTATGTAGGCTAATGATAGACCACATCCGCCACTCTGCTGGAAGAGCTGAGCATGACACTTTTTATGCTACACAATTGAACATTTGTTTCTCGTCAAAGAGATTGGCAGCAGGGGTGATGAAATATTTTCACTGCGGTAAAAGCAATAGTACTCACAGCACGTTTTTCTTTCCTTAATCATTGTGAATTGTAATTTCAATCATTTAAAAATCTATTTTAATGGACAAAGCGGCTCATTTCCATCACCTCTATAATTTAAAACTTTTTCTCGAGAGACACTTCGAAGTGGAGTTCACAGCAATTTAATGAATAAACACAAAAATACTAAATGAGAAGAAAGCTTCTGTAAGTGCTACAGCTTCATGAAAACATGTGTCGAGCACAGGATCAAACCAAACGCAGTTTCTTATTTCATGGAATTTTTCAACCACAACAAAAAATAATAATAATAAAATAATGCAGTTTGAAAGTATTGATGATTATATGAAACAAAGTGTTTTAAAAATGGAGGTAAAGAAAAGTGTAAATTTCAAATTAAGAACAGTTACGGCTGTAAGAAGTATATACATTGTTGGCTTATATATGAAAACAAAATTCCACTTTTGCAGTGAATCTCAATTTAAACATTCCCTATGAAGTCTGACATCAACCAGAGTTTAGCAGCTCTGCTGTACTTTTGTTTTAAAATGCAATAATTTTCAGTGTTTTGTTCAGTCTGCTGGTGACGCAGCTTGAAGAAACCACCTGCATTGTTGATAATTCACCACAACGGGGAATGCATCATGAGCAAAGCAGTTCTGCCTTCTCCTGATACAGAGTCTGTTCTTTACCAGAGCCATGTATGTTTCTATGTTTGCGGGACAGGATGACAAAATGAGTGATGGTTGTGTCACATTGACAGAAGCAAGAACGTCAGTGATGACTGACAGATCTGCTATTGTTGCTTTGACGTAAGTTTTACTCAGCTCAAAATGACTGGTTGATGAGTTTATCTCCTTCGGTGTGTTATAGTAATATACTTGTGATTTTGTAAAATGTTAATTTGAGCAGGGAGGAATGTGGGGGAAAAAAATACCATTATGATATGAAGGTGTCATGTTTCACAAAAGCGATATGGTAGAACTTGGAGGATCAGCCTTGGATTTTTTTCTTTTAAGCCAACGTCAAAGGAAAAAAAGCAGGAGAATATAAGTAATAAGACAAAGATAATGATCCTTTCATATCCACATGCTTTACACATGTCGACACTTGCATCCATCAAGAATTCCATTCATACACATTTAAAAGCACGTCCATTCATCAATGTATATGCTGTCTCTCTCCCACACACGCTCTTTAAGACATGCTCTTCTCTGTAATGAAGCTGCAGCATGGGACTAACGCTTCTGTGTGTGCAGAGTCTCACTTACAGTATATCGTGGGAGCTCAGAGGGTTTTTATCCCATTCACTGGAGGCTTGGTTACACAGGAAAAAAAGCCCCCAGTTGGCTAAACCTGCATTTGCACTGATGAGCTTGCTGGCTGCATACTCAATACGGAGGTAAAACTGGCAAACTGTGCGTGGGTGCATTTTTTTTTTTTTTTTTATGAATTTGTCATGTGTCTATGTGCCTGGTGCGTGTGTGTTTGTGTGTGTACGTGCTTGCCGACTAATCGTCAAACAAAGCTGCCAACACGTGCTTCTCCAACTTCCATTCCCTCAGTAAAAACTGTGGCAATCTGGGGGTAATTTGACCCTCCTGCCTGCCTGCCTGCCTGCGTGCGTGTGTGTGTGTGTGTGTGTGTGTGTGTGTGTGTGTGTGTGTGTGTGTGTTCTCGTATTTCTATCCTTGTTGGGGCCAAATGTCCCCACAAGGATAGCAAAACGTAGAACGACGTGCCTTGTGGGGACCTTTTTCCGGTCCTAAGTAGGAGAAACAGTGTTTTCTTGACCATGTTGTTGTTACTGAAAAAAGTAAAAGTGCAAAAACATTTCTTTAGGGTTAGGCTTTGTTGTGGTGTGGGTTAGGGTTAGGGTAAGGGTCAGGGTTAGGGGCTAGACATGAATGGGAGTCAATGGACGGTCCCCACAAGGATAGAAATACGAGACCGTGCGTGTGTGTGTGTGTGTGTGTGTGTGTGTGTGTGTGTGTGTGTGTGTGTGTGCCTGTGAAAGGCCTGTCATTGGTATGCAAGGTGTGGTGCGTCCTCAACAATAATTCGGGGATAAAATCAATGATGCTGCCAGTGAACGGCCCGTGGTTTTTACTGGCTCCATCAGTGACTTTGGGAGGTGTGCGTGTGTGCCCATGTGTGCGTCCGTGCGTGTATGTGTGTGTGGGTGTGTGTGTGTGTGGCACTCTGACACGGAGGTTTGACAGATCTTCAACAGCTGTGTTGGTGGAGGGCCATGTGTGAGCGGGGATGAGGATGTTGACAAGGCTGTCCATTAAAGCCACGAGTGACACATGAGCAGCAGTAAAGCTGGTCTGTCCTATCCCCATCATCACTGTCACCCTTTCTTTTTTTTCCCTCTCTCTCCCACAGTGGAGGGTTCGGCCCCACATTAATGGATTTCTACTTGACGGATTCCACTTGATCACATCTCAGTTGAATCTCCATTAAGATGTCAACGCAGTGCTTAATGCATTTGAGATTTTCCCCCTCGTCCTGCTAAACCGTTATTTATGACACTTATTAGGAAGCGTAACCCGGCCATCAATTAATGTCCTGCAGGCATGCTAAGCAATTGGGCCCATTGGCGTCAGACCAAATGTACTGGAACGTCCATTAATATGGCAATCCGCACACGAGGGCCCACATTCACACCAGCACACCCAGAGACACACAAACGCACTTCTTTAGGAAACACATCCCAAACATGCACGTATGGAGTTTCTCTCAAACTGCGTAATGCATCATGTAAAGCAGACAAATTTGCCTTACGCTAATACTACATCATGAGGCTGACATGCAATTTTAATGCATTTTTCCCGATGGCAACGCATTGATACAGCATGTAATTTAATGCTGTTCTTTCAAATGGAATCTGCTTACGCTCTAAAATCTAGCTCTCCACTGCATTGATTGGAAAGTGTGTAATTTCTAGGTTACTGAGAATTATTGGTTTCTCACAGACCTGCAACAATTAATCAGAATGTCTTTGTACAAAACATGACCGCTTATCGATAAAACATGTGATTACACTTTCAAGTAAAATATAAACAAACTTGATAAATATGTTTCAGTTTGTAAAGGATGTATGCCTTCATCAGGTCTTTACAGGTCTGTAAGTTTGTTACATTACAGACGATCTGACTCGTAAAAACAGTCCCAGCCACAATTCCATGAATTATATTTTAAGTTCTATCCATCTGCAAAAAAAAGAAAAAGAAAAAAAAAGTGTCTTACCCCCGTTGTGGATTCACACAGTGTGAAAAGAGCAACGGGTCCCCGGGTTAGAGACCAGCCAATGAGATTCTGAGCAGTGAAATGTCAAAAATCAGTGAATTTCACTGGAGAGTATGACATGTACTAGGTTAACACATGCTCAAAAAAAAAAAAGGTTAATGTATGAACAAATGAATGCTTGGCCGCACGGATTAACAATTATATTTGAAGAATAACTAATTTTGTAGTTTTGGGAAGAAATACAGAAAATAAAACCCCAAAAGTGGAAGCAAAAAAAGTTTTCTATTTGCTCTACTGTGACATATACACATAGAATGATGTGCAGTGGTTTGTTCTTCATCGTCACAGTGGGAGAAAGCCCAGATCAAGACGTGGTTCAGGGACCTCTGTGTAGCTGAGTTTACTTGTTCTCCCCCATACATGTGGTTTTCTTCTGTTTTTCTGGTTTGCTCCGACAGTTCGGCGACATGTGGGTGAATTGAATTGGAGTCTTTAAATCACCTTGTCTGTGAATGTGAGTGTGCCTTTCTCTCCGTTTGCCCTGTGATAGACTGTTGATCTGTCCACTGTGTCCTCGTCTTCTTTCCATTGTCCGCTGGGATCAACTCGATCCTCCACGACACCGACTGAAATAAAGCCATATCGACGACAGATGGCTTTGTTTTAATGAAAATATCTTCATTTACTCAAAACACTTCTGTCCGGTATAGCCACTGTGAATCAGCCTTAAAAAAATAGTTGAGCCACAACTTTCCTGAGTCGTGAGAGTGGCGCGCGTAGTGGATCATGATTACGAGGCACCTTATGGTTTGATTGGATTACAATTCAGGGTGCTACGGTTAGAATATTCAACGATTATCATACATATTTGAAGGATCTTTTTCCCCCCCCTCACTTTGTGGCTACTTCATACTTTGTGTGTGTGTTCTCAGTGTTGTCAGTTCTGCTGGGCCAGACTTAGGCCACTGGATGAAGAGGACTGTCACTAGCTAGAAACACTAAACAGCAGCAGGAGGAATGCATCACAGAATTGCATGATATGTACCAATCATGTCAGAGTTCTTATTGTTCCATACCCAAGCTGAGGGGGCGGAGTTAGTTTATTGGTGCATTGCTACCCATATGTAGATATACACTTTTTTTTTTTGAACTGATACAGCATGATATTAATTTATTGCTACTTTATTTGACATTTTGGTAACACTTTACTTGAAGCCCCTCTTTATAACACATTATAAGTAGTTATAAACACTAATACATGATCACAATGCTTTATAACTCACTATACAGCAGTATACAGCATAGGATTAAGGTTAGGGTTAGGGTTAGGGTTAGGGTTAGGGTTAGGTCCTGGCATTGTGATCATCTATGAATGTTTATAACTATAGCTACACATGTTATAATGGCATTATAATGCTTTATGAATGTACTTATAATGTGTTATGCAGGGGGGCTTCAAGTAAAGTGTTACCGACATTTTTTTATGGACCTCCAAGCTACGACTCATGGATTCCTGGGAAAGAAGCAGAAATTATTGGTGAATCATAGGATAGCAGTTTGATTATTGGCTGTTTTCAGAGTGATTACACAGAATTTAAGCAGCAACGTTGCCTCGTCCGTCCGTCCGTCCGTCCAGCCCCTCCTCCCCCTCGCCGTGCAGGTTACCGGTTTAGGAGAATTTACTCGATTTTGAGCAGTATGGGGCATCAAACCTGCGCAGCACGGAGCAACGCCTGCATCTCGTGCTCCACCGGTGTGTCGCAGAGTGCCGAGATCGCGCTCACCGCACATGGTCAGAGCCAAGGGGTATAGTTTTAGGAGACTATGTGGACATATTCAGTGGCATGTAATGGCATTTACTCATTAAATGCAACTGTGGCTCCACTTACAGATGACGTTAGCTCCACTCAGATTGAGATCTGCCCACATGAAGGATTTTGTTTGTTAAATGGACTCTTGTGCAAATGAAAAAACACATTTTGCTGAGGTTGAGGTTGCTGACATTAGCACTGTGTAATGACACACATCCGAAAATATATTTCAGAATGGACGAAGTGGAAAAGACCTTGAACTTTATCACTTTAGGCAGTAAATGTTCCTTGAATATCAGAGGGGCCTGCAGAGGCTGGAGAAGCTTTAAAAAGAAAATAAAATAAAAAGCAGCACAGAGAAAATTATTGCTATGATCAAATGACAAATTTGAAAGAACCACGTTTCCAGGCCCAATGCAGTTTGGCCATATAACATGAATTAGGGAAGCAATTAGTAAATATACTCATTTTTAATTGAAAAAAGGGTTAGGTGTAGCCTACAGCTTAGGTTAGCTGTAATGTGATTCTTCCCCTGCCTTTAAAAGCGTTGGCTTTGGTTTTTATTGTGGTTATCTAAAATGTGAAGCAGTTCTATTATGAAGTCAGGTACACACTGGAATAGGTAAAGGGTTTGTTAACCTTTGTTACAAATATCAAATAATACTCTTTGTTATAACCACCACTTTTATTACTCACTGGCAAATATTCAAAAAAATCACAGGGTGGAAGTAGGGATGGGAATCGAGAACCGATTCTTTTGTAGAACCGGTTCCTCATGTCTCGATTCCAAGGAATCGTTTGGCTGTCTCCTTAACGATTCCGCTATCGATTCCGCTGTGTGCCTGACGACGTATCATGCACAGAGCGCATGGACTCACACAGCGCGGCTGCGGTCCGCTCTGCTGCCGCAACAGAGCCGCGGACCTGAAACTCTCAGCAGAATCCTATTTTTCCTCACTCCGGAGCCCTGCTGCTTCAATCCAAACAGAAACAAGTCGGTGCCAGATGTAAAGTAGTTACGTGTTCCAAAATCTGTGATTTCAAAATAAAATCTGTGTCGCGTTTTTGCAGTAACATTGTTTTTTGCAATTCTTCTGGTAGAATATATAACAAACAACGCGATCTAATCACTATATGCATTAGAAGAATGAGCAATGTTGTACTTACTCACTGTAGGAAAGTCAAACAACACCAAAATTGCACAAAACAAAGTTCTATGACCGGAGCGGCTGTGTTGCCAGATTGGACGGGTTTCTGCACAATCAAGCTTCTTTTGAACCCGAGGTGGGTTGATGGAATGGTTATGTGTTTGTGATGTGCCTTTATAAATGCAAATCCGGTTTTTACGGTTTTAGCATGCATTTTCTACAGAGATGGAGGTTTGGATTGCTTTCTGTTGTTGGACAGTTTTAATATTATATTTGGGGCAGATCTGGCAACCTCCATCAGCTGACAGCAGACACACTGAGACTATGGCTGTGTTCGAAACCGCATACTGTCTACTACATCCTTACATACTCATACTATCCATCCTGCATCCTGCTTACTCAGTCCATCAAACAGTATGCGAAGCATTTACACTACAGCATACTACATAATAACCCACAATGCATTGCACTTCTTCCATGAGCAGAAATCGATCTGCTAAAGCTGATTTCACTTTAGCTCTAAACTCGTCAAATGTACAACTTCATCGAGATTTTTTTTTTAAATTAGGCGACAAAGTGGTGGTTTAGAGCCCGAGTGTGTCGTTTATTTGTCCGAATATCAGCCGTTTATGATTTTGTTCGGACGAATTCGGCGAAATTCAAGCCAGCCGCAGTGAGCAACGCACTTCCGGTTATTTTCACCAAAATAAACCACCCCTTTCCCTTTCTCATGCAAAACAACCTCAGTGATAAATCTGTGCTTTTACTTTGAAAACAAGAAGGCAATCTTTCAGCAATATATCTCTCTTAACATCGCCGTTTGGACCGGTGTCCCGTTAACGGACCACTTATTATGCCAATTATGATGCTTTACCGACGGAGAGTTTTTTCGGCTCTTCAACAAAGATCGGCTCGCCGTCTTCGGTACATCATGGTCGCTTTCAGCATGGACTTGTTCTCAGATGTAAGTGTTTTGTTTTTGTTTTTTTGTTTTTTGTTTTTACTATTTTTAATCATTGTCAATCCAATTAGAAATCTCGTAACATAACATACCTACGAGCACAAACAATGGAGGGAAGATTAAATCTAGAACCATACTCAGCTTGCTAAATGTACATCATGAAGAAACAGTCACTGTGAACTGAATAAAGTTTATTCAAATGTCCGTCGCGTTGCATCTTGGGCAATTTCAGTATGAGTAGTGAACACACGATGTATACTCAACATTCCTGGCGAATGCAGTATGCATCCGGGAACTTCTCGCATACTCAAAATCGCATACTGCCAGTGTAAACACACTGCATACTCAATAAGTTAGTAGTAGTACGCAAGTTTGCGGTTTCGAACACAGCCTGTTTGAGTGACAGAGCTACAGAGCTGCAGAGCTGGACCAGACATGCAAGGGCATCCAGTGTGAGGCCGGTGTAATTTGGTTTTGAGCTTTCCAACCTGGCATCAGGAAGAAGCTCCAGAGTTTGGCTGCATTTCACACCAAAGGATGAAACTGGGGCTACTTGCAGCTTGCAAAGTTTTCATGGCATGGATATTTTTTTCTTCTGTTCAGGATGAAGATATTGAAGAGTTAATGCAAACACCCCATTTGTATTGTTTCATTTCTCACTCAATGAGAATCGCTAAGAGAATTGATAAGGAATCGTATCGATAAGCAGTATCGATAATGGAATCGGAATCGCTAAATTCTTAACAATTCCCATCCCTAGGTGGAAGTAACAAAGTACACATGCTGTGTGGATGTTCAGGTCATGAACACAGATATTTGTACTTCCTACTACTTATAATCTCAAAACCCTCAGGACCCAGGACTGGATCTAGAAGCAGACTGGAGATCAGCATTAAGAGTTTATTTCAAAAGCCTTTCAAGGAGCAGGTTAGGAGAGTAGCAGAGTAGTTTGTGATACCGAGGGAAAACAACACCAATGCCATGTTGAAATTTACCATGTTTCACATTAGAAGATTATTGCCTTGAACAATTCCAGTTTTTAGATTATAGATTTTCACATTTTAAGTTTCCTTATTATCTGTACAACAGAAAGTTTTCCATAAAACACTTCATTTATAATGGACCAAAAAAAATAAATAAATAAATGTACCAGGGATCAACAACCGTTTCAACACGGAGTGACAGTTTGAAATTCTCGTTGATAGTTGTACTATAATCACCGGCAGACTAAAACAAAATGAAACTGCAGTACACCAAGAAAATACAAAGACATTCTCAATGCATCTTCTTAACTTGGTTCCACATATAAAAACCCCATCCAAGCCAATTTTAAGAATTTTCCCCAATTATTCACAACAAAGGTTTACAAACTATGCATATGTACCTTATTTGAAAACTGCCTGAAGTACCTCAAATAACTAAACAAGTTTCTATTACTATCACGTTTAGGTTCAGGATGCAATACAAAGACATTTTCTCATTATTGACAACATTTTGTAATCAGGAGAAAACCTGAAGAAAATTCTATGATCAATCAGCACATCAACATAGACGATAACTCAAAGTAGACTTGAGGTAGAAGATATCTTTCTTTTAAAATGAAGTCAGTGGAGCTGTTTTTAGTGGTGTGTTTTTTTTTGTGTTTTTATAAAGAAAAATGCATTGATCCATGCCTCGTTCTATATGTACCTTGGATACCTTTAGCTGGAGGGTCTGAATATTGACTCCAAACACGACCCAGACTGTGTTCATCAGTGTCAGCAGCGTACATGTGTAACTGCTTCAGGTTGAAAAGTTCTGAGCATTTTCTGGATGCCTTCTGATGGCAAAAGCCATTGAGCTCAGAGATATTGTTTTTTTGACAGTTTTTCTCAGTAAGACAATCTTTCATCCCTCAGAGTAATAACAGCTTGTCTTTTCTCTGTTGTGAGATGACATTTGCCTCCCATGATGACTGCCGAGTGTCTGCAGCCACTTTTGTACACAAACGCTGCGTTTGGTGCAGAATAATAAAGACATTTCAGCCTTCTGTTGTGGCTTAATCCCTGGTCGCCTCCATTTACACGTGACCTTGGGTCTGCTGCTGTACTTCAACACACATTACATAAATTATACCATCCTGTGTGCTACTACTGTGTAGATGAGCCCCTATTTTGAAAAGATGATGTTTCTGTTGACGTGAGGATGTTGTTTGCAGTGATGTGATATTTTGCAATTAGCTACTAAGCATAGTTTCCACCTCAATGGATCACACGGCCAGACAACAGCTTGACTGCATACTGGAGACACGGTAAAGGTATCGTGGTTTAAAAGCTTTCCAGGCTGGATAACACACACTGACCCATTCAGAAGAACAGCAAATGAAATAGTGGGTCCCTAAAGTGATCGAAAACACAAATTTCTCTTATCTGAACAATTCCAAACTGCCACCTACTAAGTTTTCAGATTATAATGGGACATTTAATTACTGTTTTAATAGAGGTAGGCGTGCGTCCTGGTCAGGCACTTAGAATTCATGAGATGTGTTTTAAAACCACCGGCATCAGTAACATCAGTAAACACACAAACGCCCATTTCGTGTCACCTGTGGGCGTTCTGGGTTGAACACTGATATATTTTTTATATCAGACCTGCATCATGTCACTAGAAATAAAGAAAGCGATAAACAATTCATGAAAAATTACCACTTTTTTTTTTTTGGCTCAGGAGTAGATGAACAGAATAATGTTAAGATTTTTACAAATGTGTCTAATTTTGCTTCAGAATCAATTCTTCTTGAAAAAGAAAAAGTAATAAAACCATATTTTATTTCACTGTCTGAGCTCAATTTATGAAATAAACAACCCAAAATGAAACATAACTTTTGTATAAAAACATCACATCATGATGGTAAAAACAGTAACGGAGACACAGCTTTTCTGGGAAACTGAATGTTTTGTATATGTCGATTGCGATTAAAGCATACTGAGCAGACTTCAAGTGTGCCAACGTGCATGTTGATCTGAAAACTTTGTTTCTTACAGGTCAGCACTCGATCTTTCTAAGTCAGGGGGTATTGGAGCACAAAACATGACCAACATAATCTACCCTGATCTTCAAAAGCTAATTAGTTAAATAAAGGAATTTCATCGTTTCAATTTTAAGCCTGAACATAACCTCAAACAAAAATGGGCTCTTATTTTGCATATTAATGATAATAGAAGAGAAGGACTGGCACTCTTGAGATTCAGGTAATTGCATTTAGCGATCTTCGGACAGAGGTTGACTAAATGCAACATTTCTGTTTTTATTGAGCAAAAGCAGTCGTTGAAATTTTCAAAGTGGATCAACCGCCAGCAGCAGCAGAGTGCAAATCTTCAAGCAGGATGAGGTTATCTGGCTAACCCTCCGGTTGATACATACCCCTCTTCGGATGAATTTTACTTATTTTTATCGCAGAATATCTTCACCTGCAGACTGCACAAAACAAATCACACATAAGTATTTTAAAATACAAATAGAGCAGAGCTGTCGTCTCATGCTGCACACATAATCTCGCATTAAAAGGTAGATTTAGGATTATTTCAGGGCACAAAATTAAAATAAAGGCTTCAACTTTTAAGGTGGGTTTTGGTATAGAATGAATTCTGTTATAAACAAGCTTCTTGATCAAATAATTCAACAAAACTTCACTTGTGCCTTTTGTTTAAACTGTAATTACTTGTAAAAGTTGTTCGGAAAAAGACACTAATCTCATCAGCATTTGGAGGGTTACGGCTGCCAGCATGCCTGACTTTCTGTCCTTTAATGTTGCTCTCAGCGAAAGTCAAATAAATATTTTAAAAAAACGCTGAACTATTCCTTGAAGCCACAAACATTTCTGATCCCCTGTGTGATGGTTAGACGAAAAATATTCCGCACTTACACTCAGGTGAACGTGTGCCTGTACTTTACCAGCAGGGCACGCAACGCAAGTGTGTTTATAAGCTCGTCTTGCCTGTGGGCAGTTTCCCTGCATGATGATACTGCTGGTGCCTCTTCATTGTACCTCGCTGGTCTGTGTGTGTGTGTGTGTGTGTGTGTGTGTGTGTGTGTGTGGACCCGTGGCCTGTGGGGCAGGGGGGTTCTGTCAGGCCTGCGACTGAGTGATGAATGTGTGTGCAGCGAGGGGAACCGGGTGCCAACTGCATTGACTCCTCTTCTGTGTGTGTGTGTGTGTGTGTGTGTGTGTGTGTGTGTGTGTGTGTGTGTGTGTGTGTGTGTGTGTGTGTGTGTGTGTGTGTGTGTGTGTGTGCGTGTGTGTGCGTGTGTGTGTGTTTCAAAGAGGGGAGATGTAAAGCCACAGTGTGAACATGAGGTGTGTACATTTTAAGCGCATGCATGCGGGTGCATCTACACCCCAGTTGATGTAAATACACCGTTCTGTATCAGGTATTACTTACACACGTCTACTTGTGCACGTGCATGTGTAGGGTTCTAAAGGCACAGCAAGATAATACTTCTCTCTTTCTCATCTCCCTCATCCTCGCTCATCCTGACACCCCCCATGCCCTCTCCGTCACACTGCTGCCTCTCATCACAAACCTAATCGTCTCACCCCCTCGGCAAGTACGTGCTGTGCGAATTAAAGCGCCACTGCCCTCTTTTTCGCTTTCTTATTCCTCTTTGTCTTCTTCCTCCTCCTCTCACCTCCTCCTCATCCTTCTCGTCCTCTCAACAATTTTCAGCTTTTGTATGGAATGGGTGTCCAACTTTAAGTGGCCACAGCGCTTCAATAATGTGTTTACTTATCTCCATTTAGCTATTGAGCTTCTGACATTTTCAATTTATGTTTACAAATTGCAAACATTAACATGTAAATGTGGAGGATGCCTCACAGGGATTCTGTATTTATTGAAAAGGGGTCACGAAATAGGACAACAAACCAGTAATGGCACAGCTTGTTCCGAAGCATCTGTGTGCATCGACGGCTGCTGTGCAGCACTATTTTGTTGCTAATGGGCCTGGATATTCACACGGAAAATTGCACTCGCGGCGGGTCCAAAGGTCTCAGTTGATGCACTAACTTGTTGATTGGGAATATCCAAGCTGTTGTCTATGCACACAAACACACAGAGTTGCACATATAACCTGCAATTATAAAAAGGTCATCGCACATTATCTGATCAGAGCACTTTTGCACGTCTATATTTTGGCACAGACCATTTTCGAACATCAAAGGTGAGTACTGTAAGAGCCAACTGTATAAATGATGGACCATGTGACAGCCCCCGCCAAAAAAACAAAGAAAAAACTATCTTTACTGCCTCCTGGTGGTTGGTTGCATCAAAGGTCATAAACCTTGTCAACTAAATTTTTGCAGAGCAACATTGTAGGCACACACGTTTCCTTAAATTTACTTTTTCTTGTCAGTTCGATTATTTCCATTCCAAAGTTGTTCAAATGCTTTTGGTAGCCTCCAGGACTTCGACAGAACAAAAGTCTGCTCAGTGATGAGATTGACAGGTGTTCAAGGTGGTAAAAAGTGAAAATGGATTTGAGTAAATTCACTGACGTATGATTCTTTTTCAGATACCAAACTCTTTTCTAATGGTGTCCGTGTGCACACAAGTAACTATTGTTTTAATACTATGTTTCTTGATGTGGATAACAGCTTTATTCACTAGTGACTGTATAGATGACAAAACTTGTATGAAAGTTTGAAGTCAACACACATGCACTTTAAATGAGATTTAAAAGTTATTTTGGAAGGATGTTCGAAACGGAAGCAGGAAGATTTGGCGTTAATTCATTAGTGACTGTCACTCTTAAATTCATTAACTTTCCGCCGGTCAGCGTCAGCTGCTGTAATCCTCCCACAGTAACACCGACTTGTCACCGCAGAATTAGAAAGAAGCAGTGAGTCAGACTGAGGAATGTAAGGAGATTCAGTCAAATATACTTGTGTTAAAATAGAGGAAATAAATGTAATAGTAAAAATAAAAGTAAGCATGAACTTTAAACAAAGACACCTGAAAAGAAATCTACTTCAGTAAAAAAGTAGAAATACCTAAATATTTGCCACCTCAGGTTGTGTCACATAGCTCCTTAATAACCCAAGTAATTCTTCTGGACTGAAATGATTATGTGAACAGGACTCTTGATGGTGCTGACTAACTCTGGTAAAATAGCCTAATATTTGTAGCGCCGACAGGACGTGCAATGATGGCTGCCTGAGACTTTATATTGGAACTTAGAGCGCGATCTTTATTAGCAAGCATTTAACATGGAGGGGTGCCATCAGCCACCAATCAGATCAATCACGCTGCTATAACACTTTTTACCTGAGCATTCCTCTGCTTGATATTTCGGCATTACTTTCTTATAGTGGGAGAGAGTGGATCTGCATTGCTGTTCACATGTTTGACCTGTAACTGGAATGGAAAGCCAAAAACACGCAACCCAGGAAAGATAGTTCACATTCATCGTATATCACATTTACCAGGCTTTTGGTATCTCTCCTGCTACAGCGAACATATTGCTGCGGCAGCGTTGTGCGTGTCAGTTGAAAGTCACACAGGCACACACACACACACAGTTTGAACCTTCACAAGCAGCAGGACTCCATCCAGCTGAGCAAGAAAACAATATAAAGCAAAGAGAAAAAGTGTATCATGAACTCGCTACTCAGCTCCTCTCAGAAGGCTTTTCAATCAAGCAAGAAGCCCTAATTCATTTTCTCCTCCAAGCCGCTGTTGGTTTCAGTTGAAACCACAATTACATGGAGGGAGGGAGAGAGAGAGAGAGAGAGAGAGAGAGAGAGAGAGAGAGCGAGAGAGAGAGAGCGAGAGAGAGACTTAATTCTCGTGGAAGGGAAATGAAAAAGCAAAGTCTATATTCAGGAGTTCAAACTGCGTTTGGTGCAAGCGTGGCTCTGTAGACTGTAACAGAGACTGCCTGTGGCTGGGGAGAGGAGTAAGGCAGGAGTAATCTATAACTGAGAGGGTAGTAATGAGAAAGATGTGCCAGCCGTCTGCTCACTGTGATAACATGAGGAAGTTCCCTCAGGGCCTGAAGCATCTCTGACCCAAACAACAACAAAGACAACAAACGGGTTACTGCGCAAACCGTTTCTGCTTTTCTCCTGTTTGCGCCCACCATTACAATTCCTTTTTCCTGTCTCTCCATCTCCTCCTTTCCTCTCATCCTTCACTCCCCAACACAATCAGCCCTTTTGTTTAAAGTGTTCTCTCCTCTCCTGTGTCCCCTCTTTTATCTCTTTTTTTCAGTGGCCCTCTCTTCCTCTATTCTTCTCGCACTCTGTATTCGTGCCTAAATCCAGCTCCCTACAAAGCCCCGCTGCCATGTAATCGGTTTCATCAGCGTTTTTTATTAGCTAAAGAAGAATACATGGTAATTAAGGGGAAGGCGGCCAAGCGTGACGGGGAGAGGCTTCACCCAGCCGATGATGTGGAACACTAAGGAAAGACAGAGAAAGGAGGAGACAGAAGGGAGAGAATGGGGTGTGCAGGGGGCAAGGACAGGGGGAAGAAAGGAAACACAGGGAAAGGGCAAGCATCAAAAAGAGGAGGGAACAGAGAGAGAGAGGGACTGAGGGAGGGGGAGAGAGAGAGAGAGAGAGAGAGAGAGATAAGGAAGGTTTGAATGGTGAAAGGAAATGAAAGGCTGGAGCGTGAGGGTCACAATGTTTCTGGTCGTGCTCTCCAGTGTTGTGTGGAAGCGCACGCTGTCGGAATGGAAATGAGACTAATGTCGTGTTAATGTGGTCCGAGTCACACTGCACCAATATGAGGACCTCGGCTGCCATCATCTGCCTAATCCCCTGTGTCCACTTAAATGGCCCATTCAGGACAAGTGCACCATGAGGGTGCTAACGGAACGATGACTCCGCCGTTGTTTCATGCTAGGTCGATTTTTATGTTCTTCAGAGTGGCTGAATGTGACATGTGTTAATGAAGTAGACAAGAGATGCCCCTCGTTGTTGAGCAACTTGATACTGCGGAGAAGCACCACAACTCTTCAAATTCTAGTTAGACTCTCATTGCGTTATTTTTCAAGTGCCCTTGACTCCTTAAAATGCATCGCAACATTTTGGTATCATGAGATCAAGGTCAAAAGTTATTGTCATAAGAGTAATTTCTCCAGTTTTTTTTTAAATCATGATTTCACAAAAACTGAAAGGAGTACAGCAACCGATCTCTGTAAACTGTTACCATAAGCACAGATCTTTAATTTGCAGTAAAAGCATTTCTGTGTCTTTATGTGCAGACACAAAGGCAACACCCATTTTCCCCAGTGCAGGATGTTCATTCTACACACACACACACTCAGTTGCAGCAGAAACCAGTGGACCACAGAGACCCAACTCAGAGTATATTTCCTGAAACATGCCGACCGTTCTGCCGCCAAGCTGTGCTAACATTAATTTTCTGCTGAAACAGCCACTGGCCTACGAGTGCAAGTTTGCCCAGAGCTGAAATATCAATTATACTGCTCTCCCTGGCAGAGTGCGAAGCTTTAATCTTCACACAACCAATCAAAATGTCGTCTGGACTGGACTGAAAGAGGGAATTGTTGGCCACGCTTAAAAAGGGCAGCAGTTTCAACCCACCCAGTTAATATTGACACAAAGGAGGTTTGTTGGTGGACCGTTTTGTTGCTTTGCTGTGCTTTTTTCTGTTTTGTTTCCGTCTCTCTGAGCCACACATGAAGAATTACAAAACCACTAAATTATTTGATCAATTCTGTGAGCCCGCTTCACTTAATCTGGGCTGTGGGTGTCGGCACTTATCCCGGCATGCACTGGACAGAACTGGACAGGTCATTCACTGGTTAAGCACATAAAGACAAATGCCTGGTTCCCCGTCTAGAGCCAATTTAAAGTTTCACTTCACTTAACTGGCATGTCTTTGGCTTGTGGGAGGAAACTGGAGCATATCAAATCATTTTCATCCAAATATGCAGGAGGAACATCAATGCGAGGACTGATGCATACAGCCTCATATGCAATGGCCAATATCATTCGGGTTTCATGCACTAATTTTCGTGGCACCCTTCTGGCTAAACCTGAACTAAACTGTCATGCCACGATTGCAATCTCCAAGCAGAGTTCTGACCCCACATTAGAAAAGGCACCTATAGATCTTCCACTCAAACTCTGATAAAAGCAGAAAAACACACTCATACTCGCTCACACACATACACACACACACACACATCACCCTTTCAGCCTCCACACAGGCATAATACACTAAAACGTCCTCCCAATTCTTCTGTCTTCTTCACACAGCGCTGGCCCCCACCGAGCAGTAGCAGCAGCCTTCCTGGCTGGCATGTGAAGACTGTAATTTTCCGCCACACTTCCCCTGCTGTTTGCTGGCTCTCTCCTTGGTACCGTGGAGATAGCGAGCGAGCAAGCGGTGAACAAGGTGCGGGCCTCGCCAGCTCTCCTGGCTCCCTGCGATTATTAATGCAGCAGCAGCCAGCGTGGCCGCCAGGTTAAAGCAGCAATCAGCGCACACTAAATAAGATCATTCACAGCCTCTTTAAAGGCAGACAGACAGAGCTGCGGTGACTGACACACACGCACACACACACGCACGCATGCACACGGATGAAAGGACATGCAGGTAAATGGAAAAAGGTAAAGTACAGACATACACACTCAAAAATGCCAATGTCAGCCAAATTTTTAAAACGCCTGAAAAACTCGATCCAAATAATTTCAGTATGTATACAGAAAAAGTAAATATGAAAGTATAAATAACTATGCAAATACCGCATGTGATATTTAAAACTATAATTCAAAACAATGCAATTTAAATATGCAAGAGCCTTGATTAAAAGAAACAACACTGCAATTATAGCCAGATGTAGATAAATGTCTGAGCTGTTAAATCAACAATTAAATCTAAAACAAATCTGGATATATCAGACTTGCCGAAAGCTATTTGTGCACAACAAACACATATCTTTGGGTTTTAATCCCAACAGGTAATATTAGCAATGAAGACATTAGGTATACCTATATTTGTAGGCTGAACATTCTTTTAAGTATCAGAACTGTGGTCATTCCTGCTATGCATGGATGCAACAAGATGCTTCCTCAGGAGTTTTGGTTTATCCCGACATGCCAGCATCACACATTTGTTGCAGGTTATCGGCCCAACATTGTTGATGTGAATCTCCTCTTCCACTACGTCCCAAATGTACTTGTACTGAAACCTCCTAACTGTGGATGCTTTTTGGGTCCAGTGAATTCATCACCATTTTCAAATAAAGCTCGACTTGGTTGGCGTTTTCTGTCTCCTGACATGCTCCCTTTTCCTGGCTGGAAGAATCCATCAGAAGATGGTCCGATGCAAGACAGGATGCATGATTTCATGCTATGTCGCCAGATTCTGATCCCACCATCTGAACACGGCAGTAGAAATTCAGACTATCAGATAAGGAAACCCTTTTCTCCAGTCTTCTTTTTCCAATTTTGGTGAAGCTGTAGCCTGAGTTTACTGTTCTCAGCTGACAGGAGTGACATGTGGTGTGGTCTTCTGCTGCTGTATCCCATCAGCTTCAAGTCTGTTGAAAGTGCTGTGTGCTCACAGACAAACTTCTGCATTTCTATTTCGGGGTCTTTTGTGGCGCATTCCCCACTAACCCCAGAGATGGTTTTTGTGTGAAAATCAAACTAGATCATTATTTCATGAAATACTTAGACCAGATCTTCTGACATCTTCACACTCACTTTTCTTCTTCATTCTCATGCTCGGCTCGTCTTGACTATGCTTACATACACTATGATTGGGCTGTTTCACGATTCGTATTAGAAAAAAAATCTCCGAAGTGTCTGGTAAATAAATATCCATTATCAATACGTGGCTGAGTGCAGCACGGTATTTTCACAAACACTCAAATCAAGTATATATGTGAAAGTCTTCAAATTGAACTATTCACAAGTTAATGCAAGATTTTCCCAACTGTAAACACTTCACCTTATTCAAGGGTGACAGTGACATTTCTTTTTCACATCTTTTTCTTTTTTGTGCAAAACCAACCACCACAAAGTTTTTCGCCACTTCAATTTGACATCCAATGTTTGAGTGAAGGGTTGTTTGTGATCAGTGAAATGGACAAATACATTATATGAAAAGTGGTTTAGTCACAATGAAATTAGCAACTTTCGACAAGCCCACCATGTTTTGTTTATGTAAACAAAGTAAACAAATGTGAAAATTTCAATATATAAACCAAACATCACATTTGGACACATTAATGTAACTTCTTATGTTGAGAATTTCAAAGTATGGTAGTGGAAAAATGTATGGTTTCAAATATCCATATCAAAACTTCCAAACTGCCTTTATTAGAAAAGAAAAAGAAAAAAATTGACTTCTGTAGAAGCTTCAATTGTCCGCATGGACAATAAAACTGAACACGTGAGTTATGAGGCAGGGTTGTTGACTTGAAGCATTCTTGTGGTTTGTTACTTTAAAATAAATTGACATGATTTGATTCCTTGTTCTTTTGGAATAATGTACAGACTGTTTCAAAAACTAACTGAGGTCCTTCAGAGAGTCGGCGCTTCTCATGTGGCATGACTGTCAATGGAAATCAATGGGAAGGGGGCTGGAGTGTAAATAGATTATTAACACTGTGTTCTGTGCCCATTTCACTGTATTACATACCTCTATGATTCCCAATAGCTAACCTGAAGCACAATAGATTTTCAGGGGCAAGTTCTGCAGAAATCCATTGGTAATTTCAACCTGATCAATTATCCACTCAAGCTCATCACGTTCTCAGTTCAGTTTGTTTTGGTGTGCCGTTCACTGCAACAGTGACGAACTGGTTACTGTGGCTGAATAGATGTTTGGAGACGGCACTGCACCTTAAAACACATTGCTTACATGTGATTAAATTAAATTTTTAAATGAAAAACTATCATGGTAAAGACTTTAATCTCCAAGAGGTTACTGACTAATATTCCCTTTTTTGTTTGTTTGTTTTATTTTTGCTTTTTTTAAGGGGAGAGTGGTTAATAATGAGGCATCAAGAAATTTCATCCAAACCAAACTGGCTTATTATTCTCAATTCAAACAAAATGTGTTGCCTATGACTAATTTTGCAAATGTCAGGTCTTTTTTGCTCATCAGCGGAACATCTGAGCCTGAAAAGGTTTGTGAAACGTGCCTACATGAGGTTTCATGATAATGCCATTTTCAGAAATAGGAATAATGTCTCTCAGAGCTACATTTGGATGATAGGATAAGGTGCATTAGTATCTGAGAATTAAATCGAAAGCTACAGCCATTACACAGTTAGCTTAGCATGATCTGGAAAGATATTTTCTTTTTTGTATTACAAATAATACAAATAATTAAGTAGCCACAACAAATGCAAAAAATAAAAAGTCATTGTGAGACATGACAAAGAAGGCAGGAAGCTCAGCGAGCCACTGAAACTCAGTAGAAGTGCAGTTGTAGCAAAAATCAGGAAAGAGAACTGGTCAAAGTACAACTAATCAATGTCACAGTGGCCGTCATCCGAAAAGGGAAAGAGCAAAGCTACAATCACAATCCAGCTCAGAAAAACAGATGGGCAAGGGTTTCGAACTTGGCGAAGAGGTCATCAATGAAAGTGTCTGCGAGAGCACAGTGCACCGGATTCTACAAGCCATCAACCTCTACGGTGGGATTCCAAGGACAAAACTTTTACTTGATCTTTATTATAGAACTGAAAGATCTAGCTACTGTATGTTAAACAGTGTATTAAAAAGGCTGATGTGTTCAGGGACTACATTCTTCAGTCTGATGAGATGATATTTGTCACACTGTCTAGTTCGGTATAACCTTGGCCGATACTATTAACGCAAAGTCCTCAGTTGGACATAATGAAGTTTTGATCCGATTCCTTTGTTGCACAAGGAATTCGTGTAGAAATGGTGGCTGACATAAAGCAAGGCAGTGTCCAGAAACATGGCAGTAAAGGAATATATTAACAACACATTGAGGACTCAAAGCACATTGATAAAACCCAAGAGGTGTTTTTTTAAATTATAAAGTTAGTGAGATGATCAAGCCAAGTGTGCCGCAAACTTTGAATTTTAGACAAATCCAAGACGCATAATAAAGAGCTTGTGGAAAAAATGTTACCTGATAAACGGATTCTTCCAATCCAAAGGCAATAAAGTCTTCACAAGAAAACTGAACATTCCTACAAAAATGCCAATGATGGATGACTGACAATTTCATTTTGCTCCCACAATGGTTCTTACCTCTATTGTTCTCATATCAATTTTGTAGTGTGCTCATTATACAGCAACAAATACCCTCCTGTTCATTTTACCTATGTTTTAAGTGAATACACCTTGGCACCTTGTTTACACAGACATGACTGAGGCTATCAGCAATTTCTGATTGAATGCCCTGATCGGTGTCTGTGACCACAAACATCTTTTTAAATGGCTGCTCTGTGTCCCGCTATCTGCCTCTCCCACAGTGTCAGCCCACCTGCCTGTTCTGGACGATGACCTATCTTTTACTGGAGTTTTGACCTCACTGCTCATCATGACAGCCACAAAGTCAGTCTTCAGTCTCTGAACTTTCAGTCTTCAGCAGGTACAAAGAAAAAGCACCATCTCATCATCTGTGATTCACTGATTCTTTATCTCTTTCCTAGGCTTGGCCGAGCACCTATTGCTTGTTGGAGCAACGTGTGCTGAAATTTGCTGATAACATTGTTGCTGTCTCCTCTGTATCCTCATTGGAACATTTCTTTTTTCCCTTGTTAATCTTGCTGAAAAGCTTTCTCTGACTGTGCTACCAATGCAAAACATTTTTAATACTTTGCCAAAAGAAAATGCCTCATAATACGATATTCCAACAAAATCATTTAGATTTTTTGAGAAGTTTGTTGATGATCAGCGCCGTGATAACCTGGAAAGAAATGGCAAACAAGCTTAGATTATAAAACTATCACTAAACAAACAATGGCTCCAAATTGAGCGAGACATTTCATTACTTACTTTCACAAATGAATTCACACAAAGACAACAGTCTGGACATACCTCCCACATTGATGGATGTCAGAATATTAAAGAGTTTGTTTTTAGAGAAAATGGTACAAGTGGTCATTTATTTAATCTGAAACAGAATCCATCAAAAACAGTGTCACCCATGTGTACGCTGCACTCCATCAATACTCTTCCTGACTTCATACTACCTCACACAGCCTTGAGATAAGCTTTGGGGCACTGTCCTACTGGAAAACAAATGACTGTTTCTCAAAGAACAAATGATGCTTTAAATTGGTATATTGCCACCCAAAATAACTGTTGTAATGGATTTGGAGTAATTTACCTACGAACGTCACAAGCAAATCAATACTGACCTGAGTGATTATCAATCTAATACTACAATTATATCATAGAAAGTAAATCATGATGCAGTGTGGGTAGATGGTTTCAAACGGAGATGTCTTCATCGGATCAGCGGACAATGGATTGGGGCCAATATAAATGATTTTTGTTTGATCATGTATGAGCAAATCCAGCCAATCACCTTCCTGTCACCCACTGAGCCCAGTTTGTGACCTGCGGGAAACCGACGAATAGCAACCGAGCCATAAACACTATTAGCAATCCAGTCTGGGAGTGCAGTCCAGTCACAGACCAGTTTTAAGCAACATAATTTTTCTGTGAACCAGCAAGACGGTGTACAAAAAAGCCTTAATGGGGGCAAAACGATTTAAAAAAAAAAACTGTGACAGAGTTAAGTGCAGGAATGGTGCTCTGACAGCAGTGAAGTATATATTTTTTTAATTTAAAGAAATGCAATCAAGACTAAAGGAAATTTAAAAATTTAACTGTCTATTCATTCTTCCTTTATTCTATATTCAAAATATATCAATGACAATGAAAGTATCAGACCTAGAAAGTATCAAGATAGCCTGATATTCAAATCTCAAAAACTGAGACATCCCAAGTTCCAATTATTGACTTGGCTGAGCTGCACGGTTGTGTAGAGGTTAGCAGACAACAGTTCAAGACCAAGCCCTGTCTGCATGGAGATTGCATGTTCTCCCAATGTTCCCATGTGTTTTCTCCAAGTTCGCATCATCTTGGAACAGTGTGTGTCCATGCATGTGTGCTACCTGTGTCCAGGGTCCACTTGGAATGTTGCCCAAAGTCAGTTCAAATGATGACCAAACATGCCCACACATGGCGACTACCCTGAGTGGGAGAGTTTATAAAATTCATGTTTGGTTTTCATTATCTTCCCAAGGGCCTATGGGACTTTGTACTGAATATTACGGTACTTTGTTGTAAGATAGTCTCTCTCAGAGCCAGCTTCTAAGCTGAAAGCAAAATGCTAAAAGAGCAAAGTTCTGTTTTTCAGAGGAACCGAAGTAAAAAAAAAAAAAAAAACTGCATTTATTCTCCTGGTTATGACAAACATAAACAAGAGTGCAATGTAGCAATGTATGCAAAGCTGGCAAATGTGTGTCTTGTCTAATAAAACTGATGGATACCTTAAATCTAACTAGACAGAGAAAAACATAAAAGAGAATATTGTGACAGTTATTTGGCAAACTTGACCCAGTTCTTTGCTAGACCCACGAAAAGGCATAATAAAGCATTTAAGTCTGTTTTTCTCCGTTTGGTTATCAGAGATACCAATCATGCATCTATGTATCCATACAGTGGAGGCTCATGTTGAATTATTAAAGTACTACTGAAATGTTCTCTTATTTGAAAATCAAAATAAGATCACCGTACCGTAAATAGGCTCCAGCCAGCTACATCACGACTTGGGGTAAGGTGGGCTGTTGGAGGGGCGGGTGGATGTTTGACACAGGAAAAAGTGACAAAACGGTACCATCGTACATCCAGCACAGAGCAGGTGTTCTTGCAGTTGTCATTGTGGCATCAGCACCTTTCACTTTAACGGCAAATGGACTCACACCCATATGAGTCGCTCCTCGAGTGTGTTCACACTTGTCAGTATTGATTGATTCAAACAAGCCATTGTGCGATTGCTCAGTTAGAGCAATCCATTTGTGAAATTGTGAGCGCTGCCATTCGAACACTGGCGTGCTTCAATGAGTCGGTCCATGAGAGAAAAGGTCTCACTGTGTATCCAAACAAACTGCTGTGGTTGGAGTTCAGTATAAGTATGAAATCAACACAGACCAACAAGCAGAGATTGAATCAAACAAAGGACCGAAGTTTTGTGTGTGACTCCTCAGTTCTCATCTGGTAAATATGCTAGAATAGAATATTAATCAAAAATGTCAATATTTAACACAGCATGCAAAGAACATAAGCAATCTAGGTTTGTTCACATCTTTAGGTCTGATGTAAAAGCAAAGCTGATGAGACTAAATTTTAAAAACTTTTCTTAAAAAATTAGGCATTATTAAAACTCTATTTGGCCAGTGTTGCAGTGACCTCTGTTAGTGACACTCTAGAATTTCATGAATAAGTTATCAGGTGCCAAGAGTTGTCCTCAGATTCGAAAAAATACTAATAGCATCAGGATCCCAGGGCACCAGCAAAGTGGCTCAGCGACCATTTGATTATATTTATGAGGTAACTTCAGTATCCTGTTCACTAATCAAATATCCCAATATGACTAACAAAATGCGTCAATAACCCAGAGCAGACAACACTGTGGGCTTTGTTCCACTTCAGACAGGTGTGTATGCCTTTAATGAAGCACACTAAAACCTAAGAAAGAACATAGCACTGCATACTCAGCAAAGCTTACAATCAGGGCTGGTTCTCTCTCTCTCTCTCTCTCTCTCTCTCTCTCTCTCTCTTCCACTCTCCAGGATCCCCAAGGTTCGTGATGTGAAGTCTCTTGCCCTGATCCAGCTGCAGCGAGCGGAGCACTGCTGAGCTGATTCAGAAAATCATTCTGTCAGTCCTATCCTCTTCTCTCTTTCTGTCCCCTCACCCCAACCGGAATAGCAGAAAGCCGCCACCTCTGAGCCTGGCTGGTTCTGCAAAGGTTTCTTCCTTTAAAAGGGAGTTTTTTCTTTCCACAGTCGCTTTTTGCTTGTTCATGTGAAACTGTTGGGTTTTCTTTTTAAAAGTGCCTGGAAATAACTGCTGTATTTAGCACTATATAAATAAAGCTGAATTGAATTGAAATTGTATGAATTTAGTTCCACTCAATAACAAAAACAATGAGTACAGCCCATTTGAACCGTTTCTTCTGTACTTTGTGGCCAGTAGCTGCCGTTAACCTAGTGACCAAATATGTCACGAGCCCTTCAACAATACCAAATTGTCCTTTCAACAACTTTAAAGTAATCATGCATTTTAGGTCAGTATGTATCAATAAAACAGGAACTCCACTGTAGGAAAGAGCACATTTTTTCACACTATATTGCCTTTTAAGTGATAAATGAGACAACTATGTTTCCCCGACTATACAGGTCAGACCTGCATTTGAACGCTAACTAGATAGAGATATGGAAAAAACCTGCATTATATGAAATGGGGCTTTATCTGTTGCACATTATGCACACCAGTCTGAAAAAAAAGGTTAATGAAGAGAGAGCAACTGAGGTATATCTGAGAGGTAAGCAAATACAAGATGCAATATGATTAGTAGGAAGGAACTTCAGGATAAAATATTCTGTTTTTACAAGTATCAAAAGCATCGGCTCCAGAAAAAAAATCCCAAAGTCTCATTTTGTATAGCTACACCCCAAAAGAAACTCTCAAAAAAGTCTTCCAAGTAACCAGACATGATGTGGTATTTACACCCAACCCTGATGTTAAGTGAACAGATAGAAATAGAATGTGCAGAGGAGGTGAAGTGTAGCAATTTTTCAGTACTCTGCACTTCTACAAATATGATGGGATTGAGCGATGGAAAGGAAAAAAAGCATTTAGACAAAGAGCGATGTTGAGTGAAGAGATAGCAGGAGCGGGATGGGGGCCGGGGGGTTGTGTCTGTGATTGTGTTGAGCCATCCATGGTGAGAGCGTGAGTGTTTTCCTGCTCTGAGAGGGCGAAAGAGTAGTCGCTGGGCAGATAGATGGGGGAAAAACGTGCTGCTGTGGCACTGATAAAGTGACTGAGGACCACTACTGCCACACTTGGACAATTCCAGACACAATCTTCACCCCTCTTTTCTTCTCTTTTCTCTGTTGCCAGCCAATGTTGTTGTTGCAAGGCATAATAATGGCTGCTTCTATCTCCTTCCCCTCTCTCTCTCGCTCTCTCCCTAAATCTTAAACACACACTACCTTCCAGTGTCTGTCAAAGATGTGGGGAAAAGTAGGAGGGGAGCCACTTTTGGATATAGTGCAGCCCTGACAACCTTTCATTAAAGAGGCAAAATTAGAGGTTTGTAAACTCTCTGCTATCCCAGGCACGCAAGCCCATCCACCTCTGCTTCATCCTTTGTGTCCTCAGAGCGTATCTAGATTCTACATCCCAGGTCTGTCACATGACCGTGTCTCTTGAAGCCTGTGAGCTAGAAATAGTTTCAGATCTGTACTTGCACATATCACTGAGATGTAAAAAAAAAAAAAAAAAAAAGTCTGCACAACACAAGCTCAGCTAAAATGGGAGGAAAAAAGACATTAGCACAAAGGTTCACAGTTGACGGCATGCAGATTTGCTGACGCCTGTAATAAAATAAGGCCAGCCGGGTGTGAAAGAGTTGACATTGCGTATAGGTGTACAGCCGGGCATCTGCATAAAGAGCCTCGGCTTCTGCCAGCAGCCATCATGGCCTCGACAGATTAGAAATTGTGTATGTAAGGATTCACCGCAAATAATGAGAAATGAGTTTTAAATTGTAGCTCAGGCACAGTGAAAAAAATGGGCCCTGTCAATATGTGGTGAGTACGATGCAGCGAGAGGGAGGGAAGGAGCGAGAGAGCGTGTTAGAGGATTTAGGGGTGAGAGAGATTGAGAAACACAGTGACGGAAGGAGAGAGAGAATGAGGGATCAGGGGATGACTTTGTTTTGGTTTACTGCTTATTACCATCATAATCCTTTGTCCTGTTTTCCACTCTGCAGTCCAGGCACACCTCTCGCCTCGTCTCTGCGTTAGACACTGTGATTGCCTTGTATTTAAGAAGCCTTCTGTGAGCCTCTGTTCCGACAAATGCTTTTCCAATACCAATCACAGCTGAGTGCACCTCATTTGAATCTGTGAAAGGGGTTTTGATTCCATCAGCAGAATGCTCCTCCAAGCGCGGCGCAGACCATTCAATACTGTGGCAACGTGTGAAAGCCTCAGAATATTCTCACCTAGTATATGCATACACTGTAAAGGGTTTGGGTGAGGACTGCCTCGTCTCTTCAAACCGTGTTGTTCATTAATCCCCCTTTTATTCTCTACATAGGGCCTCATTAGCTCCTCTCCTTTATAGCATTTGGAAATTGTAAGCTGTGCTCAATACCAGTTTCAAATGTGTGATGAAACAGAAGCGTTTCACTGATCGTAAACTTTGATGAGGAGTGAAAAAGGCTAATTGTACACTCAGTTTTAGTGTTTGATAGTGTTTATGCCACCTGGTCACCCTCTGATGTGCACGCTGGTGTGTATTGTATTTTACTGTGACTGAGTGGCAGTGGTACAGACCAGCTGCTGCTATCTCCACTGCAGCAGCTTGTTGACCTTCAAACTTATCAGTGCATATCTTTTTGTCGGAGCAATTGCCTGCCTTTTGGTCTGCAAGGAGTTCGGATAATGCATTCAAATTAAAATCTTTTGTAAATCCCATTGCTTGATTGCTTGGGAACCACTGAGAGTTGTTCAACATTAATGGTGAAGGACTTCCTGATTCCCAAAGTCATTTTCTCTTCATTATTCAGGCGGGTATTAGCACCTCTTGTTTTTCGCACAGAGATAACACCCTGCCACTAAACTGCCTCACACAACAGTTAGCTCAGTCATCAAACAGGCTGTGCACATTCCCTTATTTCTGTGGCAACATGTTCCCCAATGTGGGCTTAGAGTTTTGGGTTGGGCAAAATATAGGTATGGATGAAATTGAAAATTTGCCATCCCATTTTTTTATTGCATCGTAAATTACGGGAGAAAAATTAAGACTGATTGTATTTGTTTTTTTTAGAAATGAACCTGTATACATGTGCAAACCTTTTTTTTTTTTTTTTTTTTTTTAACTATTATAAGATTTTCCTTTTGAAGGGACTTAAGGCAACTTTACAAAATTTACCTCAGTGCTGCCACGATAGGCGCTCTGGGTAACTGCAGCCACCAGCCAAGGCGGCACGGGAGCGCGCACAAACACTTCCGGTGCGCGTCAAGCCCTAGCGTAGGCGCTGCGTAAGGTGCTACGTACACGGCGTAGGAACGGCGTCGCTGCGACAGGAAAGCATACTGAGGCTTTTACAGACTGTCCGTCTTCACAGCACTGCACCAGGGATGCAGTGTTTGAGTCCGTGTCCTCCACGGCCATGTTCTTCCTGTTTGGCAACGCGCATACAGCGTCAATTTACGTCACATCCCCACGGTGCGCCGGAAATTCGGACCCCGATCTGCAGCAAATTATTTGGCACACAGCCTGTACAAGGCAACAGACAGATACGCGGATTGGCCTGTTATTTTAGGTTTTTAATGCTTCACGGCCCATTAGCATTGAATAAACTGGAAATGCATGTGTAGTTTCTTACAAATCTTGCCTTAAGTCCCTTTAATGTCATATTTCTGTAATACAAATACATAATCTAACTAACCTAAAATAATCCATAAGGTATGCTGCAATTTGGTGGGATCACTCTGAATTTCTTTCCAGCCAACAAAATGAGGTGAAAAAAGGGACAACATTAATATTACAGTCCAGCAATGACTGATTAACATACCAGAGAAACATGAAGCCAACAGATGAGCACAGACCTAATGATATAATTGACCTGTCTGATGGAATATTCACATCTGTGTAGATGTGCAGGCTGTAATGCTGTTGGATAGTGAGTCAATGTATGTGTAGTTAGCAAGGTCACCTCCCTCGTGGGTCGCCAACACAATATACATCTGCTATTGTTGCATTTGCATGAAAAAAAGAGAAAAAGAACCCGCAGACAGAGAGAGGACCTGCGTACATGTGAGCTGAAGGATTGTGATCCAAAGCACATAACTGCTGTCAGGCTTGAGTCCAGAGGACTATTCCTGTGTAGTCAAACTTTTATTACATGTCATTCTTCCACCACTTTTCTACAAACGCCCTCCCTGTAATCAGATAAAGAGAAAAGATTTTTAAAAAATGGTGCCAGTTCATCATAAAAAAGAAATGAACTGTGTTAAATGATAACACAGTTAGTTATTGTACAAGGTGGCTTTTACAGAGCATAGTGGTCTTGATAAAGCATAATGAAATCTGAATTATCTACAGCCAATGTGCAATCTTTAGATGACCTTGTCTGTATGCTTTTGGGGCTTTACGCAGTGTTCATTGCCAGGTTTTAAAGAACCAAACAGAATTAAAGGAAAATTTATAATTTTACATAAAAAACCACCTGCAACCAAATATTCAAGTGGCAGAATATGTAATGAAAAATTTATGTCATTTATAGGTATAGAACAGAACGGACTTCTATGCTACCTGGAAGGTCAATATCTTTTCTGAAAGTATGTGTGATTTGGGGGGGGGGGGGGGGGGGGGGGGGGGGGGGGAACTATTATGCACGTAGTGTTATTAGTCTTCTAAATTTGAACATTTCTACATGTCAAATATGCTTTGGGATGCCCTTATGACGACTCCTTCCAACTCAACAGAGCAACCAGGTGAAACAGTCACTCTGTAATAACTACTTTTCAGTACATATAGGATAAAACTATGAGGTCTGCAGTTCTTATAAAACATATTATACTCAAGAAAATGTTAGAAAATGAAATGTTAGTGTGGAACAAATACAGTATCTGTCAACTGCATTAATTCTTCTGTCATATCAAACACAATTTCATGGTTGACATGGTGGAAGAGGATTAACACCCAATTTATATACCTTTAAAAGAAACGGGGTGCTAATGCTGTAGCGTCTAATCCTCTGCACACTCCGGGCATGGATGTGTTCAATCTGCTAGTTTGACTCTGAGTGTGCTGGCTTGGCCGGATAGCTGATGACTAAAGTAGTAACAGAGGGAGTGCAAAGGCTACGGGGAAATCAAGAGTTGTTGTACCCAGCAGCTAAGAGAGGGACTTGACAGCGTCAAAGGATTATGTACTGTGGGGCTAACAATACTAATGGCACTTCTTTTGCATTATGATAATTGCCAAGACAAAATTGCCACCTAATTTCTCCCTGTTTCTAATTATTGGGCTCTTCAATGCAAGCAGGCAGTGGGAGCAGAGCATTGGCAGGCAATTAAACTCCTGCAATTATGGCTCTATTGTAAAGCGCAGCTTTACCAAGGATTTGTAGGGCAAAGAGTGATTGCTCTCCGATGCAATTAAATACAGAATAAAACCTGTGTGGACCTCTGAAGAGACCCCTTAAAGTTCACTTCTGTATTTCCTAACTGCAAGGAAACCTCAACCAAATCTCTTAAGGAGGTCATTTACCCAAAGAGTCACACCCACTGAGCCATACAACCAGCATGGTTTTGTACAGTACGACAAGTTCGTTGTACATTCTCGAAACGAAACAGCTCTCACCTCCAAGTATAAAAAGGACAACCATTTGCATATTTCCAGGGTTCCAGGGAGGCATGCTGGGTAGTTAAAGTGTTCTTCCTACCCTCTATCGTTTCAGAGGGAGCAGTGACCTGATGCAAATGTGTGTGCCAGGAAGTTTAGAGCTGCAGACTGTGGGATACAAAGGAGCATGGCCATCTGGAAACTCAGTGACAGGAAGGTGTTCATGAGAGTCGAGGGAGAACAAGAAGCCACAGCCTACTTTGTCTCATTTTGTTGTACAGAAACCACTGATCCAGAGCAGTGTTGTTAAAGGCTGGTCTGGGACACAAAGGAGGAAGATATAAATTCATCAATAAACTAGTTAACCTGAGTTTAGGTAATCAGCCCAGCTGATAATAGGAAGATGTGGACGCTAACTTGAAAACAAGAACATCTTCTTGCTGAGGATATCAACCACACTTCAACAGAAAAAAAATTAACCTCCAAAATAATAGTGTATTGCAGTAATTCTCTATCCATCCATCCATCTTCTACACTGCTTTGTCTCACTCATGGTAACAGGGGAGTTGGGCCAATCCAAGCTGATAGGACAACAGTCCATCACAGGACAAATTGACAATGAAACACATAAAAAACGACAAATATTTGAAGTCACCAACTAAGTTCAATTGAGTTTTTGAGCTGTGGGATGAAGCTGGAGAAAGCCTTCTGATGTGGAGAACATGCTAACGTCACACAGAAAGCCCTTCAAGCCTGGACCACAACTATTTTGAGGTGAGGTGAGGTGAGAGTAATAAACAAAAACACTGTGGAATCTAAAACTACTTCAACATAATACATGAATACAATTTGTATAAAGTATAGATATATGCACACTCATTGGGGATAATTAAAAAAACAAGTTTATAAGAATATCAGAAGTCATATGTGGTGAACATTTGATTAATTGATCTCTGATGTAATAATGAAAAAATCTTTCAACTAATGATAACTTTCTGAATTCATCCTGATGCAGCAACCATCTGTTAAAGATTAACAGTCCAGCGAACCAATTTGAGAAATAGCCGTATAAACCTACACAAAGAAATGACCCCCACTGGTAAGATGGAACGATTTGGACTATGAGCTATTCCAGTCCGTCTCTTAGATTGTGGCTTTCCATCACTCTGGCAACAGATTGTTGTTACTGTTTATGTTGCTGCTTAGAAGTTCTTAACTTGGTGCACTTAGAACCATATCGTGTGCTCTTCCAATGCCATATGGCGACATGCCAGGCTACCCAGTACAGCTGAGTGTTAGCACTGGTTTCGGTTTCTTCAATAGGCTGATTTTTATGGGTGTTAGCCCAAAGCCAAACCCACATCTTGAAGGGCGAGGCTCACTCTGACTGGTCTCTCCCCTTCAGTTCATCTGATGATGCCAGGAGCAGAATGCAGCGTCTCCACTGATGGTATCGGCCCCACGCCACTCACATTTTTATGAATTTCCTCTGTGAAAAAAAATACCTAGTATCTGGTGCAACTTTTTTGGTATCTGCTCTCTCAGCATTCCAAAATAAAAAACAACTTGGTACGAAAAGTAAGAGAGAATCGTCACAGCAGCCACACATGGAGTACATGTAGCAGTTAATATGTGAGCGATTTCAGCTATCTGTATTTTTCTCATTGAAAATGTATTGCTTTTCATTTATTATTATTTAGGCCTTTAATGAGTTATGAGTTCAAAACTGTTTTTATCAGTGGGCTCTGGAACGCCACATTGTCGAGCCTCTGCAGACTTTATGGGTGCACCATGTTTCTAACCCAATTTTTCAGTCTGCCATAATTATGGGGGACTCGTGTTCATGTTGATCCTGAGCTGTGGTTGTGAGACCTGATGAACGATTCGTTTTGTGTTCAATGGTGCAAATAAAGAGACGGAGTCAGTGAATGTCCTTGTCAGCTGTAAAAATACACAACGCAAGTGAAAGTACCAGACCACTATATAAACAACAGCAGTGTAATCCTCTAGCCAAATTTTTTAAACAGTTTGGCATTTGTTGTGGTCATCTTTGTTGCTTTCTTTCTTCTTCTTTTGAAATGGCAGCAAAAACAGTTGCACACCGCGGTCCTTTGAGGAGGTACAAACCTTCCTCTTGTTGCTTGCCAACGAGCGGATTCAGAGAGAGCTGGACGACGCCACTTGTAAGGAGTGAGTTTAGCTGCAGCTCCCTTAAAAACTTCATTTTCACGGCGACCGTCGGACCGCTGTGCAGTGCGGTGTAAAGTAAAAAAGAAAACAATTGAGGAGTGATTACTGCTCAATCTAGGACAAGAACAATGTTTGCCGAGGCGCTGAAGCCAATCCTAGCTTTCAATTGGTGGGGGCGGGATACACCCTGGACAGGTCTCCTGTCTATCACAGTGCAAACACACATAGAGAGACAACCACACAAACTCACATGCACACATAGGGGTAATTTAGGCTCACAAATGAACCTCACATGCATGTTTTTGGACTTTGATCAGAAACCACCGTAACCAGAAGAAACCCAACAATGCATGGAGAGAACATGCATCAACTCATGCATCAACTCCACAGTACTTGCACCCAGACTTTCTCACTGTAAGGTGAGAGTTAGGGGTCTCAATGTCTACATGTGTGAACGTGTACACGGATAACACCTTATAATCATTTAGAAAAATCAAAAATTGTGTACACGTCATTTTCCTCTTCCTTCTCATTCTTTTTTCACCAATATATATAATGTTTTTTGGGGTGATGTTACCTGAAAGTTTCGGATAATAACAGATAACTAAACGTTACCTCCAGTGCAGTTGTGCACATACATAATACATACATGCGGCACAATGTTACCTCGATTGACAAAAACCCCCCAAAAAACCTGCAGCCACAGTCAGTGTTGCGTTCAAGTTGACTCGGGGAAGCGATGGCAGCCAACAACGAGCTGAGCGCTGTGTGGCAGCTTTTCTAACAAACTGGAAATACTGTTGGGTGTAGGCTGTGTCAGGCAAAGCTGGTTTACAACAGCAGCACGGGATTCATGAGAGACCACTTCAGCGTTCATCAATCAGTGTTGCCGCTTTTTATATCTCCGATTACGGAGATAAACTTTGACCATCGTCTGAAAGCAACAATCAAGCAAGAGCAAGAGTCTGAAGGGTCTGCGCTTGGTGAGTTTCTAATAGGAAAAGACGTTTTCGTGTGTCTTTGCGTGTAGAGAAGCTAAAGCTAAAGAGCTAAAGCTAACCCTCAGAGAAGCTAACACATGACGTATTTGTTTTGAAACTCCGATTGGTTGAAGTACGCTGTCAGTCAAAGTCCACAGGGGGAGAGGCGGGATTTTCAGTGAAACAGAGCGTTTTCTCTTCCGGGTTTCAGAATTAACCCCTGAAAATCTTTGATTTAACACAAAATGACTTTTCCTTAGCGCCAAAAACAAACTATTACCATGCTATTGCCAATAATAGGGTTTGGACTAGCTAAAAAAGCATGATACAGTCCCTTTAAAATCCTCAAAAAGTTTACTCTCATATGTTAACTAAACTCCATGGCAGTATTCTCACCCTCGTTTTAATTTAGGGGCCACATACACCTAAATTTAAAGAAAACCCACCTTTAAAGGTGCATTGAGGAGTTTGCACGTTTTATGTGAAACAGCGCCCCCTGCAGGCCTTGGGCGTAATGCAGCTTAGTGAAAAACTCGTCCCTGTGGCTCGCGTGCACGGAAGAGGAGAACTCCGTCTTCGCTCGTTTAGTAGCACTCAAGTAAGATTTAAATTTCTTTTACCTGGTGGAGTCTGTGCTGGAGCTGTGGCAGTGCTAGAAGCCAGTCTTTTCTTACTTTCTGGAAGATCCTGCTCAGTTGTTGCTCACTAAGCATCTGGCGGAGTAATGGCGGACAAAGCGAAACTAGGAAATCAGGTCAGTGGGATTACGTCATTCCTTTCAAATTCTCCCAAAAAAAAATGCTGGTGCCGGACCGGCACTGCAACTTTCAAGTGACAATTTAGCGCTGTTAGAGGTACTTGTAATGAATATGTCAGGGCACATTGTACACATTATTAAAAATGTGTAACATATTTATGGTGGAAAATAACTATTTTTAAGGTTGTAAAACTCCTTAATGCACCTTTAAAGTTTTCTCCAAGTAAAAAAAAAAAAAGAGCACATTTTGATATTTTTACATAATCAGTTATTTACAACATGAAGTTTCTGGAACTCTCTTTAGAATAAAGTCACTTGCTTCCCAGGACACCGGATATCTGCAGCCTCCAGCATGCATGCTTTCGAAAACTCACCCTCGAAGTACGGCTTTGATGAAAATGCAATTTATCTAACAATAAGACAGCTAGCTTTCACTGTTGCATTACTGATCTCTCTGACAAGCTCTGCTGCTCTCTGCTGTTCCATTCTGCTCTTTCCTGGGTTTCATTAGCTGAAATTACACGGCCACTTTCTTTTGTTAACCTGATTAAATTATTTCCAATGAATATCTTCAACACTATACCATTGAAATGAACAACAGATATTGTGATCAGATTTCTAAGTGGATTTATATGCCCTAGGAAGATAATCCAGTTCAGTCAGTCCCATCTTGTTTGGCACTGGAATGTTGCTCGTGGGTGTTGTGCATAATTGCTTCAGTGTCCAGCTTAACCCAGACTACCAAAAGCATTGAAGTTGCATATTGGTTGTTCTCTCCGAAATTGCAACCCAGAAGAAAATGTGTCCACGTTCAGACCAGTGACTGTTGTCACTTTCATCAACCACCACCACTTTTTCCAAAATACTGGGGTTGAAGCATCACGTGGTGATGGAGTGTAACAGATTACTACAAGCTACTACAATGGAAAGCAATCTAATGTGCCGTTTACATGGACTGTCATTTGGCTCATGAACAGTTAAGCCTGATTCACACATACGCGGGCACAGGGCGGACCGCGTAGATGGCGCGGGTGCTGGAGCAGCGTGTTCAGGCGTCCCTTTCTCACCAGCGCGGTCTGCGTGAGCGGGTTGTCCGCGGCAATGGGCTACTAGTGTAATATGTTTGAAGTAATTCCAGAGGCGTTTCAGGAGCGAAAGGATGTTTATTCCCAAGAGCAGGCATCCAGAAACGTACATCAGCATCGGCAGTCAAAAACACACAACACAATGCGGCTTCCGCAGCTCCGGCATAGACCTATAGATATAGATCTCTAGATATAGGTATCTAGACACGCGCACTCCTCTCAACTGCGGCGAATAGTAAATTCAAATGGAACATATATCTGCATATATGACACCTAGGCCCTTTCTTAACTGTTTTCAATGGGACCCCGCTCCAAGCCGCGCGTAAAAATAGACGGACCAGAACACTGGCGAAAGCCTCTTGTGTGACCTGTTTGTGGGCAGACATGAGCTCAATGCATGCATAGAAAGCCTAGCTGACACGAGATGTGTGTTTATGCCATTGGTTTCAATGGGGCACCGCGCACAGCCCGCTCAAGTCCGCGCAGAAAAATAGACTTGATTTCTATTTAGAAATCGCCGCGCGGATTTGAATGGGCCACGAGCGGGGCCCGCATGTTCCCCGCGCGTGCAGTGTGAAAGGACTGATCTGTTTGCGTGCAGTTCTGACTTTTCCGCACAGACACCGTGCAAACCCGGGCAGATCCGCGCCCGCACAGCTGCGTATGTGTGAATGAGGCCTTACACCACCTCCTTGGCTCCAATCATGATTTCAACCAGACAGGCCAGTCTAATCACACACGAAGTGTTTATCTGAGTTGATTTTAATCAGATCAAATTTTAAATCGGATTACGTATTGTCCATGAAA
Organism: Salarias fasciatus; assembly: GCF_902148845.1. Classification (NCBI taxonomy): domain Eukaryota; kingdom Metazoa; phylum Chordata; class Actinopteri; order Blenniiformes; family Blenniidae; genus Salarias; species Salarias fasciatus. The sequence continues at coordinate 13,101,531 of NC_043745.1, read as the reverse complement.
CCACAGCAAGTGTTTGCATCAAGGCCTCTTCTGTGATTGAGCTGTGCGTTCAGCAGTCACGTTTCTTGAAAAATCTTGAGTGTTTTCACACTTTACAAGATCATTTAGCAGGCTGGACTGAACCCTCTTGTGGGTTGACTTTGGCACGTGTGCTGAATGTTTGGCATCCCTGCTGTATGCCAATAAGCAGTAAAGAGCAGACATCATTTGAGGCACTGCCTTGGGAGCTCATGTTTACCATTCAGATGCCATTTCTACTGTGGCATACCTAATGGTGTGTCCACAAATGTACAGTAAGCAACATTAGGACACCCAATTGAAATCTCCATAATAAGTGAATACTTCCTTTGAGGCATTCATTTTCCATGTGCATTTGTTTTAACACGGCCAATTAATTTGTGATATAATTGATCAACATTTTTTTCTATGAAGTCCATTAACTTTTACCCTGAGGCCAGACAAAACAGAAGCACCACGCACAAATGCTATTTTCAACTGCTGCTGCCAATTTAAATTAGAGGCTGTGCTGTTAATCAAACCATGTGCAATAATACGCCTAAAAGCATAGAGCAACAGGGTTCAACTCCGCCCAATTCAATTAAAAGCTGAAACAAAGAATGCATCCTCTCACATCACGGTGGTATGTCAAAATCATCAAAACATTTGTTAGGTAGTGTCATCGCTTTGTGATTCTGTAGAGCTGATGAAGCTAAAGACACCATTTTCTCTGACAGGCCTCATAAATCAAGAGTTACCATGTCTGCTTTGGTCTACCATCTGTTTCCAATTCCGCTTTATAATGCTCGAGGTTTTCAAACTTTCTTACATCATTTTGAGCAGTTTGATGCATTTCTACTGCCATCCCTCTGTCTCCTTCAACTTTTGATTCATGTCTGTCAGGCCCTCCCTTCTTGTCTCTCATGTTCCTCCTTCACAAGTGTCTTCGCTGGAAGTTTCCTGCCACTGCGAGAGACACAGCTGCATTGCAGTACCAAGGGGGAAGCAGCGGCTAGAGGAGAAAGAGTATACGGAGAGCTTGGGTCAAAGATACAGAGCCGCAACATGTGAGCAGGAGGACTGACCTGTCATTTCCTGAAATAATAGAAGCATTGCTTCATGCTTCATTTGGTATAATACACCACTTCGGTCCTATATATATATATATGTGTGTGTATATGTGTGTGTGTGTGTGTGTGTGTGTGTGTGTGTGTGTGTGTGTGTGTGTGTGTATGTGTGTGTGTTCTGACAGAAAAACATGTCCATTTAAACATCTAAAAACCTAATACAAACACGACCATTTGCACCTCAAAGTGCTGTCACAGGGAAATCACAGAGAGGGTCATCCACCCCCACCTCACGAGCCTCTGAGCCTCCCTGTTATTAATGGCGTCATCATTTTTCCTCTGCTCACTCTATTTCCCCTCTGATAGTGGGGCCCGCTTCATCGTGTTCTGCCATGTTTCTGTAATTGCTTCAACAGCCTGCCTTATGCTGAGCATATAGTTTTATTTTTATTTTTTTTTTCTATGTGTGCCTGTGTGTGCGTGTCTCTTAAGTGTGTACATATGCATGTGTATGTGCTACCCGCCCCCCCCCCAACCAGGGCCGGCTGTGAGTTTGTGGGGCAGAACCGAGCCGCGGGCTCCACACAGAGTGAAATGACAGGCTCCAGGCCACCGTTGGTTGATGACCGTGAAAACACTTGCGGTTAACGTAAAGTGAGAGACCGGCTGTCACAGTGAGGCACCGCGCTTATGTGCAGCCCTGACAACAAGCTGCTCGACAACTAGACTCTGCAATGCTGCAACAAACAACAAAAGGAGAGGTCCCACAATTCATAAAACCATCTCGGACACCTGATGTACGAACCAAAGAGGGATGTGTGCAAGACACAAGCTCCACCATTTGTCACAGTCTTGGGGGATAAATAGTTTTTCTTCACTTGAATTCCAGAGGGCAAAACTAAAAGCAGAAGATAGCCGCTGAATGGAGAAAACAGAAATAAGCGTGCCGGAGAGAAGTCCAAGACTGTCACCGATCCCAGCCAAGGTCAGATAAAGTGAGGAGTAAGTGCTTAGAGAGCTAAAGGGGCAGAGGCCATTTCTGTGGAGGAGATGTGAAGGAGTGAGTGACCAAGCGTGAGCGCCGCCTCTACCCATCATTAAATGAAGCCACTTAAAAGAAAAGGGCTCCACTCAAAAAGGTCAATACTCGGCACTTCGGCAAAGCCCTGATAGTTTTATTTAGCCATCCAGAGAATAGTTTTGTCTTTGATGGAGACAAAAAATGTTGTGAATACGTGTCTGCAGACTCAAAAGCCCACATTTTTACTCAGATGCTGAACTGTTTAATCTATCACATTCCCACCAGCAAACCGGTTCCCAAAGCTAAACTGAGAAGCAATAAATGATGTGCCAACATCATGTAGTAAGGAGGGATGATTACAGGGCTGCTTTTATCATCAATTTTAACCTCTCTGTGGTTAAATCAGACTTCTTTTACCCCGTGCCCTCTTGCATTTCCTTCTCGCTTTCTCTCAGTCTCGTGGAACATGCACACCCATGCACACACACACACACACACACACACACACACACACACACACACACACACACACAGACACACACACACACACACACACACACAGTTTATTATGCAGTAACATTACCAGATCCCCTTAGGCAGCTGTGCATCTCTGTATGACTGATGAGGGTAATTTCTCCCAAACAACAGAATGATCACTTTGGTGGTGAACGCCACAGAACCTCCCTCCTCCCTCCGTCTTCCCTCTCTCCCATCTTCTGTTCAGCTTACAAAAAAGGCAAGAAAAAGAAAGACATTTGTTACTATGTCTCCCGCGGTGTCTGGAAAACCTCCAGAGATTAATAGCTCCCTCACCTTATACATATGAATTAAACAAACCAAAAACCAACAAACAAAAAGAAAAGAAAGTGGATCAGTCGATTGATCATTCAGCAAGGATTTTCAATCACTCTGCTAATACAAGACATTTTAACCGTGGTAGTTGGATTTAGGGGTGATGGGGTTTTCTTATTTTTTCCCTGATTACCATAGGGATCCAGTATAATACACATGCCAGTGTGAATTAGTCTCACACTAAGAAGAGGAGCGAGCCACAGTGAGTTCATACTGTCTGTGTACTACTGTGCAGCGTGGGATATACTGAGCTGAGAGTAGTTAGGACTGTCTGCCTCCATCTCCCTCTCTCCCTCTCTCTCTCTCTCTCTCTCTCTCTCTCTCTCTCTCTCTCTCTCTCTTCCCCTCTCTCTCTTGGCCTCATAGGTTCAGCCTCAGTGGGTTGTCTTTACCTATTCTTCCATCTGTCAGTCACACACAAAAACAAATCCACCTGTCGACTGGGAGACTGGGCTGAACAGGGCGATGCTACAGCTGTCTGGGCCTGACTCAGCGCTGAAGGGAGCCAGCCAGCGCCCTCCACTGGTGACAGAGAGCCCATTAAGAAGCTTATTACCCCACCTGTCAGACCCATCTCTTCACCTGCACAGATACGACAGACTAATGAAGACGGTCAGCCTTAATACAGCACCTTGAACATGATAGTCATGCATCCACGCTTTTTGTGGTCCTCGTGTCCTTGATCACAAGGGCTCTCCAGGCTTGTGACAATATAACAATCCATGCGTTTAGGTGCCAGGCGTTCTCACCGTGCCACTTGATTGCCTCAACAATGAAGCTATTAATGCTGCATTATGTAAATCGTAATGGTCACAAAGATCTAATAGGATAAAGGCTAAGTACAGTGCAATTTAATGCTGCTGACTTTCAGTAGTTCTTTGAAGGATGTTTTCAATTATAACAGTGCTAATTTAATTCATTGTTTCGTAGCTGAAAATGCATTTTTAAAGGTTGACTGAGTCTCTATTTCAGAACTCAGGTTTAATCAGTCATGTACATTGAACACCGGAACGTCCTCTACAGAGATTGACAAAGTTGCCGGGGATCTGCATTCTAGGTTTTAAAGGGACACAGTAGCCCAACCTTTCTCTTTTTTGCTCAGATGCCAGGCTTCAGTTGTGGAGGGGAGGGTGTTCGTCTGAAAGATGAAAAGACCTGTGCCTTTAAGAGGGCTGTCTCCCCTTTCCCTCATGCTCCCCCTCAACCACACAGACACTCCTCCTGTGAGCATTTGTGAGGCAGCTCCTGTCCCTTATGTCTCTTTGTGGGGAACAGAACAGACTTCCCAGAGCATCATTGAGGACAAGACAGAACTCCAGGGACAACACCCCTGGTGCAGACCTCCAAGCAACGCTGGCCTGAGGTGCACTGGACGCCTGCATGGGCACGAAGAGAGGAGACGCACATGCAACTATGCTGGAGTAAAACATCCAGAGGTCCAAAACAGGAGGCGGAACTTGACAGCTGGTCAAACCAAGAAGGCAGTTTTTGAGTTGATCAGCAGATCAAAATCAACAACACTGGACTGGATCGCTAAGAAAAAGGTGGAGTCTTTATTTTAAGTTTTTAGTTTATCTTTAGAAAAGTTTTGCACGGAAAAGGAATCAACAAAGCACTTCATATCTTTTGCAGCTATTAAGGATAAAAGCACCATATGAAATGCATACACCAGAAGAAAAGTGGATCATTTAGCTTTGTATTTTTCTTTTTTTAATGTGTCACCAGAACACTTTTTAAATAGTCTTTCATGGGATGAAATTGAGATGCTCTTTAAAGAACATCTTTAAAGGTCCCGACAGTGCTTTTAATTCACCAGCAGGCGTTTATCTTATTTCTCCAGCTCTTTCTGAGAGCGAGCATTAAAGACTTGGTTGATAGTGCTCTTGGGGAGCGGGTAATATTTCTTATGTGAAGTCTTGAAACTTTACAGCTGTTGACTGGAGGGAGAGAGAAGTGGCACATGCATATGAAAATGATGCTAAACTGTGTTCTATGTGGGAAACGTGTGTGCCAGGACTAACGTTACAGTGGAGCGCCGAGGACCGCAGACATGTTCACAGGGTGCGGAGTGGTTACTGGCCAGAACCAGTATCTGACCAGAGACGCCGTCAGGCCCCGCCCAGGACTGGAGGTCACCAAACCAATCCAAATGGTAAACGGGGCGATCCCGGGAACGTGCCCCGTCTACCAGGGTCAAGTGTACAGCAACGCTGTTCAGCCGGCAGTGGTCAACACCGTATGCAGCCCATTGAAACCAGCAGTACCAGCAGCGCTGCCGGTCCCTCCTCCTGCACTCAAGCTCGGGCAGGAGGGCTTCAAGAAAGTGTGCCGAACTGAGGAGGACAGCCCCTGTCCCTTTCCAGGACTAGCTTCTGGGGTGCTGGAGATGCGAGTGAAAGAGGGAAGTAAAATCCGCAACTTAATGGGATTTGCCATGGCACGGATGCAGGGAGAGAAGGATGCGAGTGGGGGAGGTGGAGTGAGCAGTGGCGGGCTCAGGCAGGTGGTCTTCACCGGGTCAGGCCGTGCGGTCACAAAGACTATCACCTGTGCTGAGATTATGAAACGCAAAGTGGGATGTTTGCACCAGCTGACCAAACTGCGGTACAAGGTAGTGAAGGAGGTGTGGGAGAGCGCCGAAGGGGGGGCTTCTGAGATGACCGTGCACAGGACTGTTCCCTCCATCAGCATCCTTCTTTCCAAAGACCCTCTGGATCCCCAGGAACCAGGCTATCAGCCGCCACAGACTCTCAGTGCATTGTGGGAGGAGAGGGAGGGTGTCGAACCCGCCTCACAGACAGCATGTAAGAGACCTTTTGGACCGTCGCCATACAGCAGTTTTCCTGACTGTAAGAGAGTGTGTTTGGGGGAAGGAGTCTCAGTCCTGCCCCCTCACTGACTGGCTGAACCGGTGTCACAGTGGAGAGGATTGAATCAGAGGAGTTCATTTGGCGCTGCACTCCACTCAAGCACAATGCTGAGACAATCAGGACATTCACTCAGACAGAACAGTGCTTTCTCACAAGAACTGACTACCAATTCCAGCCTCCAGAGGTCAGTTTGACTAGGACCTGAAAGCTTGCCTCTGTACATTCGATGCTTATGGGACGTATTTCTCCGTACTTCTGAGGTGGTCTCTCACAGCCACCAAACTCTGGCGATGCGTGATACCGTGCGATGAGATCTTGAACCGATTTGCATCCTATTTCACACTTACAAAAAGCCATGAATAGCACAAGCTCCAGATTCCTGCTTTCAGTAAACTATCCCCAACCTGTGGAGAGAATCGTTTATCAGCATCGTGTTACAATCATCTCTCTCTTTCTCCATGCTTTTAAATATAGCCTTTCAACCTACACAAAGCAGATCCAATAACTCAAAATAAATGCAGCTTTGAGCCATTGATGATATGACAAATGCAAAACAACCGGTTTTATCTCATTAATAACTCTCAAGAAAACAAAATTGAATAAATGTTCTTTTTTCCCCCCAACTGAAACTTTCTCATTATTTCATCTTTCTTACTCACACATCATTGAATTTGCAGGGCTCTGATTGAACGGAAAATCACAGCGCACTGATCTTTTGATAAGAATAACCGCAGTGAAATTTGTCTGTAGAAAAAGCTGATTTAATGACAAAGCTGTTGATAAGGCACAGCTCCTAAACCGACCCAGTCTGACAGAAACGCCTGGGGCAGAAATACAGGCACAGATTATCATTAAGATAACACTATAACATCACACAACACAGTAGAAAAAGGGGATTAAAACTGGGCTTGACAGAGCCGCACGCTACAGTATCCCTGTAAAATATGAAACCAAGGCAACAAGATACATACCCCCAGGTTTCATCCTATAGGCCTGACGCAGTCGCCCTATCTATCGCGGTCTACCTCTGCCTCGACATTCTTCTTTTTCTCAAGTGAAATAATGTGCTGGAAAATGTGTTCTAAAAGATGTCGACGTCTCAAAGCGAAACCGCGCACTTGTAGTTGACAGACATAACAAATGAAATGGCTGCAGACTTTTTCCAGTTGACACTTTATATGCATTGCCTCGCTTCATTTTCACACCATTTAGATCCCATTTTAGTTGCAAAAGAGGTAGCTCTGAGTAATTGCTGAAGCTTAACTGGATGCTGCAGACATCTATGGCACTTGGATCAAAATTCAACTCCAAGTAAGAATACACGTTGGTAGAAATTAAAAAAAAAAAAAGTTGAAGTTTTAAGAATGCGTATCGATTTTTATGGATTAAACATTTCTCAAAATGTAGTCCTAAACAAAATAAACAAAAAGTACATGGTAAATTGTTCAGTTTGAATCCTCAGCAACTTTTTCCATTTGCTCAATGCTCTGCAGACAATAAAATAAATAAAGTTGGACCTTGTCTAAAGCGTTTTTCTGTTGATCTTAATGAAAATCTACGAATGCAAATGCCGACCTCTTGAAGTAAATTAATCAATGTGACTTCTAATTACGGAGACAATTTTAAAATAGATAAAAATCTGCACAGACTCCGGCGGCATTTTCCTTCTAAATTCATCTTTCAAATAGGAAGAAAAAAAAAAAGTCGCATTTCATACAGTGGTCAGGCAGTACTTTTAATAGTCTATGGCGGAGATAGTGATTAACCTCGCTCTCGATCCCATTAAATGAATCAGAGCACAGCAGAGCATCCAAGGTTGAATAAGAAATGCTGCCACTGCAATACACCACATATGTAGCAAACTGTGTGTCCTCGAGACTGCTGGAAGGTTATCACTTCGGGTCGTCGTTATCACAGAGTTAACAGCTTTCGCCCAAGAGCCTATGGGACAGTAAGTCTGCGATGCAGGTCAAAAAGATAATGCCGATATAAGTAAATTTCCAATCGACCTGCATCTGTTATCGAGCATTAAGAATTCTGGGCCAAGTGTGAGATTCAGAGGGGGTAATTAGGGATAACGGCATCGCGTACCTGAGTGAGAGAACAGATAAAACATACTGACAAACACATTATCCCAGAGCTAAATCCAATGTGGCTGGCAAGAAATAGCACAGTGGAGGAGTCAACAAAGTGCCTTACAGGAGCGCGGACAAGGTTATTCTGAGACTGTTTGCCACTAATGTTTGCTTGCAAAGATGTACTCAAGGTGGATTAAGAGGAAGTTCATGCCAAGCTGTACCATACTCTATTTATTTTTACTGATAAGTCATCTCTGTAATTATGACTCCGGTGTATTTAATCTGAGAGGATGACATGTTTCAAAAGTCTGTTGCTTCTTGAAGCCGACTACGCAAAAGACTGTGTATAAAGCAATTTTCCCTTCTAGTGAAATTATATAAATACTATTTGGTTCAAACATTGATTTCAAAAGCACAAGTTTATTACAGACTTTTGATTTCAGCTTCAATCGGCGCATATCAGTGATTTCCTTCCTTTAAAGATTAATTCAAAATAACAATGCAGCAAGACAAGACTGGTGCCTATTTAATACTTTAGTCTTTATTTTTTCTTGCTATTACAAATGAAAAAGGACAACATTATGCATTAATAAGGGCTGATCATAGTGCTCTGTTATGGTGGACAAAACAGCAACCTTCTGTTTACCAAAGCCAATAACTGCATGCAGTGAATGTGAATGAATTCATTTTGAAGTTAACATAATGAAAGTGTTGGCACTCTATTTCTCCCTTCTTCGCCGCTGCAGCAGATGAGAGTGAGGTCTCCGGGATGGCGTGGGAGTTCGCTATCTCCCAGCCTCCAGATGGCTCCGTCTTCTCTTATCTAGAAGAATGGGTGCTGCCTCAATTTTTCAACTCGCCTTATCTGGGAATCCTTTAAATTGAATATTTACTGGGCCTATGTTTTCTGCCTGTGTTAGCCCTCTGAAGTCGACATTCCTCTTGCTTGTCGAGACAGGCCAAAAGGTTTTTCTCACTCATACACTCCCTTTGTCTGCCTTGTCAAGTAATGGGACAGTGATTGATTGTGTGATTGCTGGCAGACAATAGAAGGTTAAGCAGTTAAGCAGAGAGCAGTGGAGACATATTAAGGAACGGCCGAAGAGGGAATATGTTGAACAACAGAGAAACGTACATTACCCAAACATGACATAAGCCACTTCCACTATACGTCAGGGGTAAAATACATTGAATTAATCATTTTTCGAACAGTCTATTGTTTCTTGCGCAGTGTACACTAGAGGTTAAGAGAACACTTAAGCAGCCATTGAAAACGTCTTATTGCCATTTGACTGGCTATGGTCTATCTGCATAAACAAGCTGTGCCACAGCTACTCCCTGGTAAGTGTCTGGAAATGTCTTTTCAAAACCATTTTGTGAAATGCCTCCATGTTGGATTAATCAGCGCAGCTGAGGATGTAATTGCTGTGCTGAAGTTAAAGCTGTAAGAGCAGATAATGAACACCGACTACCCGGCTGCCAGAATCCAGGGCAAAAAAGAAACAAGAAGTTTGGAGACCAAAATGTCTGCAGAAAGGCTTTCAAAAGCTGAGACTGAAAATGAAGGCTTAGTGTATTTACACTGAATAATAGACAATTTAACAAAAATAAAACATCACAAGTCTCAGCGGCAGCATGGAGATTACACACTGTAAGACAGCAACACACTTTCAAAGTAATATGAAGCAAAAACACAATATTTTAAATATTCATGTCCATTTTGTACCAAAAATCACAGATGCATTTCTGGGCTCTGATTATTATACATATTAATCTTTCATTTTTTTTCTTCACATGAGGGATGATGTACAAAACCAACTGACTGCTGCTGCCCTCTAGTGGTCAAATCAGTTTAAATGCAGCTGCAGAAAAACATCTCCTTGCTCCAGAGTGCTATCACTGATATATTCGACAGACATTTATGGCCCTGCGGACTAAAGGGTTTGCAAAACAAAGCTAAACGGTAACAGAATAGACCACCATTATGTGATGAACTTATTATCTATAATCATGTTTTAAGACTATCACAGAGCATTTACAACAGGCAAATGGGAGCCGTGGGCCATGCTATTTTTTGGATCATTTAATGGCAATCTCCAGGCTGGCATGCTGAAATCCTTCTCTTTCTCACAGACAACATCCCGCCATTTAATCATCATCATTTCCTCACTGTGGCAATAATGAGAGGACTCGATTCGATTTAAGCAGAGCAAGCACAAAGGAGGTCTCCTATAAGCGCACGGGGCAACGTAGCACTGTATCCTTTCAGAAAAGGTACCGATGAGGAACAGGACTAGCGGGGCTTAGGGATCAATATTTGTAAAGTAAAAGGATACAAAGCAAACACATAAGGACTGGCTTTGGACCGTCTCAGTAATGCCCAGTACAAGGTAGAGGCGGGACACAAAATAAACACTATAATGATGAGCCGGATGTGTGTTCAGGCCTGACACCTTGATAAATATTGCGCCCGGTGATATAAGTCGGCAGTCTCGTCCTCTTTTTACTCGCGACAGACAGCGACGAGCAGCTGAGGCTTCTGGCTGTTATCATCAACTGGTGTAATCTATACAAGCACTGAGGAAAGCACACAATGGCTTTCTTAAGCATCTCACACTTGAAAGAACAAAGAAATGAACACCTCTCATCAGGTTATCCTCTCACTTTAGTGAACACACGCGGTAAATACCACTTTGTGTTGTTCTCAACAAAAAGTACGAACAAAGCTCGACACAAACCTACAAAACATGATCCTGAAGCTTTTTTTTTTTCCGAAATCTGATTTAGTCAACTGAAACGTAGTGTTACCAGCCTTTTTACCGTTGAATTACTATAACTGCACAGTGCACAAGGAGAGTATATTGCATTTTCTATTTTAAATTCTATTGTTTATGCTCCCATCTTCCGCAGCAGCTCTTACACAGAGATTTCACCCTGGAAATCATGATCCCTCATAGGGAGAGATATTTTAACTTGATGCAATGAAGGGTGCTGCAAAAAATAAAATAATTTTAAATAGCAAAGGATTTAAATTATATCAATGATTATAAGTGGCATGACCTTCTCAACATGATTTCAAAGCTGTTTTTAGCATGGAGATTTACATTTTTACAAGTGACACACGAACACAGTTTTTTAAAAAAGTTTAAATCGATGTGACGCCAGTGGCATTTCTCTATTTCTGGCACAGCTCATCATTTTAAGAGGCTTCTTACAAAGCTGTGCTGCACGGCACTGCACTGTACTTTCATTGTAAAATTACACATTTGCTAAACTTGCTCACCTGATAGCAGGCTAATCCCTGCACCTAGCCTTTCTACCAGATTAATTAAAACAAATACGGCAGTCAGCCACACCAATAATAGGCATTTGGCCTAAACCTCCAGATCAAACTGTGAAGACTCAGTTTAATGCCAGCGATTTTCATTTCTTGCGTTGCCAGTAACATTCTGTACCAAGGTCGACAATATGACTAAATGATTTGGTTAATCTGAATTCAAACAGTGTCAGCCGGGGGTCCACTCCGCGCAGTGGGAGGATTGGTAGAGTAATATCAACACAGTTGTGATTACTCCATTGAAACAGTAGGGTGCTCCAATCAGAGCCGAATCACTCTCCTCATTACAGACTACAAGGCCAAATCTCAGTGGGTGGACCGCAGAATCAGGCTTCACATCTTCCCACTGAAATTAATTGAAATTCATTTGTGGCGCCCTGATGCTCCCCATCAACACCAGGCTCATTCACATTTGCACAATTCATCCCAGATTCATTAAGCAAGCACATTTTCTGTTTCAAAGCATGTAAATGCAGAGGTTGTAAGGCCTGATATGGCCCATGGTTTCCAGGCTAATTCCAGTAGTTAGATAGTTTACAGGAGCAGAAAAATCTTTCAGGGGACACTTATTGTCAACAAAAAGCGGAGCTATCTCGCTTGGTATTGGTCCAGTGGAGGGAATCCTGAAATGGATTTAATCTTGACTGTTGGATAGCAACAAGATACTCGCCTCATATCAAATGACCACACACATTATGTGTACACAGTTCCAAATGGGGGGAGGACACGGGTACGGTGTATCATCCATCCATCGTTCAATCCATTTCATCCATCTGACATTTGTAGACAAATACACTTACACATCTGTGGAGTCACAGGGTGAACACAGAAAGACAGATTTGAAGTGGCAATACTCACTGTGAGAAGCGAGCGCCCCAGTGGTAAAGTGTACATTTCATAAAATATAAAGCTGGCTTTCAACTTGATGGCAGCATCACAATCAACAAGGTTCAAGGTTTGATTTGTCTCGCTCTAACCATACTTCAGTGTCCCTGTGTGTGTGTGTGTGTGTGTGTGTGTGTGTGTGTGTGTGATAAACAATGCAAAGCACTTTGTGAAAGCTGAAGCAGTGAAAAAAGGCAAATGCATTCACCATTTAAACAGATTAAAAAAAGGCAAGATTATTGATTAAAACCAATTTAAAAAAAAAACAACTTCAACAAACATTAATCAATATCATATGGTATAAAACACCATTTTAGTTAAGTCTCTCAGAAGTGAATATATCCAATTAACAGAATCTGGAAAATTCCTTTTGTTCAATAATACTCTCCATCTTTAAATTCTGAGGCAGCAAGACATGAAGAACAGACATGAGTCTCAATTGAGTCAAAACACATCCTTAAAAAAATATGGTCAATAAATAAACAAAAGCTAAAATAATGAGGCAGTATTTCGGTCAGTTTTAAAGAAAGGCTGAAATTCTGCCGCAGCACACCTCAGTTCAAATTACAATCACATAATCAAGTATGAATCAATAGGTAATTATGCCAAGTATTGAAGGAAACATGAAATAAAAACCATATCCATCATGAGAAACCAGCCATATATCGGAATGTCCAAAGAAGGCTCAATTTTAATGGGGAAAATAACATTTCTTCTCCCCATAGCGATGTTCCTTAAAATTGCAGCACCATATAAAAGGGCCATAAACAAGCCTTCCAGTTGAACAACAGTACATTTACTGCACTCTGAGTGAGATGCTCACTTCATGAGCAGCAATGTATGAGCTTTGAGGTCATCATTCTGCGCGGTTATGATTATTCTGAAGCCCTTCTTACCTCGAGGTAGTGTTCTTGCGCCGTTTTGTTGTGCGCTTGAAACACTCTTCTTGGGGCAAAAACAGATGCAAAGATTCCAGCTTCATGAAAGTGCATTCAGACTTACTTATGTCAACTTCCTGTTGTGAGATTGGAATAAAGGAGGAAAAGCGCATAGATAACATAAAATGCGAGGATTTATCAGGATACTGAGTGTTTAATCTGGTATGCCTTTCATAAATAAAATAAAATAAAATAAAAATAAAATAAAATAAAAATAAGTGACACTCGACGACACTTTATACAATTACTAATCAAGATATTTACCTGGAAACCTGTCGAAGGTCGCCCTCCTGGTATTTTTTTTTTCTTTACCCCAAACTCTACAAATTTACCGTCGAATATTTTTTTTAATAATTGCTAGAATGTCATTCACAACGTCTTTCTTATTTCTAATTTATTTGAAGGGTCAGCAGCTGCGACAACGCCTGTCAATCACCTTACACTTACCTGACCACGCCCTCAATTGAACCTGTCAATCACTCTACAACCTTCTGAACACGCCTCCAAGCCTTATGCTGTGTTCACTTCATTATCAGTCTGCCAGGATACAATTTATTATAAAAAAAAAAAAACAAACTAAAGACGTTTTCAATAGTCTAACATATGTACAAACCATAAGCTGAAATCTTTAAATCAATGCACGCGTGAAATTTGCAGTCGTTTATCAATATGCAACCAGCAGAGGGCAGCTTCAAACCCAAAGGTCGCAGGTCACAATGGGGCTTTCAAAGACCCCTCGTAAATGTACAAAACAAACTCATAAAGAACGTTTGTGGTGTTCTCAAATGCAAAAATGTCTCCTCACCTTAACATGATGTTCAGCTACAATCCTGAATGAAGACTTAAAAATTAAATAAAACTAAACGTTCAACACTGCAAGGCAGTTTATACGCAAAGTGTCACGTGTTATTTGATTTTCCGATGGATGTGAATGCACCACCATCGGAGGCCTCTCTGTTGTGTTTCTGTGTTTGTGTCGGGGCGCTGGAAGCTTCCTACAGTTTCAATACAGTATAAGCTCAACAAGAGAGTAAAATAGTAGCTTTAAAACCATCAGGCAGGTAAGTTTAGTGTTGATACTCACTTCATTCTTGTTATTTACCCTATTAATAATAACAATAACAATAGTAATAATTGATGTACTGTAAAATTATAATTGTTCTCATTAGTATTTAAGCATTTTGCATGTACCTTAAATTGTAAAAAAAAAAAAAATGTTTTTCTTTTATAACACTGGCATTCCTTTATATTTACATAAAAGTAGCCATTATGTAATGTTATATAATGTATTATATAGTGTTTTAGATAATTTGCTCATTTGTGATATTTGTTGCTCTGCTACTGTTATAAATGTGCAGTTGTGTTTTGTTGTGTATAGTTGTGTTCTTCTTAGGTTCTGTTTGTTTGGGTCATGCAGTTCTAATGAGTGTGCTGTCAGATCTCTTGGTTTGTCTTCTCTCTTCAGGACATGCCCTCTGAGAAAGCTGTCATGAGTGCTTCATGCAGATTCTGGATGCAGTCACTCCTGGTTTCCTCTCTGTGCCACTTGATAACTGCATACTCACAGAGGGACAGAGCCCACGACTTGATGTCCAGATATCCTCTTATTGACGGGTAAATGATGCTTCTTGTTGTGCCTACACAGATGCCGCTCTGATAGAAATGGAGTATTGAAATCAGATTGCTTCTCTCTGTCTCTCTCTGTCTCCTGTCTGCTCCGTCGCCGTCTCTCTATGCCCTCTCTCGCTCTGTCTGTCAGTCATAATGACCTGGCTCTTCAGCTGAGGATCCTCCACAACAATCGCCTGAGCCAAATCGACCTTCATAATGTCAGCAAAGTGGCCACCGACATCTCCCGCCTCCAAGCAGGACATGTTCAGACGCAGGTACTGCAGATTAAACGGTGCTCACTCCTCACACTCGCCTGTTTTACACATTTCAACTGCTTTGAAATAATATATTAAAACATAACTATTACAGGGCAGTGTAAGTCAGTCGTCCTCCACAAAGAAAGTAATACATTTATAAGAACGCTGCTGTAAATTTATACAACTAGGCCATGAAAACTGCCACAATATTAATACAGTGTTAGGATCTGGGCCCGCTGAGATACTTTATGCACGTTCATTAATTTTGAAGAGAGGGCTGATAACAACATAAACATTATGGTTTACTTTTATTAGAAGCATTTGCAGTGACAGTTCATGAAATGTTCCACCCAGTCGAGGACTCTGTCAACCAATGTTTCCCAGCAGATCTGCAGATCTGATTATTGTCTGAGTTCATCTTTTCAGGGCGATTGGGGGAGCCGCCATCCCTTCGCTTAAAAGTTATTTACAGTCTTTTAGATAATTAGGAAATGACATGTCAGCGATTATCACCTTTCTTCATCAGCCTCTTCCTCGCGCTGTGGGTGAACCTCTCCTCTGGTTCTTCTTGCATCCTGGTTGGTTGCAGCTAGTTAGCATTTGTTTGAAACAAATCTGTCTGTCCAGTTTCCTCTTGTTACAAGATATGTGATATTTTGTTATACTTTTTTCTTATGCCGAAGTTCAGATATGTTGCAATATGGCTCGAGACCTCAGTCTAACCTGTGGAGTTCTGTGGAAACTCGGACTTGCCAGGACTACCTGTGTTTGTGGTGATTACATAAATGTCAGAATTAAATGTTAATGTAGTTTAGTATTTTTGTGTGCTATAATGTAGATGTGTGTAGGTTAATGTAAAGTCCCTTCCTTGATGCCTGGCTGTTCTGACTGTGTTAGCCCGTTGTAACACTGGACTAACGCCCACCACACTGCCTATTGATCAACAGGCCTCACAGCTCTCTGTTAGTACCATTAGGACAAACGTGTGAATTGTGATAAATGGCATGATAAAGGGATTTAAGTGCTGGATTTAAGGTTAGGTTTAACATTAGCTGCAGTGTGTGATTAATTAACAATAGGAACATATTAAAATAATAAACCAATAACAGTGTTTACTGTGTTTAAAAAATATAAGTCACAACTTCAGTGGCATTCACCTCAGGAACTAAAATGTGTCTCCTGTCCTCTTTTTTCTTTCTTCAGATGTTTTCAGTCTATGTGATGTGCGGAGCCCAGCAGAAGGACGCCGTGAGGCTGACTCTGGAGCAGATCGATGTGGTCAGACGCATGTGCACCGAGTATCCGGACTTCGAAGTGGTCACATCTGCACAGGGTTTGAGAGCAAATCAAACCATTTCCTGATCATGAGCATTTTGAAAGAGAGAAAGATGAACTTGCAGTGGTTTACACACTGAAAGTGAGCTTTTCTCTTGGTCTGTAGCAACATTAATGTTGGTTGGTTCTTGTGCGTCTGACGTTTCAGAGCTGAGAGACTCCGAGATGAGGCATAAGATCGGATGTCTCATCAGCATTGAGGGAGGTCACTCCATTGACAGCAGCCTGCCGGCTTTGCGCATGTTCTACCAGCTTGGCGTCCGCTCCATGGCTCTCACACACACCTGCAACACACCTTGGTAAAATAATGTGGAACTTAAATACTTCATCATCATAAATTAGGGTGCAATGGATTTTGAAGTCAGTTTTCAGATAAACTAAATATGAAGCTGCAGCTTTTAGTTACTTGATAGAAAGAAATAATTGATCTGAACTGAGTCTGTTTACACAGACAGAGTAATTAAAAGGTCAGATATGTTTATTTGCCTGGTTTTATGCTGATTTATTTGTCATCTGCAGGACTGGACTGTTATATTGCAACGAGAAATACGAAAGAAGTGATCTGTGACACTAAGAGTTTTATTTTCATTGCAGGGCTGAATCGTCCTCAAATCTTTACAGTGTTTTTCAGAGACAGAATGACAGCCTGACAGAGTTTGGGAAGGTGAGTTTAGCCCTCAGTAATATCAGTTTTTATGACGTTATCTGTATGCTATGCCTCAGAGTGTTCTTGGAGACCTTCTTGATTCTTTTGTGGTTTAATTTTATTCTTTGGAAAGCACTTACTGTAATATATTTCTTTAATCTTTGGAAGATAACTAATATGTGGTTATTGCTTTAAATAGCTTAACCTTCGACAGAGAGACATAAATAACTCAAACCAGACTTCCATATCCTTCAGCTTGTATTTGTTGTGGAATTGTGGAAGGATGAACACACCTCGCAGAATGTGATAGCTCAAACTCTTGCCTCCCAGCCTCCAACTCTCCAACCGAATGTTTTCTCTGAATCCACATTGAATGTCGCTTCTTCATTTCTTGGAGTCGCTTCTTCATTAAAACATTATTGTTCACAGCTGTTGGGATTCTTCATAGCCGCAATAAATCACACTCTTCTTCAGCTCTTTAGATATTTTCAATATGAAACATGCAGTAGGACTTTGTGTGCAATCTGCAGCTGTTATTAGTTTAATATGTAATTTATTCATTTACCAGTCTTCTCTATATATCTTGTTAATCTGTTTACATTTCTTCTATTCACTGTTTTTCTTTCCAAAAGAGATAAACAGACATCTATCTGATTTAATCTAATTTAATATAAATGTTAATTTTATGGTTTTGTAATAACATTTTTGTTTATCATTATCAAACATACACTGAATTCAGTTTGAAGGTTAGTTAAAGTAAGAACAATAAATAGTTTTACCCAGCACTTCATCAATCATGCTGTGAAACGCAGCACCTGCCTCCCTGATTTCCAGGCTATCACCCTGGAAGCAGCTTGCCCCGCACGTTGAAAAGCACTTATATATAAAAATGCCATTATACAGTGTAACCACATCAAAACAGGATGATTCCAACTGAGACGGCTCCCGCACAAACATCTTTATCGTGCGTTTCTCTTCCAGCTGGCTCTGCCCGTGCGCCACGTCCTCGTCTGCCTGAGTGTTTGCATATGCGCAACTGCTGCTGGCTGAAGTGACTTCCTCATTGAGATACTGTCAATTGCCTCTGAAATGGTCTCTGAATGTGTTTTTGAGGCCGTCGTGGAGGAAATGAACCGGCTGGGGATGATTGTGGACCTCTCCCACACTTCTTGGGACACGGCTCTGGCCGTGCTGAAGCATTCCAGGGCGCCTGTGATTTTCAGCCATTCATCTTCCCACGCTATCTGCAACCACAGCCGCAACGTACCTGACTGGCTGCTGCACAAGCTGGTGGGGAAAACAATTCACCCAGTGATTAATTGCCCGCTTAGTTGCTTGATTGAATAATTATCTCCTCAGTCAGGTTAATGATTCATTAATTTTAGGTCTAATTTTTATTGATACCTCTGAAAAAAGAACATGCTATATGTTCCTGTCATTGATCCGATTGAATACTGCATCTAACATTTGTGAAATATTTTCCCCTATCAACAAATTGCTTTTTCAACCCACTGATGGACTTGATAATGGATTTGAGATTTGCAGGGTTTATTCTAGTGAACTTCCTATTGATAGCTTTTTTTCATTGTTATGTACTTTCTATAATCTCTGCAGCCTTGTTTACCTCCCACTAGATTTCTTTGTGGTTTGACCATATGCAGTACGCACAGGGATCCAGAATGGCCCGAGTAAAGCTGGGCTCCACGCCCGACCAGCTGCACCAGTGTATTTAACAATGTTTAGTTGGCAGTCCTTTAAATCTGCAGTCTGAGGTTTGCAAGATAAACAATCCCAAGTTTTAAGAAAACATTCAAACTGATCGCAACGGCCACTTCAGACTGAATAGTCTAATCACAGAGATGGTCACTGGCACCTAAACTTCACTTAAACCTGTATTCAAGTCTTTGCTGTTTCACTTACACTTGATTTCACAGTGACACTGTGCATGTGTGTGTGTGTGTGTGTGTGTTGCAGAAAAGCAACAAGGGCTTGATCATGGTGAATCTCCACAGCAAATTCATTTCCTGCAGGGATGAGGCAAACATCTCCCGGGTGGCCGGTGAGGCATCCATCTCCGATGGACGTGTATTAAATCTGGAGCTTGTATTTCTTTTATCTCAGGTGATTTATTATTCCGTCTGTCTTTTACAGACCATTTTGATCACATTAAGCAGGTGATTGGAGCCGGGTCGATAGGAATCGGAGGGGACTTTGAAGGCGCTACAAGGTGAGAAAATTTCACATTTTGACACTCCATGCTGATAACTGGAAGCACAAAGTCAAAGGAAAATACATGCGCTGCTTGTAAACAGAAAATATACGATTTTCTGTCGACTGCAGTGTCAAGAATTTTCAAAGCGAAAGCAGACGGGAGGCCGTCGGCTACACCTTGTCTCAAGCCCTCTCAGGAGAACATTTTTCAAAGGCTGTTGTTGAAGCAGATCAATTTTGTGCTTTTGTTTGCTTATAATGATATCAGCAATTTGGCTGTCCAGCTGTCAGCAGACAGAGAAACGTTCAAAATCAATAACTCTATACTGCTAACAGATGTAAGGAGAGAAACCTGCTGCACTGCGTTCGCTGCACTTTGCAGCTCAACTTTAAACTGAACTCTTGTTGGAATGCAGCAAATGATGAGATTTAATGCTATGGTAATCAAATATAAGATATATTAAAATAATGAGGCAAATTTAAAGTTGTCGGAGAGTGAATCATTTGCAAGTTAAAGCAATTTGGAAGCATAAACTGATTATAAAAGAATGTTGTTTTTTTCCTCTTGTTTATCAGCTTTCCTCAGGGATTAGAAGACGTGTCAAAGTATCCCGCCCTGATCCAGGAACTCCTGGAGAGAAACTGGACTGAGAGTGAGCTGGCTGATGTTCTCCGAAGGAATTTCCTGCGAGTGTTTGAGGAGGTCGAGAGGGTGAGCCGAAGCACTGAAACACGCTTTGTTTATGATACACTTCTCTTCTAACTGAAGATTAGATAGAATAGATGCCACCTGATTGGTTCAGGTAATTTCAACAGGATACACAGCGCATTGTGTGCGTCTTTGAAATATTGAATAAATTGGGTTCAGGTTTAACTTAAACATTTAGAATATCACTGAAAATTTGATCTTTTTTTAAAGTTATATTTACACTCATCCATCCAACCTTGTTCTAAATGGCTTTATTCAGGTCAGAGTCTGCTATGGGCGACGGCAGGTTACATTCCAGACAGCTCTCCACTCCATCACTGAACAAAGAAACACACTCAAGCAGGACCAAGCCCACACACACAAGAAGGGCATGGAAATTCCATATAGAAGCACTTAAATTTGAAGGTTCTTGCTGTGAAGCAGAAAAAGCTAAAACAAGATTAAGAATAAAACCTAAAAATGCTAAAAACATTCCAGTTTATCTATAATAAATTCAAAATATTTGTAGATTTTTTTGAGATGCATGTAGCTGTACATAATAAAAAAAAAACAAAAAACATATCTTTCCTGAAGCTTTGCAAACACACACAAGTTAAAAGTTAATGTAATTCCTCTCTCTCCTCCCAGGTGCGCGATCAGCTGGGGTTTATCAGGCCCAGCGAGGTCCAGATCCCATCAGAGGAGGTGCAGAACGCCTGCAGGCTGGTGCTCGGACGGCCCGACCCCAAAGAGCTGCCCTCCGAGCAGAGCGCCTCCTCCCGAGCAGATCACAGATCAGCGGGTCTGCTAATCCTGCTGCTTCCCAGCCTCTTCTGGATTTAATGAATATTTACAATTTCAATTCGGCTGCACTATCCTTTTTTTTTTTATCTTGCTTAATATAATGAAGGAGAGTTTAATGAGTTTGCTGCAGCCGTCTGGGGGTCATCATAGTGCTCCATGTGTCAATAAAGATTAGCAGGGATTAATCACTTCCTTGCAGTTTAAAATAATTAAAAAGAAGCATTTACAGTTTAACTATTTATTGCAGAAAAGTTTAGTGCTGACACTTATATGTACATTTGTTTTGGACTTTATTTCTTCAACATTTATATTTTTGCTGAGTTTGCTGTGCTGTTGTTTTGACAGATTGCTAATAAAAAAAATCACATTAAGAGAAATGAGACTGATTAATCAAATAATAGTTTTATGGGTTTTGTCTCTGCAGGAATTTATAATCTATTGAAAATCTTAAACTAAGGTTGTGAAAGGCCAATGTTAGAGCAACATAAAACCACTTTTTTCTGTTAGTTCACAGGCCAAACACCCTCAGTCTCCTTTGGGTGATTTCAGATTGTGATGAGTTTTATTGTCATCATCGTACAAGAAAACAAACCACTACACCAGCAACAGTGTACACTTTGACAGAATAGCACAAAGACCCACAGGCTGAAAAACAATTGTTTTTTTTATTGATCTTATAGCCTAAAATGACTACATCGAGGTTCACAAAACTTCATGAACAGTTTCTTCTGACTTAATCTGCTGAACAGAAAAACTTCTCCCCCGTTTTTTTTTTATTGAATTTCTACACAAGAAAACTAAAACCAAGTGATTAAAGCAGAACAGCAGGTACTCAAAGCAACACAGTGTAAATGCGCTGTGAAAACAGAGACTCGGTATTCAGTGCCAACATTACTGATAGGATTTTACACTGCTAAGATCCCTGGAGGTGGCTATGTTAATTTTTCACACAACCAAAGAGCTGTGATAAAACTCCAGCAAAATACTGCTAACAAACTTTTAATTTCAGAGAGTATACTCCGCCAAGAAATCATGAAGAGAAAACATTTATTTGGGTTTCTGATGACAGCAGGTTAAACAGGGATAAAGCACTCAAACCTACAGTTTGCCGCCTTCTGATTTTGTGTTTGGCGGAAATGTAAAAAGTATTTTGTGTAAGCCTTCGATAGAAGACACAGTTGGCTTGTTTAAAGTCCTTAAATCACGACAACTGCTGCAGACAGTGCTGTAAGCCTCACATACTGATCACAAGAAGGTACAGACAGACAAATTTATGTCTGGACTCAGGTTAATTTAACACTCGAATCCAGGATTTGGGTTCTGCTTGAACGAGCAACACTTCTTCTAGTACTAACAAAAGATTTTTGTTTTGTTATTTTTTTCAGGTTTTCTGGTGAAGTTTTTGTAAGATCTGAACCCTCCGACATTAAAAAAAAAAAATCTGTAAAAGAGGGAATACTTAAACCAGAAGCAGGGATGTATCACATCTACCACCCCAAGTAACTAAATTTAGATACAACATCTTAAATTTAACTCCAGGTTAATATTCCAAACAACTGGCATTATCATGGTGTACATTTTAGTTTGGTAAATGTATCATATAGAAAGGTTGTTTGGAAATATTAATGCACTAAATGGCAAAGAAAAAGTGTCACAATTTGGTTCATCATGAGCTCTGTCAAAAATAAAAAATAAAATAAAAAAATCTCCCTCAAATTCATCCCAGTTGCTTTGGACGGTTTTGAAGACAACGTAAGTATTAAAGACCGAATTTACACAACCACAGCAAAAACCCACAAACACTTTCACTCCGTGGTCTTTACCATGAAAATTAAGTTTGATGAGAAACACATATTTAAATTAAATAAATCATTTCTTTTCAAGCAGGTAAGGTTTTTAGGCTGGTTAAAAATAAAAAGTACAAAAGTGTAACAGTTTAATGACCATTCTGCACTTTCTGCCCCCGAATCAAAAAACACAAATATCTTTCCAAAACATTAGTACAACTATAAATTATAACTTTCTTGATGATCTCTGCCATCTCCATATTTACAAACTGAATTCTGTGCCCACTCACAAAGCCCACCCAACGTCACCTGCAGAAATATCATTTCTAACATCAGTGGGGAAAATAAATAAATAAATAAAAGTGTGCCTCCAAGATAATCCATAATAAGAGCGGTTTGAGCATAAAACCCTAGAATTATATATAAAAAAAAAATACACTAACAAAATGTGCGCTACTCAGAGTAGTTCCGTTTGCCAAACTGCCAAACATAGATTTCTTAATCGTTTGTGACCTATAAATTAAAAAAAAATAATTAAAAAAAGATTTTGTCTCACAAAAAAGCATGAAATTCTCAGGGAGCTTTCATTTGTAAAGGCTGAGCAGACGGGTAGATATGTACACTAATACATCAAAAATATTCTACAAGAATAGAATGAGCCTCTTTTGTACATGAACTTTCATACAAAAGTGTAAAAACGATGCGTCTACCCAAAACCGTGTCTTTTACCCAGAGGTGGAATGTATTCCGAAGCAGCCTTTAATTGTTCATGAGTAGATGGTGATGACCTCTCGACCTCCGCCTCTCACCAGCAGCACTCTTTCCAAGCCTTCAGTCAACACCTCCAGAAACTCCATGTCTGAGGCACAGGAAGTTAAAGAAGTGGTGTCGTTCTCTCTCTGTGGACAGATTCCACGCTTTAACGCGCTTTAAAAAGGTAAAGGATACAGTTCTCGTCCCCGTCCGTGTTCCGAGGCGGCCCCGGCATGTTGAGCAGCACCAGCCGGGCGTCATGAGACCTGTTGACGATCACCTCGTTCAGCTTCACTGCCGTGTGCATCCGCCGAACGTTTGACTGATCCCTGGAAAGCAACAGGCAGAGAGAAAGGTTTATATGTGCAATTAGGAGATGACTTCTGGACAAAGAAAAAAAAAAAAAACAAAGACGCAAGCTTTCATTGTAGCTCAAGACCAGGAGAAGTCTACTGGATGCAAACAAAGCTCAAAACAGCTCAAATGGACTCACGGTTTGAGGCTCATGAGCTCTCTGAAGTTCTCCGGGGCGTTGTTCCTGTTCCTCCGCTCAGCCTCGCACCTCTCTCTGGTCCATGTCATGTGAACTTTGTCTGGAGGAATGTCCACCACCTCCTCCTCCTCATCCGAGTACAGACTCCCCATACGCACCAGCGAGTGTCTGTCCTTCACCAGCTGCGCCTGCAGGCGGCACGGAGACGCTCTAGTTCATTTACTGTGGCTGCAACTATATTACTGCATTGTTGTTGTTTGATTCAACTAAAGAGCAAAGTCACACTATCATTTGCAAAAAGGTGACGATGACTTCAGTTCAAAAGAAAATGCAGATTTGAACACATCATGGCAGAAGTCTGTGTCAAAATTCTGAGTAATGCCTGCAGACAGACAGTATATTTAAACTAACAAGAACCAGCACCCATTTATGTTTGTACCCATGGATTTGACTGGCAACATTTTTTTCAATCAGCTTAATAATTCCTTAACACTGTATAGGGTCCTCATTGAAATATCGTTGAATTGAGAGTGTTTGCCTTTTGTTGGAGGCTTTCTTAAAATGTACTTTTTGAACAATTTACAGTGACTATTAAATGCATCAAAGTGTCCCAAAGGGACCAATGTGAATAAAAAAATTCACAACTTATAAGTAAACAATTTGCATCTCATGTAACTTTCACAATTCTGTGACAACAGTGCCCTGCAAAAAAAAAAAAAAGGCTTTCGTATGAAACATTGTAAGGTTTGTGACTGTTAATAACTTATAGCATTTCATCTTTAAGAAACAGAATGAATACGGAAATTACAGAAGTTAATTTTATCCACAAAGGGTAAAGTCTCCTTAAGTTAATGGTTTAATATTCTGCTTTAATTTAAAGATTAATGCTATGCAGAAGAAGAAAAGACTGATTTGTGCCAGTGATTTGTCGGAGATTAGTTTCTTTTCAGCTGTGATCACAATAATCTACTTATGGGTATTTATCAGGGTTTTCTTGAGTTGCTTAGTTGCTTGCATCCACATTAATGTGTAATGTGTAAGATTAAATAAATTTATTGTTAAACACAACATTTTAAATAACAATCAATATGGATTTCGGACTAATCACTCAACCGCCACAGCAATTATGGAACTGGCAGAAGAAATTACAAATGCAATGGAAAAGAAACGTTTCTTAGTAAGTGTCTTCGTAGATCTTCAAAAAACATTTGATACTCTAGATCATGACATATTGCTGTATAAATTATATAAGTACGGTATAAGAGGTGTTGCTCACGAATGGGTCAAAAGCTATTTAAAAGACAGAAAACAATTTGTTCAAATCAACGATATAAAATCTAAAAATGGAAATGTAACTTGTGGGGTTCCTCAAGGATCCGTCCTTGGACCAGAACTCTTTCTTCTTTATATCAATGACATTGACACTGCTTCCAGCTTATTGAAATGCATCTTGTTTGCGGATGATACTACTTTGTATTATGCTGGAGACAATATAAATGAAGTATTACAAATTGTAGAAAAAGAGTTTCAGAATGTTATAAAATGGTTCAACGCTAACAAACTATCTTTGAACATCAGTAAGACCAAATATATGATTTTCAGTTACAGAAGGAAAGACGTTGACACAACACTGACAGTGGAAGGTATAGAGATCGAGAGAACAAATGAAATTAAGTTCTTAGGTGTATTGCTGGATGAACAACTAACATGGAAATCCCATATAGAGTACGTTAAAACTAAGATTTCTCAAACCATTGCTGTTCTGTACAAATTGAAAGAGTCACTTCACAATAATTCTTTGTTTCTGTTGTACAATTCATTGATTATACCATATCTGACCTACTGCGTTGAAGTCTGGGGAAATGCTTGTAAGACCTACATTGAACCACTCTTCCTTTTACAGAAACGAGCGATTCGTGTGGTGAATGGAAGTGGTTACAGAGACCACACTAACCCAATATTTATAAAATTGAAATCCTTAAAAATTAAAGAATTGGTAGAACTCAACCTTCTTAAAACAATGTACAAAGCTCACCGGAAAAAATTACCATTTAATTTACAGAATAGATTTGCAAAGCAAGACAGTCAATATAGATTAAGAGGCACTGAAGTTTTCAAACGACCGGAATCAAGAACCAAATTGAAAGAAAGATGCATCACAACAAAAGGAATCAATTTATGGAATAAACTTGACAGTGAAATTAAGAGGTCTCAGTCCATTCACATCTTCAAGAAATGTTTAGAAGCACAGTTATTGGGAGGGTACGACTCTGTTTTAAAGAATGGTCAAACTTAGAATGATTGTTTCTTTTGAAAATATTTCATTAAGGTTTTTTTTTTTTGTATTTACACTTGGGAAATGGTTGTATTTGATCTGCAATTATTTGTGAAATGGTCGTATTTGTATTTTGATTTAGTGAAATGGTTGTATTGAATTTTGCTTTTTTTTGTGATATGTTAACAAATCTTGACAAATTGTCATTTATTTTATGTTGATAGGGGCAGACATCATAAGTCTCACTTCTTTCTGTTCCTTTTCATTTCTTTCTTTTAAAAAAGAATGAAACAAATAAAATCAATCAATCAATCAATCAATCAATCAATGTGTCAATCCTGAAGGCGGCATGGAATTGACCCCCAGTTACCCAAATCTGACCTGTTCATCTTAAGAGTTCACAGGAAAATGCAAGCACAGTCTGAATAGGAGTCTCACATACACGAAGGTGAACCACTGTAATGGAATCACAGAGTGGGAGTGAACGTCTGTGCCAAATTTAATCAAGTTCCCACAAGGCAACCCCGAGATATTGTATTAATGAGAATGAAACCCACAAACAACTCCCTGAAAAATAATGCCTGCAGTCCACAGCTGTTGCTGGCACGGAGGCATAATTATTCAATTACGGCTGTAAATTGCTTCTTTTCAGGTTCATGCAAAACAACCAGATGAAAAAACAAAAGCCCACCTCTCTTTGTCTCTCTGCGCTGGACAGCCTCATCTGCCTCAACATCTGGGACCTCTGCTCCATCATTAGCGTTCGCTCGTAGGTGTAGGCCGAGATGTCGCTGTCGTGCTGGAGAGACACAGTGTTACTGACCGATGCCACTACAAAACTGTGACGGATCGGCAATGTGACAGCGAAGTATAGCATTGTTTTCCTGAACAAATAAAAGCGATGATTTCAGCCGAGTCAGGTTCCAGGTGCAGCTCTTACTCCCGAGTCAAAACTGTTTAGAGTTTGGTTGATTCTATCTCCCCGTCACTTTCAGTTTTTCTCTCGTGTGAGAAGAAATCTTACCATCTCCACCACTTCCACCTCCGCTTCAATCCTCAGCTGATAAAGGAACGTGGCCAGATCTTTCTTCATCTGAATGCTGTTGTCATCCATCTGGGCTACAGTGAAGATCCGCATCTTGCATTTCCTCCACACCTGAAATGCAAATCAAGCCTTGTGGGACGAAACCTTGATTTTATCAGCACGCATAACGTAAACTGAAGACAGCAGATAAGAAAATCCTCAAAAAGAAAACTTCCTGAGCTAAGTTAAAGCAGAATGCGGACTATTCTATGTGTTGCATGCAAAAACACTGAAAGAGGGTTGTAGTAATCTGAATCTACAGATGTCAAAACACTGAGCTGGGTCGTCTCACTTTATGCTGTTTGAGCAGGAAGGGCAGCAGCATGAGCATCCCTCCGTCGTGGACGATCCACCACACGTCGATGCTGCCATCTGTGAAGCGCTCGTGGTTGCTTGGATAGAAGGAAACGTTTTTGGGCACCATCAAGGCCAGGTGGGCAGCTGTGGTGCAGCGGACTGTGTCTAGGAGGGGAGGACAACGCGCAGGCTGAGGAATTTACATACATTATGAACACTCCAGTACGTCTTCTGCACATCGTTGGAATCGATCTGTACGTTCAGAGAAGCTATTAGATTGAATACGACGAGGTGTGTGTGTGGAATTAATGAGCGTTAAGCCTCAAAACGACAAGATGATGAGTGCAGTAAGGTTTTTTTTCTACACATATCTGACATGTTTCCAGCTGTTTTGACACTTAATGGAGAATTCAAGTGTTCTTTAAGTGGAAGTAAGTCATCATCTATCCAAATAATCTTTTGATGCATTACATACAAACAAAACAGATTCCACACACTTGAATGAAGTACTTTTTAAAAGCAGCAAATTCAACTAATCCTAATTATCTCAGTTTATTCAGTCAAGCATTTAACCATGATTAAAATATCAGGCTTATCAGACTTTAGGAGCAGGAATGTTGATTTTGCTCTTATAATAAAGTGAAAGGTCAACGCTGTGATAAGAACAAGCAGAAGGGACAGCAATATCAAAAATGTTATCAATTAAAAGTTTTAAAAAATTCATACATAGCTTTACAAGTAAAAATAGATACGTAATGCATAAAGCATTAAATCCAAGACCATGAAAAATGTTGCTCTGGCTGCAGAGACGCATCAAAGGCCATTCTTCGTCCACTAATCTGCCATTAACAATAGCATAATTACAGTAATTCTGAAAGCACAGGAAATCCATACTGAATTATGCTAATTTGTAAGGCATGCTGTGATTGTGAGTTTTAAGGTGATTGTTAGGTTTCACTTTCGATGCCTTTACTTAATTTGAAAATGTATTTAAGGCTTGGACAGCTGCTGGTGAACTGGTTTTAATCACTGTGTAGAGGAGACGCACGTTAGGCTTCCACCGCGGTGAAATAATGACACAGTGGGGGGTGCATCAGCTGAAACTGAACCAATAACTCCCTTCTAGTTTTGACTCTAATTTAATATGACTGGAATTTGATTGAGGCTCTTACTGATGAAGGTCTTCCAGGCGCGGGGGTCTTCGCTCTGTCTCCAGCCATACGGCCAGCCCATCACCACCGTGTTGTGTTTCATCCCACCCAGACCGCAAGACTGGATCAGGTGGACGATGCCCTCCCGCACCTTCGCCGCCACCACAACCTGGCAGAAACCTTTGACTCGCTCGATCTCCATCATATTCTTGATAGCCTGGGTTGGATGGAAAGTGTGAATGGATTGTTAGCACAGCAGGTAGCGAGTTCAGAGCGAGTTCGTTCAGTCTAAATTATAACCGTTTGAACCACTTTAACCGCTAAAACTGCATTGATTCACCTCCTGCCGCTCTTATAAGATGTCTTAATATAGCATTACCTCAGCATATTGTGAACTGCACATTATTTCCACACCAACATTGGGCCGACGTCTTAGCTTTTTCACCAGATATTTCACATATTTCAGAGAAATTATCAATTGTTTTGTCTGAAATATCTTGTGTCAATGAAATGCTGCCAGGAACAAGGCGTTTGTAGCCACACTCACAACATCTGAACAAATTAAATTACACAACATATTGCAATAGCTGGGGGAAAACACGTTATGTACATTAGGAAATTGTGAATTTTTACATTCATGCTGTGTTGTTGTTGTAGTTTTTTTTTTTTTTTTTAACTGCCAGAGCTAACAATAACCCTTGGTACAGTCAGCAGCCCAGTACAATAGAGGACAGTACAATATATTGGTTGTCCGGTTCCAGCAATTACCTGTTCAGCTGCCTGCAGTTCTCCAAAGCTGTCCAGGAAGTTGCCCTGCACCACAGAGCCCACAATGGTCAAACCCTTTCCTGCCTTCAACTGGGATGCAAACGTGAGCATTCTGGGATATTTCACATGGAGATCCTCGTCCAGCTTCAACAGCACCAACAGCTGAGGTCTGAAATAAAGAAAATAACACGCTGATTAGAGGTATTAAAAAAGGTCTTCTGCAGTTCAGAGAGCGTGAAATGTGAGAGTAGAGAAGAGAGGGAGATGACTGACTGCAGGTAATCGTCTATTAAAAGAAGACTGGTCACTGTCAGCACGGCAGATGGAACCATGATAAATTAGTGGCGAGACTTTGTACTCATCAATTATTCTCTCCTGCAGACCTTAAAGCGAATATGATCCACCATCTTACAGAATCTGGAGCTTAATCATTTTCACATTTCTACCTCCAGTCAGGACATGATGAATGAATGATAATAATCATCATGTATAATAGACATGTTAACAAACACACTGACACGATGAACGTTTTAGTTGATTGTTTGATTCAGACAATTATTTTCTTGATTATGTTTTCACTTGAATGTTTGAGTAAGCTAAATGTATGGTATTTTTGTAAATATGCAGCAATAAAAATTTTAGTGAAAGCCAAGCAGTCGTTTTAATATGAGGGCATATTGGAGGTAAATGCCTTCAGTGTTGATTTTTAAAGGTTCTTTTAGCTATTCCATAAATCTCAAAACAGATTCTCAAGGTTTTTTTTTTTTTTAATTAGATCATAAAGATATATTGTACTCTTATATTTCCTGTGCCATTCTTAGTACAGTAGTACGACTGGCTGCAGCAGCCAGCGATAACCATATTGATAATGAAGAATTATCTTAAATATGACAAGAATTTTGACCCATTTAAAGACCATGGGTAGGTGAAAAATGTTTTGTTCAGTTGGATTAAAGCAGAGCATCAGTAGTGAAGAACAGCACTCAAACTGTGCGGCGTTGGTGTTGTCTTACCTCCAGTTTTTGGTGTGTGGCGGTCCGACCTCCAGTCTGAGCAGCGCATAGCGTGCAGCACTCAGGGACAGTCCTCTGATCCCGTCTCCCCACTCCTTCTCAGCACTGTTTTTTTTTTTTTTTTCAAAGCGACGACCACATGTTTATACTCACAGGTCATTCACAGAAACAACGATCAGATTTTAATATTGCAAGTCGAGCGAATGGCTGATCAGACTTCAGACCTACCCCTGGTACTCTATGTACTTGTAGATCATCCCAGCGATGCCCATGGCCACGATAGCATAATACCATGAGGAGATAAACATGAGAGCCAGACACATACTCATGCCAAGGAACGACAGGGCCCTGTGGGCGAGACACATAAAGACTGGAATTATGTGTTTGCATAGGAGCAAAAGGAATTCTCTCATATGATGTGGTTAAATCAGCCTGAACTGAAACACAGCGGTGCTACTAAAACTGTAAAATATGTAAAGTGTAACAGAAAGTGTAAACAAATATGGGAACCGCTGGGGTTTGCCTTGACTCACCAGTGATAATACCTGAACCTCGGCCTCCAGTTTGGCGTGCGTAAGAGAGTCTGCACTGCACAGGCTAAGTTCACGAAGAGATAGCACATCAAGAAGAACCTGCAGCAGATACAAACACCGCAGAAATGAGGCTGCAGAGCAGAAACAGATACAGACATGATGCTGCTGATGAAACGGATGGAGCACGACTGTGTGAATCCGCTACAACACAAGAGATGAGTCGTGTGTGTGTGTGTGTGTGTGTGTGTGTAAGGCGTACATTGACAGGATGGGAGCCACCATGTCCAGGGAGGCGATGAGGATTCCCAGCTCAGCGATGAGAGCAGTGAGCAGCAGCGCCCACGTCGGCTCGCCGTTGGTCTTTCCATGACCGAACACCTGCGGGAGAAGTTCAGATCATTCACACACCATCTCTTCTCTGGTTTATCCATCATCTCAGAGAAAATTTTAAACATAAGGCAAATCATGAGAAGCAATATTTCAGGACTAGATGGAATGGGGCGTTTGTTTTGTAGCTGGGGTCGGACACATTAAATTGAATTGAATTGAATGTAAGCTTGATGATGACAATAAATGTTTTTTTGCTTTTAAGTAACACTTTGAGTTGTGTTTCAAAAATACTATTTCAATAACAATAGTGTTTGATTATAGACTGTCCCACCCTGAGGAAGGGAATGATGTTGTCCTTGGCAATGGCCTGCAGGAGTCTGGGAGCACCAGTGAGGGACTGCAGACCGGCGCCGACAGTGGAGAAGAAGGAACCGATGACGATGACCCACGGAGACGGCCAAGACAGAGTCCCAACCACCAAGTTTTTTCTCACGGCGTCACCAAACCTGCAAGTGCATGAGGGCTGGGTGTGACTGACCTCTGGGATCAAGATTAAAAATAAAGCAGTGTTTCCTCTGGGAGACATTTTAACTTACTTGTCCCGCAGGACGACTCCCTCGATGCAGGATCCAAACAGGACAACTGAACTTATATCTGAATGCAACTTTTCAAGGAGTTCAACGCAATTTAAGCACGTATTTCAAGATGGAAGGAGCTTGTGCACACATGAACACGCAGACAGAGGATACAAACAAGTGAAGTGGTGGTGATAGCTAAGATAGTTCCTACGGGGATCGACTTCTGAGCATCCCTGAGATCTCCAGATCTGTTGGAGCCTGCCATTATTCCTGCAACAGAAAGAAGGAAAGATGAAACAGACGATTTGAAGCTGTACAATACTGCCATCTGGTGGTTGCTTTAGGGGAAGGCTACAAGATGAGAAAAAAGCATTTACCATATAGAATCAACAGAGTTTTACATGAAGCTCAAAGAATAAAAATGATTAATATAAAAATAGAATGAAATTCTCTGCATTGTAACTCTGTTGTACCTGTAGCAGATGGAAAGAAGATCCCCACCAGGAGTGTGAACGATGTAGCAATGTCTGCCGAAACGTACATGTACAGGTTTTCCGCAGCACCGTGAGCGTCCACCGACTGCAGCCCTGCCTTGTCTAAGATCTCTCCTTTCATCATGTAGTCACCCCACATGTTATCTGCAGCAGGAAACACACATTCAGATGTCTTTATGGATTTACGGGAAGGCTACAGCTTGAAATTTGTACTGCAATCATATCAACAGATAATTTTGATTAGGGTTGGATGAAGCAGAAAAAAGGAAAAGATGTAGGCTTCAAACTGTAAGACATGGAGCTCCATGAAGAAGTTAAAGTTGAAGTTAAACAGAACTCAGTGTAATCAGGTGTGCTGCAGCTGGAAGAGACCTGAAACATGCAGGACAGTGGCACCCGAGGATATGAGTTTTTACCCCTGCCATAGGGGATCAAGAAAATTACTGGTACAATTTATTTACAGGAGCATCTCAAAAAATCATAACATGGAAAAATGTAGTTGTGACAATCACAATTTCCAGTAAAGAACACAGGAAAGACATTTTGATTTAAAATATTGCAATGAGCTTCAAGTGGAAGCTCAAGAAAAACAAAGGACTGCCGATTATTGTGAATGCACCTCCATTGTCACAAGGCCAAACTCTCAATACAAATGTTTGAGAACACATGGAAACTGAGAAAGTCTAACTTTTTGCCTGATATTTTTGTTTTTTGTAAAGCAAAATTAACTAAATGGAAAACAAAGGTGGGAGAGGTTCCACAGGTGGAGGAGTTTATATGTCTCGGGGTCTTATTCACAAGCGACGGGTGAAGAAATCGTGAAAATCATCAGCAGATGCAGAATGCAATCGACTCAAACAGAATTGTTGCAGTGAAGCTGAGCTTTGAGGCAAAGACCTCTGTTGGTTGTCAGCTCTACATCCCCACCCTCAGCTGTGGTCACGAACTTTGGGTCATGACTGAAAAGAGTTGGGTTTAGAGACACTAGCGGCTTAACTGAGTTTCTCCATTTCACCTGTTAGAAAATACCAATGACAGCATTATTTGCACGTTTTACCTCTTATAATCCCACTGCTCAGTCCAGGGATGCCCTGAATCTCTGTCACGTTGTTCTGGATGAAGTAGTCGTCACACTGGGCGCTGCTCATGTTTCCCGGCACGCAGAATCTCTCCCACAGCTGACTGGGCTCCGTGATGTTGCCGTTCACGACAGTCTTCGCGCACACATCGAAGAGATCTCTCACCAAGGTCCTGTTACCCAGCATGCAGATCCTACAGCAATAAAACAGTGACAATATGACAGCATTACGACGTAAATCGCCATTATATCCACTTCGAGCATCTTCATAATCATCACCATGGAGCTGTTTTGTATTATCACGGCCATCAATTCAGAGTTATTTGCTCACAATGTCATTGATGGCTGTGGAATGATCTGTGGCTCAAAATCACTTTGTGAGCAAGTAATTAGAAACAGATGGGAGCTGACACGGGAAAATATAACACGAAAACAAGGAGCATAATACAAAAATATGCAATGCATCTATGATACTCAAAAATTAGTGCTCTCTCGCCCCATTAAATTCTAATTCTACATGAAGGTTCCCCTTAATAACTATTACATGCTGTGAGGACAGAAGTTTATTACAGCAACACGTACGGGAACTCGGGTGGATGAGAGATGGATTTGATGGCTCCAGCGTAGATAGACACAATCGAGATGATGACACAGGCCAGAAAAAGGGAGGCCAACTTGTTGACATATTTGACTCCAACAAAAACCACCACAGCCATCAGGCTGAGGCATATTGAGCCGTATACGCGCATGTTGTTGAGCATGGCACTGTCGCTGCTTTGGGAGTCTGCGGTGTGAAAGATGGCAGCCTGAGGGACCAGATATTTCTGGAGAGGGAAGGATAGCGGAGTTATTACTTTGTGTAAAAATGACTGCAACTACATTTAGCTAGTGACAGGTAGCATGCAAATATGATGAGCAATTAAAGAAGAGAACAATGTTTGAACAGACCAGGAAGATTTCGATAGCCCCCAGTATGTACATGGCAGAGGCGAACGTGGTGCCCAAGTAGAAGCAGAGCCCCACAGCGCCTCCAAACTCCGGGCCAAGGGAGCGTGAAATCATGAAATAAGCACCTCCAGCTACAAAAGACAACAACAACAACAACAACAACAGTTCTATACATAAAGCTTGTAGAAATCCCTTAATCTGTGCTGCACAAAGTCGACACAAAATTAAATCTCTGTTGGCTCGGAGTGGAAAAATATTACATCAAAAGTTTCCCTTTTTTAATAAAATTAAAATCAAACAACACTAGAGTTGTGGTCAAACTGTTACCACTCTGACATAAACTACTCTACTGTTCTAAAAAGCTTCCCAAGAGCCTTTCAAATTGCCTGCAAATCCACTATTATAGCTTCACTTAGCCTTTCAGATGTAGAAAATCTTCTCAAACCAAATTCTGTAACCAAAACATTCATAGAACTGAAATATAAATGTAGGATCCCAAAACTGAACATAGTGACGACCCAAGTGATAACTGGGTGTCCAAACATTACCTGGAACGACACCATTAGTAGCGATGGCACTCATTGATATGGCCGTCAGCATTGTCTGTGAACGATAAAAAAAAAAAAAAAAAAAGCAAAATCAGCACAAATGATTCACATACGATGTACAAAGTCCTGGTGATCAAATGACCTTTTAAAAAAGTTCAGCATCTCTTTTAACAATATGATAATGGATATTTACTAGTTATACAATGCTAAATTTCAGGCATGTAGTGTCTATTATGTAACATGAAAAAGTACTTGGAAAGCAGTGCACTGGTGATTATTGACAGTATTATTGTAAGTCTGCTGTGTTGGTCGGTTATTGATGGAGTCACTCGTAAACTTTAGCTGAAGCCACATCAATAAGTTTGAAGTGAAACGCTGGTGCACACGTGTTATTAAAATAAGGTTGAATTAATCTGTAATTATTAAAAAACAGTCATTTCAACAAAAAGTGCTCCCATGCAGGAAAGCAATTATGCAGAACTCAGACTTACAGCTATTCTTAAAAGCCACAGATTGATGATCTTATGGCAACGACAAGCTGGCAGCAGCTGAGATATACGACATGCACGCAGACAGCTCTGACGAAGGGAAGCTAACACTTATGTCAGACTGAGAACAGATTAAAACTATGGTTGATTGAAAGCTCCAGCAAAGGCCAAAGGTACGAGTCTGCAATGGGAGAGACGGCAGCTCCTCAAATAATTTAATTTACAACAATAGAGACAGACCCACACATACTGTGTTATAAGAATCAGCAACTATTGCATTACTGCCAAAGGTGCTGGAGTTACATCAACACATTATTATTCTACTAACTGCAGGGGAAGAGGAGAAGAAGAAATGCACAAACAAACACCAATAGTGAGAAGTTATGTCTCGCTCCACTATCTCTCCATCCAGATCGGTCACAGTCTACAGCCGGCTGTTTATGTAACATGTGAACTGATTGATTGAATTTGCGATAAAAAGCCGACACGTCTCACACAGGGGGTGGAAGCAACCCAACTCGTGCAACGAGGTGCAGCGATGTGTGTGTGTGTGTGTGTGTGTGTGTGTGTGTGTGTGTGTGGGGGGGGGGGGGGGGGGGGGGGGGCATACTAACGCATGAGCAACACATGAGGACAATCAGCAGGGACTGTATGATGCCGGCCATGCCCACGATCCACGTGAGCCGAAGGAAGAGAATGACGCCGAAGATGTTCTGGAGACACGGCAGGTAGACGCCCATCAGAGTGCCCATGTTAGGAGACTGAGAGAGAGAGAGAGACAGAGAGAGAGGAGGGGTGAGCAAATAGAGAGGGGAGAGTATTGAGCATGACATTTCAGGAAACAAGTGCATTGATCATGAGTATAGATTGATGTACTTTTTAAAGGTCAGCCGTGTTATCAGCTCTTGGCTCGCATCAGACTCTTACATGGGCACAGTCTAACTACTGAGTGTACAAAAACACAGCCGCTCAGTCAACAAGCTTTAATCACTTGGTTATGGAAGCCGGGAGGGAGCCAGCCGAGCACCGTACGCTTGACTAAAACAGTAAGGCAGTGTTCCCTCGACTGCTGACCTTGGGGGTCTTCCTACGTGAGGCCTCGGCGCTCTCCTCTTCCTCATGCTCCTTGGCTCCCTGGGTGATGTTGGTGTAGTTGACCAGGCGGCTGAGCAGAGAGGAAACTTTTGGCCGGATGTCCAGCTCTTCCTGGGAGAAGAAGAGTAAGAAGTGAGGGTGAAGGTTCTGGAAATGATCACTCAGTAGAGCCGCTGGACAGTCGTAGCATCAAACCTCGAACAGCGCCAGGTTCCTGTCATAGAAGTCATTTTTCTTGCTTGCAGAATCAGGGCTGCTGAGAAACGGGCTGTCTTCCTTGTGATTCCCATGTCCTGTTGAATAAAAGAAGAAAACAGTAAACTTGAGCCGAACGAACGCAACGTGCTGGTAATAGTATGTGAAGTTCTGAAACACTCATTCAGCGCATGCAGATAGCATCTCTCACAACATTAGAGCCTTTTACTTTGCAAGCTGCTGATAGAAATTAACAAGCACTGATGGATGCATGATAAAAGAGCCATGAATTAGCATTAAAAATAAAATAGGATTGTTTGATTGCAAAATTTAAAAAGCATTTCATAATCAAATTAAAGATTAAAAGGATTGTTAAAAGTAGGGCATTATGAGATAAAAAATCCCCCATCGGGAAACTAATATCAACTGCAGCTCTTTTCCAGTTTTTACTGTTAATTGAAATATCTCATCGTCTTATCGCCTCCTCTTAGTGGTAAACACAAATCATGCCGGGAAAACTGAAGTGAACAAGTGAAAGTCACACCAAATGACAAAGCAACATCCAGGTGATAAACAGGCATATGATTAGATTTCACTCTCATTAAATTCTGCTTCTGAAGAAAAGAACCAAACACAGATGAGCACAGCGTCTGGGGCAATTACTGCAAGCGAAGCAGCGCCACAAACTTTACTGCACGCACATTAACACTCGGAGGCACACTCACACCTCATTACCTAGAGATTGCCTAACCTTGGGTTATTAGAGCATGTAAACTTTAACAGTGGCATTATGGATCCCACATTAATTTTCCAAGAAGGGAAAAAAAACAACAACAAAGAACTTACAAAGTAGGCACGGAAGAGGAAAGTGCTGTCAGCTGTGCAGAGGACACCAGCTCTGTGCACTGGCTGAACGTCAGCGGTGGTCCTCACTCACCTGTGTTCTGTGTCCCACTGCTGCTGCTATCACTGTGGGTGAGCATAGCCGTGCACCGTGTGCAGTCTGGTACACGCTGCTGTGAGCCTCACGGCTCAGGAAGCTGTCGATTACTATCCAGGACACCCATGCGCCCAGGGTGAATGCCCATTCACAGGACTGATCTCGCTCATAGAGCACACTGAGGGGGCGTTGGAAGGGGGAGGAAACATGCACAATCTAAACACGGACTTTAAAATGACTTGTGGACGTAATCTAACCTTAATTAAGAACGCCTAATCATACCCCCTGGATAATCTTTTAAACACGCCTTATCAATGTCAAGTTTAGAGGTCACTGGCTGAGTTAAAGGCGTCTCAGTGGACAACAGGATATTATATATTCATAACATGATTCTAATGTATAACATGCTGCCAGATCCCTAACAACAGGGACACAATGATAAAAAGAACATAGGCGCCTGAAATGCCTCAAAGCTTAAAAAATGTTTGCTGATAGGTGATAACCACACATTATGAACATCACTTGTGCAGAAAAAACTAAAACTTTCTTTTTCAGGTGGAAGTGAAGTGACAAATGGAAGCATGAAAGCCAAATTTCTGTCAAAATCCTCCAACTGAAGTGGAAAATGATTTTGATGAGTTGAAAGAAATTCCAACACTGTCCCCTACTGTTGGTAGTATATAACTACATATACCCGCATGTATGTAGTGTACACTCAATGACAGGTCAGGACACACACACACACACACACACACACACACACACACACACACACACACACACACACACACACACACACACACACACACACACACACACAGTTTGTTTTAGTCCCAAAATTGCTAATGCATCTTCAAATTGCTTACATTTAGAGTATCAATCGGTGAATTGTATGATGAAAACATGAAAAAAAGAAGAAAAACACCTGAAATCTTTGCTTCTCTGTTTCTCCTCAGACTAATGTGGGCAACAGTAAGCGGGTTGTGAGAACTCATCTTCAGCATAGTTTTATTGCTAATGATGTTCTGCTTGAATAAGTTAGGAATAACTTAGCTTTTACTGCCACATCACTGATATGCTCTGTTTTTGGGTCTGAGTATTACATGAGAAGATCTTCTCTTACTAAAACATTCCTCATTGGATAATATAAATCAAATTTCACTGAAAAATTGCAGTTTCTTTCTTCTATCATTTTACAGTTGGCTAAGTCGT
This sequence comes from Salarias fasciatus, assembly GCF_902148845.1. NCBI lineage: Eukaryota > Metazoa > Chordata > Actinopteri > Blenniiformes > Blenniidae > Salarias > Salarias fasciatus. The sequence goes on along the minus strand of NC_043745.1, from coordinate 13,062,874 downwards.
CTTTTTGGGTCTTATTTGCAGGCTGCTACTGTCTCACAGGCTACATGTTTGACACAGATTGTCTGAATGACGAGTCAGCATTAGCACAGAAAAAAGTTGCAACACCTACCAGCAACTCATTTCCCCTCAATCTGAGCCCTACGTCATTATCCTCAGGCCTAAAATAGTTCAACCACCAAGTTTTTTTTCCCGTTCTTTTTGGACAGCCTACACGGAACTCACTTTAGCTACAAGCGGGGGAGACAGTGGGGTTCTCTTGTTAATAACCTCACATTAAATGCTTAATTGAAAAGATTAAAGATTAACTGGCTTGTTATGAAGGCGGACAGGAGTCGTGCTGCGAGCGCAGAACAGTGGAGGCTCTACAGCAACGTGCACAGACATGTCATGTGTGCACGCCTCCAAATCCACTCGGAGCTTCACCAGAAAGATCAAACGCCGCGCTGTAGTACGAACACGCTTACAGAAGGGAGTGTCTGGGGAAGAATATAATTGTGGGCATTTAAGACTTTTCCTTTCTCAAGACTTTTCCTGCGTAGAATCAAGCTTGAAGTTTGAGAATGAAAAGTGTGCATTTTAACTCAAAGTCTCACTTCACTTCTGACAGCAGAAGTTTTATTTGACTGAAAGCAGTGATCTTAAGCCAGAAATAATAATACTGATGTCCACTCTTTAACTTTTCCTGTGACGAGTTAGTGACACTGAGCGCCTGAGCTAATTATAACGTCATGGCTTCAGACTGACAGCTTTATTTATTGACTCCTGAAAACAAAAACACTGACATGACTGGCTGCTACTAATTCTACACTTTAGTGACACTTAAACACAATATTCAAAAATATAAAGGAAATGTTTTGACATTGATATTGTTGTGTATTCACATCTTAATTCAGCTTTCCTGAACAGCTGTCAAATCATTTCAAAGTCGGAAAGTTTTGAGTTTCCTTTAAGGAAACTTCACAAAGAAAAAAAATGAGGAACCGAGATCTTTGTGTGGGTCCATCCATCAATCTTCTATACTTGATTAAAATTAGGATCGCAGGGTTTGATGGAGCTGGTGAATATGTGCGAGGGCTGGGCAGACACACACATACACACACATGCACACACACGCAGGGAGAACATGCAACCTCCCCACAGGCAACCCTCAAAGTTCTCGATTTGAAGTGAGTGTAATGAACCACTGTGGGGCCCTTTTGACTCCCTCAATGTTCAATTAAAACAAAAAGGAAAAAAGAAAAGAGCCTGCCGTTTTTAAAGCCGATTAGAAATGGAAAACAATATCACTATCCATTAGCTTCTTAGGGTTGACAAAAAGCCTCTTTTTGAAACTTCCTGTTTAATAAACATTTAAGACTTAACACTGAGAGAGGCACAAAAGTCATCCGGATTAGCTCACTCTGCGTGGAGTTAGTTGGCAACAAGTTTCACCTCATTACAAGTGACTGGAGGAGGTGTGCTTGTGTAAGTGTGCATGTGTGGAACAAAACAAAGTGAATGCAATAGACGAATGCATGCCCACTGCTCTTCCTTCTACACTGCGTTTCTCTCCTCAGCATGTCTGAATATGACCATGCAGCATCGCTGCTCACATGATATAAAGGTGAAAGTGTGAAAGTGTAAACGCCTGCTTCGATGCACCTGTTTGCATTAGAGCAGGTTTTTACAACTGACATATAGAGAAGGTTCTATTGTCTTTGCGCAGGATTTATTCAAGAGGGTTGATTCAGTTCTGTACACAACCACCCCACTGTTGCAGTGACAGTATCAGCTGGACATTTGCATGAATATATACATCAACTAACTGAAGAACTTCACTTATGCAAAACGAGCTAATGAAGCATATTTGGATCATCATCCTGTGCAGGTTCTTCCAGCTCTGCTGACGTTATGTGAATATCTTCCTTTCCTGATTCATTTCTCTTGAGGGGTTGAAGAAGTGCAAACTGAAGGCAGGATAAATATTACTAAAACTGCATCAAAACTAAAAGGCATCAGTCATTTTAGCTAATCAATATGCAAGAGTATACATGGCCGAGTAACATCCACTGCAGTTTATGACTTTGACAGCATTGCCACCATGTTATTTCATATTTGTACATTGGGGTTTGATATTATTTTCTGTTTATTTGGATGGAAATTTGTGCATAGACGCCAAAAACGTATAATTTCAAACAGATCCAAAATTTTATGATAGTAGAGGAAGCTTGAGAGAGGTAGAATAAAGCAGGGCCACTAAAAGCTCTTTAAAATCCTAGTATTAAATGTAGGTCCAGAGTTTCTATTGACTTTTTCAATCTCATTTTGCCATTTTGGCATATCAGCTTATTTCAGGAAAACAAGGCACGCTCTCCTCCTAAAACCACTGTTCTTGCAGTTTGCTGAAGTTGCACGGTTTCATTTAACTTTCCTCTCCTCCCTAGCCTGTGGCAAGAACTAATGTAATTCTATTACAGCGATAGGCCAACTTCAACTGTAATGGCTAAGTTTCATGTGGAGCTGACTCTGAAGAGAGCTGAGGAATGCTAACCTGCTGAGCCCCACAGCAACAGCGTATTAGCTCTGATGTGCACTAATGATTAGAGGAGATGGCAGCTCAGTCTGATTACCTCAGGGGGTAAAGGTGGGTGTGAGGGGGTGCATCGAACACAAGGAACTAAACGGGGGTGTCCGTGTTTGGAAAGCAAATGGATAAACAAATCTACCGCACTCATGGTCCAGGAAGTATTCTTGTAACTATATGTGTAAATGAGCAGAGTCCGTACATGTGATTTGTACTTATCGATTCATGGAGAAATCACTAAAGCACCACGTTTGCTGTAACCTTCGTCCTCGATGAGTTTCGGGCCACACGGATCAGGATCCTCACTGACTTTTCACTCTTTCTCTATCTGTTCATAATGTTGCTCACCTGTTGCCATTTCTCATTTGACAAGTTGTTTATGTTCAGGATTGTGAATAAAATATGGGAATTGCAAATCACACAATCTTGGGTCAGGGTTACACCCAGCGTTTTGAGAATTTCATAATGCAGTGACACCAGAGAGTGTTCAGTGGGTAGAAAGCAGTCATTCAGCTGAATAAGACTCATGTGTCTGGCTCATTCATCCATTGAGTTGCACAGGTTTGTGTCAGTTTCAAACAATGATCCTGATAGTGTTGTGAAATATCAGTAGGTCAACACTGTTACGTGTTGATACGTCACATTGTACTGATAAATGCCACCATTCAGGTATCGTCTCATATTATAAAACAGCCAACAAGTGGCTTCCTGGTTGCATAAGTGAAACACACCAGGAGGTTACAACCTTTGTGACTGAAGAGCTGACGATATTTTCACCTAATAATAAAATGTGCCTGGAGCCATTTAACATGTTTGGTTGCATAGTTTTAGTAACTCTACATGTCAAGCTGCATCTGATGTTCAGTTTCACAAGAATGGAGACATTTCATTTGATTGTTTTTGAGCTTTTATAGACATTTCAGCAGTTTTAGTCATTTCAACTATTTTAGAAATTACAGCAATTTTTCTGTTTTTCCTATTTCTAGCCATTTGAGCTGTTTGGAATATGTTCCTTTTTAGCTTTTCTGGTGATTTTAGCCATACTGGTAATTTTGGTAATTTTAGCCATGCCAACTTTTTATTTGCATATAATTGTGAGAAAGTTTCTCAGAGCCAGTAAAACTACAAAGGCTCCAGAGTCGCTGTTTGTAGATGTTAAGCTGAATCATAACAACGCCAGTGTTGGATGCCTGCAGAAACATTGGAGCTTTGATTTGATGTGCAGACAACCCTGCTTTCGTCAAAAGGCTTTAAAAAATAAAATGGAAATCTACCATTCCACCGAGGCTTGCCTGAAAGCTTATACAGAATATATTTAAGAAAACACTTTTCCTGGAATAGTGTCAGAGCACAGTTAGTGTTTACAGAGTTACAGGCTTCAATTTGGGGAGTCATTCTTCAATCTGTTGATCGAGATTAATAGCATTTCTTGATCTTTATCGACCATTTCTGTTGTCGACAGTAAACTGACCTTCCTGTCAAATGACACCTGGCCGACTCAGCTGGCTTTAAGTACCTGTTCTGGAGACCGGAGACGTGCAGCGCAGTACATGCAGCAGTCAGTGCTGCTGCTGGATATTTAGCTGCTCCTCCTTTCGCCCTGTTGTCTCTCTCATGTGAATGAAGTGACTGAACCAAAATAACTGATGATTACATGGCAAGAGCTGCATCAAAGGAAATTATGTGACACATAATCAAAGCAGTATCACGTTTGCAGTGATCTTAGAAGAGTATTAAAAAGATCAAAACTCAAAAGGTACATATAATTTTTAATTGACTCTGGCAGATTGCAAACACAACAGAAGCTGAAGCATTTGGCATTTACTAAAAAACCCTATGCTCTCCAAGTAATTCAAAAGAGCTGAACTAAAGATAAACCAAGTACCATAATACACATAACTGTCATTATTTACACAGCGTGCCTTTAAAGATGTGCAGCATTGTGCGTTGATTTTGTTGTAATTCTGTCATCAGCTCCACATTTCGTGTTTATCTCTGGAAGCCTATCAGAGAGAGGCATCCCAGATAGCTCGACAGAAATGATCGCCTTGTTCTCCAGAATTAGAGAGGCAACACATGGCGAGCTGGCAATGTTCTCCAAATAAACCAGTCGTTACATAAACTCCCCAGGACCTGCCCAGTTTGACAAACTCGCACCGTATGGCCACATCATTTCCCCCAGTGGGAGGCACGGTACAACTGTTACTCTCCCCAGAAACACAAGAGGAGTTAGTGGTGGAGCTCTCTCTTGATTAATGTTAACAGTGGATCAATTCGCTGTGCATTGTTGAGACACACATCCGCTGAAAAGGGCATTTAAGTGTGGTAGTTTTTGTTTACTCTCTTTTACTTTTAATTGATGTGCCTTTATGTTTTTATCCACTGAAATGTGAAAAACTGCATAAAAAAGGAGGCAAATCCACTGAAATCCCAACATCTCAAGGAACTATTTGTCATCCATGTAAGGTTGACACAAGATGAATTCCAAAGAATAGTTTCTTTCAGGCAGCTTGATGGGTCAACATGTTTCCTGTCATGTGACACAGCTCCCATCTGCTCATCTCATCTCAGCTGATCGCAGGGCAAACACAGACTCTACAGATAAGTCCCACCAACTGGACTCTAACTGGGGAATGTTAACTACTATCCCACCCTGTAGCCCTTATTAGGAACATGTTCACAAACTTCAGAAGCCCATCCATCCATTGACTTTGTCCAGTTCAGGTTGTGGTGCACTGGAGGCAGTCCGAGTCAGGGAAAAGGTTTACATATTTTGAGATTTTGTTAGTTTAGCTGTACAAACAAAGGCAACAAGTCTTCAATTATGGTAGCATCGCCAAGCTCCACCTCTAAAGGCTGTAATATAATCTGATTTTTTTTTTTTTTTTTTTTGCTGTAGCAGCAAGAGAGCAAAAAAGAAATGGTGCAACACACATTTCCTCCCTGAAATCTAAATGCTATTTCTAGCTCAGAAGTACTGGCCTCTTACAAAGCTCTCAATGTTGTTGGTGCTGAACAGTGCTGACTTTACAGCCCGAGACAGAGTCTGCACTGTGTCACTTCCTCCGTGCTCCTCACTGCGACATGCAACATGTAGCACAGCCCAGCACACCACTCCCAGGATGAACTCATGCAGTGTGTGAGCCGGCTTTTTCCACAGTGACCACTCTCCCACCCACTTTCACCTCCAAGGAAATCTAACGACGCATATTCTTGGAATATTGACTTTCCTCCATTTAGTGTCTGATTCTGGTAAATAGAATACATAGATTATTAACATAAGACTGGATTTGACACAAAACAGCAGAAGTAAAACGAGTAGTTATTTATGTGTTTGTTTTTCAGTTTGAACTTTGTGACACTGCATGAACTTCCCACTAAACCATGACTCCTTGCTTCCTCTCCCCTCTTGCACCCTCCTCCGACCTGCAACACCCTGCATTCACCCCTGCGGCCCCCCATTATTGTTGTTGTTCTCATACTTCAGGAAGCTCTCCTCGGGTAGGTTAGTAAGAATTATGACTGCAGCAAGACGGGGTTAAAAACCTTCAGGCTTGTGAAGAATTTTCCCAAAAAACCTTGAGGGTTATTTCAGGACAGCTGTTTCTTTCTTCTCTCTCTGTCGTCATAACTGTTTGTGCTGAGCGAAGTTCGGCTTAGGTAACACTCAAGCCACTTTTGACAGTAGCATAAAAGCTCGAACTCGCATTAAAACTACGCATGAATGTCACGAAGCAAGACGGGGTGACTTCCACGCATTCCAGACATCTACAAGCCAGCAGCTGGGTCAACATGTGCTGAGGATCTGTCTTGTTACGCTTGGCGTATCAGTCCATTTTAAGCCCCGGGCTCACTGAAGCGCGTCTCATCTCATCTACATGGTAATGTTTTCTTGCAAATTGATGCTCTCACGTATTTATGCCCAACCACGCAGCAGAAGCACATGTCTCCCTTACCCAGACAAGTGGAGTTCACTTACAGAAAAAAAAACTCAGACACTCATAAGCAACATGGAACTCTAAACTCCTCTCAGATTTCACTTACAGCAGTTTACAATGAACCACTGGAAAAATGAAGGTTGGTTTATAACTGTGACTTTGATCAGCCAAGCTTTTAGTGTTTCATTCAAACGCCACGCCTATAATATGTGTCTTTTATTAACACAAACTCTATTTCCCAGTAGGCTCACTCCCTCAGCCCACACAGACCGACTTTGCTCTCACATAATCCTGCCCCGGGGCTACAAACTCCTCGCCGCTCTCCTTGTCTTCTCTCTGCCCCCCTCCTTCCCCCTTCACTGTTCCATGAGAGACCAGCCCCACTCCTTCTGCGTCAACACTGTGAGAAACACAAATCCAGGCGGGTGATAGTGTGAGGCACGCCGAGGCAGACGAGTGAGGACGGAGAAATCCAGTCCTCCCTGTGAAAAGACATCCTCCTCTGGTACAAAGAGAGCTTCATCTTTTGTGCGTGGAAGCACTTGAGGCCTTTTTCTTGTCGGAGCAGTACCAACCCCACCCCCTTTGTTTCTTTCCCCCCTTGGTTCTCACCCCTCTCATTGTTTCCCCTTTGTTGCTTGGCGTTCCCTAAGTTGTGTGTCTATGTGATCAGATTTGTTCAACAAGACGGCGAAAAACCCTTTTGGAATGATAAAACAGGAAAGCGTTTCTCAAACTTTACCTAAAGTGAGCTGTCAGATCCAGAGCTAATCTACTGTCTTCTGGCCGTGAAGAATTACCATGGTAACCATTCAAGCAGCTGCCCATAATACTCTCAAGAGAAAAACCAATCTCAGCCACAGTCTGCTGGGTCCAAAGCTTTTATGATATCGCTTTTAAGAAACTTTCTCAACTCTAAAACTTTTTTCTTTTCTTTTTTTTTTTATGCAGGCCATTTTTGTTCAGTCAGAGGGATAAAGAGCAGAGTGAAAATTGTGGGACTCACCATCAGAGCTGACAGTGTCCTGATGATCTGGGTAGTCCTGTCCAGTGTCCCTGTAATCAACCCAGTTAATCCCCTCCAGGCTGTCGTAGCTGGCCTGGGCCTGATCCTTCACCGGCACCACTGTGAAGTGAGGCATGTTTTCATCACTCTGCTCTGCGCCTCAGCTCAGACTCACCATAGCAGGCTAGCTGCTAGCCAGCCTCAACTCAACTCCCACTAATGGCAACTACATTCCACTACACTGCGCTCACTTCCTCTGGAGGCTATTATCATACACTCCGCCCACAAACCAGCCTCTCCTGGGTGTTTCTTTTTTTTTTTTTGGGTGGGAATTGAACTGAATAGGGAAGCATTTGGAGGGACACTCACAACTCATCCCCACTCCCCTGGTGAAGGGCTGACCTTTAGGGCACGGCTTTCATTAAAGAGTGAGCGGCGGTTACTGCCGAGTCAGGCTGAGCGCAGGGTGACCCCCTCCCCAGGGTGCGTGTGTCATGATGACAGCTAACAGAGAGGTCCTTGTCTGTTCAAGGTTCACACAGGCTTACCTCTGTGTGTGTGTGTGTGTGTGTGTGTGTGTGTGTGTGTGTGTGTGTGTGTGTGTGGGTCTGTCCCAAAACACACAGACAGCAACGTGGCAGCCTGGAAAATAATCAATCTTAGTGAAGTGGAAGCACAGAGTGGAAACCACTGGAAAAAAGAGAGAGGGGGCGGGAAAAATTAAACTTGGTCACAATATGAGGAAATGGAGACACTGTCCAGCCTCGAATAGAGCGCGAATGTGAACAGCTCAAAAATTGGGTGTTATTTAAACCTTAATCATTCGGAATCCATCCTTACTTCTCAAGGATGTTACAGTATCAATGGATGATTTAACATTATCCTTTCAAAAGGTTATTTTAAAAGTACGTGATTCTATACTTCTGCACAGAAATCTGTGATACTGTATCCCTGCAGAGTTTGTTGTGTGGTAAAACTCTCGGTTGAGAGTCAAACTTTCTCAAGGGAATGATGTTTGAAGACCCCGAAGAAGAGTATTGTGAGAAAAAAGAATCCAAATATACCTTGAAACAACAGGTGCTTGATTCAGTGACCATATGAAGTGAGACAGATTGTATAAATTTCTTGCTGTTAAAAGTCATGAGGAAAGACTCAGTCATGAATTACACTCATATTAGTGAGAGACGGTCAAGTTACAACCTTCTGTCCTCTTTAAATGTATAATTAAAAGACAGCGAATGAAAGAAAGAAAGAGAAAAGCAAACAGTTCACTAAAGTCTTTGCAACCAAAATGGAGTAGTAGCAAGTTCTGAAACGGTCTTAAATAGACTCTAATAACAGCCTTTCTGGCGTGTCTTTGATTGACTGCTTTTTGTGGTTGTAGACGAGTTTCTATTCTTGGAAAAACTGCGAATAGTAATCTACAAAAACCCAATGGGTAATTTAGTTGCTTGTTGCTTGTTTGCAATGGGTGTACAGTGAAGGGCTTCTGCGCACTTCGCTGTAGACTTGTCAAACAAGCTGCTAGTTAGAAACCTTTTATTCCACTGTACAGGGTAAAAATGAGGACAACACTGGGAAGGCAAGAAGAGAGGCTGAAGAAAATTAACAAACAATTGTCACTGCAAAACAACAGCAACACATGGCTGTGTAATTCCACCTATTTATATTAATTTGATGTTATAATATTAGAAGCCTTTTCTTAGAATACTACCCAGACAGAAACTGTTAAAAAAAATTCTGAAACTGTCTAAAATATCTCATCATCTGTACATATAAAAATCTTGAAATTCAGTTTTCTACTTGCTTGGATTCGAGAGCTTCAATCTGTTCACATATACACAGAGAATCAATCATGAAAAAGAATTAAGTCTTTCTGGCCAGACCATCCAACCCCACACTAATTACTCCTTTTGAGGGTTTTTTCTTTCTCTTTTTTCAGCAGCCCTGTCCCACGGTAAGGCTTATTGCCCTCCTGTTTTCTCTGTTCCCCCCTGACAGACTCTGACACACCAGCTTTCCCCCACCTCCGTCTGACTTCCAGACTTGGCAGCACAAAGCACATGAGTAGCGATGGACAATGTGAGGTTATTTCCTAACCCATGTGGCGCTGAGAAGAAGAGAGGGTCAGCGAGCAGCAGGCAGGCAGACCCTGACGCAGCCTTCTCTTCCACCACGATTACTCAGTCTGCTGAAAAGATGTGTGAGCGGGAGGGGCAGGTTCCAGGAAGCGCGAGGCCAAAAAAGGCTTGTTTACAGCACAGGAAAGGACTTGAGGATCTGGGAGTAAAATGTACACCAAGGTTATGGATGTTTTTTTTAACCTGTTTTGGACTGATGCTACAAACTGCTTCTCCCGACTTTAACTATACAAAACACAAAATATGAACTTCTTTGAAATTTCCCTTTATAAAAGTTAAATTCATTCATTACTCACTTTTTTTAAATCTTCCTTTCTTGCGGTTCCTTTCGGTCATTTCTTTCGTCTACTTCTGAGTTGCAACTGAGGTTTTGACTCACTAGATGGCGGCATTGGAATATCTAACGCCACGAAGAAGTTTCGTTTCTTCTCAGCTTCTCTGGCAACACCTTACTGATATCAATCTACAGCAAACAGAACAGAGTGAAACCAGCATTTTGCAGGGTGTCTTCCTGTGTTTGCTTTGGAAAAAAATTTCACAGTTGGCAGGCTCTCTGATGGAAGACGTGATGTGCAGGTCATGCATGATATTATGAGCTTAAGGAAGAATATTAATCATAAATAAAATTCAGAAAACATAAGAAAAAGATTTTATTGACTTACTGTATGTGGAAAATGTTTTCCTCTATCCATACACTGATAGAATGTAATCACTCATGCGCGTACTGATCATACATATTGGATTATGTAATGGGGCTCAACTTTGTGCACATGCCAAGAAAAGTGGTTCTGAAGCCAAAAAGTATTTCAAACAAGTACGGTAGCTCCACAGCTCATGCTCACATGTTTCTAGTTATTCTGCAATCATAGAATACCTTTTTAATGGAGAACTCAGATCATATTTTTTTTCATGTTGAATTAATCACATAAAAAAAAAAAGATTTGAAGTAGTCATTTTGAGGTACTTCTCAGATTCTGTTGGAAACATTTTTCCCACAGTCATCGCTCTAAAGCCTCTTGAGATGGGTTCTGCAGACTGAATGAGGGGATTTCTCTGCATTTTGAATGAATGGTTCTTAGCTGTATGCCTAACTCTAATTGGTTGTGAAAGCCAAGCAGCCTTTGTCTTTCTACCAATGACACTGATTAGGATTTTCTAATACTGTGCCTGTGGGCACTTAAGTCAATCCAATTACCTTTGGCTGCCATGATTAGCTTGACGTGGCCCCGGGGGCCCTTCCACTTTGTCTGCAGCAGTGAAGATCTGGATCTTGGGATGCTGAATGCCACAAAGCCTGGCTCCTCTGGTTACTGAAAGGTTGGCCTTGGTAATGCATCATCCTTAAAGGGGTTTGATCTGTCTCTGCAACTCCACTGAAAGTCAGGTTCTGTCTGCTTTGAGCAAAGCACGGTCCTGACTATTAGTGTACAATACATAACATTTCAACTTTTTGAAAATGTGGTAAAAAAAATAAATACTGATATTACAAAAAAAATACACCTACTATTTCTTGAGATCAGGCCCTATGGCGGTGTAGCGGTCGGTACTTCTGCCTCACGATGAGAATATCTCCAGTTTGAGTCCAGTATGTGGGTTTTCTGTGGGGACTCTGATTTCCTAAACCACCTTTCAAAACAGACATTTCAGGTTAACTAGTGACTCTGAATTGATGGAAGGTATGAACGCGAGTGTGTGACTGTCATTTTCAGCTCCAACTCCATTCGGTCTTGAAATACAGGAGCACGAAAGAGGGATGGACAGATCAAAGTGTTAAAATAAATGAATACATTTAGAATGTGGAATAAGGAGAATCACAGCAACATGTATAAAGAAAGTGTGGGTGGGGGCAAAGAAACATAAAAATGACAAGTGAATTTAGATAAAGACTTCAGGGGTTTTATTATCTATTATCTAAAAAGGCTTTTGCAATCTCCTTCTAGATGTATGTAATCTTCAGCCCTTCAGGTAGCTCGGTGATACAATCTAATACAATTCTCAACAAAATATAAGTCCAAACTGTTGTTTGTGAAAATGTTAATTTTGCATTAACAATAGGTGATAAAGCCTCAACCATCCAAAGCTGACAACATTCATGAATTTAATGTAGAATTCTTTCTTCTTTCTTCAATATTCGCCCATTTTACATTAAATGAGCTGAAGGTGAAAAGTGGTCTGTGCTGGAAAGTTGTGGAGTTTTGTAGACAGAGCGTCTTCTAGGAAAGGAAAAAAGTAGCTTTTTTAAAGCTTTTTCTTCAGTTCTAAAATTATACTGTTCTAAAACTAGCAGCTGTGAGGGTACGAGGGTGTATTTTCACACATTGCATGGGTGACTTGTACATCTTTCTATGCGTCATTAATACAGAACCTTCAAAGTTTTTTTTTTTTTTTTTTTTCATGAGATGATGCCAAACCACATCTCACACACATTCCAACAGCACGGCTCCTGAGCAAAATAATCCAAATGCAGCAGTGAGCTGCCTGCAGTCCAGACCTGTCACCCACTTGAAACATTTGGCACATCATAAAATATGGCAAAAGCTGTTGAGAAACTTAAAATGAAAACCATAATCCACTGTCAAGACGTAATAAGAATGTATTTCACTTTGGAAACGGCAGCTGCTGGTCGTCTCAGCTGCCAAACACATCCAGACTAATACTGAGAAAACCGATGGATCTCAGGGAGAAGAATCCCAACTTTTTTATTTCTAGGTGGCTGTTAAAAAAATCAAAACACTGAGTTTTCAGATAAAATTCATTTGAGTGCTTTTGATCCTTAATGTGTTTTTAATTTGATGACACACACACAAGGAATACATTCTAAATACTTAAAGGAGAAATCTAGAGAAATGTTCTAAATGTAATGAAAATGCAAAGAATTCAAACTGTTTCTTGTTGTTTTTTTTTGTTTGTTTTTGTTTTTTTCAGTGAGTTTCAGATAGTGCAGTGACAAGAACTGACAGAATTGGACTGACTCAAGTCTATTGAGTCTATTCAGTCTATTTAAAGAAATAACATGATTGATAATAACGCATGCACTGTATTTACAGCTGATTTGTATTGAGTTTTGTTTTATAATTAACCATCAGCTCATTTTACAGTACCGAATCAGATAGTCATTTTGGTGGTTGCATTAAATTCTAGCTTACAGTAATGGTGTCACATCAAAATGCCATTTTGATGTCATGATTTGATTGCAGTGATTGAGTTGAGAGGAGACAACACAGCAATGAGATCTGAGCTGATCTTAGCATTAGCATCAAAGCAACAATGTGAAGGTGAGTCTGCAAAAAATACAAACCCTGGAGGCTGCAAAATGCCACAAATAAAGAAGATGTTACTGTATTTTGCACCAATAGGCGTCTTAAAAGACAGCATATTTTTGGAAAAAAAAAGTTTGATCAGATTTATCAGAATAACATTTATTTGAACAAACATTTCTTGTTTCTGTTTTCTACTCATATAAACTAAACAAAGACATAAAATGCTGCTGACGCTCCATGAGAGCCTAAAAAAGTCATCTCAGTTAACCTTGTGTGATGATCAAAATGTAATATATAATTGCAGCTGTAGTAATAGTGCAATCGTCTGTGAGGGTAGCAGAAGTTTGCCATTGGTTGTTGAATATGGACCCTCAGCACCATGGACAGAGCCTGAAGGAACTTTAACCCATTTTGAATCCCGAAAGGCTTCCTGTGGATCATCCTGTCCGCCATAACATGATGGTGGTGAAGCTTCGTTTCAGTCAGGGCTGCATCCAGTGAGCTGAAAGATTAAACATTCAACCCATCACCATTCTGGCATCAAAAAAATGATTTGGTAATCCAATTAGCGTTCTATCAGTGCACACCAACACTGAACTGAGCAGGGCGTTTAGAAAACCACACTCCTCCTTTACAACTGCATGGTGGGAATTTGAGAGAGGTGTTTTCACAAAACCAGCAGGGCTTGTCAGTAGTTTCATCCCAAGTTGTTGAACAAGGTTAGCTAACGGGCAACAACACAAAACACTAGTAAAGCCAGATGGATGTCATCAACCCACGCTTGATCAACTGCAACTGCCTCCACTGAACTTTGTCTAAGTCAAAGGCTTCATGCTGAACCTGGAGCCATGAAATTTGATCCTCTGATGTGAGTTCTTCTTACACTGTGAGGCACATTTCAAAAAGCATTGCGCCGTCCCATCGATGAGGAGCGTGAGCTGAGTTACATCCTCATGAGACAAGTTATTTTTCACACAACTGACTGCAACAGTAATCCTGCTCCATCTCCTGTGCTTCTTTATCCAGTTCGGGGTCACGTTGTGCTTTAGCCGATAACAGCTAACAACACAGGACAGGTCACCAGCAACTTTACAACACTTTGACTGCTTTCGTTTTTTTTTTTTGTTTTTTTTTAACCTAATCAGAATTAAAATGACCATTGAGTCAGTAGATATTTTACTTACATCCAACATTCCTGGATACTGCAGAAAGTGGTACGCCTTTCGTAGTTTTGTTTCTCTGCAATAAATAAACCCGAAGAGTAGCTTGTACCCCTGCAGTGACTGGCAAAGACACGGTGTTGGGAAACTTTATCATATAGCACTTTTACATCTCCCAGGTTATCTGTTATTACCTTTCTGTGCCCCTCAGCCCATAACGTGTGTGGATCACTACTCCCGGACCAGACGCCCCGGCTGAGTATATAAATCTGTCTGATAAGGAAACGGCTCAGATAACTTATCCCGATGACTCTCCTAACACAAACTTAATGCACAGGCTGTGTCTTATCACAGGGATGCAGCGGCAAAGCAGGAGAACTCACACTGATGTGGAATAAATGACATATCTAATGATATTTGGGAGGGAGTGTCAAAGTTAAATAGAATCTGTGTCAAAAGTGCAGAGTCATATTAGGATCATCAAGTTCACCTGTGTCAACAGATGAACTGTTTCTCACAACGTATAATGGCGTCTGCATCATGGTTACTATGATTCGACTGCTGAAATTCAGCATCATGCAGAAAGTTAGTGTGATGCTTAAAGGTATAGCCATATTGCAGATGTACACACACACACACACACACACACACACACACACACACACACACACACACACACACACACACACACACATACAAAAAACACACACATAAACACACACACACCATCCTCTCAGGAAATCCACTGTTGATGGACAGGATAAGAACAGCACTGAACCCTTTCTTTGACAGATTGCAGACCAGGAACCGGCACAAACAGGATCTGAAACGAGAGCGTAAAAGAGATACAGAGAGAAATATGGGGGGGATGGACAAATAGGAAAAGGGAGCGGAGGGAAGGAAAGTTAAAGAGGAGTAATGAATCAGGGATCTACAGAGGGTGAGACGTTAATGTAGGCGTGGGGGACTTTAAACGTTTTCTTCTCAGTCACGACAGGGCGTTTGTGCTCGATCCATCCCGCTCTGTTTTGTCTTTGGTGTCAGCCGCCCAACGTCATAACTTCTGTACTTTTCAGCACAGCGCAGTGATAAACAACGATGGTGGCCAGAAGTTTAAACCACAATCCCATTTTTATGAGTTCCACTAAAAACAGTTCTGTGCAAAATCCTGCAAATCCTTCTTGAAGTAAGTGAAAAGTCATCGTTTTGACGTCCATTTGAAGCACTAAACTAGAAACTTACATCCATCATAAGTCTACCTAAACCTAACATGTCTTTTTTTTTGTCAACTTACTGCAGTGTTTTAATGTGACAACCACTGAAAAGTTAAATAATCTGAACCCTCCTCACAGATAACTTTCTCCAATGCTTAAAGATTCGCTCCTGAGAAGTGCTCAGGAATTCTTCACCACTGGACGGCCAATGCAGTTTCTCACAACCCAAGCAAGATACACAAGATGTTTCAGTGGTTGCACAGTTATTCTTGTTTAGTTTCAACATAAAACGGGAGGCAAAAAAAGTCAAATGAGAGTCAGATGTTAAGTCCAGTGCATGAATGGGCAACTTCGATCCTCGTGAGAAGCACAAAAAAGTCATCCTGAGTTAAAGAGGACAAATTATGGCAAAGATTTCTCATGGAAGGATTTAGAAAAGATGCACAGACTTTTTTCCACTTCTGATTAACTGACCCAACTCCATGAATCACTGTTGAAACTGTAAATTGATTTATTGTGCAAAATTGTCTTTTCTTTTTTTTTCTTTTTTTTTTGGGGGGGGGGTGGGGGGGTGGGGGGTGGAGTGGGGGTGGGGGGGTCACAAAAGAAATTACACTGGAGCTGCATATGCCCATTCATTTGAGTAATGTGACACAAGTATTAAGATGGATATTAGGAGGCTTCTGGACAGACAGATGAACTACAGACAGATGGAATCCACAAAACATAAAATAATATGGGAGACACACAAAGTAGACTAGAATAGAATGGAAGTGCTTCACAGGGAGCATTAGGTCAATTAAGAAAATCTAAAATCAACAAAGCCATTATTATAAGAATGTCAACATAAATTACTATAGTAAATATGATTTAAAAGAAAATCAGCAGCTACATAAACTAATGCTGATACAAGTAGAAGTGTTTTTAGCTGCTTTTAGCTGCTGTCCAGAAAATCGGCTTTTAGGTGAACAACAACAGAAAATTTACTTTACTTTTTTGGATTTGTTCATAATATTTCATGTAAAGAACATTCAGCACAGCAGCATTGGCCTGGAAGTAGCTGAAATACCTAAAAACAAATAAAGCTGATTATTCTTGATAAAGTTGCTAATCCATGAAGTGACTACTAGGAAGTTACACTTTAGAAATCAACTCTGATTAAACGCAATAAAATAACATAAGTGCATACAGAACATATATATTTACATAAACGTAAACTGTCTCATTAAGCAAGGACAGCAGGTATTGTGGAGGAGACTTTAAATGCGAAAAGTCCTCTGTCTGTCAGAACAGCGAGCCAGACTTCCTCTCCAGGATGTTGCTGGATGATGCATTTCCTTCTGAATGATTAAGACTTTATAACAATAAACTACAAGTTGCACTTCACATGATCCTCAGTGTCACACCCATCCACATCATTCTATCTCATAACTTGGTTCACTTTGAAAGATGATTCCATCCCACCACTGCAGTTGTACCATGATGGCAAAAATAAATAATTTACTAAAGTAATTAAGTGCTGACATTTAACGAGCTTATTATGTTACTTATGTGGTCTGTGAAAACAGATTAAGCAGCTGTTTTTTCTCTGCCCTTTCCACATAACTATTATTATCATATTAAAACTAATTTCATTCTTCAGCAACTTGATTAATTTTTGCTTAGTCACTCATTTCTCCCTTTGTCATTAGTCATAAATAAATTAAAGAACACTAACCTTTAAATATCTGTGCACCTTCTTCCAACAACTGACATTTCTTCTGTTGAATTAAGTAAACATCAGCAGGGCTGCTAACTCACTCATTAGGCCTGAGACCAGGGTTGCCAGATGTTACTGGAAGCTTGTAGCTCAAATACAAGATCAAACTTGTCATATTTCTAATAAAATTCAGAATAAAAATCAGAAAGTCTTTCCATGCTCTATGAAAAACTTGTCAGAAACACACAAAACTTTGCAACAGCATTAGATAACCAAAGGAAAATATGGTTTTTCAAACCAAATAGGCAACATACTTTGCTTCCTGTCCTCTTCCTGTTCTGTTTTTGATGGCCATTACTGTCTTCATGTTTTATCTTGAATATTTTCATTTTTAAAGAACAAAGAAGGACAGAAAAAAAAAACTTCAAAATTGTGTGAGAAACAGTCCAGACTATTTCTATTACTCTGGTTGCTATTCTGGAAAGTGTTGCTTTCTTCACCCTCTTCTGAAGGTTGGACCCATATCTTCTCAGTGTCGGCCGGCATCATGTTGTATCCAGCAGAGGAGAGTCCAGCAGAAACTCTAAACATGCTAACACCCATCTGTCCATCCACCTTCTGTCGTGTTTTAATCCGACCCAGGGTCACTCCAATCCCAGCTGACGATGGGCGAAGGTCACCAGTCCGTCACAGGATAAACACAACCGCACACAAATTTACATTCGCAGACAACTGAGTCACCAATTCACTTCTCAAATATTGTTTTTTTTTAAGTGACTTTATCTTAAATCAATTGGTATTTCACAGTTTGACCAAGAACAAACTCAAGACAAAACAAAATTGGTGAGATTTTCAGGTTTTGCAGTTTCTTCATTCCTTTGATTATGACTCATCCCTCAAATATTTTGTCATTGGTTGATTATTTTGTTTTCTGGCTGAAATACAGATAAGCCTTTTATAAATGCACAGTGGATGGTTTTGGTTATAGAATGGGCATTTTTATCAAATGTTAAAAGCTGTGTGTGTGCTATAACATTATGATCATGGAACAAAGCTACACTGTGGTTTCAAATGTCCAACCGTTTTCTCAAATAATGAAATACTGGAGTCTGTTAAAAGATTAAGAGCAGAAATAAACTTTTACCCATTTACAAAAAACTCAGGAAAGTTTATCCCGAATGAATCGAGTTCCTTGATTACTTTGTCTCTGCTTTGTTCTCGATCCTCTTGCAGCTTCCCAGAGGTGTTGAAATGCGCCCTAATGCAGCGTCACTGCTCCAGGCTGCATTGTGAAATTGGCTTATTAGCAGAGAGGGAACAGCTGCTTCAGTCTTCCGTGTAGGTCACCCTTGTTTGGGCAGCACCCGCCATCCAACACACACTCACTCAGTTTTATCATGAACATAAGGAGAAGGAAACAGACAGGATGCAGTTATGCATGTAAAGTTTAAATGGCTGAACATGCGTAGATGTCTTGGCTGTGGTTCCAGTGGATTAGCACTCTCACCTCATAATGAGATTGTTCCTGGTTCAAATCCAGGTTAGGCTCGGTGGAGTTTGTGTGTGCTTCGGGTTTTCTCCAGGAACTCCTTTCACAATCCAGAGTCATGGATTTAAAGGGAGATTGGGGATTCTAAATTGCCCATATGTAAATATGAGGATGATGGAAGCTTGCTGGGAGCTGGAGCCAGTTCCAACTGAATAAGGGAAATTATTACTGGGGTTCAAGAATGACCAAAAATCTACTATACCACACTGACTGCAAACAAACAGCATTTGAATAAATGCACCTTTGCATCCCTTTTATGATCAGAGGCAAAACCAGTGGCCCTTAAACTCACATACCAAAACTCTAAATTCCATATATTTCCTTCACATCTACATTTATTCACATATTTCAAAAAGCAGCCCTTATTTATGCTTCCTGTCTGCTCTTTATTCTCTGATTTGGATCATTTTCCCTTCTATGTCAAGGCAGTGAAGATAAGCGGCGAGCTGTTCCTGTTGATGCTGATAAGTGTGGATGTCAACCAAACTTCAGGGTCAGCACAATTTAATCTCACTGGTCTGTTCTTGCTTTTATTTATTTATTTAAAATGATTGTACAAACACAAATATCTCCTGTCGGTAGCAAACAGTTTGTTCCGACTGATACACATCATGCTTACAAGACCAGGCCACATGAAAAAAAAAAAAAGAATCCCCCAGGGCTTCTCCTTCTTCTCCTCACTGGCAACATGGAGGGCAAAAATGATCAAAGAGTAAATAACCAAAAAGTAAATGGCAAAAAAATCAAATAGTAAGCCATGCTGTTGGCCATTGTCATTACAATAAGTCACCATATGGTGGATAACATTGAATTTGTTGATTGAGAGTTTTCATCACAAAAAAAGAATATAAAAAAAAAGATTTTACTTACATTTTATGCCATTGAAATAAATCTCACCTCCTAAAATGTACAGCTTATATATACTCTTCTTAGTAGAGCATATATAAAGTAAGCGGTGCCTATTCCTAAATGTGAAACACACGGAAACCCTCCCAGTAGGATTATATCAGATTTTTATGGTCTGCAATGGAAGTATGTACATGTGTGTGCCTCAGTGGTTGTTTTCCCGTAAAAGCATCCACCAGCATGCATGAATACATGTCCACCCCTCTCCATGTGCGCATACTGTCCCTTAGGATGAATTTGACACTCCATTGTGTGTACTGTAAAATGTGTATGTTGAGGAAAAGCCAAAAGAAAAATACAGCAGCTCCTGATGTGCATCGAGAAATCAAATCAAGGCGTAAGAGACAGAAGAAAGAGCTAAAGGATCAACCAGAGGAATCTGTGCTAACAGGTGGTTTCACAGGGGAGAGCATAAACAGGGTGAGAACCACAAATGAGGAAAACAGACTAACTGACGATGACACAAGGACGGAGTGAGGCGAATACACAGACACAGGGAGAGGCTAAACAAGGAACAGCTGGCAGCAATCAAGGAGAGAATCAAAGGAACCACAAAGGCCAGAGAGCTTCTGGGGCCACAGCGTCACTGAAAACTCTGGGGTCAGGGGGATGCTTTTTCACCAGCAGGATTTTTATTTCATAGAAGTCATGAGGAATGGGAAACTTTACAAAACAAAATGTAATGTCACTGCAATGCAGATCAATTTAAATAATAAAATAAACTCTTTTTGTTTTTTTTTTGTTTTTTTACAAAACCATGAGTGTAACTAATACAAGAGTTGTAAAAAACAATAAAGATCACTTGAACAGTTTTATTATCACTGCATCCCAACAGCTGTGAACAATAATGTATAATGTGAAAAAACACCCCGAAAAAATCCAACATTCAATCAAAAATAAGTGAAAGCCTGAGTAACATGACAAAGCGATGATTGAATATGATTGAAGCTAAAAGTGTATTTTGGATGTGCCTACTGTATGTTTTCAACAAGATTTCTTAGTTGCATGACAAAAGCTTATCTATGTTTACAATTGTAATCTAAACTCAAAAGATGCAAAAAGTATTGGAAAAGCTTGTTTTAAGTATTGAATGTTGATGGTTTAACATCCCAAAAATAAACATCCAGTGAAAGATCATCTTCTCTTATAGCAGATGACCTTTGCACTACGGGTCTCCTGTCAGGTACTAAAGGTTTGTTATTTCCTGACATGAGGTAGTAAGCATCAGTGTTCCAGCTAGCCTCGGGCCAGAAATGCTGACCAGGAATTCCGAGAAGTGGCAGTCATATGTAACCGTATCTCATGTCGGAATCAGAATTTGCCATTTCTTAGATTCCTGTCTGGTTTTTCTTGAGAGACAGGAAACAGGCAGCTGTTGAGGAAAAAATAATAGTGCAGCAATAAATTCAATCATGTCAGACTCAAATGGCAACCGTGGGGGGAAAGGTCACGGGGGTGTTGGAGCTCTGTCCTTCTTTTGAAGATGTTTTGGATTCTGTTGAGATCCTGGCTTGGATAGTTGTCGGGGTGGCCCAGGAATAAACAGGAAATACATCATCCACACAGTGCGCCCATGGGAGGAGAGGAGTTTCCTGCTTGTGAGGAATGCTGGCCGCGGTGCGATGCCCACAGCTGCTCTGCGCTTTCTGAACGTCTGACTCTGACATGTGGGTCCGCACCAGCGAGACCTCAAAGCTTTGGTATGAGCTTTTAGTATCATTATTTTCACTATTAACTCTATTTTTGACTAAACAAGATCACACAGAAAGAATACAGCAACAGAATCAGATTCAGTGAGTGGAAAACACCTGATGGGGTAATCCATCCAATGAAGTAGGGAAAAAAAGTTGCAAGCTAAAGCACAACAAAATATTTCTTTAAGCCCCAAGCATTGAAACATTGCTTTTCAGTCACAGTCAGACATCAAGCTGGAAAAACTGACTGCTTAATGAGTTTCATTTTTTTCCAAGAAAAGCAGAGAGATGTTTGCAGTGCGGAGGGGAGGCGACCCGTCAAACAGACACAGTTTCAGATCGAAATATCACAGTTACCTCACAGTTGGTGGGTCTGGACAAAGCAGCAGCAAATAGACAACTACAAAAGACGAGTATCATTTGCTCAACATGTGGTTATCGGGCAAATTCACATGAACTGATCAGACACTGTTGTGTCTTCCCTCCTCAAAACAGCTGAACAAATTTGAAAACCTACTGTAGCACATTCATCTCACTCAGCTATAACATGGAAACTACGAGGTACGAAAACAAAATTTTCCTTCAAGGATTTCTCATTTCGCTCTGAGACAACTCTCACCACTGTTCCGGTGCCAGGATTCAATCCACAGTGATCCGCCGGCCACGGAAAGCCTCTCCACATACACTTATATGGACTGCTGTCTGGCAATTCAATTGTCAAGTATGGAACAAGTCCTCAGTCTAAAGCGGTGCATTAAAAAAATGACTCTCCTTTGCCCCAATTACATTAGTGCAGCACAGAGCTGACAATTAAGAAGCAGGTCTACGGTGGTCTGGCCTGACTTTTATTGGCTAAACAAATTTGATGAAAGTTTGTGAGTTTGACCTTTTTGCTGCATCGAGGTAGACGCACGGACATCGAGAGACAGAAAACAGATTAGATAGGATGAAAAAGGACAGCTATTTGAGCCCAACTTCTAAATATACAGCATAAATGGTAAAAACAATTAAAAGCAATTATCAGTTACAAGACTGTTGGTGATCAATTGAGGGTTCTGAAATAGATCCTACTTAGTAACTTATAGCGCTTTATTTATTTTGAATGGTTTTTTTTTTCCAGCAAACTAAAGAACAACTTATTTTTACAATAAACATTTTATTATTTAATTCAGCTAGAAAAAGCAGAGTTCATTTAATCCTGATTCATTGCTGAATGTTTGCCTTCATGTTGACACAATTTTGGGTACAAACAGACTGGAGATTAAATATCAGCTGTGCTTCATTGATATTCTGCAATCTGGGATATCCTTGTTGTCAAACAATGAAAAATATCTTGAATTGTCTTTTTCGCTTGGCTGAAGACTCACAGACTCAGGCAGACAGAGATATCCTGCTGTGCTTCACATCCCATGAAGCACAACATGAAGTTCTTTCATTGTCACGCTCTTCGGCCAAATCTGCAGTGTTGAGTAATCTTTTTTCCTATTATTTTTTCCGATTAGAGTCCTTATGGGTTGAAACTGACGGAGTCTGACAGTGACATATTGTCTGTATCTAAGAGATAACAGCATTGTGAAATTGCGTAATTAATTTTTTCTTTGAAGTTACATGGGACTTGAAAAACAAAACAAAAACCTCTTGACCTTTCTACGCTCAACCTGTCTCATAGATTATCTAAATACTAATAAAAATGTCATTCCACTTAGGAAAACAAAAAAAAAAGAAGTCAAACTGATGGATGAAAGTGATCAGGAATGAATGAATTCTACCAATGCTGGTGATTTCCTCGAATACAACTCTTATTACCCTGCATAAATCAGAATGAAGCTCTGTTGGAAACTCGTCCTCCACCCGACTGAAAACAGCCTCCCTTCTTCTTGAGCAACCCGGCAGTTTTCCCTCATGGTCTGTCTGGCCAACTGAAAGCCAAAGTTTTTAATTAAAACAAAATAAAACTTGAATCATCATTGGATCTTCAAAAGTCTGCTTTTCTCAGCATGATCACTTCCTCTTCTCCTGGTTTGTTTGTTGACATTGAGGCAACACCCACGTCCAGCCACCATCCATTGTCTCTACCTGCGTATCCTTTCCAGGTTCCTGTTGATACAGTCTCTGTTCAAATCTGTCAGGTTCTGGACTGTCCATATCATTAACTGATGATACATTTATACACAGTATGAACAACACACAGCTGCTTCATTTACTGTGAGGCGACGGTGCTAAACACAGTCCAGCAGCGCATCTGGAGACACAAAGGACTAAACATGACTGTCTGGGGTTTGGGCCTCACACCAATTTGGACAAAGTTTTTAGAGGTTTTTCTTTTTTATTTTTCTTTTTTTTTTTCCTTCTAAGCATTCCCAAAGCGTGAGTATTCTGCAGCCTAATACTGTATATGAGCTCCTCCCAACACACACGGACCACTGGAGCAGACTCTCCCGCTACCGTTTGGCTCACGACGGCTTTAAACTGTTTTCTGTGCATGTGCTGGAGGGAGCGCTGCTTGGATGACGAAATATTGCACTTCACATTTATGTAGCCACTCTACTCCCGGTTTGCTGGATAGGATAGAGGCAGTGTTGTTTTAACTTTCTTTGAGTAAAGACTCCACACAAAAGGCCTCTCTGGCTGACAGATAACATGTAGCTGTTGTAACGTCAGATAATCTGGCATTGTGCCCCCTCATGTACTCTGGTTGGTTTAAGTGAACTTTCTGGTTCATTCCTGTTTCTTCTCCTAATACAGAACATAAAAACTAGCATATGAAAGAAAATAAAAGGAAAAAAAAGTTAACATCAAAGTTCTTGTTTCTGGAGCTGGAGCTTATTGATAACCTCAGTTACATTAAACACTTGTAAGATTTTTATATGCAAAGTTTTACACATTCACATGTTGAATCCTTTCCACTGTTCTCCACAGAATCAACATATCAAACTTCCTGGGAAACGAAACAGCTCTGCTATGTAACCGAGAAACCACGGCTTCAGTTGACGATTCAGTGTTCATGATACCATCGAAGTGGGAGTGAGGAACAGGGATGCTGCTAACACAAGATTAATGCAACTCAGCTGTTTGTTTTCCTGTGCTCAAATTAACTAGTTTCAATTCATATTAGAATAAACTGAACGCCCAATTTAGCCAGTATGGCCACATGCATACAGATTTTTCGCATATGTTCCAGCAAATCCTTAAACATATTCTGAAACATCAACTTTGAACTCATTGAAATATATCAGTAAGTTTCCTCTTTGTAAGTACATGTTTGCTGTTTTTCGAATTCTTATAAAGAAGTGTTCAATTGGAAATCTAAAACTTCTTTAATACTTTCGTGGCTAAAGGACCTATTGTAATTTAAGCCTATCAGAAAACCTAAAAGACCATATTTCTGATTGTTCACATGCATTTGTGTAGGTTATCTGAATGAAACAGGTTTGTTTTTCTACAGGTTGTGGCGATCAAGTTCAGGTGGTATAAAAACTGAGGGGGGGACCGAGGATGGGAAAAAAAACTGACACTTACTAATAAACTCGTTTACCAGTTTAGATATTTCTGTGCTTTTCATCTAGAAACCTAGAAACCCCTTTTTTATTTGCTCAATTTTGAAACTTGTGTTTACGTTTCTTAAAAGGTCTTGCAGTAAAACTGGTGAAGCCAGTAAATAACACACACACAAAAATAACCTGCTTGAAAGATATGAACCCTAAAAAATTGTGTTTACAGATGTTACATTTTTTATGTTATGTTTCATCAACTGCTTAAAATACTAAAAAGCCGTTACAAGATACCGAAAAACAGAAAGTTTAACAAAGAAACAAAGAGAGCTATAGAGGTGGATGACCTCCATGACCAAAAGAAATGGTTAACAAAGGACGGAATCGCAAAAAAGGCTAAATCAGCTTTGAAAAGCCCTCAGTGTGCAGTAAAATGATGCTGACTCGTGTCAAACACTGTCAAAACCTGAAAAAAATCACAGCGCGAGGCACATGGTCTCCGTGTGTGTAGAAGAAAGTCTTTATTATCATAGTGTGAATACTTCAGACTTCTCAGATAGATGTCACTCACGGTCAACAGGACATTGGTATTGAACACAGTATTTCTGTAAACATAGTCCAGGAGAGCTGGCTGTTTATTTGTCCACATTTAATATGAGACAAAGTAGCTCAGAGTTACACTGAAGAATACAGTTTGTTTGTTTTTTTTCTTAATAGTTCATCTTAGCTATACATCAAACACCAGGTTATGACGATGGACAGGTACATTTAAAATACTTTACATTCATTCACGTTTTCCTATAAACAATTTGATAAATACAAGATTAGATATAACAAAAGAATATATTTATATTTTTATATCTTCTTATATATTTCCACATATTTTCTTTTTTTTTTCTTTGTGGCTGTATTCCTTTGACTAAGACTGTTTCGTAATGATTCCAGGTTAAAAATCAACTTCATTCCAATAAATAAGGAAACAGAGGAATATAAATATAACAATATCTCTCTTAAAGGAACATGTTGGCACTTTGATGATAATGAACAAGAGCAACAACAAAAGGCATGTCTCGAAAAAAAAAAGTGAGCATTTATGCTGAAAACATTATAGTTAATATGCAGCACAGCAAAAGAGGCGAATGTGAGTTCTCCATGCAGACGAACAGCGTCCTGTTTGACTGACAACAACATCCCAGTGCAGGTGCACACACACCCGCACATCCTCATTTCTTTGGAGGAAAGACTACAGATATTCCTGACACACACTGAAGAGACACTTTAAAAAAAAAAAAGAAAGTCAGACAACAAGAATACAAAACTATCTGTAACAGTTACGTCATTTGGTTTGATGAATTCTTCTCCTCGCCAAGCGCCAAGTAGCCAGGCACCAACCTGGATCTGCCCTTCAGATCCAGGCCTGGTTGAGATTCTGGCTAATAAAAGCATAAAAAAAAGCATTAATAAAGCTTTGAGGAGATGCGTGCGACTTTCCCTTTACCGTAAAGTTTGTTTTTTGTTATTTTATTTGCTGAGGAGCTTGATCTTGATGTGATGCTGACCTTCAGTTCTTTGTTTTCAGTTTGAAAGGACGTCGTTAAAATTAACGGCCCATAAACTGAAAACTGAAACTGATATTCAAAGTTTCCTGAGTCAACACATTTTTGTTTTATTTATGTTGCTTTCTCTCTCTCTCTCTCTCTCTCTCTCTCTCTCTTTTTTTTGGTTTTCTAAAGGGACTGCGTGAAACATGACGTGTCTTGCTTGATAAGGCACTGACACAGATAAGCGACTGCGCCAAAAGAATCGCAAGAAGAGAGACTTTATTCCAAACATAACACAATAAATAAGCACAGGCCTTAAAAAAAAACAAGTTTAAAAGTTGATTTTATCCCCCCACGTATTATGACACACAGGGAAATATTATTGTGAGGTTCACTTTAGTTTCTGTCCCTCACGAGAGACAAAAACATCACAAACTATACAAAATCATAACTAAAGTTATGATTGTTTCAAATAGTATATAAAATCATATTTGTGCCCATACAGAAACGTGGCGCTGCTCCCATCTGAGCTGGAACTGGAGGGTGGCTTCAGAAAGTCACGCGGCAGAACTCTGAAATCAAATCATTTGAAGCCACTGTGAACAAAGGCCATGGGTTTTAAATGTGCAGGGAGAAGAGGGAGGCTACAGAGGGAGACCGAAGCCTGTCCGACCGCTGGCGGCACACAGGAACTCCAGATGTGAGGCTGGATGACAGGATTCTGGATATTCAAGATCAAATGGCCAACCAGTGTTTGAGCTGCAAAGGAAAAGATCAGTGTTATTGCTTCCTCTCACACATGCTCGAAAAAAAAAAGAAGCTCAGAGTACCAACATCACTGCTTAAGACCCTAGAATCCTTTACAGACCAACTGAAGATTTATTGTAGCTTTATGTCAGAAAAAAACGAACAGTATCTCTTACGTGGAACTGCCGCACGTTTCCTTCAGCCACTAAATGGTGCTCATGTTCTGGAGTGATGCAGTAGGCTATTCTCTGCAAGACAAGCATCCAAACACAGTCCCATTACTCCTCATACAACCGATGTGCCAACAAACCTTTCTTATGCAACTTTTTCATGTTTCACAGTGATTCATTAAAGCTTCCCAACTCAACGAGATTCCAATCAAAAATGTCCTGTAATATGTAATACACTCAAGATAGAGACTATTTACTTTGGTTATTTTTAAGAGGCAAAAGTCAGGGCATTTTGTTGAAGAACAATGCATCCTGGGAACCTGAGATAAAACCTTTGCCCCGGGTACCAACGGGAAATGCCAATGGGATGTGGGAAATGTTACAGTGTAGTGAAGCTGACACTGGCCGGTTGACTGCTGAGGGATGAAAATAGCTCTCTGCCGCTTTGATGATTGCGATCGTGAACTCTCAATTTGCTTTTAGCAATCATTTCATCTGACGGTGTTCTCACAGTGCCGGCATCGCCAAGTGGACGGAGCACAGTTCACTCCTAAATCAGATGATTGTTTTTAATTACGTCTAAAAACATAACACACTGCATGCCCCGCAGCGACAATCATACCATTTACCAGTGATTACATGTGGCTACTGTTATGCAACGTCCATTTACACTGAGATCCCGGTTTATTTGTGCTTCGCACGTGAGTGCACGTTTTTCTCATGCTCTTGTGCAAGTCAGAGCTGTTTTCAACTGTAGCCGCTCCTCTTCACCCATCAGTCTGTTAGTCATGTCAGCTCATGTACAGTACGTCTCTACAGACGAGTCAGGCTTTTCACGGAAAAACATGATTTGATACAAACCTCTTTGAATGTCCCCGGTAGGCTGAAGAATTTATAAACAGCATAACAGGGAACAAACAGCATGGAGGACATGGCAACACCCCAGCCGAGTAGGTTGGACCAGTTGGGGAAGATGTATTCGTCGTACTTGAGGCCCGACGCTGTCAAAGTACTGGCTATTACCACAAACTGAGAGACAGTAAAAAACAAGGGAGGACAAAAACAAAACAAAACACAGATATTAGGATTTTGGATGTGTTTGTGTTGGCAAGGCCGGTAATGTCTGGAGTTCAGGGGTGGATAAATAAACACAAAACACTGACACTGAAAGAGAATGATACAAATGCCAAGAGAGGACAGTCATGTGAGTTATTTTACATGCGTCACGGGTCAAATTATTTATCTGAAAACTGATGCTCTTGTTTGAAGCCTGTTCAAAGCTCATATTGAAATATTGTTTTTACACACTCAAACTGTCATTGTTGGTATTTTCTTTTCTTTCCACTTTGCCTTCGCTGCCTAAAACCCTACACTGGCTTGCATGTAATCAGTTGCAGATGATAATCAGCGGATCACCATTTACAAATATAAAACAGTTCACGGGCACCTTTAATGTGAAATCCAACACTAAACTGAATCCCGACTTTCTTCTCACGTCACTGGAAAACCTCCTCATTCCTACAAAAGTGCCTTGTTGTGGAGGGGAGGTTGCAGACAGCCATTACTATTAGAGGAAGCACATGGCTGTCAACACCCACCCCTGCATAACACTGAAGGGGCCATGTGCTTCCTTTATTGCACGTGGCGTCTCACACACACACACACACACACACACACACACACACACACACACACACACACACACACACACACACACACACACAGCTACATTCACAACAGGAGGTGCACTCAGAGCCTGCTTTGTCCCGCCGTACCTCTGTGTACGCGGCTGATGCATGACTGCTGCCGATGGTATCAGGCTCACTACGTCGGCGGGTAAATTCCACCAACACAAATATTGTGATTTGCTGTTCTCCGAATCCCCTCGTCTGCTAAATTAATTTTACCACTGAAGGAACTGAAGGAGAATCCTAAAAATGTGAAACCTTTTCATGCACTGACAGTGAAATTCACTCAATAAACTTCACCGCCTTGCCTTGTGTGTGGTAATATATTTTTGGCTGAAATCTGCTCTTTTTGTATTTTCATGAAAAAAAACAACAACTATATATTGCAAACAGCTGTTTGGATCCATTCAGAACAATAAAGATAGTAGGAACTGTTTATTTCTATGATGTAAAGCCCCACAACCACAGGATCTGTCACTTTTGGCAACAGATTTTTAGGTCATTGCAATTTGTCTCCATTACATTCAGTAATAAACTGTTTGAATTCAACGAAACTTTCATTTTTACACCATAATTTCTTCTGAAGCACCCAGAAAGCGATTATCTCTGGACTGAACCTCGAAGAAGAAATTAAGACCATGTGTTGATCTGAAATGAAGGCAGATGGGATCCTGCGTTGACTCACCACACCGTGTTGCGGTGGAGGTTTGGGAACCCAGGCTCGTCGGTGAGCTCGGTAACTTTAGCAGCTACACCGCAGCATGCATGTTTACCCACATTCTGTTGACTACTGTAAGTTGTTTTCGAATGTTTCCCCGACTTCAGTTAGTTTGTGTTCTTCCTGTAAACAAGGTCAGTTGTTCGTTCTCGAAATATTTTTTGAATTTTCTACCATTTTGTTAGTTATTAGGTTATCGTTTCCATCCATTGATAACAGTCTTAATTCAATAACTTTTCTTTTTTTTCTCTCTCTCTCTCGCTCTCTCTCACCAGCAGAAAAGCCGGGCTGACAAATTTCCAGCAGAGCCTCCAGTAGAGTCCTGGCTTGAAGCCCATCATTCGCTCGATATCTTCACTGAAGCGATCCACACCTGGGGACGACACACACATTCACACTGCAGAGACTGGACTTATATTCAATATTCTCTCAGGAAAATCAGGGAGAATGTGACACATATAGAACTTGGAAATCGACAAAACAAACACTGCGCCGGACACAAAATTACTTTATAATCTAATTGATATTATCACGCTGTTATTTAATGAGTTTCTCTGGGTGAAATCAGAGCAGCCTTTCACGTAAACCAACACGGAACCTCATGACCTAAGCTTTGTTTTAATTCTCCGCCTTGTTCTCTTTGGATAATGCGATCATTGCTCAGCGTCGTGCCGCATATGAGGGGAGTACAGAGATCAGATCACAGAAGCCAGCATGGCACAATGGCGACCACAATTTGTAATTTATTCCATGAAGCTAATTTAAAATTGGCTCAACTTAATTTCCTGCTTAGAGTTGAATCGTTCTGAATTGTTCCTGCCTTGTTGAACGAGGAAAAATGTCCTCTATCAACATGACCTTTTCTAAGTTTTTTCGATGGTATCAAAAGTTTTTAAATCATGACCATCAATGAAAACAGATCATTTTAAATTAATGACATTATTATCATTCCGTTTATAATCGAATGACACACTTTTTCAGTGCAATTAAGTAGCGGAACAAAAGGTCATTATATAAATACGAAAATGATGAGAGATCAGTTTCTTACCATAAAACCATGAAACTCCAATGGCTTCGATTAGCACACCGAACAGGATAGAAGTCCCAGCAGCATACTTATCCAACAACGTCAGCACATAGATACCACCCTGAGGAGAGGGACGAAAACAGAAAAATGAGACGGCGTGAGCACGCATAATGTATATTACTTCTACATTTAGCCATTTGACGAGCCAAACTAATATATTGTTCCTTAAAGAGACCCTGTGGACTTGGCCTGCCAGCAGAGAAAAGTTGCACATATGTAATTGTCTGTTTCTTGCACCACGGGTCTGGGATTCGGAAGGCACGCCGCACCGTTTCAGTAATTTATTGATTGGATTAAGGGGGGAAACCATGTGAATCACGAACATAATACCTTTCTGTCTCCAATGTCTGCAATTCTATAATCACAGGGCATTTCTTTGGTGCTGACCCTGTGCCAATGAATAGGGCCTACAGAGTAAATTAATCGATGGCTTCCAGGGTCTGGCTATAATTAAATTCTGATTTGTTATCGGAGTGGAGCTCTTTGATCGTTTATGTGCGTTTTGCGGTAATTCCTCAGAGACGAGGGATCATGAGATTGGAGAGTCAAGAGCAGTTTAAATCTCTATGTTTAAATGCTCAGAAGCATGCACTATATTTCACGCGTTCGTTCATTCATCTTCGATACGACATGGCTTTTTCCAGTTCAGGACTGTGGCGCCTGGAGCCATTTCTCGCCGACTGTCGGCCGACACCAGGTCATCACAGAGGAAACGGACACAAACGCTCACACGTTCTCATATCATAAAAATTATCACATAAATTAACCTTAAATGCGTGTTTTCGGATTTTGGGAAGAAAACGGAGAGATTAAACATGCATTCATATGGAGATGCATTTTAAGCAGTATGCTAAACAATGAAAAGCAGATTCTTACGTTAGTGATACAAAACAAGGCAACTAAGAAGGTTCCGAAAGCTGTAGCGAAGGTGAAGACTTTTCTATTCCTCTTGAGGATCTTGAAGTCGTCTGTCAGGCCTGTGAGGACGGCCTCCATGCCACCCATCTGCGGGAAAAAACACACACAATTCCCAGATTTCACTTCAAAACAAATGTGTTGTCTCAGGAATTCTAGAAAGTTTGTCCAGGGATTCTAGTGAGGCTATGTTTAGTCAAAGGCTTATTTCCAGAGCTTGAATAATTCTCTCTCAATACCCATTAGCATTTCCACTAAATTAAAAACTAACTTTAAAACAACAACATACACACTTGAGCTGCATCCACCAGTATCATTAGCATAAATTAGTCAGTCACACCACATGATTGGTAATGTGTTTGGTAGATTATTAGATCATTTACTAATAATGGTAGTTGATAATATGATCCATTCAACAAAGCAAGTACAACTGTGGTGTGTGCAGTAAAGAAAAATGTAAACACATTCTTTTAGAATTCAGAGTCTAAGTTGATGTCAGGGAATACAAACATGTTATCTCCTACTTAAAAGGCAGAAGCTGAGGATTTTCAATTGCAGGATTCTTAACATGTATTTAATGTGTTCAAACACAATCAGTTGAGATAAATGAGCATCATCAAAGATGAAACTGCCCCAAAACACTTCTGATATTGTTAGTGGATTTTATTCTAGCGGCTTCCCTGTGAAACCAGTTGATTCAAAGCTGCCAAAAGACATAAAAACAAAAAAAAAAACATATCCAGTTTTATGAAGAAGAAAAGGGGGGCTGAGGAAAGCAAACCTGCTCGCAGCGCTCAAGTATGAGTTCATGTTTGTAACGGAATGGAAAGTTTTGAAAATGTCCTCATTGAAGTTTTTCTGGTTTTCGTAATGGTTTCATCATGTTGAAATAACCAGCTCAGATAGGACGTCTTTCAGTTGAAAACATTCGACATGAGAGCAGGGATTTTCACATCGCAGGAGGATGAGGAACCTCATAGAGCTCGAACCATTTCACACCTCTGAACTCTGAAGGCCATCATACCAGGAGGTGTTTGGGGTTAAAAGCCAGACTCATTGGCCACGTTTACATGGGCCCCGTATAATCAGATTGTAAGGTGAAGTTGATTGTAAATGTGTCATATAAACGCCCAAGTGGATCCGCTTCACTTGGAGCGGATTGTATTTTGGATCCGATTGTACGAAGTCATCTACGCCGATCGATAATCCGCTCCGTGTCTCATGTCCTTGACAGCGGAGCTGATTAAAGGAATACTCCGAAGATTTTTGACCCACGCCCTATCCCTATCATTGACAAAGTTAGACAAGCTCATAAATACCTTTTTTGTGTCTCTGCGTCCAGTGGCTGGTTCCCAGCTGTTAGCATCGTAGCTAGCTTAACTCAATTGCTGGAAGTCAATAGGAAACAGAGCCGGACTGACGAAAGTGGACAAAATACTCCTTCCAGTAGTCCAGGGGACGGCGTATTAGCACGTGAAGTAAATCCGAATGGTTATGAAACATTTTAAACATTTTAAAAGACGTGTTTTCTTTTAATTCCGTTAAAATAACGTTTTGATACACACAGATCTGCACAAGCATAGTGCTCCGCGGAAGGATATACCGGAGCACAGCGGCTGAGTCTATGGCTTCTACTGCTTCAACCACAGTGAAGACAAATAGCTCAAAAAAAAAAAACAAAAAACCCACCAACAACAACAAAAAAAAACAAAACAAAAAAAAACAAGTAATACCACCACTGGGATTTACTTCAGTGTCACCATAATCGCTACAACCTTCATTTATCTCCTATCAAATTTATTGGATATGGTATTTGTCTTCACTGTTGCAGTGTCTTGTAAATTGTAGACGATCCCTTAACCTGCAGTACTTTCTGCTGCTTGATAGACAGATACTTTTAATAAAAATGAGCTTGCAGCATATCGTCCACCTCACAACGATGGGATGCAGCGCCCTTTGTATGATATTGACGTTTTGTTAAAGAGTTATTGAGACTGAAAGTCCGTATCTGTCAATATGCTGCCAACTTTACTGAACTGTTCAGTATATGAATTATATAACTAATTCGTGGGAACGAATTAGTAATTCGTGCACACGATTTAATTATTTTTTTTTACCATGTCATGTCCGGGGCTCCGTACTTATCAGTTTAACAAAGCAGCTTGAAAACTTTTTTTATTATCTTAACATTGTGTTTCTGTTTTCTTTCTTCTATGTGATTTCATTGTTTTCATGCAATTTATTTGAATTCGCTTTATAATTATGATTTTTTGGTGTGTTTTTTTTTCTACATATTTTTGGCTCTTATGTCATCTAATTTGTTTTAGTATACTTTTAAAGCTGCCTCTATTTCAATATTACTGATTTTTTTTCTTATTTAAATTTTTTTCTCTCCTTTTTTAATTTCAGAAGCAGTTTAAAGAACATTTTATGTGTAAAAAGGTGCTATTTAAATAAAATAAAGACGATAGCTTTTCTTGTCTTAGTGATATGCTTCTCCCTCTGCTGTTATACTATAAAGTTTGTTTTATTTAAAAAAATCTTTATCACACGTAAAATCACTTCAGTATGTTAAACTGTATGTTTTAATAAGATAATGCACAGCCTCGTCATCCATTTGTTTCTTTTTTTTTTTAATCATAATTTCTTCCCAGCCATATCATGCTGAGACTAAACATTCCTCAGATTTTTCCTTGTCGCCCCTTGAAAACCCTCCATCAGCCCCCCCCCCCCCCCCCCCCCCCCCCCCCCAGGGGAATCCTGCCCCACAATTCACTGCGTTACAACATTTCCAACATTGTCTTTGTACATATGTCCACACTGCAGTGCTGGGAAGCCTCAGTAAAGCGCCTCTCACTGCCGCCATGGTGGTCGGTACTCACTGAGCTGTCGATCCCCAGAGTCAGCAACATAATGAAGAACACAATGGCCCAAAACGTTGAGCCAGGCAGCGTAGAGATGGCCTCGGGATAAATGATGAACACCAAGCCCGCCCCTGTGCGAGCAACAAGTGTTCTTACAAACTAGACCTTGTATCCAAAGTTCAAATCTTACACAGCAAATCGCGACTTACCCTCTGTGGCCACATCCTCTATTTTCACCTTGTGTTTGTACGCCATGTATCCGAGCACAGAGAAGATGGCAAACCCTGAGAAGAAGCTGGTGACGCAGTTCACAGTGCTGGTCAAGAGAGCATCCCTGTGGAAAGCGAACAACAACAAGGAAAGGTTTTAAAAAAAAGAGTTTGGCTTTTCAACCTTAAAGACTGAGATTCTCTATTTTCCACAGGGTGGATTTCTCTGATAAGGTTAAAATCAGAGCTGAAATAAACGGCTGTTCAAACACCAGTCAGCCTCTGATAGCATCAGAGCTTCCCTTTTATAGTTTTTCTTCATTTTCAGAGGTACTGCGTCGTAATCCAGGGTGAAATACAGAAATGCGTTACTTTCAAGAGTTGCATTGGCTGATCTTAAAGGAAATTGGTGTTTTTAGGATGGATATTCACATTATAGAGAACCCGCTGTTCTCTTTGACTCGCTAATGGGCAGACAAATAATGACAGCGCTGTTCTGTCGGTATTAAACCGATGTTGTCTGACACACTGAAAAAGGTCAGCTTGACCTTGGACGGCTTCGAGAGCACAAAGTGAAGTTTTTCCTTCATGTCTTTTGTGCAGGCATTAATAGATGCTTTATCAGTTTTATTCATATCTGCTCTTCACGTGGGTCACTGCACCGAAGCACAGCTTGGATCATGTACTTCATCCCACATGACAAACCAGCACACTGGAAACAGACAGGCCATATATCAACAGATAAATTAGGTTGTTCAAATTTAATTTCAAGGCAGTACAATGACTACATTTAACTACAATATTTCTGTGTGTATTCCTGTTTTTTCCCTCTATACCGAGTGTTTACTAACTGTATACTAAGTGTTTGTGGAAAAGAATTCTTATTTCTATTTGACTTGTAGAGTTTCTGGAGTGGCAGTGGACACATTCCAGCGCTGCTGTACATGTACAATCATGCATGTGATAAATTAACCTTTTGAACTTTAATCTAGACACAATGGCTTTAGGTTTTAGCAGAAATATTTTCACAGCCCCAGCTGTCACTGACATGTAGATATATGAGTGCTTGTTCAGTCTGACAGTTTTTCTTTTTGTTTCTCCACAAGGCTGCAGGGTTTTATGGTTTTCTTAGCTGTGGGAGAGGACACACACACACAGATTCATATTTTTCCTCCAATCCAAAGCCCTCGCTCTCAGTGCTTACTTTTCCAACACTGCCTGCTCCTTCAAACTGCTCCCTTCCACCGACTTCACATTTATTAATTTGCCACAAAGGGCTTAATGCCGTTCCCACCTGCCGGCAAGGCCGCAAACGT
Organism: Salarias fasciatus; assembly: GCF_902148845.1. Lineage (NCBI taxonomy): Eukaryota > Metazoa > Chordata > Actinopteri > Blenniiformes > Blenniidae > Salarias > Salarias fasciatus. The sequence continues at coordinate 13,026,998 of NC_043745.1, read as the reverse complement.
TTTCTTCAATGGGACAGGAGAAGAGGAGAGAAAAAGAGGCCTTTTTTGGGGTTAAAGAAGGTGAAGGAAATGAGAGTGGACTCACGAGGAGGGGGGTCTATAGTGCTTTGTGATACGAAGCAGGGTGCTGATTTGGATTAAATGCCTCACTGACACTCTGCATTATGTTTCACCTCTGAGGTGATACATTATGTGATAATTTCTTTAGTTAGGGTTGTAACAGTATCACGATCGCTCGACAATAACTCACGGGAAAATTCTGCGCAGCTCCAGCGAGGTACGGTTTGGTGCCGAGTGCAACATATTCACAAGGGCATACCCCGCTCGCCGACTTGCCAACAACTGCAGCTTATTAATGTGGAAAAAGGATTAGCCGAGCTCTCAACCTCCTGTCTGCTTTTTTCTGAGGAAGAGCGGCTCTGTGACAAACCAGCCGACATTCAGCCTTCGGCTACGATGTGAAAAACCTTCCTGGCCTGTACTTTATCAGCCGGAATAAGACCTGGCCACGGAGGCGAAACTGGACAGATTAGCATCACCCTTTCTTCGTGATCCAGTTAAAAACCAGGAAAGATGAGCCGTCGCTGCGGGCTTGCTTCAGATGTTCTGGCCAAACTCTACAAACCTGTAGCAGTTGTTGTCGAATTTGTTGTAACTGGCAAAAGCAATGAGCACGCCGAACCCTGCGCCCAGAGAGTAGAATATCTGGGTGGCGGCGTCAATCCACACCTGCAGACAAACGAACAGGGAAACAAGTGTTTCAGCAACCACCGATTTTATGTCACAGAAATGCCTGAAAACATCATTTTCAATCCATGTGAAATCATTCAAACTGAATGTACTTTCTAGGAAAAACACATTCCTTTTTCCCATTTGTCCTCAGTCCCGACCACCCAACTCACAAAACACATCAATTAAGCTTTTACAGAACTCCCACAAATGTGTTGCAAAGCATGGGCCTTTTTCCTGAACCTTCACACGTACATTAGCTCAGAAAATGGAAGATAAAATCTTAAGTGTGTACACAGCATGCATTCACTCATATACTGTAAATACAATCAGTAAGGGAGGCACTTATGCAATCTGGCCTTTCACCCACAGAGCGTAAAATGTTACACCCCATAAAATACAGCAACACGGCAGTGAAGCAATGCTAATCTGGACAGACTGATGTTAATGTTACGTCAAGCTTGTAAAATTAACAAATAGTTCTGACAGTTTCATAGTTTCATCACTAAACTGGAGGTCTAACTGTCCCTGAACTCTGACTAGAACTCACTCTGAAGCCCAATTTCTCAACAAGCTTGCCATCAATCCAAATTTTTTTTCAGATTTTGGATGTTTGGACTGCATGTTAAACATACACACTCTAGTTAGTGCTGCACTAAAGTGCTCAACATAATTCACATCTTCTCCATGTTATTCCAATCATTTGTTTATTTTAATTTGCTTTAAATCTTCTATATTTTGTCTGATTTATTGTTGAATTTGAGCATCACTGAATTCATTCATTTCATGTATACACACAGCCAAAGATATCTGACACAGTGTGTGTTGACTTTGAAATTTAGTAAAGAAATTTCCTTTAAGATGTGGTTCACATGCACTCTGAGCTCATGTTCTAAACAGGATGATGTTTTTCTGGGAAGATATGAGGACATGTGGCCTCTGCATCCTTTTGTTTTCATAGCAAATTGATTTATTTGTCCTTTGTTGTTAGTAAAGCTACACAGAAACCTGCAAGAACGGCATCAAGTAAATGTATTTAAAATATAAGCAAATCATATTGTCGTCATCGTTCATATCCAGAGTGAAAATACTGGTGAACCTGTAATTTTGTTATGGCTTCTCAAAAACAGTTTCTCTTTATGCTTACAAATTGCTCTCTGGAAGCAACAATATTCATTTACTTCTTTTTAAACACACTGGCTGTGGCTAACGTGACATTTCTGACCTCTAGATTGTTGAGTCTGTTGAAGTCGATGTGGAGGTAGGCTCTGATCCCATCCATCGACCCCGGCAGGGTTATTCCTCTGATCAGCAGCACAAACAGGACCACATAGGGCATGGTGGCAGTGATGTACACCACCTGAATCGAAGCAGGCATGGGGAAAAGGGAAAGGTAACAGCATTAATTGAAAAAAGATAAACTCTGCTTCTCTCCTATTATGACTTTAAAAGTTGTAAAATTTTATGCTCCTCCAGCAAAGCATGTCAAAACACAAACGCGGAGAAATATATAGTGATACAGAGATGGCACTGATAATCTAAACACAAAGTGTTTTGCTGAATTGAGAGGAGGCTCTGGTTCTCACACTGTGTATCACTCCCTCTGGACGCTTCGTGCTGCGGAAAAAGATTCATTGCAGGTTTAAGGAGGCTGGTGTTTGGCGGCGGTGCAGGCCTGTACCTTCCCTGAAGACTTGACACCTTTCCACAGGCTGAAGTAGAGAATAAAGACCACCACAACCAGGCATAAGGACAGCTCCCAGCGGGGCAGGCCCAGGTCGTGGATGCCCCGACTCTCATGGAGATGCAGCACACCTCGTCTGCAACGACAGGAGGAACACGCCGTGTTCTCACATCAAGCGTTCTGTAACTGAGGCGGGCTCTCGTTTTCAGCCAACGCCGGCGTTTCACAATCAGTCTGGCGAGAAACCTGAATAACTTCTTATTTGTGGATAAGAAAAACATGCGTTTGGAATTGCAGCGCTTGTCAAAACAGCGATCGTGGAAAATCAAGATAAGAGGTGCAGCTACATATGTAGGATTTTTTTCCACAACTGTCAGAAACACAGGTTTTTTTTCTTTCTTTTTTTTTATAAAACAGCTCAGACAACTTTTACAACAGCAGTTAGGATGGTCAAAAAGAAAATGTATTCCCGCACTCCCAGAATAACAGAAGACATCCTTCATTTAAATGATTTGTCCCCTTTAGTGGACTGGCGATATATGATGGGAACAATGTAAACAGTGTGTTGAGAGTGTAGACAGTCAGATCTAAAAAACTGGAATGGAGGAAAACAAAACACTAATAAACAGAGAAATGACAGCTGGAGGTCAGACATTACATTCATAACTGGAAAGACAACATATTTCGTCAGTGTCGTTCGTAAAGCAGCCTGACTGATGAAAATCAACATCAGTAATTTAATATCGTCAGTTATCACAGTACAGAATATTTACTTTCTTTCTTTTTTACAGTGAAACCCTGCTGGTGTATTAAAGCTCTGGCTCACTTCCTCAATTGAGGTTGACTTTCTCGGCTCACATGTATATAATGTGGGTAATGTACATAAATTAAGTTACAGCTGCAGCGTCTCACAGCAGAGTCTAGCCAGGCAGCTCAGGAGCACAAGCTGAAGGACGGTAAACTGTCGGTTATCATAATTTAACATGTGCTTGACTGTCAGTGCCTGTGAGTTCACATTACTCACTCCGTCAGAGATTTGTCAGTGTGCTGCTACCGTAGAGCTGAATGAAAAAATAATAATTATTATTATTATAAAAGAATAAATGTAAGATTCTTGTGGAATAAAAATGTAAAAATGCATGGTGTTTTTGCAAAACAATGAAGTATGAACTGTATTTCTGATGGACTAAAAGTACCACGGCCCTGCAGGTTTTAGTTGTATCCTTTCCATCTGCCTCAAAAACCAGCGGAAATGTACCTTATTTATTGTTTTCATATGAGACGGTGCTGCACACATGGAAGGAGTCAGAGGCTGCTGTAGCAGCAGCGTGACAGAGCTTCACCTGCAGCGAGTATTTCCAACCTGCTGCTGTCACCTGAGTTTATCTCAACCCACAACCATCCAGCAATATGATGAACGTCAGATGAAAACAGATTTGTAGCAGATCAACCTCGCGCAATCAGGACATGTTTTAAATACTGCAAACAGCATGATTCAAAAAGTAAAGTGATTGACTTTCTAGATAAAGTCACCAAAGTGTGATTTTGACAACATTTTGGGTATAAATGAGGTTGGAGTCTCCTATTTATCCAGTCATTGCTATAATTGTTCAAGATTAATTCAGAGTTTATAACAAGCAGTACTTTGTATTTCTCAGCCTCTTTCAATAAATGTGTTTCAAAAAGCTTGGTGAACGTGTATTTATATCTTCAACCATGAAAACAAATGTATGAAGTCTGTGAGTCCTGAGCTTTTCTTCACAGCCATCTGCTGCTTTGTTTCAGGAGTGAATTAATGCTTTTCCTCCTCTCACCCAAAGAATGCATGAAATGCTTTGAAAGTGTCAATAATAACCTCTTATTGTTTTGCTATTATCAGGCAATCTCCTCCGACCAAAGACGTGCATTCAGAGATTTAAGTGTTTTATTGCAACAAAGTGAAACAAGGGAAGACAAATGGTGTCTCTTCCTTCCCTGTCTAAACATTATTTCCAGCTGTGAGCTCATTCTTTCAGCGTCTGGCTTTAGGGGAGGGTGAAGGAAGTGCACGATTCAAGTTGACAATAGTGGAGACGGGGGCAAAGTTCATGTGGTACAGTACACATAATCACTCAGGCCAATTTGGTCGATGGCGAAAACTACGAGGACTAAAATAGACGTAGCGTTTGTATTTGCTGCGCTTCCGTTCTGCTGCAGCTGCTGGAAGAGGCCGAATCCTTCCTACTGTCGTTTATGCGTTAGCTATGGAACTGCTGGGTTTCTTTTCTTGAAACAAGGCGGTTGATTTGGTGGAGGTGGAAGTAAAATTCATGAACTGTCGTCCATATCTTCATATCTTCATGTGGCCAGTTCATCAGGAGACTGCAGAGTCTCTCGTCAACAAAGCCCAAGGCTGTTCATTCTGGCCTCACTAGTTTGCAGCTGTTCCTCACTAAATAAGGGGATATTTTGTCAGGTGGAATTTTGAAGGGAAAAAAAAAAAAAAAAAAAAAAACAGCCCAAGGCTGATTTCAATGTAACATACACATAACATTTAAAGCTTTATTAAATTTCATTTAAGCTTCCTTTTCCCTGTTCACGCACACTGCCTGACTAACGGCCATACGAGATAATCGCCACATGATGTGATTTGTGATACGTCCTGATTGTACAGAGCCGAACGCTGTACTTGTACAGGTTGTGCTGATCGCTGCTTCAGACAAAAGTAAATAAAATCAGCATGCCGGACGGACGGCCGTTGCGTTGTACCGAATGGAACAAAACTAACGTCAACTACACCACCATGCTGTCTGCTGGGCTGACTGCATTCTGGGTGGCAGTAGGGTCACTGAGGTCGTGTTTTTACCAGCTGACGACTCATCATAAAGATACACACATATACACACAAGTCAAAACACCAACAGGAATTTGTTAGTTACAGCAATGCCAATTATGAACATCTGCTTCAAAGCGATGGCGCTCGTGGCTTGTCAGGTCCTGTGTTGGGAGCATTGAGGCTCTCGGTGATTTTGGTTTCTGGTGCAAAGCACAGTTTAGATGCCAACATTCATGCTTTCACAAAGTTACAGCACACTTATTATACATTTATTATAATCAGACAAAGGCTGACAAATATAGACACTCCTTTAGGGAAGAGATGCAACTCAAGGAATTAACTGTTGGATGAGTGTGGCTGTGCATAAAAGCATCTCTGAGATGAGTTTTTAGGAAATGTTAACAGCACAATGTATGAATGTCTCCTGTGTTCATGTGCAGATTTCAGGTCAAGCTGGTATTTCTATTAGGTACAAATATGCTTGAATATTTAATTGATTGTCTAAGCAATTAAAAAAACCTAACAAATCACTTTTAAAGATTAAAATAAATATGATAAATATAAAAATGTACTGTGTTTATATAATTTCTGAACAGCTTCAGATGACACCATGAGACTGAAAACTCTCCCAGTCTGATCAAATAAACTTTAAACAACTTTAAAGCTCGTGTCCGGAGTTTTGAAAGAGAGAGTTTTTTTTTTTTTATCCAATGTCTGGAGGTTCCGCCCTCCCTCTGCTTTCATGAGCCACCAAGCCACGCCCCTTTAATTGTGCACGCTATTATTTGTCGGGTGAAAATGAGAGCCTCCGAGTCCTACAGCATTCTACATGTTTAGCTGTTTACGGTGGATGTTCAGCAGACCGTGGATATATCCGAGGTAAGCGCGACGGCTGCTGCGTAGCTAACTCACCTCTGCCTGGGCGAGCGGCCGTGCTCTCTGGCTGCGTGCACACTTTGATTGACAACACGAGAATGCGGAAGCTCGAAATCTATTGGCTGACGCTGACCGGCGCTTTTTCGGATAACATGGGGGTCTATGAGACGAAGGCGGGGCTCATAAATAAATTTTTATATTGCTTTATGCTAATATTATATTATAGCATCGAACCAGACTGACACATTTAAGCTCTATTGAAAAATGATACATACGAACTCCGGACACGAGCTTTAACTCTTTGCAGCCTTTCTTAAAAAAAAAAAAATAAATCTGCAGCTTTACTCTGCATCTGTATCTAATGAACCCTTACACTTATGTAAATTACTTCATTTGAAAAAAAGCTGTTTTCTCTGAGGGGTTATTTTTAGCAATGAAAAGAAAAACTGAATCAAAAACAAACACTCGAAATGAAGGCAAGGAGAAAATGCTGCATTTGTCTTCAATCTCGAATCAGTCTTTAGTCTGTATAAATTTCTTCTAAAGTTTGTTTTGTGTTGATGTGTTCACTGGTATTCTCTCATCTTCTGTAATACTTCATCCAAATCAACAATTATTCGGCTAAATGTTTGCACATATAGAAATACTGTACAATGTTGACTGTGGTTTACTTCCTCTGGAAACACTTATGCAGTTTATGTTTGTGTCTGTTTTGTCCACTTCTGTTAGGATACGGAAGTCAGCTCAGCCATCAGTGGAGGCGATGCACATATTGCAAAGAGAGAAATGTCCTCAAATGTTTTCATCTTGTTTTGAACCTCAGATGTTGACTTAGTAACAGATCTCTTGGATTGTATTTTTTTTGTCAAATTTGATATATTTGCTGAAACACTATGCGGTTGCCAACATGTAATGTTTAACACACCTTATGCAGGATATTCATAAATCAGGCTCTTAGGGTTGGTCCAGCTGAATATGAATGAAGGAAGGAGAAATCCTGGACTGATCACCGATTGATCCAGAACACACTCAGAAACAGATGGTCACACACACTCACTCACTAGTTTCCCTCAAACGCATGTTACTGTGGGAGATGACCAGAGTACTTGAACATCAGCCCCCAATCGGAACAACATGCAAACGCCACAGGGAAAGGGCTAAACTTTCCCTTGCCTCACTGTAAAGTAGCAGCGCTCACCACTACATCGCTTTGCTGCTCTGCTGCTGCTTGAAAGTCGAATCAACATCTGCAGCTCCTGTTTCGATTTCCGAATGTTATCATAGTTTAAAATCTTTCAGTATCTTCTGTACTCTCCACATATATATTAAAAGTTAAGACCGTTTAAAAGGAATCAAACGTCTCTGCGAAGCGGTACAATAAAAGTCGTATGTTTTAAATCTCCCTAGATTTGTCTGGACCAGGGAAGACTCATGCTGGACAAACATAAACCCAACAACAAACCGAAGAATGTCTTAAAGCTGTTAGATGTTGCTCCAGGTCTGACAAGTACTGGGAGTATGCTCCATTTTATTTGGCTATCAATATCACACAGTAAAACATTTAGAAGCACTTTTGTTCCTTTTTCGTGTGCCTACAGACTTTCTTCCAGAAAGATTCAATTTAGCCGGCATGTGATGCTCAGTGCTGATAACCATAGGAACTGGATGTGGATCTGATACTCCAGTTGCTTACACAACAACACACACACACACACACACACAGACTCAAGTATGTTCAGAGGCAGACTCCGAAGGGACTGAAAGATCTATCACACTGTTCTGCAGTGTTTACTTATCTGCTGCTGATAAATTCAAAGCTGAACAGTCTTTGGGGAGACGGATAGCAGTGTGAAGGGGGGGTTTAAATTCTGTGTTCATGTTTCGTTGTGATGCTAGGGCCCCCTTGCTCATCTGATAGAATTGATAATGCTCTGCAGAGTAAACACTCACCATAACATCAATGGCGATCCCTCCAGACCAGTTATTCTTCTAAACACATGTAGCTGCGCTGTGCTCTCAACGCTGCTGCCGTCAGAACTTTGGAGACTCTCTCTGTTCTTAAACGGCGGTCAGGCAACAGTGGCGAGAGAATGCAGAAGATAACCCGACTCTCAAAACACAGCCGAGGGATCCCGTATCACTCCGGGCCAACTTATTTAATTAGGCACACGTGACGTCGGCCACGGTTTTTTTTTTTTTTTTTCAAAAGGTGACTTTCTGAACAAATGTTGAATTGTATGTGTAACTGAAGTGGGAGCAACCTTTCCTACTGTCTGTGTAATTAGATCTCCTCTGCTTAAATGAGAGCTATTCATCAAGTCTCATTATCCATGACATGAAATAAGACGGTGGTTTCTCCAGGCTGGATCTAAAGTGAATGGATTTGGCGTTGTGAGCACACTAATGAAATGAGCCGGTGTTGTCGTCAGTGTCATTCAGAAAAAAAAAAAAAGAAGAAATATTTCCACTTGGAGATCTCTGCCTCCAAAAATGAAGGGCAACCTTTAAAAAAAAAGTCTAAATAGCATTTATTTATGTTCCAGTTGACTTTGACGATTTTAATCTTTTAATCTGCATACAGAATGTGCTTTGTAATGAGATGTGCTTCTTCTCTTAATCACAGCTTTTCTGTTTATTCAATAGCACATAAACTAATTTCAATTCCTTCAAATCAATTTATCCAATCAATTTATCCAATCCAAACAAAATAGAGGACTATACATCTTCATGCATTATGTTCACACTGGCCAAAAAAGTAGAGTAGTTGAGAGCTGGAGTGGAGTTCAGACCTGAGGATGGCTGATTTTTTTTTCTTATTTGTAGAAGCTCAGCTGGTTGAATTAAAAGAAAATAACTCAAAAATTACCTGCTGTCATTTCTTGATCGATCGCTTGCCTCTGGGAATATATTGTCAGTAAGCAGCTAATTTATCTCTATCACAATCTATGTCTGCACACTGCTCTGTTCAGGAGATACACAAGCAGCAAGACTCAACGAAGACAGCTTCAGTCCCTGTTGCTGTGGGAGAGCTCCCTGCCTGTGTGCACATATATCACATATTCAACAAGAACAACCAGAAAACTGCTGCTTTCTGAAGCTCAAACGAACAACAAGTCGTCATTGTCTCAGACCACACCTCAAACACATCCTGACATACAACCACTACTCAAACAGCTTGGATGCTTGAAAAAGTCAAATGCAAGAAACTGACAATACATAAGAAGAAGGGGTCACAAAGTAAGCACTGTTAATCAACCCTGCACTTGGTTTTGCAGGACTTTGTAACTGCTTCAACATGATCTAAAAGTTTGGTTTACATTTTTCTAATTTACTAAAGCTTCCATTGACTGTATTGTCGATAAACATGACAGGATCAGTAGCTCAAGAAGCCAGAAGTGACCGAAAGCAGGGCTGAAAGAGTCAGCATCAAATTTTTTAGGGCTGAGATGTTCAGGTGTGCGTGTATGTGTGTCCATTTACATAGGAATTGTTTCATTAATGCCAGTGTGGCTTCGTCTTCTAAGCAGCACATCAGTGTACGTTCAGCACAGATATATCAATCAGGACTAACTGAAAAAGCTGTTATCTTTCAATCCCCTCATCAAATGTTTCATGAAGAAATCACAAAAAGAGAATTATCTTACTTCAAGAAATCTTACGTGCTTGGTGAGTTGCTATTTAGCTCCAAACTGGAGCGACAAAGAAAGCTCCTCATTCTTCAGCTGACCGTCCTGTTTTGCAGGAAACTTTCTGAGGATGACTGTTGAACAAGTGATTCACAGAGAGCTTAATGATCTACTTATTTTCGATCAATTAGTTAGTTCTATTAGGTAACCTTAATATACACGATTCACCGATTTCCGAACTTCACATCTGGGGATTTTCTTTGATCTTTGCTCAAGATCCAATCAATGACAGAAAACTCCTCCGGAGCTCCCGTGTCCTGGTCAGTTTCTCTATCAGGCCTTTCTTTCTGGCTGTCCTCACATGGCTCTTAAGCAGAGATATTCCACCTAAGTGCTGTCTGTTGAACTTCACTTTGATATTATTTACATTGGGTCTGGTCAGGATTGGTTTTACAGTCTACTGTTGCCATATAAACAGGCAATGTTGAAGGCATCCTAAGTGTGGTCCTCTGAGCAGCTGGTCTGTAAATAACTTTCGAAAATTGAATGCATTACTTATATTAATTACTGTAAATTGTTCATTTTGTCTATTGGTGAATGAGCCTTAATTTTCTTTAATGACTATAATATCCTGTAGATTTGCTTGATCTTTTTATGTCTCCCTTAACAATGTATGTTTAAGTTAATGCATGTTTATGTTTTTCAGAATTTTAAGCATGCACTCTGAGCCTCATTTATTGACGTCCTGCATTAAACACGTGAGATCGCACACACATACGTAAATCGATTGCACTTTGCATGCATTTTGCAGGTGATCAGCTGGAAACAGAACCATGGCTGACAACACATGACAACAGGAGTCTTCAGAGGAGGGTTCTGCATGTTTTACAGTGTTTGTCTGAGAAAAATCTGCTAGAAATGGCATCGTTCTCATGTTTGTTTGCTGATGTGGATCATAGAGTGACTGGATGGAGCCGGACATGTTGGTCACAGAGTCAAAGGTACAACAGAGGAAATATATTCAAATAATATCGGCAAAGTAAAGTCATTGCAATCAAGCCAACTGGACATGTAATATCTCTGCTCGATGATACACAGTTTTCAGATACCCCCTCCCAGTATGTTCTGCCTAATATTAATTATTCATAAAGGTAAACATGCTATTACTTTTCCTTGTTTGCTCCCTCTTAGTAAATCAGCTTCAGTGTGTGTGAAACATCACATTTCTCTCAAACCTTTCGTAAATCAAGACCTTTGTTTAACAGCAAGTGAATGTGTATATAAAAGGTGAGAGGAATACAGTGATTTTTAGCACATTTTTGTTTTCCACCGAACAAACATATTCCTCGAAATGCAGTGGGCTGAAACCCCCCACATTAGATATCTTAACAACCAAAGTCAAACCTGGATATTAGGAAAGATCCCATAAAGCCATGGGAGCTTCTCACCGGAAGAGTGGGAGGTTTTGAAAAGCTCAGAAAATAGTGGGAGTCTGACATTGCTTGACATGTTTTTCAGCTATAGTTAGGAAATGTACTCCCTCTAAAAACTAATAACTGACTGTCATTCATACACACAAATATATGTCAGTCACATGCTTACAGTGAACGACGCTCGCCATCTGTAACGATGAGATTTCAGAACAACAAGAAAAAACAGCAAATGAGAATAAATGTATGATAAAAATTAAGATAAGATTTTATTCATTCCACATGGGGAACTCTGGACATCACAGCAGCTACATAATACACCGATACTTAAAATAGGATAGTGGCACACCAGAGAAAGGTTTATGTGTAAATAAACAAACAAAGACAAAGACACACACAAAACATACAAAAACCCGGGGGGAAATATGCACAGCAGCAGTAATATTTGCGGGTGTGTCTCCTGAATTTCATTTCATTCTCGTCTCGGTTGATGTTTGTGATGACTGCATTTTTTGTCTCTTTTCTGAAGACTGATAGCAACAATAAAGCACTGCAAGAGACGGCCATGTTCATTGTTACCATAGAAATGCCAGAATCCGGGCAATGGGATCTTTCAACTATGAACAATTGAAATAAATGCTGATGCTGCCCAGTGTGACTAAAGAAATGCTTTCTTTTAACATCCTGCATTGGGTGTGCATGTTTTTTTTTCTTTGACTCAAAAAATAAGTGAAAGAGAAGTCAAGCCAGTATCTCGCTGTACATGACACAGCGATGCTGTATTCTCCTGCAAGGCAGTTCTGGCTGCTGAAGCTTGACACTAACAAAACGGCAATATCAGCAGCTCAGGTGCAAAGTCAAAAGGAATGCCGTGTTTTGTTTGGTTTTTGGACAGTGAACTCAGGCCATGGAGACACCTAAACCAGAGTCTTTGCATAAAGTTGTAGCTGTTGTTAACTTTGCATTTTTTATTACTTAAAGAAAATGTTTAAGCATTAGTGCCAATAGAGTCCCCAAAGTACTGCTGCCATCACTTTTGTGTATTAGTTCAGCACTGAAATCGCAGGGTGTCGAGGAAGGTGGTGCGAGGGATTTTTATCCAGCTGCACCCTGAAACTCTTTGTCTTATAATCTTCCTATGTACGCTCAAGCTGGAAACCAAGCTCCGAAGAGTTTGTGGATGTAAGAGGTGAAGCAAGAGAACTGTTGACTCAGTTGGCCTGCCTCATGCTGGGCCTTTGGCATTGCTCCTGTGCTCAAAGCTAGCTGTAAGCAGGAGGATTTATGATCCCCCACGGTGCCTAACCTCGATGCACGATCCATCCTAAAGTACGCTCTTTGTGTCATTGCAAGCAAAAATCCAACACTATTTTCACCTGCGAATGAAACGTAATCATCCAACTGGTTGAAATATTCAAACTCGCAGTTTTGACCATAATGTCCGCTCTTTGCACAAAGTTGCGTCACTTTCTGTTTGAGAGTCTCTTGTAAGTCACAAGGTTTTGTTGTTAAAGTTTGAGATTTCTTAGAAGTTGAAGGATAACCAGAGACACAGATTAAAAAAAAACACACGGCTGAAGACAGCATAGGAGTGAAACTTTAACAAGCCGCAATGCACCCTGGATGCATTCTGTGCGTCACACTTAGCATGTGTCCTCTGTATTGTCCAGGGCGCTTCACGGACTTCCTCTGGGCTCACAGTCAGCCCTCACAGAAGCTGGGGAAGAACTGGCTGTCTTTGAAGTTATAAACAGACTGAGCGTTTTTTTTTTTTTCTTTTCTTTTCCCCCAAGCACTTCAAAGAGCGCATTTGAACTTTCTTTGTATACGTCTTTTATAGCGCAAACATTAATAGATGGATAATTTTGGAGGAACTCCGCTCACGTTTCAGTCACGTGGTGGTTTATTCATTTACCAGGCTGTCTACTTTTTCCGCAAATGATAGTTGGTGGGGTCAGGAACGTACCTAACCAAGCTAGGTACGTAACATAAATTTGTATTCTAATGAAAAAAGCTTACACAAAGACTTTGAAAAAAAATCTGAACTCTGCCTGACAAATACAGGAACAAATACATTAGAACCAACTCTTTGTAGCTGTGATAATACAGAATCACTCAATTGCTAATAATTTAAAGGTTTCTTTGTTCAACAGTTAAACAGAAAATTGAGAACTTTCTGTTTTTATTTGAAAAATAATGTCTATTTCTATATAGATGACATCAATTTGTATATGTTTACTTTGTAAATGAAGCCAGTGCTGCTTATGACAATGCTGAGGGGAGCATTATTTTCTTTTGATAATGAGGACCATTCATGTTACCGCCCACACTCAAACTTACCACCAACAGTATTTCACCATAAAACGATGCTGCTGCATTACAAACAAGGCCTGATATCATTTTGGGCAAAAAAGAAAAAAATTCTCGAAATACAAAGTGCCTGGTTGGTATCAAATGTTACAAGAAAACCAGTAAATTAACAACATCTTCACAGTTGACTATGGTGTGTGTACTGATGCACTTCACCCCTTCACAGATCCTGCTTTTTTATGTTTTATTAAAAAAGGCTTAATCTAATTTGAAGCTTACATATTGCTATGTAGATTTTTTGTTCTTTGTTTGGGTACAATCTGTTCTCTTTATTCATTAAAGTTTCTGAGCTGGAGCATGTATTTATGACAGAGCTGGGAGCCTGCTTTGTGTCATTTATTGGACATTGTCCTGATTTATTTTGCTGTTGTGGGATGTCAGCTGTCATGGCTTCATTACAGCAAATACATAATGTGTAAATAGAAAGAGAGTAGGCTACAGGCAGGTTTAATTGTGTGTTTTGTGTGATGTACCTGACATTTTTAGCATATTATTGTGCTTAAATCAGAATCGAGAAGATCTTTCTGGCCAGGTATGTTCAGCATAAGAGGAATTCCCTTTGGCATTTTGGCGAGAAATTCATCACAACAATAATATAATAAAATTGTTTGTTGAAGTTACAATCTGACAAACGTTTTTATTTTTTAAAATCACTTACTCATAGTACTCCGCCGCCGGGGTGATCTTGTACTTAGAGTAAGATGTGCCGTTCCCAAGAACAGATCCGTTGATGGCTTTGGGATCGGTGCAGTTCGGACTGTTCCAGCTGTTCCCACATTTGAGCCACGGAAGCTCGCTGGTCATGGAGGAGAACAGGTAGTGGAGGGACCAGGCGATGATGACGTTGTAGTAGAAGCCAACGTACAAGGCTATGAGTATCACAGTGTATCCCACTCCTGAAGACAAAGGATCACTAAGTCAGGTGGTGGAAACGGTTTGCGATAAACTAAAATACTGACACTCGAATGGGACACATGCTGCAAAAATATTGCATCATCCTGGTGGTTGTTTCAGGCGCCTTGCACAGCAAACAGCGTGGTGACTGAACTGTCAGTAGTACACAAAGGTTACAAAATCTTGTGTTTGGTTATCTGAACACGTCCATTTATAATACTCAGCATCTCATTAAATTCTTGAAGTACAGCTGTTCTTATTCAAACTGTTCAAAACTGGAGTTTTAGTCGAGGGTGGTGCTAAACCGCCATCAATCCAGCTCCTGAAAAGCTGAAACAGCAATAACGTCAAGCATTAAAAATGACTTTCCCTGAGTTTTACACTTAGCTTTTGGAAAACTTGGGATTATCTCTGCTGTTTTGCCTCCACTGGAATGTAATGTTCTCATATAAAAGAGACAAGCCGATTAACCCATCACCCTTTCTTCTGTTCAGGAAACAAAACAAACCCTTCTCATATGTCTGAAGCCAACATAAGCAATGAGGAACGCTGCTTCAGTTGAGCAGACAGATTATTTCTCTGACAAGATTGAATGATAACGGGAGCTGAGCCTCGCTTCACACATTGTACCTCCTCTGCTGTCTCATCTTAACTGTAAGTCAAATTCACCCATTCACACTCACACACACAAAGGGTGACAGTAAGAACAGTTTGTGGATCAATGTTTTACACACAGACACTTTAACATTGGGACAGTGTGAGATGAGGGATCAAACCACAGACACTGTGACCGAAAGAAAAGCTGATGTAGTGCCTGATGCAACGCCAACCATTTGCAGTTATTATAAGTTTATAAGAGTGAGAGTCATTCATAGGTTTGGATTTGGTGTTAATACATTTCAATAATGTCCAGTGTCTGTAATTAACCCAAGGTGAGTATCATTGGGAGGTTTACCGAGCATCGATATGTAATAATCCATTTCCAGAGGCTCATAGTGATTCTCAGTAATTGAGTTCATAATAGGTCATGTTTTTATTGTATTTTTAATGAATATAATTGATTGAGCTGCGATTGAATCAGCTGGTTTCATTGGCATGATCTGGCCATGAGGCCGGTTTGATTTCGTTTGCAGTCATTAAAAAATTGACATTAACACAAACGTACACGGGAGCATCCGGGTGCAAGTACGACCGGAGAGACACGGCAGAAAATTACAGAGACATGACAGAGTAATTGTGACAAGTGTTAGGTGCAGGTGACACTAGTGAACCTCAGAAGGTGAAAGGACAAGAAACAAGGGAATGAAATTAAAGGGCAGAGAGGAGAAAAAGAGAACATGAGCAAGCTGTGGGTGTGGCTTCAGAGATCACAGAAAGGCTGAAGTTCGCAGACAAGCGTGGCCATGTGTGGACGGAATAACATTTAAGTGCGTTCGTTTCTGTGTGTGTGTGTGTTTTAGAGTTCACCTTTAAAGACGGGACATATTTTCCAAATGGTAGCTGCCCCTTCTCTGTTGTACTGGCCCAAGGCAAGTTCCATGTAGAACAATGGCATCCCCGCAATCACCAAGAAAAGGATGTAGGGAATCAAAAAGGCACCTGGCAAGAAGAAGACACAGTTATGTCATAACCTGCTTTTTTTTTTGTATAGCATGCTGTATTTAACAAAATACCAGATGGGACTGTGATACTGAAAAGCCAAAGAGCAGTAACCCAGAGAGAAGAATAACGGGGGTGAAGTATTGTCTGGGGGCTTGACATTTTTAGAAAAAGACAACATCTGAGCAAACATGTGCTCAGGCTCTCAGCTATTTTCACACTGCGCTGGAGAAACACATCCAAACGACCTCTCATAGGAGCAATGCTCTTGACACTGTCTGTCACAAATGACACATCATCCACAGTAATGAATACATTTTGCTGAGGGCCAATATGATTAGCAGGCCAGCGGCGGAGTTCTTTTTCTTTTTTTCCATGTGAATGAATGCTACACAGTACTGGGTAGACCTTCTAGAGAACATTCATTGTGTTGTCATGATGGTCCACACACACACACACACACACACACACACACACACACACACACACACACACACACACACACACATTTGTTTGAAACTTGCTTTGTTCCTTCAGCGATATAAACTGTGTCAATTTTTCCTCAACCTACAAGTGTGGCATCAGTGTTGAATAATTGTGACTAGAAGTCTGGCATTCACTTATGTACAGAATTACTCAATTAATACCAGCAGAAATCCATTAAACTTCTGGCTGGAAAACGCTGTTCTACTTCACAGTACTTTTAATAAACTGACTTATTCCCCTTTTGCTTTACATATTAATGCCATTTTATTGATTTATTATATATGCGCATTTCCTCGTCATATAAGGCTGAACGACCCTGAAAGATTTAAAAATATATGTTTTGATTTAAAGTGGGTGTTCTGCATTAGGACTTGTAGATTTAGATTTTCGTGTACATCTCGCTGAGAACATCAGCAGTGTGTGCAGCCTCACACAAACAAACATATCAGTTCGCTTTGACTTCTTGTCACTTCTCAAGAATTATCTTCCAGTCTCAAATTATACAGCTCAGTTGTGCATGCCTTGATAGAAATGAGGTATTTCCTTCGTCAGGAAAGCTCAATGTACTTCCTCCATCAGTACACCTGGGAATAAGGAGATTAAAGGAACTGAAATTAGAATCACAGTCCTAACTTGGATCAAACTTTAAGGGAATTTTTTAAGTGATTTATGTTTTTTTAAGTATTTTATCATGAAGGACACTTTATTTTTTATTCAAAAGACTTAAAAAAACTGAAATTAAGAAAAATATCCAAAGCACTGTGGGGATTTCCTGTATTTTTTGCAAGAGCAGAAGTCCTCCACCGCCTTCTATTTCATTGTATTACTTAATTACCAGTTAAAAATTACTGTAATTAACCTTGCATTAAGTTTGGAGCCCTCTACCAGAGTTATACGCACATTAATCATGCAGAAACACATACTCACCCCCTCCATTTTTGTAGCACAAGTAAGGAAATCTCCAAACATTGGCCAGATCCACCGCGAAGCCAATGACAGACAGGAGAAAGTCTATTTTCTTGCCCCAAGTTTCTCGGTCGACGTCGGAGGATCCGGGCGGACCTGCGCGGGCAGCAGGGGTGGGAACGATGGAGGAACTTGTGTACTGGACGCCATTCTGGTCCTTAACCAGCGTTAGTTCTACATCTCTTTTCTCCACATCGAACTGGTTCAGGGGGGCCACCGATGAGAGTTTGTGTTCGGACAGAATCTGGATATTCATCTTCTCGGAGACGCGTACCAAGCCCACGCCGGCGCGGTGCTCTCACGGCCCCCTGCGGGTTCTGCTGGAGCCGGTGGTCAGGGTCGGTGCGCTTGGACCACTATCCCGCTGACAGGACCGGGATAAGAGGGTCTTCTCCGACGAGACTGCAAGTGACGCCTTCGTGCACATGAGCTGGGGAGAAGAGTGGAGAGACACACTTTAGGAAAAAGATTTGGCGCTTGTGCGTAAAGTTCCAGTTCTGTTACGCACAGCGGGGAATAAACGCTGAGGCTGCGAGCACGGATGGTATGACATTATTCTTCTCTTAGAGGACAAACGCAAGGCGACCTACGATTAAAGAAGTTGTACTAAGATAAACGCTGTATGTGCGCGCAGCGGCAGCAGGTGTCCTATGAGAGACACTTCAGAGCGCAGTCTTCCGTACGTCACCGTGCGTAATGCGCACGGAGCGGAGAACAGTCCACAAGGCTGAGAAAGAAAAGTTTACTGCTCCGACGGACACTGAATATAAGTATTCACACAATTACATAAACACGAGTAGCACTGTAATTCAAAAGGTAACTGGTTAACAAATGAAAAACATTTACGACGCAAAAACGAGTCCGTCTTAACAAAACATGCAAAACTAACATATTTATCTGAGATCTAATTTAGACTTTAAAAGGTGAGCTGCCACACAAAAGACAGTTCGTGATTATCAGTGGAGCCAAATAGTTGAAGAAAGGGAGTGAAAAAGTATAGACATCTTCTCTCTTTACCACTAAACGGTGAGCAAAAGAATTCTTATTAATGACAGCGAAGGAGATGAATGGCTACTTGAACACATTCTCATTAATAAAGCAATTGAAAGCTCTGTAATTGAAAGAGTTTCCTCCTTACTTGGTAGAGCTAGGGGCACCTCTCCATGACCCGATGCTGCTGTTGTCCAGATGCATCTGAGGAAAGACTGCCCATGCTGAAGGAACTTTAAGACTCGCCTTCTTCAACAGAGACGACATAAAAAGCGAGCCTTTAACTCTCTCTCCTCCACGTGATATTTTATAATTGCACGCTTTCTCTTCAGTTTGATGTCGACATGGCATGATCGCCTTTTTTTTCCCCCCTTTTTCTTTTTCTCTCTGGAGCTCAGGTTCCCATGAACTTGTGCTTGTCCTTCAGTGGGATTAAGATTTGCGCACGTGCAGCAGAGCAACATGTTTCAAAGCAGTTTCATTTAAAAATCAGACCTTTAGTCAGAGATGGCTTTGTGGTTTTGTTAATTTGACAATGAAATTTCAGTTTTCACTCCGAGTAAAAAAGATAAATGACAGATTGTCGAGTTTTTGTTTTTCAGATCTGTCTTAGGCTTTAACAACGTGCCAGATGTAAGGTGACTTTACCGTCAGGTTCCTATAGTACTTCACACACAGAAAAACTTTTTTAATGTCTTAATTTGGACTTTATCTGTTTCTTCTCTGTACTAAACAGATTGAATTACAGTTTTCTAAGAAGCCGTAAAAGCATTGTGTTCCATGTGTAATTCAATTCTGCCGCAGCTTTTGCCAGGGGCAATGATTTCTATTAGATATGGTTGATCAGTTCATCCCATTAAAGTCAATGAATGTCCTGTTTGCTCTCCAGTGCTTGTTTTAAAAAACCCTAATAGGGCTGGTTTTGGGCATTTTGTTTGTGAAGATTGAATAACTGTAGTGATGGTAAAGCAAAGGAGCAGGTAATGAGGAAGAATAAGGTGCTTTTACTGTTGTTTTCTCTCCACTGATTTCTATTCTTTTGCACTCTATTTTGCATTGTGAGGTACATTTGAATACCAGGACGGATCAAAGGTTTTATACTATTCTATCATTATAACTGTGTATGAGTGTGGTACTGGTTTTCTTCTGTATTGCAAAGCAGCCCAGTGGAGGCTGTTATCAGGAATGTTTTAAACTGAAAATGGGCAGTGGGAAGCAGGAGGTGGTCTTGAAACCTTGATTTTGCTTCATCCAGGAGCAGTCCTGTCCACCTGTTCAGCACCGCCCAGGGCGAAATGATATCATCCTTCACCTTTTACCTGGATCATCTTTGATCTTCTATTCTGACTGGGAACAAACCCTGAGACCACTTCTCTGTGTCTCTCTCCTTCAAAGTTCGGGGTCTACCCCGTCGACCTACGGATGAGAAACTAATGAAAGTAGACAAAGCCTCTCAGCAGTCACAATGTGCCTGTCTGGATTTAACCTGAACATTTGATTGGGGTCACGGAAAAGATTTTGTCCCTTTCTGGCTTTCATTCCCCTCAGTTTATGACTCTCAGAGATCAGCTTCTGGACTACACTCTGCTTTAATAAATCTCATGATCTCACGGTGCTGGAAAATGTGGCCATTGCATTGTCCACCTCCTCACACAGACACACACAGACACACACAGACACACACATGCACCTTGGGCTTAGAGTGAAAACAAAGAGAGGCTGTCTACTCAAACTTCAACGAGCCTTTCCAGATTGTTCTGTAGAGGTGCAAAACTGTTTTTGTCCTCCCCCATTTGGAAAGTTCCCACTTAAAAAAATAAAGTGACATCGTGACATTAAGGAGCTTGGTCATTTCTTATTCTTGTAATTCCAGACTTAAAGCACCAGGTCGTTACTACATGGCAATCAGTTCGTGGTATTAGCGCTGAGTGGGGTTTGTTTTGTTCTGTACCCCATTAACGTCCTCTGGCATAAATCTTCCTGGCCTCGTAGAAAGAGGAGTGTCATTAAGCCTCTCCCTCCTGAGCTTTCCTAGTACCCTGAATGATAGAAAGTACCTCAGCAATGTGAAGTCCCCCCCTCCCGCCCCACCCCCAACACTGTATACATTAGGTGAGAAAAATAGCAGTGTGAGTCATATGTGACGGAGAGCTGTTTTTCCAAGTAGAACATCTGGGAAATGTGGTTAAAGTCAGAGGCTGGTGAAGCCAGCTCACAGTTCAGCCATTGAGGATACAGCCTCACCTTTATCAGTCACAGCGCGATGCCACTGCCTTCAAAATATTTAATAGATTTGGATACAAACTGGAGGGCACGATAAGGGCATGAGCAGCGTCATTATTATTGTTTGCACTGTAAGAGTGATTCAAGTAAGAAAAAAAACAGTGACTGAGCGACAAATCCCAGAAAAATTAAGATGAAATGCTGAGGTCAGGTTCAGTTTACAACTTCCTCCACAGACCGTTTCCACAGGCTCATTCCCACATCTATTAGAGAAGGGCTGCAGAAGTCAAGGTGTTGAGCTGTCGTCAAACAGTCGCCCCTAGAAGCAAAGATAGAAATGCGGGTTGAAGAGATTAAACGTGTGTTTGTCCTTGTGTCAGGGAGTGTGCAGGGATGAGTTTGTTTGGAAACTGTAAACATGTCCAAACAGCATTTGGTTATCCTGAAGTGATGAGTAAAGGACAAATGGGTTTTCCACAACCTTTTGCTGACCCATCCCCGAATATTACACAGGAAAAGTTGTTGCCTGCCATCCCAAAAAACATCTGGAAAAGAATCAAACAGATATGTGAAACACCCAAAACATTGTGCAAGAAAACAAATCTCTTCAGCAGATACTGGTGCTGATAGCGGCGTTGGGATGACTGGTGTTCCCGTACAGTTCGTCAAACCTTGCCCTTAGCAGGACCTTCACTGTTTCTATAAACTATCACAGGGGAAATAAGGAACAATCACTTTCCTGAGAGAATAATAGCAGAGTGAAGATCAACAAGGTGTCATCTGGTGTGATAAGGAAATGTAACAATGAAGTTTGAGGAACTCCCCATGGAGCCGAACGAGAAAAGCCTGAACCCGCTGGAGTCAAGGGTGGTGAAAAATGTGCATGAAGCACAATCGAAATGGCTGAAAATCCTCACTGTGCCAGTGTCAATAAAAGTACAGATCTCTCTGAATTTAATGGCGTCTTTGTACTGAAGCCTTATCTACTCTGGCAGAGCACAAAGCAATTGGCCTGTATTTAAAATATGTCATGAAACCAAACATTCAAATTATAAAGTTTTTCTGTACATTACATCAAAGATTTTGCTGAAAAATGATCAAGAAATATCAGTGAGTAATCTGACATGGTAGAAAACCATAATACTGTGCAATGTTTCCATGGCACAGCTGGTGATAGAGCAGCATCTTGATGTTAATCAGTACCAATACACAACACTTCACGTTTTAAGCCATTAGAATAACAAATCACTGTCTTTAGTCTGCATTCTGAGCTCCAACACCCTGCACTCCTCTCCCCTTAACCCAAAGTTAATGCACCTTGTGTTCCCCTTTTCAAAGCCTGCATCCATGTTCGTCATGCCGGATGAAGGAGGGGGTCACGGGTGAGGACACACACCCAGCTATCCTGTTGTTTTAAGCAGGAAAGTCAATTCTATAGGAACATCAAGCTAAAATAACTTGGATTTTTTCCTCTTATGCAACATTTCTCAAACATCCTCGCACCAAGAGGCCGAGTCACCCTCAGCTATGAGCTGTTACACCTTCCATAAACTTGAATTTAGGTGCGTTTGAACTGACTGAGTTCACGTTTACAAAGAAATGAAACATAACAGTGAAACTTAACACTCAAAATTATATTCAATTTGGGAAATAAACGGCTGACGGGCTCTCGCTTCCAGGAGTGAAACTCAGACAGAACTCGTCCCAATTTTGCCCGAGAAACCCGGGCACCTGCTTAAATTGAAGAACATAGTTGCGTCGCATCAGTTTAACGGTGAGGCCTGTCGGTTCTGACCTTTCCTTCCAGCCTGGCACAGTGAGCACCCCCCCACCCCCCCCTACCCCCCTCCGCGTGAGGCCCGCGTCCAGCCCGCGCCCGCAAACAGAGGCTGCTCACTCACTCAGGTCCCGAGGAGACAAAATCAGATTACCAACACATATCTCCCGCAATCTACTGCGACAGGATCACCCCCCCAGGCAGCGGCTGAAATGGATACAGCAATATCCAACGGCCGTCCAGAGGAAGAGAGTGAGGGAGGATGGAGAGGGGCGAGCGGGAGCTGCTGGGGGAAGGTCTCACACTGTTGTAAGAGCGGCAACAATGTGATTTAATTGATTCCATGCCATCTCATCAATTTTGATTAACATGAAATGAGCCTTTGTACGTTTGAAAAGGTTAAAACAAATTGAAGGTGGAAATCGCAGCTGGTAATCACAGTTTGTCTAACAGCAGGCTTTTAATGAAGGGACCCGCGATCCATCATTCATTTCAGCCGCCTTCGTACATATGGAGCAAGACCGTGTGCGTGTCTGTGTGTGTGTGTGTGTAAGCTGTCATCCCTGCCATGTTTAGGCCAGCATATATTTTCATGCCTGTTTGGATTATGCTGGAAGTTGAGCAGGAGCATAAACCTGATTGAATCTCTGTGAATTTTGATCAGAAGATTATTCTTCTGCGAAGACACTTCAGTTTCATAGAATTCAGACAGATTATTAGTTTTAGACGTCTGTGATGAACTGCTGAGCCATCCGGGGTGGACCCTGCGGTCATCTGGGCTCCACTCCAGCGTCCATAACCACGAGCTGGATAAAGTGGTTTAAAAAGTGTATCATATACATGGAAAATATATACAGTATATATACCCAAACTGTACGTGCCCTGAATCTTCAATGCTCATTTGTCCATCTCAGTGTAGAATTTTGCTTGCTCTCTGACAATAAAGATCGACGTGGGGTTACAAAGGGTCAAAGAAATAATTCCAATTGATTTATCTTCAGACTTTATTCATGACCCAGCTAATTGCATAAACATTAATCTTAGAATAACTTAACCAAAGGCCAAATAACCATTGAAGTTCTCACTCAAAATTCAATAAGTTTTTATAGTGTCAACAGTGACATGATATCTCCAGTGTAAACTACTTGGCTTGACTTCCACATGCACATAGAGGCAGAGCACGCACACACACACACACACACACACACACACACACACACACACACACACACACACACACACACACACGGTTTTTGTGTTTGCATGCCTTCCAGGCATAATACATTCACAGTGTTTTCTCACGCACTTTGTCTAACTGGATATTTTCTCTAACTTTCACCCAAAGACTAGTTAACCCAGACAATATCCTTAACCTAAATAAAACAGTAGATCAACCTAAAAAGTCCTTGTCATCAACAAATGTCCTGATCAATCATTCTTTGTCCCTACAGTGATGATGAGTCCATTACACTGACTCCTACTAATTTCCTACAGGCTCAGTCCCACTAACTTATGGAGACTTTACTTTTGTGTCAAGAACAAGAAATCCTCATGTCTCAGCAGATTTGATGCCTGTAGACACGCACGCACACACACGCACACACACACACACACACACACACAAACACACACATACACAATTAAAATCAGAATTTGATTAAATATTTTCAAATTGATCAAATCTTTTAATTTAAAACAGTGTTTTATTTCCTGCAGCTTCATTTTTTGTTTTGCACAACTAAGACCTCCAAGTGCAGTATTTCAATATTTTGATTCATTTAGAGAGAAATGATCTACATGCATATAATACATATATAATATTGCATTTAATATTCCGTTGTTTATTGTGACCATGAAAACAATGGGCTTCATGTCACACACACAAGCACACTGTGTGTAAGAAATCTGTTTTGAACTCAAATCTGTATTTACCCTTAATCAAAGTGAAGCATTGGCAGAGCTGACAAAAGACTTACTTTTCCATACACAGGAGTAGGATGGTCGGGAAACGCACACGCTTAGACAAAGTATGAAGGTAACTGCTGGCACCTTGTGGTGGTTTTAGAGAACCAGCAGCTTCAGGCAGCCGCAGCACATCACTGCACTTGTACCTCATTATGAGCAACGTCTGTGCAAGTCCTTACAAGCTCCCTCAGCGATTAATATGAAACACAAAATGGGAACGGCTGTTGTATTCTTGTTTTATTTCAAAAAAGCAAACTCTGCAGTGTTAACAAAAAAGAAAAAGCATCACATAATTGCAATACACCCTGCTAAATAAATAACAATGCCTCTAGTTAATGTGAACGCATACCCCGCTGGAATATGCTGTTGTGGAGAAGCACTGTTGCCTTTTTGCTCACAAATTGCCCTATTTTCAGTGGTTGGTTTACTTTAGTAAAACTAAAGCTGCGCAGACACGCTGCTGTCTCAGCAACAATAATCTTCAGTAGAAATGCAAATAGATACACATGCAAAGCAAACCTCTGGCTAATTATACAGCCGTCTTACAAGGTCTGTGTCCCTGAGCGCTGGAAAAAACTGTAATGCACAGCATCTATGATCATCATAGACACAGCATTAACACAGAATACCTCTGGGTTGCCAGACCGCAAAAACCCCAATAAAAGTTATTTTACATTAATTATGCTGCATCACAGAAGCGCAAGGACTCTTTGCTTATATTTAAAAACGTGTTGGTTTGGCAATTTTCTTCTCATTTACAGGAAAAAGAAAAAACTTCACAAAGACAAAACAATAAAGTACATGAAGCTGTGTTCATTTCAGTTCAAGGAAGGTAAGTTGAGGTTACACAAAACAGCTGCAAACGGAGTGAATATCTGGAGAAAATAGTCGTGTTTACTATAATAAAATGTTGGCTATAACTGAGCTGTATAGGTGGTGGGATGGATATTAAACAGCTATCTCAAACACAGTTTTTTTTCTTTTTCTTTTCTTTTTTTTTTTACATAATTCATTTCAACTGCAACCTTTTCTTATTTTCTGACATGACACGTAACAAACACATGAAACTTTACAGACATACAAAGTCACAAATACACAATCCTTGTGCAATGACTCAGGGGAAGTAGTATTTTAAAATCTCTATAAGGCACTAAAATTGAAAAAAGAAGCACTCCTAAATCCATCTATAAAAATGCAAGCGCTTGACTGAATATGGCTCTGCTGTGGCAATGACTTCATATATATATATATATATATATATATATATATATATATATATATATATATATATATATATATATATATATATATATATATGTATGTATATATTTCTGTGTGTGTGTACTGTGTCAAGATGGTCAGATGATGGTCGAGTGTTTTTCCTCTCAGTGCGGTTGAATAAAGTTCACAGCTGGATTCAGTCTCAGTCGTCCTTTTTGTCTGAGGTGCTGTCTTCTTGCTTCTCGTCGGAGCACATCTGACTGGCCAGCTCCAGATCGCCGGGCGTCGCCTCCTGGATGGCCTGGTACCTCTGCAGCTCCAGGTACGTGGTGAAGAGCTTGGCGTACTCCGGATGGGTCGTAGCAAAGGCCTGGAATTCATCTGCGAAATCACAAGTCCATGACATGAATATGCGACAAAATGAGTCGATCAGCCACAGTTTTCACCTGAAATCACAAAGGAAAATTTGGTCGACACCAGATAGAATTACATTTTTTATGGCATTTGGCACTGTCCTGTAGTGGATGAATAAATACACCAAACATATTTACATTCCCGGATGCGGGAGCTGTGTTCAGGCTGCAGGTTTTCATTGAATGAAAAGAAGAAGGAAACAATGCTGTTGATGGACATGTATGTGTGCAACCATCCAATCCTGCTTGAGTCCCAGACTCAGCAGACTGAGGCAGTTTGGTTTGTTTCCACATGAGCTGCTCTGGTGCAGCTCGGTTCGAGTTTAAGGTCGGGTCTTAGAATGCTGAAACAAACAGAATGTGGCAGGTGTCTGCACATTGTTTCAACCACCAACTGAGAGCATTTGCAAGAGAGCTAATGTTTTGGCTCATTTAGCCATTCGAAAGGGCAATGTGAGCTCTCAGCAGCGAAAATATGTCTACAATAACTTCACAAGTAGATTCAATCCAGCACATAGCATCATTATCAAAGATGTGCCAGGATGTCACTGACATCCGAAAAGCATCCAATATGCCATCTGCTACATATTTTGGTCCGAAGTTAAAACACGCCAGAGAGCAAAAACCCAATCTTTTCCCATATTTTCCTGCTTTACTCACGATTGCACCACACAGCCTTCAAGGATAAGATACAGCTTGGCGTTGCGCGGCGCATTGTACTCACTGAAGGTGATGAAACCCGAGGCATCAGCATCAATCTCCTTGAAGAGTTTGGTCATGTTCAGATCTGACACACCCAGAGCGGAGCGCAGCAGAGCAGTAAACTCCTCGCGGGTGATTTTCTGATCGTCGTCCGTGTCGAACAGCTGCATGAGAGAAGAAGACGGCCGGCCAGAAATTCCAAAGTGCTTTTCAATTAGTTACGTGTTCAGAATAAAAAAAAAAAAAGGGCCTTCATAAGTGTAAAAAGTTTGTCAGAGAGTTGAGAAAATTGTGCATGAAATTTTATTTCTTGATGGATTAGTTTGTAAAAACATCCTTTCAGATGCAATCCGCAAAGCTGGAATTGTTTGTCACGGTTCTCATGTTATGAACAGTAGAACTTCTTTTTTTCACAACAGATACAGATCGTTTTACTTGATATTATTCAAATTTCTGTGAAGGTTCCCTCTGTTCTCCCGATAGCACTGTTGTTTTGCACAGTCAAGGCAGCGCTGGATGATTTAACTCCATTATGGGCATTTGTTTGAGTGTGTGTCAGGATTACAGTAAAAAATATCAAATGCTTTCCAGATTACTATTGGAGATATAACAGAAGCAACAACACACACACACACACACACACACACACACACACACACACACACACACACACACACACACACACAATGTTCTGCACAACATTTGATCATAGAAAGAGTAAATCCGTTTCCATCTCACCTGGAAAGCCATTTGCAGGACTTCTTCAGTGTTAGCTGGCCGGCACAAAATGTTCACACCGATTACATATTCTCTGAAGTCAATGGTGCCGTCTCCGTTCTGCACAGGATCGAGGAGGAAACATTACATTAAACAACAGCAATCAATCATTTATGGCTCAAGTTCTCCTTCGTTGACTATTTCTGCATGTCTTCAGCAAAGACACAATTTATTCAAGCAGTGATTGATTTAGTTATAAGGTGCATTTTATACAACTATTCTTCTCTGATACCAGTTTTTTTTTTTTTCTCGATGTAATGGTTGCAGGAGGCAGGAACATGATCGACTAACAATAGGTGCACACACACACACACAGGCACTTTGTCACCCAAGTTAGAGTCACCAACTAACCTGACGAGCTGTTATGCTGTGAAGTATTAATACTGACAACCACTCCACTGTTCCTTTAATCAATTATGAAATGCACTTACTTACAGTACATGTACTTCACACAGATGCAGCGATTCAGAAATATGAGAGTCTAGTCAGAACTGCTTTTATAATAAAAGTAAATCAATGTAAATCAATACTTTCATTATGTTATTTTGGTCGTTATCTTTTTGAGCCTTCTGTTATACATCAAGCTGTTTAAAATGAGAGAAGCCTACAGACATTGTAGACTGTAAAATATCATCTCTTTCGTTTCTGCCCTGACATCTCAGTAGCATCAAAAAACACAAAGTAACAGTGAAGAACTGGCAGTAATAATGATCTTCCCACTCAAAAATGCTGGCAGACATACTAAAGACGGAGTCCAAACTGCTTTTAATCATAATTTCCTCTTGCAGTTTGTGTAAATCCTGAGCCCACACTATGATTAATATGAAATGCAGTGTGGTCTTTTACGTTTTTTAGTCTGAGTGTTTAAAGCGATACTTCAACATTTTGGCAAATTGGCCCGTTTAGCGCAATTCCTTAGTCATTTCGAACAGTATACTTACTTTTTTTGTGAGGGCGAGCTGTTGTTTATTCAGAGGTGAGTCGGGGAAGGTTTTCAGGACGGACACAATGGAAGTGAATGGTATTTTTGGGTCCCCCTCGTCAAACTCATCAAATACACAATCCAACAACCCCAAAACACTTTGGTGGGCAAATTATAATCCGCACATTCACTACGCTGTGAAGTATTAATGCAAAATTACGAGATTGAGTTGTTTATGCGAAGATTGCTAAGACGGAACTACTTGTCTGGGCGTAGTGATTTCAAAAGAAAAAGTAGTTCCCAGTATTTGCTTCAGTGTCGTAACGCTACAATATTATTTGTTGGTGTTCTACAGCGTAGTGAATGTGCGGATTATAATTTGCCCACCAAAGTGTTTTGGGGTTGTTGGATTGTGTATTTGATGAGTTTGACGAGGGGGAACCAAAATACCATCCACTTCCATTGTGTCCGTCCCGAAAACCTTCCCCGACTCACCTCTGAATAAACAACAGCTCGCCCTCAAAAAAAGTAAGTATGCTGTTCGAAATGACTAAATAATTGCGCTAAATGGGCCAATTTGCCAAAATGTTGAAGTATCGCTTTAAAATTATCTTGTTCACTGATGTTTTTACTGTTTGTTTTTGAGGTGAAGCTTCTCTGCAGCATTACTGAAGCATGTACTGACTCCAGAGTAGATAGAGCTCAGTGTTTTACTGGTCTTCACCAGCTGCATCATGTAGTATTGGGCCAGGCTGCATCGAATGTAAACATTAAACAGGTAACATAAAGTTCAACCGCACCCTGTCAAACAATGCAAACAGCTCTTCAAGCACTGGGCTGACGGGGAGCTTCAGGAATCTGGCAAACTCCTCGATGGTAATGCGTCCACCTTTACAGGAACTGGCCATGGCTGCAAAACCCTCCAGCTCCTTCCTCACATTGTCCCATTTCAGACTAGATAAGTAAAACACAACGAAGAACGAATTAATAAAGGACAAACGAGCAGTGAAGTACTGAGCCGATCTGACCGCTCCTCAAAGGTAAAGCTAGCGTCGAGGTTAGTTGTTCTTACTTGAGTTTGCGGCTAATTTTGGTGAACTCAACCAGGCCAGCCTCCATGGGAAGCGTCAGCTCGCCGGCCGAGATCATCAGGCGGCAGTCTTCGTATGTGTGGTCCGTCACGGGAACCCCCAAGGCCCTGAAAGCAGAAGTGGTGCGTGTGTAATAGTTAGTTCACAACGCTGATGAAGAAATTCAAACAACAGACGAATCACAACAATGACAGAAAGAAAAGGAACTGGGGTTTTAAGGAGCAAAACCATAGAGGAAGAATATTAATTCATATTTTCATTCATTTGAGTTGTATAAACACACAAATGTTGGTTCTCCATTGCAATACTACAAACCCAAGCAATGCATAATATAACGTGATATAAAGTGGTTTTAGCATCCCGAACAACAAGTTAATCTTTTTCTTTTTATGAGGTGTAAGCTGTAAGGAATTTCCCTCTGGGATTCATCGACTGCTTTCCGATCTATAGGACCAGTAAACACTGACCGGGCCATGGTTTCTCGCACTCTGCTGGCAAACAGAGGCGCGCTTTTCTTCTCCTCCTCAGTGGGGATATGCGGCGGCAGGAACTGGAAAACAGAACAGAGAGATGAAAAGGTCAGAGTGAGCGTCAAATGGAGAGTAAACTTATAAATCCCGGCATGGGAGGCTAAATCCCCTCTCACAGATAACAGATAGCACATCTCAGCCTCACTAATGCAGCAGTTCGGAGGAACTTCCAAATAAACTGCACTGGCTGTTAAAACTTTGTTTTTCAAATTGAAATGTTGGATCCTGGGTAATAACTCATCATACCACACTACAGCTGGGTGCTTAGTGTGTCTTACCTCTATCTCTACTGTGGTGTAGAGCTGGCAGAGGGTCAGAAGCAGCAGCGTTCTCCTGCACACAACACATCCGAGACCGTTTGTTATTCGAAAACGCCAAAAGGTCTACATGCAAAGACAAGCAAATACTGATGCTATTATTGAGCTGTGACGTCTCTGCAGTCCAGGAAAGCATCGGTCCTTGTAAAACATGCACAGTGTGAGAGAAACGTCCAAAATCTCTCTCTGGGAAGAAAATCTACTCACGAAGAAAAACCTTGCCAAGTCCAAGTCACTGTATCCTGGAGGAAAAACAAAAAATAAACAAAGGTTCACAGAGTGATGGCACAGATAAAATTCCAAGCACGACAAACAAGCTTCTGTGTTTGATATCGATCTTTTTTAGAAACAGACTGAAATGTGGTAAATATATAAGGATAAAGACCTGCAGTCAGAAGCTGTTCTGGTTTGATAGACAACTCTGTGAATAAACTGTTTCTTCATCGCTGTTTATCTTTCATTCATTTATAGCTTTGCCTCTCCGTGTTCATCTTTCATGCAAACGAGCGAGCAAACTGTCCAGTTCTCAGTGAAAACATGTTCGATCACAGTCCTGCACGCTCACCATAGAGTTGGGATATCTCATGAGCACGGGCTGCACAGGGACCCCTGGGATGAAGGCACCTGTGTGCAAGGCGAACAACATAGGATATTAAAAACAAGAACAAAAAGCACTATTTTTTTAATGACTAAAGACTCATGCACCTCACTCAGAGACAGTTCAGTACCATCTGATACCAGGGTTAATAGTTAATCTTTACATTCCTATCCTGTTGACACTGACAGGCTGTATTGTGCAACAATAAACCTTTAACTTAATGTAAGTGAAATGAAGCAAAAAGAAACCGATGAAACTGTTAAATAGAAAGTTCTACCTTTAAATTTGCAGTTGTCTTTTGAGTTTGTAATCGGAATATTAAGCAAGCTGTAAGTTCACATTTGACATATTACCTTGCTTGAAAGTGATGAGACATGAGCGGTTTGTACACGTTCCCTCAGGGAAAATCAAGACCTGGAGAAACAAAAAAAGTTTCATGTTAAAGAGAAAATGTTATATCACTGTTTTTTAACCAGGAACAGATAGGTTTCTTTTTGTTTCAGAATTAAATACCCTGTCGACCATAAATCCTTTCTTACAACAATCCCCACACTTCATAAGTTGTTGCTGCACTGTGCCATGTCAAAAACATTCTGCAAATACTGGGCCAATATCATGTTGATTTGTTCTCTTTCTCAGACAGTTTTCAGAAAAAAATACGTCCAATATACAGCCTCTTCCCCGTTTGACACGATGTCGGTTCAAGAAAACATGATGAGCAAAAAACTGTCAAGCCAAGTACAGTTTTGTTAATTTTTTTTTTCTGTTCAGTTTGCATGCAACAAAAAATGTGAACCGTACTCCACCGAAGGGGCATTTTTGCTTGGAAATCTGTGAGACTGACCTGTGGCCAGTGGCCTCCTGACTTCGCTCTGCTGTCAATCTCTTGGATCGTGTTCTTCCTGGAGTCTGGGTCCTTCCTGGACACCAGCACTGGCTGCAGACAGCGCACAAACCCTGCAGACACGACAAAGGACCAAAACAAAACCCCAATACAGTCAGCAAGGGAAAAAAATACAGATCAAGAACAAGCTGTATGGCATCAGTGCTATTACAAAAAGTCCGATGTTTAGCAAGTTAATAGCACATGCTGACTCCACAAAGCACATTCATATAAGTTAGTTATAACGAGCATGAATGTCAGTGACATCTGTAATGTAATGATCTGCAACAAGCAGATAATGACTTTCCATCACGTTTCCTTCAAGCCATCATTAAACACTTCGTCAGTAAGGGTGTGAAATCACATATCCTGATCAAGACTAATGCATCTGTTTAATAAACAGCCCGTCAGCTCATGCGTGTTTTCACAAGTTCACACATGAGATGATAACACATAAGCTTTCAGAAGTGCATCAGCCTCTGCATGAGAAAGAAGTGGCTTACTGCCGAAGATGGGCGTGGCCAGGTTCTCCACACGGGAGACGGTGGAGGGCAGGCCCGCCACGATGCACACGATCCCATCGAAGAAAGTGGAGTGGGGCGCCACGGCCAGGATGGGAGCCTCGCTGCTGGTGACCTGCCTCCCCTTGACCACCACTCTGAAGCCCATGCAGAAGTAGTAAGCCCTCCCCAAGGCAGCCATCACGTTTCGACACAAGAATCTGCAGAGGAGAAAAATTGTTGAATTTGCATCATTGCTCATGTCACACGATCTTTAAACTTAGAATAGTAGATATGATCTGACCATGCTTTGTTTGTTAAGTCAGTTTGCGTGTGCGAAAGTCTTTTTGCAACAGAAAGAGTTGCACCATTTCTCTGTTCAGTCATTTTGAAATTGCTAAAAAGAAACCACCTGTTACTTCCTCCTGAGCTGCGTCGCCACTCAGACGCCCCGGCACTCAGTGTCGAACTTCTGCTACACGTTCATAGAATGCGACCTGATACATTATAAATCCAAAACTCAACTGGGCCTGAAGCAGTGGAGTGCATTTTACTTTTTGGTTTGAAATCAAAATGAACAGAAAACCACATCATTTGATGAGGACTATGCAAGAAGTACTGACCAGATAGTTTGAGCATGTGGAGAGCTGTGCTTTTTATATGCAACAGATGTTAACAGTATTGTCTTGTGATGTAAAAGCAGAAGGAAGTCAAGCAATAAAAGAGGACTATTTTGGGTGAGAGAAAGCGTGGTAGTTAAACCTTTAAAAACCTCCTGCTATGGAGCTTTAGAGATGCATCCCCTAACAGTGAATAAGTTCAAAAAATAAAAAGATCCAGTTTCATTTTGATGTGATAACTAACCAATTTGCTCGTAAAGTGATTCACAGACGGACTTGAAGAGATAAGCACTTCTCTTCGGTTTGTACGTCCTCCACACCTTGTTTGGTCATATTCATGGCTGCGGTGTAAAGGTCACTACCCGTATGTGCTGTGCAGCAGCTACCGCTTGAACCGACACCATGTAAAGATCCTGAATCACTTCATGTACTGAATATGTCATATCTGTTCTATTACGACAGGAATCACGTGGGAAACCTTCTATTTAATCCATCACAAGTAATAACACTCCTAATATCATTGTCTAATATTAGTTTTAAGCATGAGATGTTGGAGGATTGGCTTCAGTTTGTAAAGAGACAAATCTTATTTTCAGTTCCTTTTAAGCTCATTCTAATACCACGATTTCCTTTCTCTTAACTGAGGGGAACTGGGCTGAAGTAATGCTTGCTGGGCAGATATGATCTCAGAAAGTATGATTCGGCAGAAGCACATGCAGCTGCACGTTCTTCATGTCAGGCGCTATTATTTTGAGAATATGCTGGCTCTGCTCTGTGCTGCTGTCCAGTTTATGAAGTCTTTCTGGCAGGGGTCTCTGTTTCAGCTGGAAAACTCAATGTCTTATTTACAAAATCACAACATATTTTTTTTCATCAGCCAGATTTCCATTAAATAGAACAGTTGTTAATAACCTTTTTGCCAGTGTTTACATCAGTTTCAAAAAATCTACTGCTTGAGTCACACTTTATAGAGTTGCCACATAAAATGATCAAACAAATACAGCAACATAAATACTGTGTCTTGTGTATTGAACTGTATCAATATTAAAAGCATGTATGAGGTTAACAGACCGACCGCGGCCCATCTGGTCTGATAATCTTTGTGACTTATCCTACGATGCAGTCCATCTTCTTTAGTTCAACCATAATGGAAAAGACAGAAAATGTGGATATTGGCAGATGAAACAGTAAACACAGCAGAGCCCCGGGCCTGGATTGCTGGGAGTCCAGGTTTGATTGATTAGAGTCCAGGACTTTATTTGATTATAGGCCTTGCAACTATGACAAGTGTTTTTTTCTTTCTATTTTTTTAGCTGATTGGTTCATGAGCGAGTTTGATTATTGAGATTGTGATTGAGTGAAAATCTGCTTTGTCATTCAACAGGAAAGTGTTGACGACCGGCTAAAAACAAACTCCTAAATCCCTGAGATGGACAGAGGGCAGAGCAGAAGCTACAGTGACTCACCACTATCACATAATGTACTATAGGGCTTTTAGTTATTGCATAATAAAGCTTTTATGAAACTCAGCACGCTCAACAACATTACAAAACAAATGTTTAGGGAACATGTAAATAAAACCAGTCTAACTTATTACGGGATACTTGATGAAGCGTAAATGAGAAAGCGTGGCGTTCAGAGAGCTGTGGCCTCTGATGGCTGTCGGTGCACTGGTGCCCAAGAGGCGTGGGCAGCTCCGAAAGCCACACTGTGTTGCATGGGATGGTGTTTGTATCCATAGTTACCGTCTCCAGCCTGTCATTGGCTCCACGGCTCCTTTCAGAGGATGCTTGAAGGTTATAATGACAGACACTGGCCATGTCACCATCAGGACCAGGGAGATGAGGATGGCTCGAAGAGGGACCAGGAAGATCCCCAGCAGGACACACTGCGTGCAGGGAGAGGAGCGGATTAATCATAAATTATGGGCCTGCGCCAAAACAAGAGGAGGCTGCGTCCATCTTTAGACGACAGGAGAATTCCAAACAGAAATATGCACGGGGCTGGAAATCCACCTCACTGCTCTAGACTTTCTGGAACGCGCACAATGGCTCTCATTGTTTGTGCAGCATATAACGAGGCTTTACAAGCCGATTGTGGAAGCCCTGCTGGAGCAGATTACAGGCCCTGGTAACCCAGCGGCAGCCTGCGCGTGTGTAATCTGACACATCTGAATGGCTGCGTGCGGTCCTCAGCTCTCCTCCACACACACACACAAAAAAAAAAAACACCAGCCCCCTGCCACCCGACCGAAACACCATACTCACTTTAATCACCGCGGCTTTGGTGAGTTTGGTGTCTTGAACGAAGGGGTTGATGACCGCGGGCAGCAGCAGGGATTGCTGCCGCGGCAGGGCGAACACTCGCTGCGGAGGCATCGCGGCTCCCGGTCAGCGGACAAACGCGCAGATGTTGTTGTCGAGGCGCAGTTATGTTATCATCATCTCACTTCCTCAAAGCGGCCTCGTCTCTCTCTCTCTCTCTCTCCCCCTCTCCGGCTCCTGCTTCCCCCCCTCGCCCGGGGTGGACGGTGTCAGTGCGGCTGGAGCGCGCGGCAGAGCACGCCGGCGGAGCGGGACTGACGCTCAGGCTCCACCTCCGCCGTGCGGCTGCAGTGGGGGGTCGAGCCCCCGGTCCCCGGGCTCCGGTCTCAGTCCGCAGGCCTCCCGGCCCCGGTACATGTGCATCAGGGAACATAATCTGAGAAACATCCTCGAGAATATGCATGGACACCGTCAGTAGGCTAAACGTTCTGCACAAGAAAAGAAGGGAGAAGACCGGAAAAAGGCGCAAACCAGGAATGCGCTATTTGTCTGTGTTATTGATTAAGATCAACAGAATGAGCGCAGTGTTTAAAGGAAAAAAAAAGTGGCAATGACCGCAAGTGGCATTAACAAAAATATTTAGATTTCAGGGGAATACGGGCGTTCACATGAACTTCACGAAATGCTCACCAGATGGCGCTATTCTATAACTTATTTTAATTATTTAACTCTAAAGAAATATCTTTTTTTCTCTCTGATATCTCTTTCAAAGCGACCGAAATCACTTTATTCGCCAATTATTCATTTTCATTGGAAGTTCTCACACACACACACACACACACACACACACACACACACACACACACACACACACGCATGCACGGACATATGCTTATATAATCTATAAAGATTTCTTAGGGTTACCCTCTAATCCTATATGCAATAGCAGTAAAGAGGTTAAAGGTGCTGTAGGCAGGATTTTGCTAGTCAATGCTAATTGTTCTGTGTTTTCTTTGGATTAAATGTTAGAGTATCCATTGATAATCCTTTAGGAGTGTAGCATAATTGCACTACCGCGAGGGCGCAGCGTTTCCATCTGTCTCTGTTCTGAGCTAAAAAGGAATCTCGACAGCTCCAGGTATCTTTGACCAATCAGAAGAGCCCATGAGGCTCTAACCGTGATTGGTCGAGGGGTGTTCGTCACACGTTCTTGTGGGAGGGGCTTAACTTGCATAAGGGCGTGATGACAGAGAAAACAGGACAGGATTGGCTGTGCTGGGTTTCAAATCGCCATCTTAGATGGGTCAAATCACCATCTTGCTTAGGTAAACCTAAGAAAGATGGCGGAGATGCGGAATCCTGCCTACAGCACCTTTAAGGGTGTGATGGCATTGGTTTACTTGTTTTAGCTTTTTCTTTAATATGATTTGGTTTCTTACAGATGAGTGTGGAAGAATTAATTGCATAATTCTTGTTCTTCCTCCTCCAAGGATCTTTGGTGAGATGGCTTTCAGTTTTCGTTCTGAGAGATGATGCAGCAGTTTATTTACTATTTTACTTCAAATCTTATTCTTCTCTAACTTTTTTGATTCCATTTAAATCACATTTTTGTTTTGCTATGTTAATTAGCTTCCCTGTCATATTATTTGATGTGGTTTAATGAATCAAATCAAAAAATGTATATTTTTATGCAGTTTTGATACATGTTCAGTTCTTTTTGAATAATTTAAGCTGCCTTTTTAATTCACAATATTAAATGCAAAATATAGTTATTTCTGTTGTATTTTCAATTCAATTTTTAAAGGCACCGTCATCCTACAGTTTGAGGTGACTTGTATTTTTCTATTTTCCATCTAGAAGTTGTGTTTCACATTCTACTGTTTTCATTACAGGTGATTAAAGACTGACCCCGAGCAGCCTTCAGAATCTCAACCATGACTAAAAGATCCCTTTGATATTTACGCCAACATTTCTGTTTCACATGTCTGACATGGAAAAAAAGCAACAACCTTCAAAGTAATGATGAGAGAGCTAAACAGCTAAAAGTTGTAATTTCAGTTGTTCAGTTTCACAGATGAAAGCAAGTAACAGTCTTGACATGCATAACAAAACTTTGTACTAAACTTTATGAGCCGTGTTATCCTGAGGTTAAACATGTTTTGCAGCTTCAAACAAATTTTGTTTAATTGGAGGCAACAGAAAAAGGCTTGTTTGGATGGAATATTAGCAGAGTATTTGGTGGAAATCACTGATGTGGAGTGTTTCTGAAAACACAGTTCATCACTGCGTCCACAAATGTGATGAAAACTTAGATGTTCAAATAAAATAATCAAGCACAGTCTAAACAAACAGAGAGGCAAACCAACTGCTTGAGTCAGCACCCTTTGGTTCAATAAATGAAAATCACATTGAAAGTCATATGTGTAGCTGCAGAACTTTACTGGACAAATTCAGTCCAGTCACACTTAATGTAATATGCATGGTTATGGCATGGACGACATGCAGATTCATGAAGGTATTGTTCATTGTTCATATTTCACAGTTTTGTGAAACTTATGCTGCGGCCCAAATTTCTGAGATCTTTCAAAATATGACAAGACATTGATCAAAAAAACACTCTGCAAATGTAACATGGCAACCAAACAAAATAAACAGACATGCTGTTCAGATCTCTTGACCACTGAATCATTTAACACTTTCTGAAGCCACAAAGTCATAGAGGGGGTCAAGAAATGTTGAATTTGTAGATGATTTTATGTGCAGAATCCTTGACTTCCATTGATTTGACATGTCACCACTCCGCCTTCTTTAGCTCGTCTTTACCTTTTTACAAAGAGTTTTGATGATATTTTTATATACATGGGTGTTGGAGCAGGAAGACATTAAAATCATGCAGAACTGTGATCCTCCAGGACCAGTTCTGCTAATATTTGTTTTAAGTGAACAATTGGAGCAGCTCCTTCATTTCGTGTTTTAATTGGTGGGATCACAAGACTGTCAGAAAAAGCCTGTAGTCAATAATGCACATTTGCAAACTTTTCAACAAGTCCATTTATACTGAACATTTTTATTGATGACAGTAACAAAGTGCACAAGCATTAACACCACACAACACAATGACTATACTGTTAAAAACAAACACACAAAAAATAGTTTTCCTTAAAAAAAAAAAGGTTACAATACACAATACTACTGTGGTAGCCTTGTCATGAATCCATCATGCAGCGAACGTATACAGCCTCTAGAGGCAACCTGTGCCATTAATCTTTCTGTACCATAAGTAAAGGGACACGCAACATGGAGTTGGTGTGGCAATAAACTGGTCTCCATATTGTGCAGTTCCCGTGTATAGTCCTATACAAAAGTGCTAACCAAATTAAGAGTAATGTGTGCCTGCGAGTACAACTTCCTGACATCCAGAGGAAATTAGGCAGTCTCGTCAGACAGAGTTACACGGATTATATAGAAAATAGGACTATATGCAACAAAAGCAATCTCTAAAAGCACCATTTTCGGTCACATTGTGCAAATTCATTCTTTTCAAATGTATTGCACAACATTGAGAAAATTAATTAAACGTGATACATTTATAAAACTGAACTTCATTCACTCAACAGAGAATTAACTCTAAGCCAACATGAATTGCTCATATGGTGTAAAAAAAACAAACAGCCTTTCTGATTCAAAATTTGCACAAAGCGGCAATATCTCACAGCACAGTATAGCACTGCGTTCAATGCAGTGTGGACATACCTGATGTCTAATTCATCAACACATAAACACAAAACAAAAAAACTCCTAAAACAAAAGTGGGGGTACATTGTGTAAAAAAAAAAAAAAAAAAAAAAAAAAAAAAATTGCATCTGCTTAGTAAATTTTCAAAATCACACAGAAATGAAGCAAATATCCAGTTGCATATGTTCAGCCTGTGTAGGTGTACAAAGCTGGAGGAGGGTTATACAGGCTGCAGAGACATGTGTCCCACAGAAGCGTGTAGAGTTGCCCGGAAAAGAAAATCTTACAACAGTGTGCCCTGTGGCGACGTCAAGTTGTGTGCGATATTACAACAACGTCCTCGTGCAGAGAGGCCGTCGTTCCATAGAGTAGCCGGTTGAGAGGCGCTTTGGCGGCGCTCAACAGCCCAGCCAGTCCTTTGTGATTTCGCCGAGCTTGACGATCTTCAAGCTGCTGTCTTCTAGTTTGAAATAGTGGCTGCCTTTGAAGAAGTAGCTGTAATCTGTGAAAAGCAAGCAAAATACACACATTTGAAATCATCTTCTGGGCTCAGAATCTGCTTTTGTAATTGATCGCATTCAACAGAGCTTCGATTGATGAACGTAAGCAGTATAATCAGTTTCAATCATGTTGACATGGATCAAAGTATCTAATTAAGCTCTGCTGGAGCCAAAGAGAAGCTATCGCTTTCTGAATTATGCTAATCAGGAAGCATACAGCAGTGGCTCTGTTGAGGGTCACAGACTTGCTTTATGTAAACATGTTTGTTCACCGTGTGGGGAACGGGCCTATGAGATGCTTGCAGTACTGAGAGCATGTCAGGAGAGCAGTCATGGAAAAATCCCTGGTAGCTTGCCACAGGCAAAAATCTGCATAACCAACCTCGAACCTCAAGGATACTTACAGTGACGGATATTTACAGGCTGAAAATTCACCCTTATTTAGCATCTTGCAGAAGGAAGCGGCTTTGTGGGAGTTGCTTTGCAATTCCCCCCAGCAGGCCGAGTGAAGATAAACCATCGTGTCTGATTCACTCCAAACACATTATATCGTCATGCGAGCAACACGAAGCAAGTACTCCCTCAATGAGTGTCTTTAGCTTTAAAACTACTCCCTCTGGTTTGTTTCACTTCCTTACATTCTTTGTGTTGTCAGCTCCTCTAATCGCTTCATTTCTGGCTAGACGTTATTTTTGCTTGCTGGCTTTTTTTTTTTTTTTTTTTTTTTTTTTCACTCCTTTTACTGAGACAGGCAAAGTGCCAGACTCACTGATAGAGCTGACTG
Organism: Salarias fasciatus; assembly: GCF_902148845.1. Lineage (NCBI taxonomy): Eukaryota > Metazoa > Chordata > Actinopteri > Blenniiformes > Blenniidae > Salarias > Salarias fasciatus. Next base: position 12,986,711 of record NC_043745.1, on the reverse strand, counting down.
GATTTTCCTACAGTCTTACCAGAAGGAATGCCACTCTGCAGACAGTAAACTAGCACATAAAAACAGCAGTGTTTAAGTCGAACAACAGAAACACCAGGAAAAACAACAAAAACCAAGGGTTGGGACCGGGATGCCTACAGCTATGCTGTCTCGTTGATTTACACTCAGAGTAGTGATGACTATTGGTTTACTCCTGTAAAGTGTTTTAATGCCTTTTAAGAGTGTCTGGTGTATTGCAGTCAGAAGCCGAGCCGTCAGTCTGGTTTATCTCTTTATTTATCTATCTGTCCATCTATCGATCTCATCCAGACTGCAAGGATTTAACAGCTACTTGATGGAGATTTCTGATAAACCCAATGGTTACTGACCATAAAATGTTTGAGATTCTGTGGTTTCTCAGTGACTGTCACCATGGGGTTGGTATTTTTCCAAAATGGTGAAATCACCAGACACATTCAAATGGTCGGCTAAAATTTCTAGATATAGATGTTAAGAGTCTCAGGCAATCTCAACACCAGAGGCATTAAAATAAAAGTATATCAACTGTGTATTTTGTTTAACATCAGCCTGTTAGCTATATCATTCACCATACAAAAAAATGCAGTGTTTTGTCCCTGAAAATGGTTCGATCATAAATAAAGTGCATATTTTCAGAAAACCTCCACTGTCCTTCTTTTTCTGCACACAAAGACATGTTTTCTCATGCACATGCACATGCACACTACAGTTGTAGCCAACCCCACTTTCATTTTTTTTGTGCATGCAGATTGCCAGCAATAGCAAGGACTGCTTGTAATGTTCACTACTTTAACAGAGCCTCTTCTACAAAATGTGCATTAAAGGCACCATCAAATAGATGCAAGACACAGGGCCAACTCGTGACCCGACATGGAAACTACAACATTCTCTTGCTTTTCCAGTCTTCTCTGTACACTAATCAAAACAAAAATGAAAAAACTATACTGTGTCCAGCTGAATTTTCATAAGTAAACAAAGTCTGAATGAAGTGACATATGATCCTTCCTGAACATGAGATGTTTTTTGACTTTAGTTTTTAACTATCTTATTGTATAAATGTTTGCAGAGGCCAGCTCTGATCCGGTGGAAATATGAGCATTGTTAGAGGGGCCACTGATTGCATCTAATAGTATGATGCAGAAGTTTCTGGGTGTATTAACGCTGCACTAAACCCGAAACGATGTGACCATGTGTATTTTCTACAAAATAACTTCACAAATATGCAAAAGTAAAGACATGTTTTTACCAATGCCATTAAGACTGAAGGCTGAGTCGAGGCCATCTGGAATGCCATTCCAGGATTCAGCGATGAGTTTGGGGAATCCAGAGTCCATACTCTTCGTCTCTTCATCGTATCTGTTCACACACACGATACAGTGGATTGCAGAAGTTTGTCTCTGACATAAACTCTCAAACATTTTGGCTCTGAAGCAGTTACATGACAACCCAATCAACTATTGAACACGGACCAACAGAGCTGTTTGACTCTACGGTGCAATTTAGGTCAACACTGTAACTGGATCCAGATGCAGCTCAGAGGAGATGCTGAGCTCAGCTGCAGTCTGGGCTGAGTCACAACATGATTTGAGGTTCTCCAATAGTTGCGTAAGTTTGTCCTCCTCCTTACCTCCAGAATTTGTCCCCAGAAAAGAGGTAAGTCTTCCGGTTCTTCCTGAAGTTGAAGGCAGCGTCAATCTGCTGCACATCGGCGGGGAGGTCCAAACTGGAGAGCCTCTTCGGATAGCCTTTCTCCAGCTCATCAGCTTTATAAACGTACACCTCATTGCCTAGGAGGAAAAGAAAAGGCACGTTCAGTAACGAGAGGTAACTACTTTAACATTCAAATCAAGGTTCCTGAAAATGACATTTGAGTGAGATCATCTGGAAACCACCTCGACGTCTTCAGAGATGATGCATGCATTATGTAAATCTCATCAGTACTCAGGAAAACTGTCATATTCATAAAACGCTGAGCATTTCTCAAAAACCACTAATAACTTTAGCGGAAAATCTCAAGTGTCCCCAGAGTGCACACCACTCACTGGAGAGCTCAGCCAACATTCCTCTGCTTCTCCTTATGTTTCAAGTCATCGGGACGGCCACTGACATGAAGACACCTCCTGCTTTATCACTCACTGGCTGAGTCCCATTTGTCTGATGAACACGTCATTACAGGGCTGATAAAGTGATTTTCTGATGGATCTTTATTGACCGTTTCTTCACAGTTGTTCATTTTCTGCATGATACCTGAGAAGAAGACTGTTTTTTCCTCCACTGGGTTTTCGTAGGCGGCATCTATCTTGGCAGGCAGGTCGGGCCAGTATGTGGCCACGAGCATGGGGCCACTGGGCTTGCTTCTGAAGTTCACCGACCTGAACAGGAACCTGGCATGAAGAGAAGAAGTGGGTGAGCAACTGAAGAGCTGGGAATGGAACGAGAAGGAGAGAAGAGAGAGAGAGAGGGAGAGCGTATGTATGTTTGATTGGGGTGGGATGGAGGAGGAAGAGGAGGAGGGGGGGTTTGTGCAAGTGCTCCCCTGGTCGAGTCGAGCCACAAAGGCCTGATTCATGAGCATCTGGTTCTCGTTACGACTAAGGCTGCAGACGCCAGTGGAACAAGACCCATCTCGCCTGGATTTCCAATACACAGCCGCCCGACAACAGCAGCTTCTTCAGAAAATCTTTTCCACTGACCTATTTTTAAGAAAGGAAATTATCTGCCACTGACAAAAAAATGAATTATCATCACGATACAATGAAGATGAGCATAAAACTTGACATTTACAAAGGATTAACGGGGATATGTAGTGCTAAAAGTGTTGTTTTAAATTTGTAGTGATAATTCCTGTAATGCAGGTTCATGCAGACGAGGTGATTGCCCTCAAAAGGTCTGACGAATGATAAAAGATGGAAGTAACAGTTCTACATCCTGAACAGTTTACAGCATTAAGTTTTGCTCTCATGTGTAATTCCCAAATATGGGTTTTCAGACTGAAAGCTTTGTCGCCATCGTTAAATGTTTTCTTTCTGTTTCTAATTTTCACATCCATTTGCTTTTTAACTAGCTGTGTAAATACTCCCCCTCTCACTGACTTCTTACTTTCAAGATTTATCTAACATGTAACATAACTCTGCCTTGTTCATGAAAGAAGTATTCTTATCGTTATGTAAAAAAGGTAATCTCCTTTAAGTTGGACAAAATGTGGTATCTTGAAGGAAAACCTCCCACACTGAGAAAACCTGTTTTCCAGTGTAAATCATGCTTTCTTGGTGTTGAAAAATAAACCAGAACTGAAACTTTATAAATACTTCCACTAGTTCTGCTAACTTCTTTAACATATATATTCTTGAAAATAAGCACATGAGAAAATGTTACTTGCTAAGAATTTAATCAGTATGTTGGCCAAAGTGTTTCTATACGGCAGACTTTCTAATTGCCTTCTCCTTAAGCCTCCAGACAGACAGACACACTTTTGTGCTGAGCTAAGGGAGTGCTGCAAGCATTACTCATTGCATCATGTCAAGATTTGTCCTACATCATAAATATGCTGAGCCAGGAGAAAACCAGATTCCACTTTTACAATGAGGGAGTAAAGTAAGCTTTAGCCTGGAGCCCAGAGGGCACTACCCTTTGTGTGAAGCTTTCAAACTCAGCTTGTATCAGTGCACTGCTGCATACAAACCCAACATGGCCTTTGGGTAACTCATTTAGTCAGATCAACAAGTCCGCACTGACACTTGACTAATCTCAGACTTTGGTGGGATATACTGTACTGTATTGACTCTGCTGCCTTGAGAAAACTCTTTGTCTTCATCTTCTTCCTCTCAACTTTAGATCAACTTTGTTCCAAGGCTTCTACACTTTTCACAAAGAATCTTACACTTCATGGCACAGAAAATAAAGAGTGGAGACTGTGGCTTTATGCCTTACTTGCAGACACAAAGTTTCTGATCACGTTGGAAAATTAAGAAAAGAAATTAATGTATCGGTAAAACTCTGTTATTTCTGACACAATTCAGTGGTTAACTCAGTGTTATGGCTCTACATGACTGAGGGGTGGGCCTGGGGGTTACCAAGGAGTTTCGGGGGGGGGGGGAATCTGGGATCAGATCAGGGTAATAGCTTGTTGCACAGCTTGATTTGAAAAGAAACCGATATGAAAACAAACAGGTGGAGATTAAACTACTTTCCTCAAAACACACATTTTAGGATGAAATGTGTTGTCAAGCTCAACCATGACAGATACAGACTGTATCTAAAGAGCTTTAAAATACCAGGTCTCATGTTGTAATAGGTATAAGGAAGTCAATAATTCCACCAACACTTGCAGGGAAGGATGTAATGTGGTTGAAGCAGATCCTCTCTTTAAAAACCCTTGATCAGGATCATTTAAACACTAGTTAAAACAGGCCCAGCTACACATGAAGACAAGCACATTTCATCTTCCAGTAATATGATTATTAAGGAGAACACCCAAGCATTTAGATGGCATGTTTGGAGTTGTGTGCCTGTTTTAATGATCAGGAAGGATCAGGATGATACGTGTTCATCTTTCTGTTTTCAGGCTAAATCTTCCTCCAGCCAGCTCGCTTTCTGAAAACACTCAGGGTTCAGTTAAGCTGGGTTTTCAACATAGTGTTCGAAGGCAGAGCAATTTCTCTGGGAGCCACAGAGAAGTTAAAAGTAAATCTGCATTAAAGCAAGATTTGTGGGCAAGCCTGTGACTTGTTTTTCTGAGTTTGTAACTCAAAGTTCTTGTCAAGTAAAACCAAACTGATGGAAAGACTCGACTCTTTAGTGCGGCGGTCTGCTGGCTTATTTGTTTTGGACCTGTTTCAGAAATAGCCACGACAGAGATACAACTCTGTAAACCCTGAATTAAATACAAAACAAATAAGAGGGAAAAATGACAGGGTTTCATCACAGAACATTATTCATGTTTTCTATCTGCTCCTTTTAAACCTTATTTCAAGGGGTGATCTGTCCATAACCAAATCCAGCTGCTGCGAGGAAAATGTTCAATCTGCTTTACAGGACAATACACTGAGTCACAAAGACTGTTGAGTAAACCACAGCATTTCATGAGTCCTCCCCTTCTACACAGAGTTGACCGGCAGACACACACTCAGCTTACAAAACTCTGGATTCGGTGGCGCCTGTGGAGAAGAGTCCTGCAGACTTTGTTGGGAAACGACGACTGCTTTGGCTGTGAGTGCATGGGAAGCCTAACGGTTCGTTTCCCTTCCTGCTAATTGTCGCATCACAAAACAAGCATTTAAGCCGCCACAATTTACATGTGGAATAAGACTTCAACATGGGAAACAATAATTACTGAGAAACCTCACGTCAAACCGATCATTATTTATGAAGCTGCATTTACAAAGCACAACGACCTTGCTGGAGTTACACAAGAAGACAGAAGTAGGCCGAAGGTTTCTGTTTGTCATCCTTCACGTAAATCCGCAAGGGGAAGTTCATCCAGACTGTGGAAGGCCAAGTGAGTCTAACAAACCTAAAAGGCAAGTGATATCATCGAGAGTGATGCTTAATCAAACAACTGGGGATTTTGGTTGGGTTATCGGTTTCTTCCCACTCATTTGTTCCTCCTCTGTCTTTACTGAAGCCCTGGAAAAACAAAAAGAGGATTCAGAGTTTGAAATGATTACCTGTCTTTGAAGAAGAAGGTCTCTCCTCGGATCTGTGCTATAGCATCGAAGACGACTGGCTCTTGGCAGATGTCCATTGGGGTGACGGGGCCCTGTGTCGGAGGCAGGGGCTTGTCTGTCGGCACGCCTGTTTTGAGCATATACCACATTTTGTCTCTATGAGGGAGTAGGAGCACATTTATGTACAACTGTTTTTATTTCTGACTTATTGGAACATTGAGTCCCACTTTGGATTTCTCACCATAGAGCTCCTGGATGCCTTTGATATCATCGTGAGAAAGTCTGAAGTCTTTGGTGAAAGTGTAAATGGGGGCCATTAAAGCCCCGGGGTCCTGAGAATGCTCCAGACCGAGGGCATGACCGAACTCATGGGCCGCCACCAGGAACAAACTGTAGCCTAGCCAGGAGGAAATGTGTTCAAGTTATCTTCACATCATTCAACAGCAAAATCTCACTATTTTCTTGTATTTTCTAGTTCATATTTTGACCCTACCACATTTTCAGTCATCTCATTGCACGAACTAGCATGAAATGTACTATAAAAGCAATGATTGATTGACTGATAAGGAAAGTTATTTGGATGATCATTCCTTCTCCTGCTATTTCAGACTAACAGGCAGACATCTAAACTCATCTGACCTTTTTCTTGATTCTTCCAGCATGTCTAAGAGTGAGCTTGAAAGCAGGATCAAAAGACAAAATAACTCTTTGCTTTTTTCTCTGGCTCCTGTTCTCAGAGCAAGACCTGGCCTCAAATATATCAAGCCAAAGACTTCCTACCTTGGTCAGGACAGAAGCCCCATTTGCGGTCATCGTCGTAGCTCTTGGTGGTAGCGCACCACATCTTGCCATCACTGCGGCCAGAAGAGGTACAAGAGTCATACGTGTCTCCCAGAAAGGTGAAAGGAAAGACGCACGGCGCGCCCTCTGCATTTCCTCCCACCGTGGACATCGCTGGAGGAAACAAGAAAGACGCACAATCAGTGTCAGAAATATGAGCCACGGACTAAGTTTACTTTGCTGTTGTGTGAGCCGGTTCCTGTGCCAAAAGGTTTCTCCAGAAAAGTTTGGTTTGGATTGCGTTGTGAAATGAGTGCAGATGATGTTGAAAGCAGCATCATGAAAGCAGCTGGCACAAGGCACAAAACATCAATAACTAATCCACTAGGCACAAAACCAAAAGAGCACCCATCCAAATTGATTTTCTTTCAAAGGGAGATCATTTCAATCTGGCATGATAGGTTTTTGTGCTGTTTCTTTTCTTTTTTTTTTCTAAAAAAAAGTCTCATTCAGCACACGCAAAAGGTCTTACAGTAAAACTACACTGCTATAAAGAAAACAGAATTAAGCCAAGGCAGTTCTTCTCAGCCTATATTTTTTCCTTACGAGACCACCTCAACCCGAAATATAGTCCTACTGACAGAATGGAAAATATGACCCATCGCTGAACATTAAAATACTTCCACCGCCATTTAGCCGACCACAAGCAGGACGGAAAAGCCCAGCTGGAGAATTCCTGTAGATCAGCACATGGCATGACACCATATGCTGCTCATCAAAACAAACACGGCCAGGAAAACGCAGCGCTGCAGCTAACGCGAACATCTGCGTGACAAAACGACGGCGAACCGATGGACACCACCTACCGGTTTCCGGGCAGAAGCCGTACGACGTGTCCCGGTCATAGTCTTCGGTGGTGGCGCACCAGCGGTAACCGTCGTCCCTGCCCTGAGTGGTGCAACTGTCATACTTCTCCCCTTGGAAAGTGAAGGGGAATTTACACGGCGCGCCCTCTGCGTTTCCTCCCAGAGTGAACAGCACTGCAAAACCATAAAGAGTAATTTAAAAATTAAAAAAAGGAATATACATATTGCTTTGAAATAGATGCAGAAGTTGTGCAATGGGACAAACAGTAGAAACAGGCCTTACTAGTGTTCACATCATATAAAACAAGTAGTACATGTGTACTTTGGCAGTTTCTTGCAATGGGCATGTTATCATGTTGGTACAATTGACAGCTATACAACACAGATAAACAAAATGTTTGACAAAGCCCAGTCTTTTAAAGTGGGGCAGTAACTTGGAAAAAAAAAAACTGTTCCGTAATCCATTCCAAACAAAAAAAAAAAAAATGAGAGAAAGAAAAAAATAACAACAGCACTTTCCTGGCATACCATCCAACCTACTTTCTCCCTGTCCAAAACCAGCAGCTTTGAATATAGAAATCATTTGATATGAAGTACGACTCTGCCAGTGTTCAAACACTGCGTCGGTTTACTGAAGCAGTCAGTGTTGGGTTCAGCATGTTGTAAGTAGGGCACGACAACAGCGCTGCTGAGGTCAAGAAAATCACGTCTTAAAACATAGTAAAGAAGATGTGTTGGGGTCACTGAACAAACTTACACTCGTGAGGGCAGAAGCCGTATTTGCCGTCCTCGTCAAAATTGTAAGTGGTGGAGCACCACAGGAAGCCGTCGTCACGACCCTGAGAGGTGCAGCTGTTGTATTCGGTGCCCATGAAGGAGAAGGGGAATTTACAGAACTCTCCATCGGCGTTTCCGAATTTCACCTTCACCACTGAAGAAAAAGATTGAGACAGACACTCAGGATTTTTCTGCAATTTTTTCAGCAACTTTGATATCTGTAGAAGGGATTAGATGAATACTGACACCATCAAAAACAACTTCACCTCATCATTTTCTTGCAACATGAGAAATTAAAGATTATATCTGAGAAAATTGGAAATCCAGAGTAACGGATGTGGATATTAGGAAATGCTTGGGAGCAAAACTATCTGGGTCAGTACGTGCAAATGTGTGCGAAAGAGATTTTTCCTCTTCCAGATGGCTGTGGTTAGTCATAGCGAGAGCCAGAACGTCCACAAAAAGTTAAAACAATCAAAACAATACATCTGAAAGTCAAGTCAGTGAATGTGAAAAACAATCTGCCCTTTTTAATATTCTTTATGACAATATAATATAATGTGATGGTTGTTTTTTCCATTTGATGGAAAAATCCATGTATTTGTTAGACAAATGAAAACAAATCACTAAAGGTCTGAATTTTTTTGCAACACATTTGGGTTCAATATATTTTTTGCTTTTTTTTTGTTTTTGGTTACCTTGGCCTTCTCCCAGTGTCCACTGCTCATCATCATCAAAGTGGGAGTCTCCTCCAATTCCAGGCCCAGGGGCAAAAGCATGAGCCAAGAGGCCGTCCTTGCCATCAAAGGGGTACCCATCTCCATGTTCTGTTGACCGTATCAGTAACATGAGTGTTAAAGAGCCATAACCGATTTAAAGAACATTTCAAGCACAACATTGCATTTGTTCAGTGTTTTTCTTCCTGTAGCTGCTCTGCTTCTACTCAAGTTTCCTACTTCTGTTTGTGTTGCCTTGTAATTGCCGGACTCTTGCTCAACAGGGTCAGCTGTGGCTAGACAGCATGACACTATGGCACTGTGAGTAAATATCAAATTGGTATTTTAGCAAGAATGACAGGAATGACCTCTGAAAGGACCACAATTCCCACTGTGAAATGAGACGTTCCTGAAATACAGCCCGCGGACTCACTGTGAAAACATGTGGGGTAGTGCTGCTTCACCGTTCGTTTACAAGGCAGTGACCTCTGACTCACCTGCCCACTTCGGTCTGTGTGTAGTCTTGAGATCCATTTGTGGATTTAAATACCAGAAACAATCCCAGTATAGTTATGGTCACGGCCTGAACGGCTGAACTAACTCTTCTTCTTACCAGCCACAGGTTTTCTCCAGTCATACAATTTTCATTTTTCCTACACGTCATACCTTGAGTTCATCGTAAATAAAATGTGGCACTAATATTATTCTTGTTGACATCCAAACAGCTCATTTATAATTTGATGAAATTGAGCTGTTAGCTCTCCTCAATTGGATGGATTTGGACATTCTCTGTTAATTCATAATAAGAAAAGGAAAACACAGTTTGTTTTAAACAATACCGGGCTTTAAAATAGTTGTTGAGGCGCATGAATGAATTTTATAGTAAGACAGTTTTTAGACAAAGATGCCAAATCTTGCAACTCCTGTATTTTTCTATTATTTCAGCAGCTTTTGGTGATTGAATGGGCAATATTTAGATCATGCGAAACAAGGTATCCATATTTTTACTCATCCAGATACAGAACATACCATTACGGCCAAAATTAATCATGATGTCGGCCTCTCCGTCCATGATGCGGTTGAAAGATAGAGGCGTGACATCGCTCCAAACTTTGAAGGCTCTGAAGAAGGCGTCGTTTATGACCTCCTCGTCCAGATCTGGAGAGTAACCCAGGATTCTGCAAAGTGATTACAGAGTGTGACGGCCGTAAAACAGGGATAAAACCAGACAAAGTCCATCAAAGCCGCGGCGGATCTCTGAAAATCACATTTTTTGCAAGGCGTGTTGGACCTATCAGCAGATTTCTCCCCTCCACTGAAGATGATTGGCAAAAAGAAGCCGGGCCAATAACGCTCCCACTGTCATCTCTGGGAGCCCTTCCCGAAACAATGTTCAGCCGCAAAACCAACTTGTACGCCTGTCTGCACAGTCATTTCTCCTGAAAACAGTCTAAGATCTCGTAGTTGTTATTGTCTTTGGCTTGCAGTCTTCCGGAGGAACACACGAGGCAGACGGGCTGGAAGGATCAGAGCACACAAAACTGCTGATATAAATAAACTAAATCCACACTGTTGTAAACCTCAAACGGAACAAAAACAAAGGACTTGACACATACTGTGTAGGAATGCTGGTGTTAGCAAGACATAAGATGCAAGCGCTTCAGACTGTGGGGTTGGGGGTGGGGTGGACTGGCTGCTGGGAGAGCTGGGGGTATGCAGCATGTCTCAATCTTTAAAGAAAACTTGGTTTATGGGCAGAGGGAGTCTAGACTGACACACACACTGCATGGCAAATACCCTGTGTCTAAAACAAATAGTTAATTGGAGTGTTAGAGATTTTTTATTCTTCTTGGCAACACTGCATAAACAAACTCAATGATCCCTTTATTTGAGCACAAGTGGGGAATCAGGACACACTGGCCCCCAAACTGCAGTAAAGGGAATAATCTGACCTGTAGGTGATGTCGTTCTTCTGCCACTGGGGCTTCCTATGGAAGAAGTTGTAATTGGCCACATCTGGAACGCCACAGCGGGGCTTTTTCATGATATCCACAGTTTTGGCATCAATCTCGCCAGTTTCTTGCAAGGCGAAAAACTTCTGCATTTTCTTCAAAGTGTCCTTGAGCACCATGAGGTTACATCTGTCTTGTGGGCATCCATAAAACTTATTCAGATAGTGCTAAAGCAGAAATGATAAACACTGGTTAATAGGGTGAAAATACAACAAACAGCCAACTTTCTGACGACTTAACAACAGTTATGAGTGAAAAGTCACATCTGGATGACCTACTTAGAAACATTTTCACGAAAGGGGGAAAAGAAACAAACTTACCAGAGCAACTTCTTTGTCTGTTTTAGGAGTAGTGTCGTCTCCAGGAAACCTGATAATAGGAGAAGGACGAGCATTTGTTGCTTGAAAAGTTATGAAGTGAACCAAAAAGACTTTGAGAACAATCCGACGACAGCTGAATATCGTCAGAAAGCCCATTTTCTCCCCTCAAAAGGTAACTTGTTGCAGAGAACGCTCCGGGTCGCAGTCCTCTCACTGCTTCAGCTTGTGTTGCCTCTGCGCCTCAGCAGGGTTTTTTTTTTCTTTTTTCTTTTCCTCCTTAACGGGACATCCTGCACCTCCTCGACTCTATGAACTTTCCCAGTTGTGCTTGCACAGGAACTTCTGCTTTGTGCGCAGTCTCCAGGTGGAGAAAGTAAACTGGCAGATGATGCACATGTGTTTTTTTTTCCTCACAGCTTTGACTTCTTGTTTTTTAGAATTGATTTAAAAGGAGGAAGATAGTTAGTTTAAAAAAGTCATTAATGTCCAGAGATAACATGCAAGCTCAAATTTGAATTTATACAGTCTTACCTAAAGAAACAATATGATGTATTTTCTTTTATGTATTGCTGCACTACTTACAGTGTGGATTCCTGCCATAATTCATAACTGGAGCATCGACTTAAATGAAGCTTTTGCTTTATGAATTCGTACGCCAAAGTTTGCTTTATTGTTTCTCTAAATGTCAGCTGCTTCCCGCACATCTGTTTATTTCTCTGCTCCACCCTTTGGATGAGCTGCTTTTCTTTTCTCCACCATCTGGCAGATAAATTCCACCCTGCAGGTACAGTGTTGGTTTTAAAGTCAGACTGAGATCCAGACACATCTGTTGTTCGGAAGGCTTGGATTTCTATAAGGTGGTGACTTTCTGAAGAAATGTCCTTATGTAATGTGGAAACACGGCGACACCTAGCTGCAGACGGGCCAGGGCTCATTTAAAGTGATATGTTGACATCTGGTGGCAGGATGGAAAAACAGACCTGAGTGACACCCGGGCATGTCCAGGCGCCATCATTCTGCAGGATTTACTTTCTTTTGGGATGATTTCAGTGAGATTACTTCATAATAATCATTGCAACGCATGCATTTTTGAATATAAAAGCATATTTTAAAAATCTTTTTCTTAATAATAATGCTGGATTATAAGGTAATTAGAAGAGCTGAATCAAATCAAATCAAATCAAATCAAATCAAATCAAACTTTATTTGTAGAGCATTTTTCATATTCATAAAAACAACGCAAAAGTGCTGAACAATGCTGCAGTGGTTCACACTCTTTCTTCATGAAGATATCTCCAGATCGAGTCCAGGCTTTGGACACAGATTGCATGTCTGTATGTTCTCTGTGTCAATCCTCCAGATATTCAGTATAAACCATGGAAAGTTTGTGTGGATGTTTCCTGTGAGAACTGTGAGAACATGCCCTGTCTACAGTCACCTGGTATCGACTCCAGCCCCCAAGTTGACCCTAAGTTGGGTGAAGTGACAGCAAAAGATTGTGTTTCACAGTAGCTGGATGCAATAGAGGGGATTTTACGTTTCAAATTTCATGAAAGATGTGATTAACAGCTAACAGTGCCTCAACAACAAAGTTTAACTAAACAACACAATAACAGTGTTTTGTTGACCAAATAATGGCCATGACTAAAGAATTTGTCATGAGCTTATTTGGCGTGGTCCATTGATTTAAAGTATTACTATGCCTCAACCCATAACTTTATGGCTGTATAAATATTGCTTTCAGGTTTTATTATTATTACATTTGAAATTGTATGGACCCTGAAACGGCATATCAGCTGTAATTATCTGTTTGTTCAGTCTTGTGTGGCCCAGAAGACCCTGTCCCCTGTGTGACTGACTCAATTTCTTCAAGGTTCAGGATGCAGAGTTCCATTACTGGTACCCGGAAGTAGGTCTTCGTTTATTTGTTTGATAAAGAGGTACAATGAATAATAAGAAAGCAAACAAAACATATTTTCCAGGTGTGAATTTCCCCCCGCATTTTATTTGTTTGCACACAAGCGTCCCTTTCCTGTCGAACTGTGGGGTTTTATTCAGGAGAATTGCTGCCCTCTGCTGGCCGCTGTGCGCCTAACACCTCCGTCTCTTCTGTGGCCTTTGGAGCCAGCCTTCTTCACGAACTTGTAATCTGTGGCATAGATTTAGGATCCTTTCTAACTGTCTTTGACATCTCTTTGTTTCCGCTCTCATACCGGATTACTCTGAACAGCACACGAGAGCGGACTCTTTAATAGAGAGAGCTGAGGGACTTTTTTCACAAAGAGATCTGACAGATGGATAGCTCACAAACAGGATTTTGTGGTATATCTAGCAAAGCAATTTCCCTTCCCTTTAGCCAGAGTACAGTTAATTTTTCATAGCCGGCGCTGCTGTTGGTGGTTGCAGAGTGAATTTAACATCCATTTGCCAACAATATCCAGGGCCTGTCACTTTGGAGCAGGAGCTTTATTTCATGCACTGATACATGCTGCCATCTCCTCTAACTGACACACGCGCGCTGATCTCTCGCAGAGCCGGGAAGCAGAATGGCTACCTATTAAATGTACATGGGCCTGCCTCTCCAAATAGAAAACGCTGAGATGTGAAAAGTTGAGCCCCAGCTACAGTAATTGAATGCCTTTGTGCATATGAATGCAATTCTGCAGGCGAAAGTGGCATAAGGAGATTGGAATGATAAGGTTTGATTTGCATGTAAATTGTTTTCTTTTTCTTTTTTGCCTCTGTTGACTGCCTAAGCTTTCCCTACATTTAAGCATCTCACTATGACTGTGTGTGTGTGTGTGTGTGTGCGTGCGTGCGTGCGTGTGTGTGTGTGTGTTTTGATGAAATACTGTGGCCTTCCTTAAAGAATGGGTGTCTTGTTGCAGCTGATTGCCAGCGCATCTCTTCCATTTGTATTTGTTTGTGTCTGAAATGGCTGATTGAAACACAATCACGCTGTTAGGGAATGCTCTATGCTTGTGCAGCTGATTTGTACTCCAGTGTTAACTCCGTAACCTATAACTCACACATGTCGCCATCATTACAGCCAATCTTTATTTACAATTATTCACTTCATGTTCCCAGTTTAATTCTATTTTTCAGCAGTTTCGACATGTTCTACAGAATCAGCTTAATGTTATGCTGCAATATGCTTGCTCTGGTCCTACAGCGTACAAACATCATGTCATTAATTATGGGGACGAGAGGCTTCCTCCAGCGTGCCAGCGACGTGGCCTCCTCTCGCTGCTGGGAACGGGACATTCTGGACATGAAGGCCAGCCGTGTCATGGCTCTCCAGCTGGCTCCGGATCTTCAGGCCCACCGATTGACCCGCGTCCAGATGAACAGACCGCAGACCTGGATGTCACCCACTCTCCCCTCGCCCCGGCCCTCTGGCTCTTGCGAGGACCCGGGCAGATCCTCTGAAGGGTCATCAAACCGAACTGCCTGCGCGGCTGGCCAGCACCAAGGTCATGAATGACAAATATCAGAGTCCCACTGCTCTCCTCTCGGTCCAACTCGGAGGCGTTTGAGAGCGTCGATCGGCACGGGCTTGAGCGCACAGTTAGCCCGGCTGCGTAGTTAATACTGACACTGAGTGGTTTCAAATCAGTCTATCGGCATTGTTTGTTTTATGTGCTTTGCAGGAGTAATTAAGCAATGGTTGCTGAGTAAATGAATGCAGCAGCAGCCCTGTCAATAAATCTGTTTCAAGATAACTTAATTTGGCTAAGCACTGTGTTACAGAAGACTGTGACACATATTATATCACTCAGTTTGAAACATTCTGATGATGAATTATTGAACATAAATCCATTATCTTGAACATATTTTATTTATGAATGCACCAAGACACTGGAGGACTTTAACACTGCAGGGTAATTATTGTTCCACATTGTGTCACCACTCTTCTCTCAGATGCAACTGCCAGAGCAAACCGCAATGAATCAAAGAATCACGGCTTTTGATTGACATTTTGTGTGTGCACAAGGCCCTCAGCGACATTAGCCGAATTGCTTTATTTAATGCTTTCTCCCTCATTCTGTTTCTCTTTTAGCACGCCTTGTAAACACTGATGCAATAATGCATTCCATTATACGGCGGAGAGGAGATGAGTGTCTCGCGTGGCTCCTCTCCATCTCAATAATAGGTCAACAGCTGTATTTAAAAAATTAATCACATTCTTGGCAGTTGCAAAGGTTAGCCGCGACGCTCCGAGATGCAATATTGGAAGCTCAGATCTGCGGCGGGTCTCGGCGGAGTTGAGGAAGAGTTGCCTTTGATGAGTACAGCATGTAAATGATTTGTGTGTGTTTATGGGACACGGGGCTGGCCCTGCCTCACTCCAAGACGGCGCCGTCGACACCACTCTGTGGCAGAGGCTGGCAACAGCAGATGGAAAGGAGCAGGCGAGGGGAGGGCTGACCCCACTGCAGAGTCTCATCACAGTTTGTATTCACTTTCTGTAGGGTGTTTGTCTTTCGCTTTCTGCTCTCTTTCAGGCAAGCTCTGTTTGAAACAGGTTTCAAACAGATTCCGTCTCCTCAGTTGTGTTTGTCGCGATTCCATGTGCAACATTTTACTTCTGCTGCCTTTTTTCCTGTTAATTGTCACGTTAATGCCTCACAGACTCTTATTCATATTTGTCTGTAGAGTTTTTAATAGTGTAAGGATGTCACCCCTTTATAGAGCTTTAGCAGTATTGTGCCCCTTCAACTCAATGACCCACATGTATTTCTTATGCCAAGCAGTAACGTTTCCCTCAGTATTGCTACTAGATTGTGGATTCAATAGCCAATAAAATGTTCACCGCGTTTCACCAAGCCTGATACTTACATGAATCGATTTTAAATTGAAGTCTGCAACTGCTGTGTCTGCTACGTGTATCGAAGCCTTTTATAAAAATTTCAGATCATCAGATTTACAATCAATCTGCTTTAAAGATAATTCATATTTTTACTCTCCACTTATTTCTTTTCATCACAATTTCTTCTCAAAAATGAAAATCAGGCTTGGAAAAGGTAACCCCATGATCCTGCTGCAGACCAGTCAGGTATAGAAGATGAATGGATGAATATCCCTGTGACTGTAAAAAGAAAGTTTAATGTGAGTCCTGCCTTTTCGTTAAGGCATCTCAGACCTGTTAAACTGCTCGTTTGTTAACCCAGTGTTTCTTGACGGCGGCCGCATCAACCTGTTTGTGTGATCTGTTAAGAAATTGAAATATTGATGCCTCTCTTGCATCAAAGACAAATTACTCTCAGAGATATCTTGAGGTGAGAGGACACACATATGAAATATGGATGTCTACCTTGAATTGCTTTTAGTAATTCTGAAATATTCACAGTGGTATTTCGGAGCGTCGCGGCTCCCGCTTGTCGACACTCTGGGATTAATTTTTCAGCAGTGATCTGATTTGGCCGTCAGTTAATGGACAGCCTTGAAACGTCAGGAACGCAGCTACCTGGATTGTTGGATGAAAATGAAATACTGCATGATGCAAGTGAGTGAAAGGATTGTTGAAATGCCTCTGTCTGTCTGCTGCTCTTGTCAGTTCTTAGATCTGTGCAGCACATTAGCTATTATGTTGTTTGCAAATGTCAGCTTTGGAGACTCCTGGCTCTGACACCAATTGCTTTTAGCATATAAATTAGTAAACCCTTGGACAATTATTGTTTTACCTCATTTTTCATCCCCTACTGGTGCAATTTAACCATAAATATCTTGGCTCTTATTCTGAGGGTCCCATAGTTCATAGATTAACACCAATTTTTTTTTTTAATGCAAATGTTGGTTTTCTTTCGCCCCCTTGGAGTGTAATTAGGAATGAAAAAACAATCAAGAGGTAAGTAATTGTCCATTAAAATAGAATGAGAAGAGTGCCTTCCAAAACAACAGAGACCCTTTGGGAAATCAGATTCATGCTTTTCTTTCTTTCATTCATTAAAGAGAAGAAGACGACCAGGTCTGGCAGCATGTTTGCTGGCATCCTCAAAACGGTCGAGCCTCTCTTTCTTTCTTCTTTTTTTTTTTTTTTTTTTTTTGTTTAACATATTTTATTGCCATTCAGTATCATCACTTGCCAGGCAAGAATACCTTCAAACTCAAGCATTTAATATCAATGCACTGTGTTGGGGAAGTGCTACACGGTGAGAGCTGACAGGCCTTTATTCACGGGAAGTGTAATACACCCAGGTAAACAGCTTTAATGTGATTAGAGCACACACACACAAACAGGCTGAATTTAATTTGACATGTATCTGGCTGCATGCTTTAACAACTGGACCTAATTTAACTGTTTTCTTTTCCTTTTCCCCAACAAATTCAGACATCAGTCATATTTAAAGTGGCTCAAGCAAATCCCCTCAGTCACTTCTACCAAAGCTGCTTCCTGGAAGATAACAATAATGCCTTCAAAGCTCAATGGGTCATTGATTATTATGGTCTGGACCCACCGTCACAAATTCCAGACAAAAGTGAATTTCCTATTCCCCGTTGATAACAAGCTCGATGTCACCTTTGAAGGTGAGGGAACTTGATTTAATAAAGTTCCTTTCTCTTTTTTTCACGTTGACCCCATGTCACCCTGTTAGTCAGAAAGGTTGAGTTACACTTTTTTTCCTTCCTTTCTTTCAGTCCCCTGCAGGCTTCAACACAGCACAGTGCAGCAGGCTGACAACCCTGTATGAGCCTCTGATAAGACCGATCGCCATCCAACACGCAGCTTTTCACACCGTTTCCATTTGTCCTTCCGCTTCATACATTTTGTAAAGATTCCATCTACCAAGAAATAGTTTTTCCGTATTTTCAATGGTAGACAGAGCAGATGAACAGTGACCAGCTCTGAAACAAGTTTTTGGTTTGAAACACCTGGGACTTTCTGAATGGAGTTTTTATGTTGTTGCTCACTCTGCATGAGTTTTCTCTCTACCAGTCTTCGTGCAGCTGCTTATTTTTGATTGGTTAAATGGTTGAGTGACTCACTACAACAGTGGTTCAGAGCTAAGTAGGATAACAATGACATGCAGAATCTTAGTGGAAGGTCAATATACATGCAAAACACGTATTTTTAGGTTTACTTTTATTGTTTTATGGTTTTAAGGCAAAAAAAAACTGTGGCTTTATTGAAGATTATGTCTTTGTAGTGGCCAATAGGAGTACAAATGCTTCCTGAAGTCATTATTTTGTATCAAATCTTTGGAAAAGTGTGAATCTATCCACTATCCACCATGACCACTGTTGTCTGCATGACTGCAGATTGAGATTTAACAACAACTGTGTTAAATTACAAGGAAAAATGCTGCTTGCAACATATACTATTTGAATCTTCCACTGAATTTTAGTATTTTATGTGCATTGATAATTTAGAGTTTGTTTGCGTTTTGCAGTTGTTGTTGATCCAAAGAGCAGCTGGTAACACTGGGGGTAGCACTGGGGAGACCAATGCGCCTCTTGATTTGTGGAGATGTTATGATTTTAAAGCTCAGAGAGCCACTGGTATTAGTTTTTGTGTATTTGCTTTAATTTTTTTTTGTAGTTTCAGTAGTTTCATTCTTCTTTTTGTCCTTATAAGCTGACTCAGTGTGCACCAGTCTGCTGGGCTGGTGTTCCCGGCAGCAAGATGTTCTCATTTTTTACCATTACGTCAATGATTTTTAAAGAAAATAGCATGTTATGATATTCTGATCCACAGTGGCATTGGCTTTGTCCCCAAAGTGAATCTGTGTGCAGTTAGTTGGACGTCACACTCACTTCGTGACCTTAAAATGATGACTCTGAGTCAACTTGTTCAATTAGTAGTAGATGATCAAAAAGCACAGCTTGTTTTCATATTGCAACAAGAATCACACTGCTGTCAAACAGCAACTGGCTTCACATGCCTATTCAGGAGAGCTTTGTTTAATCTTGATGTTCGTTTCTTGCGTGAGTTGTATAAAAACACCTTTGTGGCGTGACGTGAGGATGTTTGAATGTGTGAGCCAGTGTTCAGCTGCCTGGAAGCTCAGCTTGCTTTTATTCCCGTTACCTGTGATCTGAGTCGTGTTGTCGGCCTGCGTCTGCAGCTCACGGCCCCCCCTGTGCGATAACCACTGGAAAGCACGCATGCCGCCGTTGCCCGTGTTTGCAGGATATTGAAAAAGACCTTTGCCAGGAAGCTGAGGCCTACCAGCTCCCATTGGGGAGTTGTGATCACACCGCTCCAGATTACCGGATCACGTTTCTGTCTCCATCCTAATAAGCAACAAAGTCAAATGTGTGATACTCAATGGGCTCTTTTGCTGGGAATACTCCACCTTAAAACCAGCAGCAGAAGCTGGTCTCAGCTCGGCTTTGAACCACAGTGTGTTTACTGTTGTATGAAATAATGAATGGCACATGGCTGGTAGTAAAATACCGCTGTGAGTGCATTGTGTTTGCAGCTTTGAAATATTCCAAGAGATGAATCAAAGTACGAAGTAGGCCTGGTTCCATTACTATGCAAACCAGATAGATGGCTTACATTTAATTTATATAATACTCCCACAAGAATAATTTTTATTACACGGGCCATCTCGGTAGGAATATTTGGCCTATAAAGAAATTAACTTTGTCTCTTTGCTAAGTACACCAATGCATCAAGCCATTATTCCACTGATAGATGAATCATATCTGATATTACACAAGACAAATGTATTCATATTGCATATTTTTCTAATTTTTCCTGTCTGACCATCTGTGTGTGTTACGTCTTACCAAGATTAATCCGCTGATCCTACCGGGATGGGGGGCAGGTGTTTTATTTTTTCAAACACACAACAGAAGGTAAGAGCTGATATCAAAGCATAATCCGCAATATTATATTTTAAATCTGTGTAATGTATCAGGGACAGTAAGTTCCCCCAACTGGACCATATTGAGACCGGATTGTATTCTGTATTCCATGTGTTCGTGTGAGTGTCGCAACTAAGCTAAAGGGGGCAGACAGTGTCCAGGAAAAGTCATGTGTAGAGCATATCAGTGGCGAATGAAATAGCACTTTGTGTCCTTGGATCAGTGCACTAAATCGGTTAAGAAGAATGACCCCTGACTGGATTGGAGAGAGACGGGTGATTTAGTGGGGTTATGTCGCGACCTGTTTGACCGCAGAGACAAAGAACAAAGGCTCAAATTCCATTTACCCTCAGCTACAAATATCTGATTATCGCTTTTTCCTTAGAAACGGGAGCGTTTTATCTCACTTCCACCCGTTACTCAGGTGGCTCAGGGTTATGTGTGATTGAATGATTTACACAGACAAAACTCACAGCGCACGCTGCTGGGCCTGTTACAGCCACTCTCTTACATGTGCCCTCCTAAATTCACTTATGTAGAACACTTGTCTTTCCCAAGGCGTTGGACAGGACGAGTGGATACACAGACAGATTGCAAACTAGCGTTAATGATCGGCCTGTCAGCCAGAATCTGTATTACTTAATCTCCGGGACCTGCTGTACATGATCAAAGCGATGCAAATGCATTGCTGTATTGATTTCTAGAGCATCCCTGCTCTCATGCTTATACTACTCTTTTTACTGCTGCTCACAGTTTCCATTCACATCTTAGGTCCCACAACTGCCTTCATTAAAACAACCTGTAACCACAACGGTGGAATTTTCTGATGCTTCCGATCATAAGACAGTGTTGAAATCACATATTCCAACTTAAATGTAAAAAAACAGAAAAAATAATTATGTTGCGTTTTACGTCATCCAGATTTTATAATCGGCCAACAACCTCTGGAGTAGTCTATGTGATCCTCTTGCACAATAAGATTTTTTTTTTAATCTGTAGATCCCATTGCAGATTTGAAACGTGTCAATTGATAATCAGAGGATTAAGGAAGATACAAAGTAGTAGCAGATGGTTTTCTCTGATGCGCCCTATATGCTGATCCTTTCACAATATCCACCCACGTATCTGACACACTGTGACATATCGTAAAAGTTGCTCTGTGGTTACTCAGTAGGATGTAAATATTCTGCTTTGCACCCCTTAAAACTCAGTCCCCACAAACAGGTCATGTCTCAACAGCAGGACATTTTTCAACAGTTTTCACCAAATCATGTGAATTTGGTCACATCTCATGTTCATACTCATAAGGAATTCCACTGAGAAGCAGCGCAGTCTGATTTAAAACCCATTTGTGTTCTGTGGCCAGCCAGCGTGAACTCGCCGTCACATGGAGACTTGGTGATTAAGACAGCCAGTGGGAAATGAAAATGAATTCTTCAAGATGTGGAGAGGTGCTGGATGGGATTGTTGCAGGTCACCATGCATGCGCCTCATGTTTGCAAAGTAATTCATCCAACACAACGTTCCAGTAATGACATACTTCAAGAAATATGAATTGGGACGTTTCCAAACAAGGGGATTCAAATGATATTTTTGTAGGAGGTCAGCGCTTCCCACTGAGAAATGTTGGTTGACGTCCAAATCTGTGACATGCAGTGAGGTGTTGCCCAACATTTCTTTGCTCTTGTATTCTACCACATTAACACATTTAGTTAAAAACCTCCAAAAACATCATACACAATGCTGGACGTCCATGTAGAGTGCTGAAAGACAAATCCTCTGCCAGTTTGCCAGTTCGTCTTACGATAATGTTTTGTGCCACCAGATGACGCACTGAGTCACTGGAGAATTTAGTGCGTCCTTAATCCATCAAGAGACAACAGAGCAGTAGTCGCTGAGCCTTGACTACTGTTCACGGCCTTGGCTGGCAGAGGCAATAAACAATAATGGCTGCTGGACCTCGACAGGGACATTTTTCACCACCTGCTCGGTGAAAGATGAACTTTGGCATTGGGTTGACTACAGACACTTATGGGAAGCTGAAGAGTTTAGTTTTATGCTGAACTTGCTTCTGTACTTCTCCAATAGCTTTTAATATAACACAGAGATCCTTAATGTTTTTTTGGGGGAAATTTCCAAACAAATCTGCCGTTCTGAAGGACTTGTGAAGAATTAGTGCTCCATTGTGCTCCTTGAAAGAAATGGAGGAAATTCCCCTTTTAAAGAATTTAAACTTAATTTTTCAGTAAAAATGGAATTAAATTAATAAATAAAATCAAATGAAGAGATAAGCTGCAATGTTAAAATATTAGTGCTGCAGGTGGGACAGCTAAAGTTGGTATGTAAACCCGACACTGTAAAAGAAAAAGGTCAACAGTTTTAGTTGTAGATAACATATGTGCATAAACACAGAAAAAATACATGCTAACCCATCCTAGAAGGACAAACTCTACTTGAATATTGATATTTAACTTGATCGTCTCACTGGGAAACAAAAGTGCAAACTGCTTATCCACCAAATTCATTTGTAAATCCTTTAATGAAATACAGACAGTACATTTGTGCAACTCTATATGCGCAGAATGTATATATATATATATATATATATATATATACCTGTCAGTATATGCATGACCGGATGCCTGTTTTCTAGTGCTTAGTGTGCATATGAAGTTTTTTGGTCTTGACAGTTTCTCAGACACGTGTACTTCTTCCTGTGGTGCACTCTCAGCAAATTCCAGCCTGACTGAAAACCAGGATATATGAGCTTTGAGTCAAACTTCTTATTTTACGCAGCCCAGAAAAGTTAAAAATGATGTTTTATTCGGTATCGTCCTGTTGGCTAATTTCTCTGTCGGCTTAACAAACAACTTTAATCAATGCCAACCTGAAAAGTTTTATCTTCTAACAGTTTATTAGGGCAAAAGATGTAAAATTGGATGGCTAATGTGGCTAACTGGAATTATTCACAGCAGAAGCTCCTTACATTTAAAAACCTGTTCGTTTGAGCTGATGTGGCTGTTGTGCTTTAAATCCAGGAGAGCGATTTTACGCCCATTTTTGAAGACAGCCTACATGCTACCTGCTTTTCATATTCTAGTTGAAAGTACTGCCAGTCTGCGTTGATTTTGTGCGAGGACATCTCTTTATATCCCACTGCGCAGTTTTAAAAGTACAGTCTGCTTGAGCAGCGCTGCGGAGAGGCGGACTGCTGTTTGATGGCGCTGTAAATCTCAGTAGCTGCGGGTGGCTGTATGACACCTAAAAAGTGTCTTGAACGAGGATAAAACACGAACTGACGACTATCTTGGATGCTGAAAAGCAGCGCGGTGGACGTTTAATCCTTTTGTCGACTATTCGTGAGAATTTCTACAGTGTATGTAGCTTGATTGGCTTTTTTTTCCCCTTGTTGATAATCTTTGTTTATGACATGCAGTTGAAACAAAGCAGGTTTGGATTCTCAAGAGTCCACTGTGTAACTTAATCATCGGTGATGTCTACCTTACCTGAAAACCTTTTTAATTTTGCTGTGAAATGTTTTCCAACGTTCAGTATGTTGATAACCCAAAACTGATCAAAGTATTTTGTTTGGTAAGATACAGTCACAGTGCTAGTAATGTAAAACTCACATTGTTCATGTAATCTTTGTAACATTACCGCTTTTAATTAATATTAAAGTACTCAGGGTGTGATTTTTATAGTGTGTTCATTGCTTGCAGGAAAAAAAAAACACATGATAACACACTTCTTTTGCTGCACTTTTATTACATTTCATTTGCAGAAATTCAGGCAGGAAATAACTTTGCAGACTAAGACAGCAATCCTATCATGCACATGTAAAGCAGTGCTATATAAGCGCGGCCCTGAAACACTACTGGCATTGCTGTCTGCTCAACTAACACTCAAAAAGTGGCCAGGCCTGTGTGTGGATGGCACCCTTCAGTTTTCTAATTGATGACTACTGGGTGCAGTCTGATGGAAGCAGTGTGCTGGCAAACACATGGGAGGAAACTACTGCCAAGACAGATCTTCTATCAGATTGCTCTTTGAACTTCAAGCTTATGAGCTGCTGACAAACTCAGACTCTGCATGGCAGCGAACTGCAGTGCCCCTCGCCTTCCTTCCTCTTCTCGATCCCCGGTACCTTGTGGAAAATACAAAGTCAACACTGGCGTCTAAAGAAAGGAAATATCCTGCTGTTTTCTCTCACATACGTGCACAATCTCTGGCACGCCGTGATTCCATCTTAACTCTAAATGGAAACAGTGTTGTTTCTTTTCTTTCACGCCACCACCTAGCAGCAAAACAGCGTGTCAGACCACTTTCCTCGGGATAATTTCAGACATGAGAGGCCCACATCAGGCCTCTCTTTAGCTTGCACAGCCTGGCCTTCATTAGGCCGGCTTATTGGTAGCACATGGTCAAAGTGGACTGTGTGTTATCCTCGTGCAAAAAGGTGCTGAGGAAATTGCTGAGTCTTCTGTCGTAAGACAAGTCCTCAAGGCGATTTCCTTGGCTCGCTTCGCACGCGTGGCCTGGCGTCAGCCTGGTGGCAAGGGGAATAATGAGGCTTAGATTGAGCGGGGCCCTAAGCCTGGCAGGTCCTCATGCCTCACTGAAAGCTGATATCTACAGTGGGCCGGACACAGAACCCTGAGGGATTTCTAATGTCGTCCTGTGGGAGATTAGCTTTGCTAGCCTTCACCTTGTAGGCTTCCTTTCTTAATTCACTAAACTAATAATGTTCCTACACATCAAGGAGGGCAAAAAAACACATCAAACGGTCTGAGAAATTGGCTTCTGTATAGATAAGATCCAGTGGGGTCACTGACACTTTCAGGAATGCAGACATTTGGCTTCAACTAAAATTAATTTGCAAACAAATATGGTCAAGGGCTGGATGCTGATTGTACTTTTTGGTCAGTTGCACTACTGAATATCAGCTAAATGTTTTAATAAATCAGTTTAATGATAAGGAAGACCGTCTCTCCTGTGCCTGAGTGTGTGCTTGTCTCCTCGTGGCTTTGGTAAATATTGGGCATTTCCTGTGTGTTCTGGTTGTCAGTCCGGCTGTGTTTTGGTGTGGATAGCGCTTCAGTGACTCTGTGTTTCTGGGTTCCTGCTTTTGAAGTTTCCAGCATATCGTTGTGTTTCTTGTGAATGTTTCTTGTGGATTTTCTCTAAGGTCTGTTTAGATTTTTGGTCTTTGAATGTGTGTACCACTCTGGCGCGTTGAATCCTCTAAGCCCAACAGTTCATCACAAAGAACCTTAATTAGGCCATCAATATACAGTATTTCATGTTAATAAGGAAGAATGCTTTTTAAAACTGAGACAAATATTTAACTGGGTTCTGTCCTCACTGTGATTCAGTCTCTTGAATATTGTTTAGTGGTGTAGCGGATATTGCATTAGGAATGCACGGTATCCCCAAAACATGCAACATCGTGTTGTTGAGCATTGCTTTTGTGAAATGACTTATAATATATGGACCTTTAAATATGTGAGGTTCATGTTTTGTGATTTGGAATTTGAACTAACAAATAAATGCCCTTCCTTATTTTGAGCTATTTTACAACCAGATGCAACTGCAACATTGTTGTTTTTGTGTTTTTGTTTTGTTTTGTTTTGTTTTGTTTTGTTTTGTTTTTACCCAACAGTGTTTCAGAAGTGGATATGTGGTTGACTTTGTTGTTATTTGGGATTTTTTTTCTTGATTTTTGAGCTTTTGTGTTTCTGACTCGCAGCCTGTTGTCACCAGGTATGTAGAAATGTTAAATGATGACAAGAAATACAATCTGTTGTCGACACACTTTAGCGCAGTCGGGCTCCATCTGATTGATCAAATATGCTAACATGCTGAGGATGAAGAAAATTTGGATGAGAACATTATTTTATTGCAGTTTAGTCTGTCTATCCCATGAGTACACTTCAAAAGTTGGCATGACACTGATGAGAGATTTACAGTATATCATCCAACAGTAGCTCGCATTCACTAACAGGGCTCCACTTTGACTGCTTGTATGTTTTTTTTCTGTATAAATTTTGCATTTTCTCCCTGTGCAGTGCTGTACTTTGTGTGCAGTTGTGTATTTGATTGTGTCTCTGAATTAGCCCTGTATTTAGACGGCTAACTGTCTTGGTTGTACTGGTTTTCTGTACATAGCTTCAGCAGTCCGTGACAGTCAGGAGAAGTTCATCAAAACATTTAGCTTTGTTTGAGCTGTTTTTAAAAATTTTCTTGTTTAAAAGTTTCATATTATTCCGTTGAAACAGGAAAAAAAGATTTTTCTTCATCTTGTTGCATTGACTTATCTTGAAAAATATATTACTGTGATGAACATAACAAGGCCCATCTTTAGTAGACATATACACAAGTGCTATTATTATGTATTTATGTGTCTAGCAGTGTGTGAGCTCTCGTGCCCTGGGTGAGGATGAAAAGTTTTTTGGACTTGTAACCCCACTTCCCCTGCCAGTAATCACCCCAGAGCCCTGTAATCCCTGGCGCATGCAGATGCCGCCGGGGGAATATTACTGTTCATAATATTAATCTGCTCTCAAATTCCTTTCTGTTACCAAGATGAGGGCCCTCGTGCACCGTGTTCTTATGGGTATTAAGTGTGCTACAAGAGATTCATCGAGAGGTAGATTCTGACTCGTCAGGGATCAAGCCCAGCCCGAGGTCGTATCGCTGCTTTAAGGAACACCCACGAGCACGCAAAACCCATCTCCATATTCTCATAAACAGGCTGACATGAAAGACGCTGTGCCACAGCAGGGACTCAAATCCACACCCAGCCCACATGAATCATGTCAGCCTGATCCAGAGGAGGGTTAAAGCCTCTTTAAGGTGCTCGGTCCCAGGCTGTGATACCTGACTTAGCAGCAGGTAAACCCTCCCGTGCCACAGGGCTGAGGAGAGCGGCATTGTCTCCATCAGCTGATCAAAGGCACGGCGGCTCACCACCGCCGCCACACACCTCCAAAAACCACGGGCACAGAAATGAAAAGGGAGCCGCCAGATGGATTTGAACCCTTTTTCCATCCTGCTGCTGTTCATCATTCTCTACCTGGAATTTGGCATTGTACCATTTGTCGTACATAGCTTAGCAGCCAGGGCGGATTTGTGGCTTTTCAAATTGCCTTGGCACAACAATGTAATCAGACTAAGCCTCTGGGAATTTAATATTTAAAAAAAAAGGCAGGGCTAATGGAGACAATTACTTTAATCACACAGTAGCTGTCTTTGAGGTGTGAGGACACAGAATATTTAGCTAATACAAGCTATTAAGCACTCTGATGACCCTTTTCCCAGTTGACTAATTTCCTCTTTTTTTCCTCATTTTATGCTGATGATGTGCATCATTACATGAGTATAAATTTTTAACAACCTCAGAGGAGTGGAGAAAAGCCAGTCTTGCATATGAAAGCCTCCAAGTGTCCTTAACTGGCTCCCTGTGTTTATTAGTTAATGTTTTTTTTCTTGCCCTTCCCCTTTTCCCTGAGATGCCTGAGCAGGTGTGGAATTGGATGCAGTCCACTGTGTCACTGGGAGTATTTATGCTATCAGGAGGCGAGCAGGCAGGGGTGCCGTGGTGCCAGTGGCGTGTGAAATCTGCCAGCGGGATTGACACTTGGATGACGGATACCTGTAAAATACATTCACGCCTCTGTGAGGGGAGGATTATTTGTCTAGTGTTACACAAAACAGTCGATGACACTTCTGAGGGATTCCATCCCGCACCCCCCACCTCTCCACGGTACACCGAGAGAAACCCTGTCTGAAGTTGGGATTGGGTAAAGTGAAGAGAAAGACCTGTGCCGCAACAGCGAGATCATTTTGATGTCTTGCGAAATGCACATTCAATTATAAAGGCAGCGCTGCATGTAAAGCTGTTTGTTCTGTTCCCTGAACACAGCAGCCAAACTGAGGACTTGTAATGGAAAGGCATTCTCTTGAAACACTCCGGCTTTGCATGCCAGGTGTTTATGCACTGCACTTCACAGGAGACTGGATGGAAATCTACCATTATTTCCACATTAGGTATCTCCTCTTGTTGAGAGGAACAAAGAGAGATGGAGGAATTTGTAATGCAGCATATAGATCAATGTTAGCTGCTGTTTCGGTATCATTCCCCTGTAAGTGGTGTGGCGTGTTACGACCCTTTGCTCCTCTCTACAGGAGGATTAGTCACCATTAACTGTTCTAAGGTCACCTTGCAATGGGCCGGCCGTCCCTGTGGAGGTGACACTGTCGTAGTGTTTCCTGGCATGTGCAGACTTGCAGTCTTAACCTTGACCGAAGAATATATATTTTCCAGTAGTTAAAGATTTCCGATCGAGCTGGAGGCTGTGAGGCCTCGGGACTTCACTGTCCAAGCCCTTCTGCTTGTGCTGCCACCTGCCCTGTTAGCTATCAGTATAAATGCAGACCACCAGTCATGCATTAAGTGCATAATTATTCCATTTCCAAGATAAATCTGGTGTATAGTGTCATATCCATCATGGCTGTCACCTCTTACATGGAGAGTAGGGCACTAAATGAAAGCCTTTTTGCTCATATGCACTTCTATATAGTCATCAATTTTGAGCAGTCTATTCATTGTTTGGCTTGACAGACGTGAGCTAATAATGAATGATCAAGCAATGCCCCTCAAACACGAACAGCCAGCATAAGCATCCACAGGAACTGAGGAAGAGGAGGAGGAGGAAGAGGAGGAAGAGGGGGGATAGGGAGGAGAGCGAGGGGTGTCATTCCACTGCACACAGAGCTTGGCAGGCAATCCTTTTCTGCATTAGCCCTTATTTTTTTCAAGGTTGCTGTCCTGGCAATGAGGACAATGTCAGAAAATTTGTAGCGATCAATATTTGTGAGTGTGTCCGATCAAGAGGGGGACCGATATACAAGTGTTAACAAAGGGTCTAGGCCATACCAACGTGGGTTTAGAGCTTGTATACACTTGGATATGATGCGAAAACAGTGGTTTGCTCCTCAGATGGTGCCCAAAGAGGAGCTCTGATCCTTGTCCCCGCCTTGTTTCACAATAAATAACATTGCTTGTCCACTCAGGACGGACATGGAAAAGAGATTTCGGCTTTGGCCGCGGCACGGTGCTTCTTTTTACGTGTTATTCAAGTTAACATGGGATTAGGCATGTTGCTGCTGATACAAAGCTGAAGTAAGGCTTCTGGGCTGATTGAAAAGGAAAAGAAGGTTATGTGATGGACATAATAAGAATATTTAGTCAATATTGGGGTTATTTTGAAAGGCTTAGTTGAGGACAGCAATCCCAAAAAAAACCTCCAGTTTACTTTTCTTTTTACTGAGGATTTAGATTGGAAAACTTGTTACAGCATGACAGTCGAGGATGATAGATTAAAACCATCGGTAGCTTTTATAATACAGTTTAAACCGTATTCCAAAGAGAAGTGTTGATACTTTTTTCATTTTTTTAACTGTATAGACTGACTTACAGCCTTGATTTTATGACACCTCACCATGAAAACCTCACCATGTGTGGATCTGATTGAACAAATCTGACAATCTCTGTCAGCCTATGTTAGACTCCAAACTGAAAGATGCTTTAGAAATGTATCCTGCATCATTCAGGGGGTGTATGTGCCATGGCCTTGTACTTAGTTTTGGAATAATGTTGGCTACCTAACAGAATTTCACAATAGATAATCCAAATGCTATTTCGGGCTCCCCAAAGATATGTCAAGCGTTACATGCTTCACTGCCCTTGTTGCATTTACAGTAATTGATTCTTTTCAATGATTTTAAAATTCTGAGGCGCCTGCTGGCATTGCATGTTTAAAAGGAGTGCAGGCATGTCACGCATGGCTTACCTCCACAGATATGCTGCTTTCTTGTAATTCAATCCAGCCTTTCTGCACCTAAGCAAGGTGATTAACTTCCCCCGGACACAAGTGCTGCTGGGCTTCCTCCCTCAGGATTATGCCCAATGACTATCATTTCCTCCTTGTAATCTCATGCATAATGACATGCATTCTGTACGTACTACACACTCTATTTTTTTTTTTCAATTTGACTGAGCTTTAGAAACATGAATGTTTTGGTTTAATGCTTTTTTTTTGTAGCTATATACATTCAATGTCATCCTACAAATACAAAATGTATTTTCTTACATGATTGCTGCAGTGAATATGATTGTGTGTCTGTTTGAAATCAGTGCAGCAAAGATGATATGGTGCCAAACACTACAATGTGTTTTATTCCTCCTTAGTGATTATATGGCAATGGCGGAGCGGTTGTCTAAACTTTTTCATGATGATGAAATTCAGCAAGTTCAGATTTGGACTTCAGGGCCATTCTGTCTGGACGTCCTTTTGTCCTTCCCACAATACAAAGTACATACAGTAAAGCTGTGGCCATGACATGTGCATGACCACAGTAGCTCGTGGGTCTCACTCTCTCAATTGATTTCGCTGCACTGTATAGTGGTTTGCAGTGTCACCTCACAGTGAGAACAACCCCAGTTCGAGTCAAGCTTGGAGGTCTTCTTGGTTCATTCTTGACTCTCAAGAAATGTCTCTTAAGTGTGCATCTCTTTGCAACTTGTCCATTCTTTATCCTGCCATCACCGACGTCAATCCCGAGTTGGGTGAAGCTACGCAGAACACAGATGGTTACAATGACAATAACAGCTCAAATTAAAATGTAGATGAAAGACACTGGGAAACACATTTACTGGGAAAATGAACCAATTTCCTTCAAGTTGTTGAAAATCATCCAAAACTGTTCTAATGCCAACTCAATCTATCAGATGAGATAATCTTTATTCACTCATCCTATAATTTATCATTTGTGTCTTGTGATCCAGTCGCTCACCCAGATCTAACTGTATTTTATATATTTTTATGATATATCAGCCAGTGAAATGTTAATAAACACGTCACGGACCAAACAATGAATTAATGCACACACAATGCAAAAAAAGAAAAAAAAATGCTTCAAATGTGCTACAGCTCAGCTATACACAGCCTTTATCTGTATTGTGTGCTGGTAAACAACAGAGAAGTTATTTTAGAAATGAAGCAATTAAGCAGATCCAAAATGAACACAACCCCCTTGTAAACCAGCACATGGCAATGTCATTTGCATGCCTTTGAATAACTAATCTCTGAGGGGAGTTCCTTCAGATGGAATTCTCAATGCCATGTGCTCTTTGTTTTAAACACAGCAAACAAACAAACAAAAGCGTCCTGGGTCCAGAGTAACTTCATCTGCCCCGCATTCACCACCCATCGTCTCTCTCTCTCTCTCTCTCTGCTGTCAGGTGGCGTACAGCTGACTGACAGCAACCCAAAGGCCATCAGTCACCACCAGCAAGAAAACCCTCGATTAGATACACAGAAAGAGGCGAAATAGTGTCTCAAGTGAAGTTGCTTCTTTTTTGTTGTTGGAGAGGGGGGGTGAGCGGAGGACTCTTAATTAGACTCACCATCCATCATGGTCACAGCATTTCTATTCATCCAGCTGATTGGGGACATGACAAATGAATGTGGGAATAAACGGAGTGTCAGGCCGAGGAGGGAGATGGATGTTCTCTCAGCAGGGAGGAGTGGGACATGTACAGTTAGCGCTGGCAAGTGGCCAGAGCTTCTGGGCTCCGCGTCTCATCCACTCATCACCCCAGGGGGCAGCGAGTGGGAACACTTTCCCTGTTCCTGGTCCTTCTGTCATCCTCCCTTTACTCTGTTTATCAGGAAGTGAACACCGTGTCACATTGATGCACCTCCAGCCTCCCCCCGCCGCTGCGCCACCCCGTGCATCGACTGTCCGAGCCCCACCTTTCTAACCTGTAGTGTCTGGATGTCAATCAAAAAGAATTATGCATGCTTGCTTCTGATAGCAGGCTGTCTCGCTATAGCCTCGGTGGTGTGATGTAGTGAGAATGTACAATGAGCGTTAAGAGTTGTTCTAGTTGTTGTCTGGATGTAATTATAAAACGGACACACTGCGCATTAGCTGAGCCCTAACAGGGAATAGATTAAAGACAGTTTAGCACAATGCTGTGTTTTATTCAGCCCCACTGTGTTCTCGGCGGGAGCTGGAGGGCCACTGTGCCCATTGATGTGTAAAGCAGAACGGAGCGGCGCAAAAAAAAAAAAAAAAAGGGTTGTTGAGTTCAGTCTGAATTAGACACCATTAGAAAAATATTTGACTGACATACAGTAAGCCCCCTCCGTCTTCAGACATTATTAGCAAACTCACTTTGATCCTATTATACAGTGCACAATTGTTATTCTGGAAATGAAGAAAAAATAATAACGTTATAAAGATTAATGTGCCCCTACACCTCATTCTTCCCGCCGCCCGGTTTTGCATAGACCCTTCTCTCATATAAATTTGAATTGGTTTTTCAATGATTAGAGCGCCTCGGCTCTCTCTGGCTAAACAAAGACTTTCCAGCGGATCCATTGAGATGAAGTTAGATTATGCATTACTGCAATATCCAATTTAATAACTCTGATTTTCCCTTTATTGTTTTTTCTGTTTGCATTGTATCCCTTTAAACGACTTAA
Source organism: Salarias fasciatus (assembly GCF_902148845.1). NCBI lineage: Eukaryota > Metazoa > Chordata > Actinopteri > Blenniiformes > Blenniidae > Salarias > Salarias fasciatus. The sequence goes on along the minus strand of NC_043745.1, from coordinate 12,954,191 downwards.
CCAGGCTGGCGTCGACAGGAGTTCGCCGGCGCCGCCTGACAAAGACGTACACAGGGCTCACATCAGCGAGTCAGAGCATGAATAAATACAGGCCCCCTTCAGTGGGGATGACAAAAAGTTGAATTCACGGTTCAGCTGACTTGGTGGAGCAGAATGGATGTGATTAAATTAATTACAGAGTAAATCACTATCTGTCTCAGCTCAAATAGCTTCGACAATTACAAAGATTATTGTCAGTTTAACTTCTATTAATCATTTTTTAATCACATTCCATCTCCGAGCTGTCACTCTGTGTTGCCACTTTTTTTTTGTACAGTCTGTGAAATAAATGGTTTAAATTTATACAAAAGCATGTTGTAATACACACTGCATGTGTGTACGCGCTTGTTTTTTAAATGACAAGCGGGTAATCTCAGCACGTGGAGATCTCACAGCTCCACTTCTCTAAAAGCCGCCGTGTCAGTGGTGTCATTTCAAATTTGAAGAATTATAGTGATTGAGCTGCATAAACAACCTGCAGAGGAAGTTAGATTCACTGTCATATCGAGACGCTTCAGTTTGAGAAACAAAGAGAGTGGAAAAAGGGATTGTGATCGCAGCTCCGTGGCATATTGGAACAAAAGCCAAACCTGAATGATTTATCTCTCCCCCCCCTTCCTCTTTGAAGCAGAGAAACGCTGTCTCCCCACTGCCTCTGTTTGAGCTGAGCTGGTGGAGTACCTGGGGAGGGCAGCACCATGCAAGACTGCGAGGCTGTGAAGCTCTTGTCCCCATATTTAGTCTATGCAGAGAGACAGTGCATACAAAGGGGAAAAGGGAGTACAGCGGTTCTGGCCCGAGGCTATCTTGTGTAGGGCTCCCTGAGCTTGAACACAGTATGTGAGACATTGTCGAAACACAGATGCATTTTGTTAGAGAAGAAAAGAATAGATGAGAAGTAATGGTAACTCATGAAAATTAAGAAAAGAGTCACTCTGATGCATGCCGTGTTTCCACAAACTCCCCCGGTGATCGCCTCCTCTTGAAATATCCAGCGCTGTGCGTGTTTTGGCTTGCCCGCATTGAAGCAGTACTAAATCAGGCCATTTGATACAAATCTGTCACTTGACACCCCCTCTGGTACCTTACAGTGCATGATGTAAAGGGAAGAGCTCTTGAACTTGGAGGTGCCACCCCGTAAACCTGTTTGTGCACACATCTGAAGTTTTTATTTATTTCTCTCCTTTCTTTAAGATCCAATTTCCCTTGTTTATACCAAAGCTTCGATATTCTGCAGGCATCTGTAATGTTATTAATTTCACATAAATCTTAAGCTTCCCTCTGCTTGAAACGAGGCTTCACTCAAGCTGAATTAATGAAACATGATTGTAAGTCCCTCACGTGGAGGAGGCTGTCATACAATATTGAGTTGCTTATAATCACTGTGTAATCTCACTGTCTGCCAGGGGAGGGCGGCGCGAAAAGGAAGAGACAATGACTTCTGGAGATCAGAAGTCTTTGCCTAGATCTGGCAGGGTAAAAATGCAGGGAGGGAGGAACAGGAAAGAAAAAAAAAACCCTTGTCCTCAGCAGAGAGAAGCTGGAGATTTATGTTGCTAACTCCTGTGATATGCACTAATTGCCCGGATCACACTTCTGCCTGTTTGTGTGAACATAGGTAATTGTGCATGTGAGCATGTGTCTGGCAGAGCACTGAGAAACTCTCAAATCATACATACATGATTCAGGGACGCCTACTATCACCACTGACAGCAAACTAAAAACCTGATCAGGAGGGGAAGCTGTAGTGGGTTTACTCTTGTACCTGTAAAAAGCACATAATAACAAAATACAGAGAGGTGTATCTGTTTGAGCATGTTCAGAGCTTCATTAGTCATTTTTAATTGATGTGTCTCATGTTTTAACTGGCGAGCCTACTGAATGCCTCCCGGTGAAAGTCTTGGGTGTTTTGAAGTTTTGAATATCAGTTCGACGGCAGTGTTTTCTGTTTTTTTTAAGTAGCTAAGTGACTTTAGTAGACATTTCACAAATAATAATAACAGAGAAAACAAAGTAGTTGCCTAAAACATAACTTGCACTGTTAATTATTGCTGTGAGATCAGAAAGTTCAGCTGAAGTCCTAACAGTTAGTTGTTAGTGATATATTGTCATTGTCATTGTGTTGATTGTCCTCATTTTTGCCCAGTGTGTTGGAAGTGCAGATGTTCCTGCAAGGCGGATGCAGTTTTCAGTCATAACTTGGGATAACAAATGTCTTGTCAGAAAAAGCTTAATCAAGGATGAATGACCGCAAGAATCTGCTGAGATGAACTACTAACATGTAGGTGGCACTAAAAGGCAACCTAATGATTTTTATAAAGGTGTTTCTCATACTCAACAGGACATATAGCATGTGTCTATTTTTTTCTTATTTGTGGTAAAAGTCACAGAAGCTTTAATAAATGTAACTATAATCATGATGTGTTGTGGTTTTTACATGTCCAAGTTTTTTCAATATCTGAGTCACTTCTTGTCATTAACATGTAGGAATGTCAACAATTTGATTGGCTGTACACATCTGCATCAGCGCAAGTTTTGAAGCATATGCAGTCAGATTGTGCTATATGATTTTTTTTTTCAACACACCATAGTGTATCTGAGAATGCACATACATCTTGAGCCCCGTGGCGGCAGACTCACGACAGCTAAAGATAAAGCTAACAGCAGCCTCGCCTCGGGGAGCAAGACCGAGAGACAGCAGCTCTACAGCTGTTTTCACTTACAACAAGAGTGAAGCTCATGTTGTGACTGTGTTTTCAATTCCATGTTAGGAATCAGTTGCTGGTGCATTACTGTGAGAGGTCAATTGGAGAAGAATGATCAAAAAAGGCACGAAAAATATTGCAACAAAGCAAGTGAATGCAGAAAAATTACCACAAAAGGACCAGCCCTTATAGTTTCTGTGTTTGGCCCTCAGTGGACAAAGTTTGAACTTTAAAATGTTTTTCCAAACCCGAGAGCAGAGCATCACCTACAGTACAGGTAGCTTCTGTGCATGCTCACCACACGCCGTGCAGTGAATTGTTCTTATACTAGGCCACTAATATCTCATTGTGTTGCGGTTGTTACACCTTTTCCTGCCAAGGCTTGTTATGCACCTGCTCCGTGACTGACTAGTCTCCAGAATAGAGTCATTTTGTAAACCGTTTTGCGGTGCCAAAGTCACACATGGCGTTTATTCTGAGTTTAATACCCAGCGACGAGCAATGTACTTCATCACCTACATCAGTCAAGGGAAACACTGGGCTCTGTCTGCAAGCTCCATCCAACACCGCCGCTCCAACCCCAGCCTAATTATTTTTCATGCAAAGCAACACAAGAGGAGTGAGTGACACAAAAACACAGTTGAAATTGGGATAGACCTCATCATTGTTTGGCTGCGCCCACGACTTAATTAGAATTCGCAAGGAGCCTGGCTCCTTTGTTCCCTCTGTATTGCAGCATTGTTCATCAGAAGTGAGCAGGAGTACAAATAATGGAGTGCAAACACTTCCTCCGGTGAAGCTAGCCCTTTCTCTAGAGGTTTACCCTACTTTACTTTTCAAACTGACAGAAATGGGTTGTCTCAAATCTGCCACGGCATCGCTTCATTAAAGAAGTAGCCCGCTTTAAAACAAACAATGCACCCACCTACCCTGCCCCCCCCTCAAAGAAAAAAAAAAAAACCTAAACAAACAAAATCAGGCACATGCACACTTGCCACCCCACCCATCGAAAATGTGTCACATACCCAGGCAATCTGTAATTTTGGACTCCAGGGGTTAATTGCCTGCTATGGCATCAAAGGAGAGTTTTGATGTGCTGTTTGAGGGCTGTCTTTAGCCAAGCTGCGGAGTAGAAAGGAGAGAAGAGTGAAAAGTGGAAGGGATGTGGTGAGAGCAGAAGGAGAGGAGGGCACATGAGATTTCACTCGCGGCATAGCAGCGCAGGCGTCTCCTCAGGTAATCCTGCCTCTCAAAGGCATTATTGAATTTTCTTGTTTTTCTTCTTCTCTTTGTCAAGACTGGGAGGAGAGAGTGTGTGCAGAGGGAGAATCAAGGGAGGGTGGGGTTGCGGGTTGGTGGGGGGTTAAACAGAGTGAGCCTGACTTCTGAAGGGTCTGCAGCGGGTGCTTGATTCTCATTCACCTCTGCAGATCCACGTCAAAACACAGCCAGACCTTTTAAGGCGCCGGGCTTTGAAGTGAGAGGAGAGCCTCAAATCCACGCTCTCCGCCACATATGCCCGGTCTGAAAAATTAGCAGCCATGTGCGTCTCCCTGCCCCCTTTGAAGTTCCACGGACCGCTCTTCTATCCATGTTCTAACAGAGAAATCAGAAGGTATGCAGTCTGACTCCCAGATTAAGGATAGCGATCGTGCTGGATGGTAGCGCAGACAAGAGCGCCTCATCTCTGGCTTTTGTTCAGTCAGACCATGAAAACCTCTACCTTGTTAACACTGTTTACCTAACTCTTCAGAAAATCTCTGCAAAGATGAAACAGCTAGTAAAACAGTCAGTTGCGACAAAACCCCTCTGTGATCTGCGTCTGTGATCTGCCTGACATGGATCTGAAAAGGTGCGAGTGAACCAAACTGGCAGCTGCACCCTTTTAAAGACAATAACCAATTTTCTTTTACTGACTTATAAAAAACCCGCGGAAAGCTTGTCCTACATGACAACCACATGTTGTTTATCACTGGCGAAGAAGAAGTTGCTGTGACAATAAATTTGCTTCAAATCCAATCAAATCTGCAGCACAAAGGTGGCATTAAAGGGCAGAGTGTTTGCCCTGAGGGACAGTCGTGTCAAAAGAAAAAAAAAATCAAAAGAGCAAGGGTGTAAAGAGACTGGATAAAGCTCTTGTAAGCTCTTTGAAACAAAAAAGGTGCAACACTTAAAAGGATTTATAAAGTGATACACATAAATCACACAGAAGTTCCCATAACAGTGTTACTACATGTTGCTTCATCACGGTTTTCCAACCTACTTAGTTAAAAAAAAGTAATTATAAGAAGGATACTCATTGTGTTGACATAATGCACCTCCTCTTGTATCAATGAGAAGTGATTCTGGGAGACCCCCCTCAAGATGGGAATATTAACCACACAATGTGCTGAACCTGCTTATCCTATTGTAATCTGACCTGATTGGAGGGGTTTGATTAAAAGTGAAGGGGGCCACACGCCTCCTAATCCCCGCTGAGCAACGCTCCATGACCCCGTCTAACCTCCTCAATTGCCATACGGCTCCCTCCTGTCAAGACAGCTCAATGCGCCGCAGCAGACGGTGGAGTGTGCCGTGCAGGAGTTTAGGGCCACTAATCCCCCAAGCTTGTCTTGTCCCTTTCTCCTCTTATCCTCATCAATGAGACTTTCTCTCCCCACAAGAAGATTTGCGAGATGACTGCTATTTTGGTGCTGGAAAGTGAAATAGCCCAGAGGGGCTGTGTAAACATTGTGGCTTAGCGCTAACCGTCATCACAGAGGCTCCGAGACTAGTCTCCACACTTCTGAGGCAAAGCAAATCCGCATCTTGTTATGAGGGAATCGGCTGCGCTAAAGCCTTGCTTAGTGACACATCTTGTTGTCAGAGGGTTTGTCTAAACAGGTATCACAGCTGTAAGCTGTCGTATCACTGCACATCATCAGCATCCTCTGAACTTACTGTCATCACATCATCCGCCCGGTTTCACAAGGAAGCGTCAGTATCAGGGCTTTTAGGGAGAAACATCATTTTCGTGTCAGTAACACAGGAATAACATCTGGGTTTTGGCGCACCTGTGCCTGCTCAAACAAACTCGCATTTAGGTAAAGCCCCCGTCCTCAAGAGCATCTTTAAGGTGCCTCGTTTGCAGCGGGTGTCATCTCTAAACTTCCCAGTTCTCCTCCTCGGTTTGGCATCTGACTACAATGATCCAAATGTTCAAGTGGAGGTGTGTGTGTGTGTGTGTGTGTGTGTGTGTAAGTGTAAGCGCTGGAGCCATGAGGGAAGGGGATCATCTTGCTGTCAGTGTCAGTCTCAGATGGTTTCCTGTTAGAGGAGTGGGAAAAAGTGTATGTTTGTATCAGTTCAGGAAGTTTTCAAAAAAAAAAACATGCCATGAGTGTTTGGAGGTGGCGTCAAGGTGCTGGTTCTCTTCAGGCTTCCTGCCACGTGGCTCTGATCAGATCTTCTAGAGACCAGAGAGGAAGTCTGTTGTGAAGCGGATGGCTGCTGGGTGGGTCTGGTTCAGGTGTCAGAAAGAGAAGGAAAGAAAGATTAATGGCCTCTCTGAAACGAAGGCGCTTCCTCCGAGTTGCCTCAGCCCTGCCTATCAGAGAGAGGGTTCACTAACCGATCCGGGATTGTCTGGGACAGGTAGGGTCGGGCTTTTTTTAAGGGCCTTTTTTGCTGATTGGTGTGGCGTGTCCCGCGGAGGGGTCACTGAGTGATGGAGTGGCGAGGACAGCGGCTTGCTTTCAGCTGGCCTCTGTGAACAGCTTCCTCATTCATGGCGCCGTGTCTCAACCCAGTCTCAGGAGGACGGTCGCAAATGAAAAGGTCCTAATAGATTGTCAGTGGGTCTTAACACTCAGACCCTTTACCTTTAGAGGGAGAACAGAAAAGTGGGTTGAATGGAGACAGTCTCACAATTCTTGTTCTGGAGCTTTTTTGTTTTTTTGGTTTTTTTTAGATGAATTTGTTTCACAAGATACTTTTTTCCTCACCTTCTATTGTATCTAAAGAATTTAGAGCAGGTGTTGAGCAAGACGGGAATCAAGATTATCTTCAAAATTTAAATTTGTTTTTGTTTTTAAATGTTATTTTTTAAGGGAGACACAAAGTTGTGGTTGCAATTTTCCATTCTCCAACACACAAGTTTAAAGTTGATTGGTGACTCTGAAGTTGCTACTAGATATGATTGTGTGAGTTAAACAGAATGTGCCTCTATGATGCAGTGGTGACCTGTCTGGGGTAAACCCTGGCTTTGCTCCTGTGGAATATTATTTGTATTCTTTTGGTGCTACAGTAGATATTACAAAAAGATTATGACACTAAAAATAAGAAGATTTGGAACCGTAATCCTATTGTTACCGTTGTAAGAGGCTAAACTGGTTCCGCTTGAAACACAAAATATTAAATCCTGATGCTGTAAATTTTGCTCGTTTTTTTGACTTCTGAGTGTTTTAAGAGATATAACAATGCAGATCTTTACTCCCTCCACTGTAATCTTATGTAATGAATTTATTTTGTGTGGTGTATGTCTCTGTGGAGTGCTCATTTACAGGCAGGTACCGTGTTTCTAAGGTTTCTAAGGTTCTTTATCAACAAATAAATGAAGTGATAAATAATGCAATTTAAAACCAAATTAATATGTAATTTTGTGCCAGCCTGTATCTCTGGGGGTCTATAAGGAGGCAGAAAAACTGTGAGCGTTGCCAGATTTGTGAAACAGTCGCACATTGCATATTCAGTGTCTTAGTTAGATTTAATTAGGAAGAGTGAGATTCTCCTTTTTCTTAATTATCGGGCATCGCAGGTGGAGAATGAGACATTTGGCGGGAATATGTAAGCATCTCCTGTATTGTGCTCAGAAGTTCCCGTTATATCACCTTACAGGTTCACACTGGACGGAGCACTCAGGCGGTCTTTTGTGCGGATCAGTCGAAGCACTGTTAGCCCCGGTTGTTTTGTGTCGTGTCACATTAACCATTTCACTCCCCCCCATGGGCTCAAATGTTTTTTCGTTTTTTTTTTTTGGAGGGCTGTCGTCACCATAGTTATAGACCATTATTGCATAAACATGTTGACAAATGGTCTTTTGTGAACTTTGTTGCTGGCGACATTTATTCAGCAACAAAGCAGTTACTTGAGCCGGCTCCCTGGGCTTGCTTTCCATTCAGACTGGTGATCAGTTGTCTGCACGCCAGTGGCCCCTGGGCTGCTAGCCCACCCATGACGGGGGGCTCCATGAAGGAACTTATTTATAATTGCGAGCGAGAAAAGGTTTCCTAAAAGCATTTTTCGCATTAATGAAGTTTACTGGCACCGGTAGGTTGGTGTCTAGCCAAAAGGTTTTAGTATTCTTTAGTAATGTGTTAATATGATTTGTCTTGGCAACAAGCAAAAAAGTGGAATTGGCACAGGGAAGTAGCCATGAGCCGGAATCCCAATGCCAAATTTGTCATCCGTGTTTTTACTTTGAGGTAGGGTTGGAGGAAAAAAATGTAATTAAGGCCATTGTTGCAGTTCTCTGTGGGGGAGCATTTGCTTTGGCTAAGCCTTGTAATTATGAATGATATCCTCTTTGCCCTGCTTTAATTTCTGTCCCTGCTGCAAAAATTGGATTTGTTCCACACACCCCTGCAAGACGCGAGATAATCTTTGACCCGAATTGTCGTCACCTGCATTTGCAGCTCCGAGCGACGCTCTCCCCGTTCATTTATCCCATTCACTTAAAAGCTTGCCATCTCATAAGTGACCATGCTAACACAATGATCACAAAAAATGAACCCCCCCCCCCTCCTCCTCCCCTGTCTGAGGAGAAGCTGAGTGATCCCATCAGCGTTGGGTTACCTGGCTGGCCCCCTGCTCACTGTACCTGTTGAGAAAGACATTAGTGCAGCGGTATGCCGAGGCTGAGGAGGGTGGGATGACCCCTGAGGATTTGGTTGACGGTGTGAAGGCTCCTCCAGGCCTGAGTGCTCTCTCTCAGTGGGTGTCTTGCCTGACCTGGCCGGGTAGGCCCAGCACAGACCAGGCTTTCATTCCACCTTGCCCCGCGGCTTCAGCTCCTAATAAAGCTACCATTTGATCCCCTAGAATTTCTAAATCGTTCTCCTTTTGATTCCCTCTTAACTCGGCCTGCGTTTTTCCACTTTGCTCTGAATGGAGAGTCGGGTTTCCACTCCCAGTGATGGACTGTTTTGTGAACGGTGTAGAGCATCATGGGTGTTTTGCTGTCTGTCCACAACAATTATGGTGAAGTGATGTGATCACTTCAAGCTGCGATTGCAAAAAACACGTTTCTTTATTTCCTTGATGGTAAATGTCCATTATGTTAGTCTGCTACTTGTTGTGTTTTTTGTGTTAGTAAAAATGACAGAATAGATGAGTATTTCATTATTTAATCTGCTAAATCTGATAGCAGTTTTGTATCATACTTTCTACATTTCGTCACACATGCATGTTGGATGAGTTGTCGGCATTATTTTTGCACTTGAGTATGCGATCAGCTTGAGATCCTCAGAATGTTTTTCGCTCATTATTCCATTGCTTTGCCCTTACAAGATACTACAAGGAGGAGTAATAAATAAGTAAAAGCTCACAGCATGTATACTTACACACAGAGACACGGAGAGGTGTGCTGCTAGAAAATTATAGTGGGGGCGAGCAGTTAAACGATGTAGCCATATGGACTTCAGCGGCATAGAAAATTATAAGTTTACTCTAAAAGGGTGATTATCCTCAGGTGTAATAGGCAAAGTACACCCATAAATTTGCATGGCTGCCTCCAGGAACATAGTGTCACGACGTGCACATTTTTCTTTCTCCCTGACACCCTTTTTAACTGCTGAAGATGGTGTTTAAGGAAATTGTGCCCAAAGAAGTCAGCGTCTCCAGGCTTTGTTAACCGAGTGCCTTTTTTTTATTGTAGCATTCCAGACAGTACCTGCAGTAAAAAAAAAAAAACATAAAGCAATAAAGGTATTTCAACAAAAGAAGTTTAATATCCTTATTGTAGCATGTGACGATTTTAGAATCTAATATAATGTGTGGATGAGGTTTCAAAGTTTTAAAATACTATTATTCTGTGTTGTGATATTGTAAAGCAACATATTGTCAAGTATTAGATCGTTTTATATAATAAGGATGAATTGTTCCTTCCATTTCATGTCGTAGTGTTTTGCTTTGTTGAATTATATTGTTCACTATGATGCCAAAAAAAATGGTGCTCTCAACACTTACATGCATCAAAAGAAAAGAAAAAAAGAGAAACATTTATAATTAAAGTGACGATTGTTTAGCAGTGCAGAAAGATGTAATGAAGTAAATAAGCATGGAGACGAAGTTGTGCTGGATGAGTGGGTGAGCAGGCCATCAGACTTCAAATAGAAAACACTCATTGACCGTGACTGTGATTGTCAGCTAATGTACTTAATGTGGCAGAAGAGCCACAATTATCTATGAAAAATGGCCACCTAACTATGTTTTCAACCTGAAAATGATCGGGTGGTATCTGTAGCATGATTACTGGCCTCACAGTAAATTGTAGCCATGATGATTTCATGCTGTTATGGGGTTGGGTTGATTGGGTTCATATTGCATCAGCAGACACCGTAGTTGGTATTATGACTTGTCATTTTTAAGCATTTTTTTCAACATTTTTACAGTTAAAGTGAAAATTAACAAATAAAAGAAAAGTTACAGGTGCATTATGGATGAATTTTAAGCATGGCATGGTCCCCTGCCCTTGACTTTCTTCTCTAGTGGTCATAGCTACTAAAGCAGGCACTAAATAAATAAATAAATAAATAACTAAAATTGTGAAACCTAAAAACACCTGTCCCTCATACCAAAGTTACAATCAAGGTTTTTATCTTCTTATGACCAAATTCACATATTACTGAATATATTTACTAGTAGGAGCCACATGGCGTCGTAATTAGAAATAGCTAAACATGTTTGGTTTTGGCAGCAAAAATTCTTTGGTTAGGTTTTAGAAAAATCCTAGTTTGTTAAAATGGATTGATTTTTGAAGTTTTTGCATCTTAATGAAAAAGCAGCTTTCTTTTTAACGTCTCTACTAAGCTTAAACCCCAGTTTCTTGGAAGGATATGGTGGGTGTCACCCATCAACCCATTCCACCAGCTTCCAAATGTGGACTTCCCGGCTCCTTTTCACCAACATGCTGCATTTTAATACGTGCAAACACTGACAGGTTTAACTACATGCACTGTTGACTTTTTCACATGGTGAAAACCTACATAAAAGTTAAAATCCGTCATATTTTGCCACGTTGCAGTTCATGATCTGGATGGTTATGAATTTTTCCTGCATAGGAAATGATTGCACATGTGATGCATGTCAGTTTTCTGGAGTTGATAATGTTTTAAGGGACCTCTCACAGGATTTTCTGTATGATCTTCTTCTCATTTACATTCTCTGCAGCTCTCACTCTGCTGTCCAAATGTCAGGGGAGCATTAACTTGGGCCCCGCTCCCTCAGATCACAGAGAAAGTATTTCCTGACATGTGTTGGTGCCCTGGCCTGTCCCAGCGCCTGGCTGTGTGTGTGTATGTGTGTGTGCCTGTGGCACTCAGCAGAACAGGGGGAAATGAAAGAGCTCTTATGCCTGTGCCAGTCACAGATGCCCTGCATCACCACCCGCCCACGTCACCGCCTGCTCTGTCTGCATTCCCCTCTGACACTGTCCGGACGGGGCCCTGTGCAGAGCTGCAGGTGGCCCCATTAGCAGGGAAAGTATGTCAGTGGAGCTGCCCAGGGAGTGTGAATGGAGCAGGCTGTTCCTGAATTCTGGTTCCTCTGAGGCTGAAATTTATAGGAAGTAGGGCTTTAGGGTTGAGCGGAAAAAAAACAAACAAAAAAACATGGAGATCCCAGCTTACTTATGCCGATATTGATCAAAGCAGTGAATGCGACACATCTGACTGTTTTGTATTCAGCGCGTTTATACCCTTTGCACGTCCATCAAAATTCATATTTAGCACAATAAACTCATTTTCTGGCCAAAAGGGTGACCCGTGGGAACGGCGGGCTCCCACCGTGTGTTCACTGTGCAGTGCAGCATCCAGGCTGACTCCAGCCTCACCAGATCCAGGCCCAGACTCACAACTATCTGTTCCACAAGCTGAGATCAAAGTGTCGGTGCTGGCAAATACACCAGGGCTCCGGCACAGCCTTTCTCCAGCAGCTGCTGAGCAGGAACAGCCCCAGCATGCCTTGTTGAAGTTGGGTAGAGGGGCTGAAAGATTCATGGGCTGGATTTGTCATTAACTCACAGCATGATTGATGTACCACATGACTAATAATGTCACAACTTAAAAGGAGACAAGAAAAAAAAAAAGGCAAATATTTCCAAACACATGATTTCTTGTTCGTTTTCACTTCGCCAGACAGACGGCGAGCGCGCTGCCGCCTGGCACTGCTTTGCTTCTCCTTCCACTTGAGTCTCTTGAGCTCCACAGGACTTGTTTGGCACTTGGGAACATAGAGGGTGATGAAATCATTGATATGATTTTTGGATCTTGATGTGGCTGTCTGAGTGGCCGCACAGCTACTGTAGCTTACCGTTTCTACTTTTCTTTGCCATTTCTCTTCCCGCAACTTCTCCTGAGGATCTTGGTGGACTGCAGCATCTGCACGCGTACAGGAAAAGAGGAGAAAGGAGAAGGAGGTCCCATAGAGAAATCTCCCGTTGGCTTCAGGACGAGCACACAACATAGCAGAAGAGTCAGTCAGAAGTGTGATATCTAACGCAAGTCTTTCTTTTGGCATATTGATAAGATCTGATGGCTCCACAGAGCTGCTTTGTCACTCTGATGGCTTTGTAGGGAGTGAATTCTGAATATTTTGTCATTCTGTAGTTTAGTGACATGTTGTGTTGTGGTCAAAAATCCATAAACCAGCAATGAGCAGGTGCCTGCTCAAGTGGAAATGATTAAAGTTTCTGACCACGGTCATCAAATATAGACAACAAAGAATGTGGAATTTCAGGCCTGAAACATTAAATCACCCTTCGAAAATCAGCCAGAACACGCGTGTGACATGTCATGCTGTTGGCTGGTACATTCTGTCCGGTTGATCTAATTTATTTCCCTTTTCAATAAAGGGCCTCCTGAGGCAAGGTGGTGCACAGAGACAGACATGCGAGCCTTTGGCCGTCTGTGAGTGTCTGCTCATTAATTAGGCCAGGGAATTCCACCGGCTCACGTTCTGAGGGGGAGCAAAAGGTACCAGATGGACTCTGGGAGGGGTGTTAAGATAGGACGAGGGAAAAAAAAAACACACACACACACACAAAATGGACAGGGAAGAAAAGGAGCGGTGGGCACAACACACATTCACACCCACACACATAAACAGTTACAACCCTGTCAAAATTGTCATGACAGATCCGCCATGCCCAGCCAACCCCCGCCCCTTCACGCTGAGCCAATCCTGTAGATTTCTGACTATATGACCTAATAATATTCAGTATTAAATTCTGTAAAAAATCTTATCAAACCACGATCAAACTGAATTTGTGTTCTCCTTTGGAAAAAAGGGGCATAATCTGCTATAAAGCCAGCTAGGCTGTGTTTGACCCATAAATATTCTGTTTGCATTTTGCCACGGTAAATCCTCCACCCTCTCCTCGTAAATGCCAAGTCAAAGAAGCTTAAGAAAAGATAGAGGAATGAATTTGCTGCTCATGAATACAGTTAATGTTGTTTTTTCTGGTCTCATATGTTACTTGATTTGATTTTCTGTTATTGTTATTTCAGCTCTTAATCTTTTGGGATTGGAAGTCTCCGGGGTTTCTCAGCCGGGCTGACACACAATGAAATCACCACCAGACTTGGCACTTGGAGCAAATACGAAGATGTTTACTGTTTTGCTATATGATATTGCAACCGAAATAGCTGTTTTTGAGCAACAGTCAATCAGACACAAACAACCAAAAATACAATGTAATAAGGATGTTTTGACATGACAGTTCCCTGTCAGTGGTTGGCTACGTCCTAATACATACCAGCTTATCCATAAAAATAGGAACTTCTCTTTGTGATTGTTTTGCTCAGTGTATTTTTTTTTTGTTACCTCGTTCTTTATTGTGAGAAAATACAGAGCTGAGCAACAACATCGAAGATGCAGTTCAGTAATTTTGATCGTATAAATTAAACGTCCATTTTCATTTCAATCACAGGACGGCGACAAAGAAGGACAGTTTGAAGATGAATTATGAACAAGAGAGGAGAGGTGAACGTCTGAAAGATTCAGATAAAAAAATGGAGAAGCTGAGGAGGATGACAGCGTGAGTGAACGCGAGAGAGAGAGAGAGAGAGAGAGAGAGAGAGAGAGAGAGCAGCTAGATAAGAGTCAGATGGAGCACATGGGGGAGAGTTGTGATAGATAGATAAAGAGGCAAAGTGAGAGAGGGAAAGGGCTTCCTGATTGCCGGTCTCCGGCAGTTTGACTGGTCGGTGACAGCATGCTCCTGCTCCGACCATACGGCCTGTCTCCTCAGCTAACAGCCCAGCTGCACGGGGAATGTCCCCGGGCCTGACATTTTGACACGGGCGCCACGTTGACAAATAGCTGGAGTTTTCACCTCCTGCTTCACTGTCTGCTTACTGGCTGTATGAAGTGAGGGAGCGGGGGCGAACAGATCTGCTGTCAGAGTGGGGGGCTGCTGATCGAGGTCTCTCTGGGTGGCAGATTCTGACAAAGAGGGAGGGAATGAGATGGCGCTGCCCACTGACGGGACGCCAGAGTCAGTTTTTTTTTTTTTTTGGGGTGGGGGTGGTTTCGTTGCACACTGGTGACTACAGTTATCTCACGCCATAGCCCGCTCACACTCTCACCTTCCCCGGACTCGTCCTTTACCCAGTACACTCACACCAGAGAGGGCTGGTCAACTTGATGTTGGCAAGGCAGCAGTGTAATCACAGCCCAGCGTGCCACTGTAGGGTGTGTGCGCAGCTCTCAAATGAGGTGAAGTTGTATTTTAGGTGTGTCTCTGCTCCAATTCTGTGGTATTTCTATCAAATAGATATAATTACTGACACAGTGTTGATTTTGAATTCATCCGAATGAAGTCTGCACTTTCTTGTTCTGATTGCACTTGAAAAATGTTGGCCATATGAGAAGTCTGGGTTGTTTTGGTCTTTTTTTGAGTGACGGGTCACAAAGGTGCCTTTTCAGTCCTGCAGATTTGGATTATTGAGATGTTTTTCGTTTCAACATTAGGGTTAGGTCTTCAAAACAAAAAAAAAAAAAAAAAAAAAAAAAAAAAAAGAAAAACAAGCAATCATGATAAGTGAAAGAAATAAGTTCACTTCAAAACTAATAAATATTTTGAAAGGCACTTAGAACTGAATGCAGTTTCAATGGCATAAACACTATTCAAAATGATAACAAACATGAGAGTTGCAGGATTGTATGTAAGGACCTGCCACTTTTGCTCCAGCAGTCTCTAAATCATGTCTCTGAAAATGCTTTGTGTTTGCATGTGCATCTCAACAACAGAATACTTTCATGTGAAGTCCCTTGATAAGTCCAGCATCAACCAAAAATCAGAACTTAGCACAAAGTCTTGGGTCTGACCTCAGAGTTTCTCACAAGTATTTCACTTCTGATGTGTGATTGTTGGTTGCCCTGCTTTACTTTTTTAAAAAAAAATTTCCTGTGTCTTGTCATGCAGGCGAGGTAACTGTGTAGCTTTGGTCGTTGTGAGAGGGAAACTGATTCTATCCCCACACAATTAAAATATGTCAGTTAAAGAGGGATGCGTCACATCACGCTAACAGCTGCATCAAACGGCTTGCAGCTGATTTCAAATCAGTTTTCTGTGCTTGTTGACAAAATAACTGTGGATCTAAAACAGCCCCTGCATCAGGTACCTAACAGCTATTGGCAAAAATCAAATTGTTCATTTAATTGATGTTTAATTTAGATTTCTTCCCAAATATGCACTGGAGCAAAAAGAGTGAAAGAGATATTAAGTCACTTCCAGTCAGACTACGAGGGTTCCATCTCCAGAGTGACAGCCTGAATCATCACTTTTAACCCAACGTAAGGTCAAACTCAACCAACAAGCCACTGAGAAACCCCAGCCAAGTTTTTGGGTTATTAAAGTAACCCAAAGTAGTTTATAGAGTGTAAGGCATTTTTATTGCGCTGCGATGTAACAAGAAATGGCCTATAATCAGTGTGTGGACTTATTTCCAGTCAATTTTGTCCCATTTGTTTTAACCACACATCTCTAAATGTTCCAAAATGTGCTCTGCGTTTTTAGTACACAACCTCTTTTCACAGTTTTGAATGGTAATGGCTCAGGCGAGCGAATGTGCGTGCCTGTGTGCCTGTGTGCGCGCGTGCGTGCACGCGCACGTTTCCGCCTCCTTGTATCTGTGAGCCAGTATCTGAGCGAGTTGGCTGAGGTGACTGTGTACCTCGATACCGGTGGGGCTTTAAGTGCTGGTGGTTGGCTGTTATTATGGGGCTGTATTGATTAATCCCCTCGCCTGTATAACCTCCAGCTCACTTTGAGGTGTCCCCAGTGTGCCTGTGCTCTCAGCAGAGCACACGCTGTGATTAATGCCCATCTCCTGAGTCTACCCGCTACAGAGCACCGTGTCAGGCCAGATTTGTCAGCTCACAACTATAGATTAGTCTACGTCTCCTCTTCAACTTTGGAGCCACCGGTGCCCTGTAGTGTAAATCTGTCCCTTCTCTCCCCTCTCACTCTGTCCTCGTCCCTGGGGTGAGAAGATGGCAGATGCATTAAACAATTCACTTAATAGATAAGCTACAATGTGCTTGACTTTCTTTTCTCACACCACCCGCCCCCTCACCCATCCTTCCTCCATCTCTTCCCTCGTATCTCCCGCTGCCGGAATGGAATTGGATCAAAGAAGGGGAAAAGAGGGGGCTGAGCGAGGAGGGAGGGTCCTCATTGGGTTTTGTTGAAATATTTATAGGTCAGGGTTGACTGGTTAAATTGAATATCTATGCTGATCTCACTTGGCTGTTTAACTTGCGCCTAGGCAAATATGTTTCCTAGGTGATAACCTTTTATGTACCAGTATGACTTCATTGAAATGCATAGAGATAAAAATGTGTCACACTTCGCAGTCAAGCCAGGCAGCCAGTGATGCTCGATTATTCAAATGATAATTGACCCCCACCTGTAGCTTGCTTATATTCAGTAGTCAATCACTCCATCCGCTGTTAAGATATGGAGAAAATGCGTTCTGTCATTTACATTACAAACCACCGTTGAATGTCAAGTACCCCAGGCGAGCCATTTGTGTGGAGAAGAATGGGAAAAATATATGGCCAATTATGATTTCCAATCTTTTTAATAATTTAAATGCTGTTGATATGTGAATTACTGGCAGCATAGCTTTCAGTTCTGTGCCCTGTTTATTTCCAGCAGTATTATTTTCTGCCTAACAAATGACTTGATGTTAATCTTCATATATAATTTTCATTTGTCTGATATAATGGCTTCTAGTGGCTTGCTGTCAGAGGCTGATAAATTGACAAGCGGTATCATAGCACCAGAGTCAACAATGCAGAAATGTTTGTTGGCCCAGACAGCAGCTTTTTCTACTATAGGGCACTCATAGTAATGAATGAATGCATATTCATGTATGCACAGACATGGTGTACAGACACGTGTGTGGACACATTCAATCATCTGATACTTTTGCGTTGTGAGTTTTTGATCCTCTTCGCACAGAATATAATACCCGAGAAGGGTTTTTTTTTCCCCCTTCAAAATCTCCAACGGCTCAACTGGTTTCTCCTCAGCATCGCTTTCTGTTACTGCCTGGTGTTTAACATTGTCAGTTTCGTCGAAGAAAACACACGATATGTATACGATTTGCATAAATTTCCAAACGGAAGGTGCGAAGGCATGCTCTGCTACCGCTGCCTGTTTGTTTAAAGTCAGCCAAAGCTCTATAATTAGCAGTGTTTAATTATGGAAATGGCTGCTGAGGAGAATTTCAAACACACTTCTTCCCTGGATCATTAGTCACAGGGGCAAAAAAATGAAATGCTTTCAGCAATGAAGGGTTCATATTTCAAGCTTATAGCTGCTAAAAGGGTGTACTCAGAAAATCAATTTTATGAAAGTCCGTTCAGCACTAAAGGGAGTTCCATGCAACTAAGCAATTTTGAAATAATGTCGGTGGAGGCCTGATTCATGGATGGTAACAGGACTTTGCTCTCCTTGCCTGGGACATTATCCTCTACGCTCGGGTCAGAGGTTAACCTCTGGTTTAAATCAACCTCTGTTTAGCATAACTCAATTCTTAAAGGGCAGCTGGCAACTCTACCCTGAAGAGATGAGTAGTTTTGTGCGGGCAGGCATCACGCCGTGTACCAGATCAAAGTTTTTGAAAGCTGTCTGAGGGCTAAAGTGCGAAAGAGGGGAGAAGGTCAAGTTTGACACCAAGCTTTGACCTCATGAAATGCTATTTTACAGTTGAACCACAACAATGATGTCTTGATCTTGGCCACAACCTTGCTCGCTGGCAGTAAACATACAATTTGCGCATGCCTCCTCCGACGCAGACACCCTTTGTGCTATAAATCCAGTTCCTGTTGCGTCTTTGCTCGCCACATGCCGGGTGTCACTCCCCGAATATGGACGACACATGTGCAGGAGACAAATGGGAACCTAAGGTCTCCCAGGCTTTGCGAGAGAAACCACATCACCGCTGCACAGCGCCCATGCACACTGTGGGAGGCCCAGGGACTAATAGCCTGTTGTGGGCCAGAGTGTCCTTTGGTGTGTGTGTGTCCTTTGCTCTGCGGTGGCGGTGACGGTGGCTACACGGCTGCAAGCGGGGACGTTTTTTGGTGGGTCGTTTAAGCTGGGAGGTCACATATAAAAACGGCTACAGCTGCACTGGAACGGCTGGCCCACGCTCCTCACAGGGGATTCCCATTAGGCAGATTGATTGTTTCCTCTCCTCTCCTCCTTTGATTCATGTCTTCCATCTGAGCTCTAATGAGCCATCGGCCGTATGGCACCACTCAGGGCATCTGTGCACCGGCCCCCGTACTGTACTGTACATAGCTAATGGGAATCACATACCGTACTGTAAATACACACACACACACACACACACACACACACACACACAGCACTGAACACAGTCGCACCTGGGGTGTGTATTGTCTAAGCATACTGCTTGCTGCTACATAATTTCACATACCTTTACTCATATATAAAACACATTTACAAAACTTACAGAAAAAAAAAAAATCTGAGCGACTTTAATTACTTTAAGCGATAAATCTAGAGAAAAGACCTATAAATATCTCAGTTGACATCGCAGTTCATACTTACCTCAGAGAACAAAACAGATTTCTGATGCATGTAGATGTGAGCGTGTGCGCCCGTTATTTATTCTACCACTAGAAACGAGGGGACAGCTTTACAGCCCTCCACCACAGCTATTATTTGCAGCCTCAGCCATCCATATATTCTCCATCATCCACTTTTATAGTACACGCAGAATGATAATTATGATAACAATAATAACTACCCATATAAAATGGCTTTACTGCGCTCGGGAGTGTGAATGAACTCTATTCTTTACTGGATACTCTATGTTCCTCAGCGGAGAGTTAAAGCAAGCACCGGTTTCCCTCAAATGAAACTCAGCCCGCATCTGATATTGATTCACAGCTGCATTTTGGAAGGTTTTATTCAGGATAATTTTCTACCTTGGGAATTTTGGGGTGTAAAGGCACCATAGCGAATCATTCAGCGTGTTTGAAGATGTGGTAAAATCCTTTTTTCCCCCTTTTTCCTTTTTCTAGCGACCCTCTACTTTCACAGTGCAACTGAAGGTTACGTTCTCTCTTTTGGTGTGGTGGTTTTGCACATCAGAATGAGTTGGAAATATATCTCCATCTGCTTCCTTATCAAAACATTTTCTATTTGCTAAGAGGAACCGTAAAATACTATTTGGCCTCTCTCCTGCGGCAAGTAGTCGTGTCAAAGATTTTAACTCACAGCTCCAGACAGACACATTTGTTCTGAAAACACAGCATAAAATAACAATTCCCCTCTGAATTTGTAAGATAAAGATAAGTGATAAACTGGTCACTGACTGGAGCTGGCTCGAGGGTTGAGCAGTGTTTCAGCTTCAATGAACTGCAGATGAACTGAGCGCGTTAGGACAGAGTCATAAACACATGCTGCTCTGTGTTATTGATTGGCTCCAGTAAATGAATGTTTGCTAAACATATTAGATCAGAGCGGACGTGGCTCTCACACTGATCAGGGTGATCTGCAGGGTGGCCCAGGGTCTTGTGTGTGTGTGTGAGTGCTGACGTGGGCATGATCTGTTTCGCATTCATGTTTATCCCAATTCTGTGCGAGCGTATTTAAAAGGGATGTCTAGTTTTGTCCGTTCTGCACGTACACAAACAAGCCGCACATTCCCACCTCACCTAATTTGTGTCACATCACCTCAGATTGCCTCTGCACTGTATGTGGAGGGAGCTGTCTCTAGAGGTCACTGCAGTTCCATGGGTGACACACACACAGCTGGGGCCTGCAACGACATCCTGTTTTAACAGAGCCACTGAGACAATGGGCCGGAGCCGGAGGGAAGAGGGGGGAACAGAAACCGGAGCATGTCACCGTGAGTTTCACACTGTCAGACAGACACACACCTATGAAACTCACCTCACAACCTTGTCACCAGAAAAGATGGGGTTCCAAAGCCACAGGAAGCTGGGTGCTAATGGCAGTGATTTCACACTGACACTGAGCTCACATGTCCACTATAGGACCAATATACAAAGCACCTTGCTTTTAGTGCACTTTGGCAGGTGTTGTTTCACACCAGCCTGACTGCTATTAACTGTCACAGCGGGCGACCGGTGAAATAGTTATTAAAATGTAGTTTTTTTGTTTTCAGAATGTGCTCTCAGAAGTGCCCTCTTGGGGACGCTGCTAAAATAAGGTGGCCGAGAATTTCCCCAGCCACAGGCACATCTTGAGATTGATCTTAAAAGCACAACAGCCGCCCCGTCCCTTTTCTTAGATTTGGTCATGCTTGCACAAACTATTATTCCAATCTGGTACAGAACTCTAAAAAACTGGGAAAACATGCTGTCAGGCACCTCGCTCCCACTAATTCTATTACTCTGGGTTATTTTTAAAAGTTCCTTTTCTAAACATTTACTGTCAGTAGTACACTGGGAGCTGCTGTTCCATATGCTTTGTTTGTATTGTGGTTGTGGTCGCAGTGGGGCTGAACCCGCCTGCTTTCAGTGAGCGAGTGGCAGTTTCGTGGTCCACCATGCCAAGTTTAAAATTAGTAACAAATTTAATATGTACTCTACTGGCATCCGGCGCTTTTTGCAGAGTGCAAAATGCTGTGATAGTTTGTCGTGGGGTCTCTCTGGAAGACCACAACCAGGGCCTGATATAGCTGCTCCGATTGAAAGACGAAGGAGGGGGGTGGGGGGGGGGGGGGGGAGGTGGAGAAGAAAAGGAGAAATCCGGAGCAGATGCAGCCAACGTCGACAGCGATCAAGCTGAGAAAGCCGAGGTACTAACACAGGACCACCGAGTCGTGCTCAGCTCTCACAGCGCCTGGCAAGTGGGAACACGAGTTGCTCCACGGCCACAACCTCAAGCCCAAACTATTAGCATGACCTAAACGACAAAACCATGCTCCTGTTAATGGCATAATCATGGAGAGAAATGATTTATGGCTTTCATTTTTCAGGATCACTCTCCCTATAACCCTTAATATAGAGGAAAATATCTGTTTTCACTGTGGGAGCCCTCCCGTATTGCCTTATAGGCTGTTAAAGCATGGAAAAGAACATATTGTTGTCATAAATCTAGGTTTCAAACTAGACAGCATAAAACACACGGGGGATTTCTGACTGTGACAACAGTGAAAAAGTTAATGCTATAGCAGAGGATTACAGTTTCTGACTGGCTTGGATACGAACTCTGGAAGTTTGAGGTAATTTCTGCTAATAGCACTTCATCTACATATGTCTTCTTTTGCTACACATCATGTATTTGGCTGCCTATGCTAACATCCAGAGGATTTACAGCACATTTCAAGAAGGACTGAACTTGTGCTTGCTCGGCACAACCGCGTTGTCTGAGAGTTTTAAAGGGATTTAGGTTCATGGTATGGGGCTAATTCATACTTTCATTGCAGAATTCATTCATTCTTCAATGTGTACATGACTATAAAAGCAAATGTAATATTCTGGGATATGAAAATCATTCCTTTTTTCTCCTCTGCTCATTAATTAACGCAGTCAGTCAGACAGTCAGTCAAGAGGCTGGTAATTCACTCCACTGTAGTTTGGCCTCTGACCAGTAGAGGGAGGTCATTGATTTATTTCTGCCATGTTACAGCCGGATCCTGCATTTGCCACCTCGGGGGTTCTTGATTATGAGTGATTCTAAAGAAATGTGTCAGTTATTATTTTTAGACAACCGCATAATGCAAGCACAGTGGGCCCTTTGAAGGCTCATTTATTAGAGGAGTGGAGATAAGCATGTAGCAGCAGCCAGATTCCTCGGGAACAGGTCACCAGCCAGCTCTGATTAAAAGTGACTTCACATCGGGCCATAAATATTTGTCAGGCCCACCTTTGAAAGGCAGGCGAGCCGTGGCTTCTCTCCTCCGTTACCACATGAAAGTGCAAATGGAAACACTTTGGGGTTGGGAGCTGCATCAGTCATAGCTGGAATAGGTTGGCCAATAAAAAGGGCGTAATTATGATGCTCCATCATTTGACACAGCTCGAGGGTTTGGGCTGTTTGCCTGCGTGCTGTATAGGAGAGAGCGAGTGAAATCCCACCCGTGAATAATGGGAGCTGCGCTTTTATGAGCGTTCTGTGTTTAAGAGTGAACTTTGAAAATGTGTGGTCTGTATGTGTGTGTGTGGGTGTGTGTCACTGCTCTCACCCCCTCCCCTCCCCTCCTAATTTCTCTGGCTCCCCTCAGCTGTTTACCTTGCTGCGTGTTGAGCGTGTTGCGATGGCCCCTCTTTGATGCCTCCACTGGTATCAAAGCCACGTCACAACTGGCATGCCACCGCAACAACGCCGCCTTGTTTGGAGCCGCCCCGCTCGCTTGTTGTTGGGGCCCTTTACGGCCCCATGCATTGATGTCGCCTGATGAGAGCCCATTCGGTTTGTTTGTCATAAACAAAGCCAGTTTTCACATTTCATGGCCTCCTTGCAGGCCGTATAAAGGATGTAAATTGGTTTACAGCCCATCCACGCCATGAATTACTTTTGTTTTTGATCAGGAGCCTCCTGTAGGTACTCTAACTGGCTTTCCGTAATTTGCGTTCACAGGCTTTCCGGGTCATCTCTGTCACAGTGACGATTCATTCTGAAATCGTGGCAACGCCGCCACGTTCTCCTGCGCTTCGGCTCAACGCACGGCGACCACGAGTAGCAGTAAGCAGGGCTGATGTAGACATCAGGCAGATGTGGAGACTCCATTATGGAGGAGCCATTTGACTTGCACGCCGGTGTCTAATCCTACACAGGAGCTTCACACAGAGAGGCAGGCCCCCAAGCAGAGCCCAGTGGAGAAGTGTGCTGTCGGCGCCATACCGCTACACAGCCCCGCTGCGAGTTTTCCTCCTGCCCGCATGATGCCAATGAAACTAATGTAGTGGAAATACTCCATGTTCAGGTGGAGGAGGCTGTTCATTATAGGTGCTACTGCTACTCATTGTACTGCATATCAGGAGGGGGGGAAAAAAACGGGAGAAAAAAATGTCAGGTGTGGAGTCTCCAAGAGAGACAAGCTGCTGGCTTCACATGCTGGACTTCATCTGTCAAATCTACAGTGATGTTGGCACAGGCTGAACTCGGGAAATTGGAGACATAAATTGAGGAGAATTGATGGTGCTGCCGCTGCTTTGCACAATACTGTTGCTGAACATCGTTTCTGTCTGCAGTCCAAATGAACAGCGCTGCAGCCTGTCACCTGTACAGCCTCACAGAAATAAACCTATTGTGAGTTCAGTTTTTTACTGCAGATCAGCCAGAATTATTCCAAGCAGAAAGTTTGATACTGGGTGTAATTTGTGTCTATATAATGCAAGGTTACAGAAGTGAAATTGCTGCAGGTTATTTTAAAGTTTGGAACTTATTTATTCCTCCTGGTAGGTGGTGTAGTTCAAGTTTTCTAGGAAAACAACCGATAAATGACCAATCAGAGTGGACGGTAATATAATTAACTATTTTGGGAAAAAAAAGTTGAAAAGTACTTTTCTGTGTCTTTGTTTCTGGCCTGTCATGGACTTCATCCATTGTCAGTACCAACTGTTTTGAAAACGAATGGATGGCAACACTAACCTATAAAGTCAAAATAGGATGCTGTTGTTCATTTGGAGCTGTCTTTGTGTCCAAAATTTGACTGCAGTTTTGACCTTTTTCAAGTTTTTGTGCACACCATCCAACAGCCAGAAAAAACATAGTAACTCATTTGGCTGCAAAATATATCACACATTTATTGTTATTGTGCAATTTAGATATCTTATCTTTAAAGACAGACTGAAGCAAAAATAAATGATCTTTTCATGTGATTTAAATGCAAATGGAGCGTAACTGAAACACCTGCCTGCCCACGAGGTAGACGTGAGTGGCAGGGGTCATAAAGTGTGTGTTCAGAGCTTAAAGAGTGTTGTGATGGCAGAGGCAGCTTGAGAGGAAGTTAGTGGCAAGAGAAAAACAAAAAAGCACAGCTTATTGGGGGAACAAATCTCAAAGCGCAGTCTTTACAGTCACCTGTGTAAGTGCTTTTGCAAATCATATCACTTTGCAACATATTGCACATCACACGTCCTTCTAACTTCACGCAGCTTTCCTAACCAACTTTATTTGCCTGCAGTTTGAGGCCGGGCAGCCACAATACAAGCTCGTTATGGCTCCATTCCTGCAGAAAAGTGCAGAATTGATGAGCTCCTCAGAGTCATTCAAGCACAGCAATAAAGTTCATTTAGAATGCGACTCCTATGAAATATCTTTGATTTCCTTTGTGGAAAATCAGAAGTCGTGGATTACAGGAAGTGTGCATGAGGTGTAAAATGAACACGAACAGTGAGCAATGAAGGGGAATGAATACAGCGCAGCCTCCACCTGCTCAGCCGCAGTCAAAAACCAGCCTTCACCGTGTTATTTCAGTGTCAGTACACTGTCACTGTCAGGAACATGATGTCTGGCTGCTCTTTCATGTGATTCATGGAATGGCCGACAAAGTGGATTACGTTCCGTAGCTATTATTGGTGTTAAATTCATAGCTTTCTCATGGCTTGTCTAAAACTGCAGAGTTCGAAATTTATATCCATTATGTGGTCAAGCTTTAACTTGATATACCGTGTTTAAAAGTCAAATGGAGACTCAACAGCAGGCATTAAAGGCCAACAGATGCCCAACGTGAAAGGGAAGAAAAACAGAAGGAGAGCGTGAGATTAAAAATATGAGATGCAGGGGGATTATTAAAGGGCATTAAAATGGCACAGAAGATTATTCCGATGCCGGTGGCGCTGACCTGAGGTCAGTATGAGAAAACTGCCAGTCTAGCAAACAAACAATTAAGATAATAGGGACAAGAGGACACACCGTTCAGGGGTTCATGGGTGCAAAACAAGCTGCAAGTGGAGATAAACTGTATTTCATCCAGTGTGGCTTCTTGTGATATTTTTTCATCTTCAAATTAAACTCATGTTATTTTTACTATAGTTGGACTTAGAAGGTTATACTGACCAGGTCCTGTGGGTTTCCTGGTGCAAATGAGACCAGAATAGACCCTGGAGACAGGCAGCAGAAGCCATTAAAGCAAAGATGTAAAGCTTTGTTACAGGGTGACACTTAGCTTCATCCCGCAGTATCACGTCAACCGCAGTATTTAATTAGACAGCCGCTGACTGTCAGTCAGCTGAGATTAGAGGTGAAACAGAAACTTTGCCTCCCATCAGCAATTGAGTGTCTCATCCTTATTCCCACACTCGGTGGGTCAGAGCAGACCTGAAGACCCGGTCTCACTCTGAAGGGGATGAATTCCACAAAATAAACGAGGCCCTGGGAAATGGCGGCATGAACGTCACTCCGCGTTCCAGATAGTGGACACTGGGATCTTGTGCGAAAAGCGGGGAGACAACCGGATCACTCTGCCTCAAGGCCGGGTGTTTTTCGGACATGATAAAACGCAGGTCAAACGCAGGGTATAGAAGGAAGCAGGGGTCGCAGTGCAACATCTACCCAAACCACACAAAGCCAGCTTTTCATCCCCTCTCTGGCCGTTCCACCAAGTCTGTAATTGTCTTTGACAAAACTCATTAGCAGAGACCTTGTACCAACATCGGCAATCAGAAATTCCATGGAGGGAGACATGCACAGAAACAATGTCCCACACACATTTCATTGCGCCTTTTGACAAAATGTAATGAAGTGTGTATATTGTCCCCATCATCTGAACTCTGAGCCATTGGTACAAAGACTTTGTTTTATGAGCCTTAGCTGCCCAGCGTGGGACACATCAAATGGCACCTCCATGCGGCTTCCTTTGTCAGACTAGAGGGCAAATTATTGTTTGCAATGTTGTTGTTGTTATTATGGCTGCTATTTATACAAAGAGGCTATTGATATCGTGTCAGAATAATTCATATTCTTTTACATCTCGGGCACATGCTCATTAAGTTGGGACCTAAATTTGAAGCACACATGTGATAGATGTTCCTGACAGTGCTTTGTCAGGAGTTAACCCCTCATTGACCTATGGCATATTATCCCGCAACATACAACAGTCATTGTTAAGCTGCTATCAGGTCCTTAATGAACTCCGGTAATGGAAAAAGCAGCGGAACCAATAAACACACAAACCAAGCACATGTTGCGGCTCCACGCTGAACTCAATGCCTCTCAAATCATGCAGGCTGGCCTCCCAACTCACAATATGGACATGAATTATATTTTTTAGTTGCATTTCAAGGTGGGCATAATGTGTTAAAGAATCTCTGCGTTTGCCCTGTGAGGGACTTTTAGCCTGTCCAAGGTGAGTCCAACATTTCCCTCATGGTTTGATGGGATTGTTTTAGCGTGCTGCTGTACTAAATTTAATAAATCAGTATAAAAGAAGGATGTATAAATGGATGGAAGTTGTATAATTTCATAAAAATGGCTATGAAGTTGTTTCTCTTCTTCCTCCATTTAATGTTTGTACACATTTCATCTGTCTAAACTAAGATTCACATCGATGAGAGAATGAGCTGTGTTTAATTTTAAAAACTGTGTTACATATCTACTGATATACTTGATACACTTGAACCCGTGATCAGATATTGTAGCATTCAAATGTCAAACAATTCAGCAGTTTTTTATAATCTCTGATAACAAAACATATAAAAATTCTAAATTAGCATATTCATCAGTAACATTAGGCATGCACTGTTTGCCCCGAAGAAAATAACTATTTGCTCATTAAAATGTTTTTTCAGCATATTTAGCTGGTATTGTGACATTTTTGTACAGGATGTATTGAAATAGAAGTTCAAGGTGACACAATCAGAAAAAAAGAAATAAAAAAAAAAGAAAGAAATAAAGGCTACCTTACACTTCAGCTCGCAAACAGATTGATGTGAATGAGCTCCGAGATGTATGGTCACACACTTTGCTTAAATATCTTATGACTTTATATCATCAAGCCAATGCAGTATCTATCTGGTATTCTGAAAACTGAAGGACAGATATTCTACAGTTTAACTGCGGCTGTTTTATCAGTAAACGCTAAAATAATACAAAACACAACAATCCAACTGTACTGTTATGACGTGCAGGGATTTGATGTTTTTCCAAATTTAATCATGTAATTTTTTTACCACTGTCTTCTCCTGTGTTGATTTTCTGTTAAAGTCACTTGCTTCATGCGACCTTTGTCATGACACTCATTTGACCTGTTGACTTGAAGTGAGCATGAGGCAAAAGCAGCAACTTGACCCACAAAAGACTAATGAGGGATGACACTGCTGGGCGGGCGGGGGTGGGGGCTACAGTCAGCATAAATGTATGGAGGTGTTTGGACACCCTCTGGTTTTTATACAGTGGATGGTCACAGATTAAAACCTTCAAACCTGTTTAAGTATTCATGTTTACCATGGCTTGTTTTTTTGGCATATTTGTGCCTCATTCACAGATTATCTAAAATCTGTTTGGGATTATGCAAACATGCTCTCATAGACACCCAGCATTTCACCCCCCTTCCTCCATAATGAAAAATGTAATTTAGCAAGACCAAGGCGTGTATTAGGGAGATTTGGTTCTGCACATAGACCACCTAAGAAATGTGTTGTTCTCCAACGCCGCAGTTTGTCACAGATTTCTTGTCTCGCCTCAGATTAACAGATGTCACACAGACAACAAAATCTTGTTTGTTCCCAACTCCGATATCCAACAACAACAAAAATTTGAATAACGGACACTTTGTCCCAACAACATGCATCCATTGTGACGATTCTTTTCAAAAATCTTCCCTTGTTTGAGAAAATTCAGTATTTAGACTGTGAGCCATAGCGTCAGCTCCCATTTACATCTGGCTGGTGAGTCTCTTGATTACAGCTCCTCTGTGCAGCTGCTTTAGCCATATGTAAAACACAGCGTACGGGACAAACTAATTGACCTGTTAGCTGCTTCAGGCATGCGCCGCTATGCGAGCCCATCATGGCCATTATGTGAGCTTTCCCCGCAGGTACGTCGCCATGGCGGTAATCCCATTGCGCATGCATCATTACCTTCAATAGCAAAAGGCAGCTTTTCTTTACAGCCTGCCATTTAATTAGATCTGGTAGTAAATATTTGATACATGGCGGGTTCCCGGATTTTAATGTAAAGAGCAAGGCGTCAGGCGTCAGGACTGATTACAGCTGAGGAGGACAGAGGGAGCTCCCTATTAGCAGCTTGTCATTGCCAGGCCTGTTGTTACAGTCACCAGCCTGCAGAGTGATGCTGTAACTTCTCTGTGCAGGCTGGAAATCCCATGAGCACCTTGTGGGGAGGGCTCACCTATAGACCATGAAGAGTGAGGGGAGTTAATCTACAGTTAATCTACAATTTTACAGCTTTACACGTACGCCATGTTGTATACTGACACATTGTTTCACTTCTGACTATGATTATGTGGTTTAAAATGTGATATTTTGATCAAATTTGAGGGGGTTATTATGTCTTCTTTCCTTCAAACTGGTGATCTCCAGACCTCTTGCCCCCTGCTGATGTCCACCTATGCCTCAGAGAGTAAATAATGTTTTGCTAAACACATACTGAACCTTTTATTTGGATGCTTTCTTGATTATTTCTCCCACTGTTGTCTGTTAAAAATCCTCCAGCTCCTAAAATGTCCTCTGATCTAAAACCTGACCTTCGCTTAGAGCTCTCAGTTTTAGGATTGTCTGCATTATTTCAGATCTTCCTTTTATTGCTCCTGGCAGGTCAGTGTCAATCAGGAATACCTAAATCAGATATTTGAATCACTTTTCTGTATTTATAAGAGAGACTTTATGTTTTTACAATGCCTAATAGAAATATATTTATTTTTGGCTTCCACCTCACACAGATCTTTTTTTGACTCCTAGATTTGAAAAAAAAAAAAAAAAAAAAAAAAAAGAATTGAAAATTGAACTTGGTGGGGGTGAAAAAAATCAAAGTGTGCCTAAGTTATTATTCCTGACCTTCCTCATCCTCATCATGTAGATTTTCCTGGATTTACCAGGCTCCGTGCGTTATGACAAGCCATTGGCCAAGGACACACTGGATGACCACACTGCCTCCACAACTGAGCCTGAATTACCCTAATGCTGGAGAGACTTTTATTATCAGCATAATCCCGAGAATACGACCTGGAATGACGTTTTCATTTGCGGGTTTTCTTTCCCACTGAATGAAGATTTCAATCACTTTTAGTCTAAAGGTGTGAGCTGTTCCCGCACCACAGGGCAACTGGTAGACAGGACTTATTCCAAATATCGTTTAGGTTTAGGATCTAAGCTTGAGCTTCAAGGTCTATACGCATATTTGTTGTACAGTGTTGCTGTTTGGCCAGAACCGGACCTAATTTAGTCCCACCTCGCCTCATGTAATTCAAGGGATCAAGAAAGGATATCCGATCAGAAAGTAGGGGAGAAACAGACCTCTTCTTGACTTTAAAGGGGAAAAAAAAAGAAATCTTTGCGGACCAAGTAATTTCAAGGGGTTTATTTTATTTATTTATTTATTTATTTTTAATTGTTGGTTAAGTATTGCGCAAAATAGAGGCCAAAATCCCAGCAGAGAATATTTACCTTTGTGCCTAAATATTCAAAGAAAGAAAGTTTGAAATGTAAACCTGAAAAAGTTTTTTTTTTTTCTTTTTTTTTTTCCACTTTAATTGATTGGAGCGTCAGCGCGGATCAGACACTACAGTGATCATCTTATTAGCAGCTGTCTCCGATACAGAGAGGAGCCCGCAACCACAAAACTGCCAAATCAAAGGGACTTCTTCTCGGGACCATGTGAATCTTCTCCGCCGGGTTTGATCCTACAAATGACCTTTTAATTAACACAATGTTAAGTTAGTGCAGCGGCTCCGCTGCTCGGGGGACAGAAGCTGCATTCATCCCCGCGTCCCTGCCTCGCTGCCCGGCCTGAACAGGAACAAAGTGTTTGATGCCACTTCCGATTAGATGCCGACAATGGGGGAGACGGTGTCCCCCTTTCTTCCACAACTTGTGGATTGCACTCACGTCCCCCCCTCCCTCTGAATTATGACCTTCCATCGGAGCGTCGAGTCAGGATCTTTGATCAAGCGCGCGCACGCAAATGTTTTTTAATTGGCTGATTGGAAGCCGAACTCCATAAAAAAAAAATGAACACAACACACAAGAGAAGGGGCTCTTGGAAAAAGAAAAAAATGTATTAGAAAAAAAAATTTCTTTGAATGGCGAACACAGGAGAAGCTTCACATTTTAACACAACGACTGAAAATAACAAACGAGAAAAATAAAGAAAAAAAAAGAAGAAAATCCACAGCTTTATAGCCAGAAATCCGACAAGCTTTTCTCTTTTACATCAGGCAAACAGACACCAAGCCACAGTGAAACCAAACATGTAACAAAAACACTTAAATTAGATACAAATCCAACCAATAGACACGTTAAATAATACGAAAACAGACGAGAAATAATAAATACATAGATAAATAAATACGTTTGCTACACTACACGATTGCCATACACAAATCTGGCCGTTTTTTATTTGTTTTATTTCATAATTTTTTTTCCTTTTTTTTTTTTTTTTTTTTTGTTGTTGTCTGGCCACCCTCACAAATTTGCATCTAGAATTTTTGCATAAAGTCTTTTACACCATAAAAACAATGTTGTGCAAAATGATAGCCACATCCATTAGTTTGACAGCTCCCACTGCAGCAGCAGGTCGCTCTCCTGTGTCATATCGAGGCCATTGCTCGGCCAGTGTGTCCTTTAGTGCATAATTAATGTCCCCAGTATTTATTGTGGTACATATTCCAGCGATCTGGAGGGAAACAAAAAGAAAAAACAACACAGGGATTAAATAGGCCTCCAAAGTTCAATTGATTCACTGATTCAGTAAGGAATTAAAGCTAAGAAATGTTAATGCACAAAAAAACATGTATTTTAGGATTTTTAAAAAAATAAATCACAAACTATTTTCCAAAAAGAAAAAAAGGAAATTGTGTGTGAGCATGTCTAAGTTGATTTTTTTTTTCTTGGCTTGAGTGTGCATGTGTCATGGCTTGAACTGGTTCCTTTCGGCTCAGTGCAGACTCACCTGCTTCACCTCTTCATCACTGGTCTGAATGCAGTGACCTTGTCATCCTGCACAGTCCCACAGGCCTCGCTGAGGTCAGAAGACTGTGTCTCTGCTTTGCCGCCACCGGAGAATCCTGCACCGGGAAGAATTAAAAAAATAAAAATGTGGCTTTAGAAACTGGCTTTAAGGCTGGCAGAAGGTACTTTAATGCTTCATTTGTCAAAAATTTGACAAATGCATCATATTCAGTAGTATCATAAATACATTAAACAGTCCACATTACAGCAGTATTGTCTCACTATAGGTTTTTCAAGATGTAGTTATCTTATGTCTAACCCAGTGGGTAAAAGACAGACATACCTTCAATTGTGGAGTACTGGCATGTGTCTGGGAGTGCAGCATAAGATGAGCAGTGGAGCTGGAGGCCCTTGTGGCTGTAGCTGTTGGTGCCATAGACTTTTGAGTGCAAAGAGGGGCCATCGCTGAAAGGGCTGTCAGCAGGGGTGACACCACCGGAGTCATGGAGTCCCCTCATGCCCCCACACTGTCCAGTAGCAGCTCCTGTGAGTCTGGTGCTCTGCAGCTGGCAGTCCGCGGTAGTGTTGCCTGTCCTCAGCTCAGAGCCGTGCTGCTGAGGGCTCAGTATGACCCCCGAAGCCGCCGTGCGAGCCAGAGACCAAATCCGTGGCTTATCCGATGCCTCAAAGTGAGACAGGGACAATGTTCCGGCCCCCGGGCCAGCCGTGGAGGCTGTCTTGGACACTACGGGATCCAGGAAGTCAGAGGGGAGAGGAGGAAGGCTGGTGACACTTTTGATGGCACAGGGGAAAGGGTGGAAGCTGTTAGTTAAACTTAGGTGCAGCTCCGAGCTGCAGTCTCTTTTTTGAGGCACTCCAGATGTTACCATGGCCCTCTGGAGGTCCTGTTCGTCTGCTGCCACCTTTTCACAGTCACTGTCCAGCTTGTCACAGTCATCCTCATCCATGTCCTCCAGATCACTCAGGTGCAGGTCTTTCTCCTCTTTGCAATCATTTGAATCTGTGGGACAATAAAAAGTTTCAGCTTTGTTAAACTTTCTCAAATTGCTAACATTTTAAAAAGCTTCATTTTTTTTGTTGAACAAAGGTTGAAAAGTAGAGAATCTTACCTTTGGTGACACAGTCTTGGTCGCTCTTGTTCAGGTCGTCTTTCCTGTCATCGTTGGCCTTATTCTTTGGTGACCAGGTCATCTTGTTCTCCTTCTTTAGCCTCCTCCTGGCGTTGGCGAACCAGGTGGACACCTGGGTGAGGGTCATCTTGGTGATGATGGCCAGCATGATCTTCTCCCCCTTGGTGGGGTAGGGGTTCTTGCGGTGCTCGTACAACCATGTCTTCAGGGTGCTGGTGGTTTCACGCGTTGCGTTCTTTCTCCTGGCTGTGCCGTTAAAGTCTACAGTCCCATATCTGGAAACAGACACACACACATACACACTCAGGACTGTCACCTTTTAGTGCAGTAAGACATCCTACACACCCCCTCCTCTCTGAAAATATATGGAGCCTCACTTTAAACAGGTCTCAGCATGGCGTTTCACTTTGACCTTTGATCTAAATGTGGCAGTTTTCCCACAGTGAGACTCTGTTTTAAATGGCAAGCAATCAGATTTTTTTTCTGTCTAAACTGGACAAAGGTGAATGAGAAGAGACCTACCTGTCGTACTGATACTGTCCCAGTGAGTGATCATATGGGTAGTACGCGGCAGTCTGAGTGATGCCCGAGTGTAAAGTGCCTGTGCTGTCCTTAATGTCATACTGTGGATTCTGTGAAGAAGAAAACATTTACCAGTTAACATTTTGAAACTTTCGACATTTTCTCATCAGATCATTATTGTGAATTTTATCTTAAACTGTATACTACATCAACTTTAAGTTTGGTTTTATGCTATCAGCGTCAAATCTTTCAGAAGAAGAAATTTAAACTGGAAAGTATTTCTGTGTATGACAACAGTGTGCTTAAGTGAATTCTGACAGGTTTAAAGGCTACATGCATTTAAAGTTTCAATATTGTAGCTTGTTTAAATAGTTTTAAACACATTCAAGTTGCTTCAAATACAGTGAGAAATATCTCAAAAAGTTTCACATATCCTATAAACAACCATTTAGCAAACTACTTGACAATAATATCACTTTTTAAGTAAACAATCCTGTCAGACAGTAGTGAAACTGATTTCTTAGATTTTTTTAAGAGCTCCAATAAAATAAATAAGATTAAAAAAAAGATAAATATTACAACAGAGAAGCATTTTCATCAGTGAATTAGAATTTTACTCAGATGAAACTTTTCTCTGATTCTGCACTCATGCCAGTGGCGTTTCTCCCTAACTTTTCTCCCCCTCGCTTGTTTTGAAAGGGGGAAAAAGATAAAGAGTGGCTGCTGGATTAAACGCCTTGTCGGGACGGATATGTTTGCAGTCTGAGATAAATTGATAAACCCATCTGATCGATCAGCCCGAGCCCCCCTTCCTCTCCCTCTCCCCCTTCTCCCCGCGCGTCTGTGCATCAAATGAGCCCACCAGAGTGGAGTAGATCGCGGACGGGTCGGTGCTGTAGGGGAAGTAGTTGGCGTAGTTCTGGCTGGCGGCGGCCGCGGCGGCGTAGGGAGAGCTGTACATCCCCAGCGCCGCGTTGAGCTCCGTCCGGCTGCTCGCCAGGAGCCGGTTCTCGTAGGGCGGGCAGCAGAAGGAGGCGGCGGCGGCGGCGGCAGCGGCGGTCTGGGAGCTGCCTGTCCCGTCAGAGACCGACCTGGAAATCGAATCGCAGCAAGTCGTACTGGGGTTTGCCGACACGAAAAACTGCATGAAGAGAACCGTGGACAGACAAGTGGTCATTTCCTGGCCCAGCTGTTATCTGGATGTTTTATTTTGTCACAACTCTGGGCTGTGCGCGCTACGCGCTGTGAAAATGCATCTGTCTTTGCAAGCTGCGCTGTTGTTTACCCCGAAGCCTTACAAAAAAAAAAAAAAAAAAAAAATTCGAGCTGCTTTTGTTTGTTTCTGGCACACAGCAGTTATTTATTAAGAATCAGGTGCTTTTTTGTGTAAAGCTGTGACCTGCCTGAATTCGAGGTAAGTCACTTTTTTGGAGAATTGCTGGAATTGAAGGGAGTCTGCTCGAGTGGCAAGTCAGATCATATTATATCGTTTCTTTTTTGGCACGATTTTAATAAAAGTTAATTTAATTTTGCGCACGAATGCAAATATCACCGAGCTCTATGTGCAGGTTGTGTTAGGAAGAAGTGGAGCTGCGCGCAAAAACGTGCGTAAAAGTGTTGCCGACTCGAAAACTTATGTTTACATGAAGAAAAGTCGGCGTCAAGTTCCACACTCTTAATGTTTTTAACATAAATGCGTTATTTTCTAAAATACTATCGAGCTCAAAGTTAGATGATAAGTTTGCCAGTGAAGCAACTTCTGTCCTCCCATCGACCTGCACTTCTCTTAACTTGCCATTTGGGAGCAATCATTCCTCTAAATGTTAATAATCCGCTTTAATGAAGCTTTAAAAGCCTTTAAAAAAATAAAAGTCGCGTCCCACACGTTACTGTAATTTGGATACAAAGTTTGCGAGTGTGCACAGCATGCGTAACAGCCCATTTACACCTCGTAGTGTGAGTTAGGTGACATTCATCTCTATTGTCATCAGAAAAAAAAACACGTGAGTTCATTCATAATTCAGTGTAATTGGACACGGGTGCGGGGTTTATCGATATTTGATTCAACAACAAAAGCCCCAGTTCGAAAATAGCAAACAATGTCAAAGCAGTCACAAGTCCATTATTGTTTCTTACACAACAAAAGTCTTCTGATAAGTGAAATCATGCAAGGAAACATTAAAAAAAAGTCACAGTGTTATGTGTAGACTGACAGAAATAAAAGCCAAAGTGCCTTACCTGTGAAGTTGCATTGTAAGGGTATCCAAATTGCGAGAAAGACATAGCGGCTTCTTTTGTTACCATCAGGAATATTCTTCACCCTTGATCGATTGCAACCAATTCTACTTCAAATCCACCGTCTTACACACATTTCCACGCACGGCCTTTCGCTCAATAATAGATGACTTCACTCATAGGAGGGAGACTTTAGCCTGGCACCAGCTGCAGATTGTTTTATATGAATGAATAATCCCCCCAAGGACCCGATAAGAAATGAAATTAAGCGTCATTAAGAGCAAAAAAAAAAAAAAAAATGTTGTTGTGTTAGCTGAAGGAGGCTTAAAGGATAACGTAAGTCTTCCAAGATATGGACTCTGCTTGTGCTATTATTTGTGGCTCTATAGTTCTTTAGCATTCATCCATGCAAGGGTATCAGCGTGACGTCACTGTAATCCCGGAACGGCAGGGTACCAAGGATAGAATAATGTCTTTGCCAATCACGTCCAACACTGGCTTTTCTTAAGGTGCACTGTACACAGGCTCGTCCCGCTTCTGGAGAGGAGTTCTGCACCGATTCCCCAAGATAAAAATCAGGGGGAAATTACACTACTGTTCGTCATTATTGAATTGTAACGATGTTAACATATGGAAACCCTCTGTGAAGTTAAATAAATTAGAGAAAAAAAAGAGAAACACTTGGGATATTTTGGCTGTCTTTTGAGTTATCACATTACTCTGTTTCTCTCCGCTCAGACACATGGAAGTAGCCTCAAGTGCTGTAGCTTTTCTGATGAAAAGACCGACGTTTAATACGCTTTATTTTATTTACAATCCATCACAAGCACAGCTGGTTGATGCTTTTTTTTTTTTCCTTTTTGTTCTTTTTTAATCTCGACCCCTGTTCGCCTCTGGCTCTCTGGTCAGAGGTCCATCCCGGAGTTAATGACGATGATGTTTCTATCTTTCTCTATTAGAGAGAGGGGCAGTCCCAGCAGGAACAGTTAGAGGGGTTTTTGGCAGGTCAATAGACCAGTGATTGATGCGCGCCTGGAGACCTACGTGACCATTACGCGTAATGCGTAATTGTATCAATTAACAAATGGATACATGCCCTTGTTTAACCAACGAGTAACAGAGTGAAAATATGCCTTAGAGGTGAAATCCAAAGAGCTGTGCTGGAAAAAAAAGAAATAGACATTGGAAGCCGTGCTCCCCAGTCTAATTAAATATCCGTGCATGGGGGCGACGAGAATTGCATTTTAATTGAATGATGCTCACTTGAAAGATGGCTAAGGAATGATGCTGCCTCACACTGAATGAAACCAGAAATAATTTTAAGCCTTATTAGATCAGCAGCTCAACCATCACCAGTTCTCTTGCTCTCTCCCATAAACATAAACAAGCTCTGCTCCCTCTCATCATGTGTTGCGCTCGGACGGGCAGACAGGGAGGGGGTATATTTATTTCCCCTTTCCGCACTATATTTGTATTGACAGTGGCACCAGTGATCAGCACTGAGTCATATGATCTGTCTGCAGCGGTGTCAGTTTCCTGTTGTCACTGCTGATACCTTGTGCCAAATTTCTCAGTGTACTGATAGCGTCTGCTCCCCCCCTGGAGACGCATCTGCGATTACGGGCTTTCTCTCCGAGGGGCGCTAAAGAGCCACGTGTAGGAGATGAAGTTCTCCCGTCAAAGATTATCCGCTGAGATAAAGTGGACAGAGTGGTCATGGCCCACGCTCTGGGAAGTGCCATTTTAAAACCCCCACAGGCAACAGCAGCTCTCTCACACACTGAGCCTTTGGTCCAGACAAGTCCTCAGTGCGTCTGTCAGGCAACCAACTTACAGAGGGGAGCTGTGTGCGAGTGTGAGTGTGTGTTTCCATTATTCCCTAAAGTTATCAAACCTACAAAAAAAAAAAAAAAAAATCCATGTCCTTCATTGGATATAGTTTACCCTTTGTATATGTTTATCCTCCACATCATGAGGGCTGATTGTATATTATGTGATACTACAAATACAACAGCATCCGGTTCAACAAATAAAGGGTGAGGATTTGATTGTAACATCATTGGAATTTCATATATAGTCTCTTAAACCTGGAAAAAAGTTTAATGATTTTACACAATAAATTGGGCATGAGAAGAAATGTTCTGTTGTCAGCTTGGTGGGAATGCAGTTCTCATAAAATTGTGGAAAGGTTTTAGGGGTTTTCATTCATCGGCAGGTCTAGATGATCTTTAGTGGGGGCACTGAAGTGGTACAGAGAGTTAAACTTGAGGGGAGTAGACTGGAAGTGTTTAAAGTCTCTCATACTTCGTCTACCAGGTGGAAATACACTTTCAAACTGTCTGGCTTTTGTTTAATTCTTTTGAATTTAAAGAGGATGCACATACTATGATTTCACTATGTACACAGTAACATCAGGATGAACACATCCCCTTGGTTGTTTAGGAAAACAGTATCCAAATTATCAACATCAGTAGCAATGTTAACTATCAGTTGTAGTTCTTTTTTTCCCAGAGTAAAAAAACATAACATATATTGACAAAGTGAAATCAATGTTATAAATAAGTCTAATACTGCACCTTCATAAGTGTTATTTTTTCCTTTTAAAATTACAGTGAGACGAGGCAACTTAACACAATAACACACAACTGAAAGTCAGTGGCAATGGGAAAACACACAAGGTGATCAATCCGATTACCTGAGCAGAGACTCTACCTCTGCCCTTGGGTTTTTTCTTTAACTTAATCTCTAAGGCAAATTGTTTTTTCCTAACCTGAAGAAAAAAGGGGAGTTCCAGATTTTCTAAATAAATTTAAGATATTGAAGCATGATATTTATTGACAAAAACATTTTTGACCCTCCAGTGTCACTTAATGATGAAAATCACAACTCCCATAAAGAGAATACACCCTTTAAGCCTGAACCGTCTTTACAAGACAATGTGCTCGCAGAGAGGGTCGAAACAAGTGAAATGTAATTGCATGCCTGTGGTCGATGCATTTCTACAAGGGCATGCGTGATGGTCCAAGTGCATATGGACAGACTCATGCATAATGCATGTCCAGCAGTCAGCACAGATCTCACTGAATATGGCCAAAATGAGCGCTAATTGTAATGGCAGACTGACCACAGTGCCCTTCCCTCTAAAATATGTGACAACCCAACACTGAGTCATTTCTCTGCAGCCTTCTGTCTGTATAAGTTAGTGATCAGATTGCAGCAAGATGTTTATTTTTTCAGTGGCTAAATATCTGGCTGTGGATGTTATTTTTTTTTTCATTTTAATTTTCAGAAACACTTGAGGAAAAGTCTGCTGTTTTCAGGCTTTCAAGCATTACCAACTTTTTATAAGGAGGATTCATGTCAAACCACGTGCAAGCAAATCCTCGTCCTCGTCTGCATGCATTGTGTTTGAATCATGCATTTCTTTGTATAAACTTTTGCAGTGAAATGCATCTGTAAAAAATACACATAAAGAATAGTGGGCTTGATCAGAAAGGACAACAAAAGGAGAACCAAACCCATAAAGAGTAAATGAGGTGACATTCCCCGTGTTTTGCGTGCTGCGATCATTCTTTCTCACAATGGGGTTAAAAAACAAAAATCTTGTCCCTATTAACAACTGCAACAAACTCTTGCAGCTGCAATTTGTAGATATTTGACCCAAGTCCAGCCATGAAACCAGAGATTTAACTATTAACAGACGAAGACGTTCACCCTTATGGTGCATTCGCTCGTGTTATTTAAGAACAAGCGAGCCCAAACCTCTGTTATATCTTGTACTGACAGTTCCAAGTGGTTACTAATGAGACTGAGTAATGCACGCATTCTTCATTTAAAGCATCACTGGGTGGAAAAAAAGAAAGGAAAAAAAAAACTGGAAAGGTTAAGTCAACACTCGATAGCTCCCAGCCGATTCTCCTACTTAATACATTTCCTATGCTGACTTAATGAACCACACAAAGCCTTTCTGATTTTTCATCAGCTGGGGGTAGCAGCGGCGGCGGCAGCGGAGGTGGTGGAGGTACCAGGGATGGAGGGGGAGAATGAAATGGTAATAAGGGCAGACAGACGGAGAGATGGAGGGAGAACCCCGAGCCGAGTATAGGATGAAGCAGTGCCTACCTGGAGGTGTGTGATCTCATTAAAGCCAAATTGGTATGTGCCAATAAATCCATGGCACTTGTGATCTGGAAATATCACACACACACACAAACACACACACCCACCCACACTTGTTCAGTTCAACTTCCCTCATGAAGTGCATTATTAGTCCTGCTAAATTATCCAAAAAGGAAGGGAAGGTAATAAATATTGTAATGAGAAATAATAAAACCACGGAGGGTAATGTCACAGCAGTGGCCGGTTAACACCGAAAAACAAACATCTTCGGCGTTGACAAGTAATTACGGCCCGCAGGGGGACTCATTAAAGCTCGATCAAACAGAGAAAAACAGGCATAGGGTGAGCATGACAGTGTGACAATTGTATCAATAAATCAATCCACTGTAGAGAAGAAGAGGATAATTGTTTGTGATGACAGTACAAGTCGGTTTGCTGTGTAAGCAGCGCCGCTGTGGCGTGGTTCGCTTTGATTGGAATCGCGAGTTTAAAGGCCAACGTGCATTTTGAATGAAAAACATAATTGCAGGTGCTTCCATTTGGTTTTGTTTCCCGCGGTTTGAACACGCACCGGTACATGAATGGACAGGCGTAATTGTTGTTTCATTTGTTCCATTGTCACTTTGATTGTTTGTAGTCAGATGTTTAACTCAAACAAACCCTAGGCATTTTTATTTTCTCGGGAGCCGCGTGTCCCAGAGGCCCCCGGGGCTCCGGGGAGAGGGTGAGAGTGAAAGACCGAGCGAGAGAATGAAGAGAAGGAGACAGAAATACACGTGTGTGTGTGTGCATGTGTGTGTGTGCGTGTGTGTGTTGTTTGTGTGTGCTGGCTGGTAGAGTCCCCTTGAGGCTCTACTGTAAAGCTATCATCAGTGGTGGTGTCAGGGATTTGTAGCTTGTCACTAAGAGAGAGAGCGAGTGCTGGCAGTAACTCTGGGAAATAACTGCTTATGGAGAGAGAGCCGGGCGCGTCTGAGTGGAGGTGTGTGTAAGAAAGACAGAGAGCTGGAGAGTGAGCGGGTGGAATGTGCGTTTATTTTCTCCCCAGGGTGTCTGGAGGTATGTGTGTGTGTGTGTGTGTGTGTGTGTGTGTGTGTGTGTGTACAGGTAGACTGCAGGTCGATCATAGGATGTGTGTATCTCTATGCCGTCTCTTATGTAGAGGTCTCAGGCTCTTTGTGAGTTGCTTTCTGCGAGTGGTGTGCGAGCGTCGATCCTGGGTGTGTTAACACCACTGTGGTAGAATTGCACGGATCTTCTTGTGCATTAACTTCTACGTTGTTAACGTGGCGACATGATCAAATGTGTGTTTTCACTCGTCAGTAATAAGGAGCTTTTGTCGGCTTTGCCGCCTCCCAGTGTCCCTGTTGATGTGTGTGTGTGTGTGTGTGTGTGTGTGTGTGTGTGTGTGTGTGTGTGTGTACGTGTGGTCTTTACCAAGGTGGATGCGGACTTCAAGCCGAACTCTCCCTCAAGGCAGAAGGCCGGCAGCAGCAAAACGCAAATACACGTATCTACAAGTTCTTCTGGAATGACGAATGAACGGCTCATTTTCTCATTGACAACCATGTATTTCTGAAATCCCGTATTGGCGGCTGACCAGGTTTTGAGGGCCCGGGGGTCATGAAATTCACTCAACTCATAAATGATCATGTCAGCGTTCAAACGGGGGAAGAAAAAAAAAGGGGAGGACGAGGAAAATTGCAGTTACATGGTTTCCATCTGACTGCAGCTGCTAAATCCGCGGCAGCATTGTGGCCCATCTCAAGGGCCCACAGAGGCAGAGAGACAGTTCCTATTACTGTCAGTCCAATTACCGGCCACAGCACAGCCACTGCTGTCAACACCAGGCCGGTCATGGTATGTATCGGCATCTTTTCCTCTCAAGTAGAGCCATGACTTCGAGGCGGGGGACCTTGAATGCGATGCAGTGGAGCTTTAAACTGTAAGCAACTGGTTATCAACATTTACTCCGAGCTTTTACTCACGATTAGCCATTATTTGAGGTCAAGTGTAGAACCGAGTGGAAAAGGATCAAAGGGCGTGATTAGTATTAGATGTGAAGGGTGCAAGGAGTCCCACCGCACGAGAAATACAGCCTTCCTGAGAGAAACTGGTAGAAACAAGAGGGAAAAGAAAACGAGTCTAAAAAGCATTTGACACTTTACATTCCTTCTGGTTTCATCCATCTTTGTGGAAATCTGTCATCTCACACACACACACACACACGTACACACGCACACACACACACACACACACACACACACACAGTAGTGGGAAAAGTGTTGAGAAGTGGTCTAAATATTGAAACACTCTCCATTACAGAAGACGGGTGCTCTGTGCTGAGCGTGTCTGCTGAGCCGCCTCTGGTGTTGCACCACATGGAGACGAAAAAAGGCCCAGCCCCATCTGGTCCTGGTTCAGTCTGGTTTACTGCAAACCGGTGCCAATACAAATAGCTGAGCTTGATGTTTGTTTGCATAAATTGTTTTGAAAGGCTTCACCAAGAGTTTTTTGGGTGGATTACGGTGGGGAAGTTAGTGAGCCAACCGTGGTGGAATAATCCGCACTGAGCTGACAGTTAGATTTGCTCTTCTTTAAGAATGAAAAAAAAGATTGTTTTGGATTTTTCTCCTCTGTTCCTGGCAGGGAGTTTGGACGGTGAACTTTTCATTGTGTGTGTGTGTGTGTGTGTGTGTGTGTGTGTGTGTGTGTGTGTGTGTGTGTGTGTGTGTGTGTGTGTGTGTGTGTGTGTGTGTGTGCGTGCGCACGCTTGCATAGGAAGTGGGTGTATGATGATGGAGAATGCTGAGCTGCTCTCTTTTCTCCCATAGCATAGCAGTGTCAATTTCGATAGCATCAGCGTAGCGTTTAGCGCATGCTAAGAGTTCAGACGAGAGTTCAGAGGCCCGGTGCAAAGTAGGGAAAATGTCTCTCTTCCTAAAACCCTCACATATCCGCTTTGATTTTACTCCCACAGGTCAAGGCAAACAGCAATGGGAGGAAAAGTTATCTAGTGAGGGGTATTAGTCCAGTGTTGCACAGATGAAAACAGTTACAGCAGACTCCTGTTTTTCACTTTGGTTTTTCGTACGTGTGTGTGTGTGTGTGTGTGTGTGTGTGTGACTGTACTCCAATATCCTTGAAACGGGGAATAGTGATCAACTTGTAGTCATCAACCCTTAGCTCTGCTTGTGCTACAGGTATTAGGAAATTGACCTGATTGATCTCATGTCCAGGTGAGTGTGCCGTTTCAGCAAAAACTGATCTCTGTGTTGGCTGCATAGATACCCACGTCTCGGCCAGAGCCCCTGTTCGGATGGAAATCACTGATCGACCAGTGACAGTTCAATCGTTCAGGCCCTCTGTTCTTCATTTGCTGCGAAGCCAGTGGAGGTCCCTCCATGGTTGACTCTCAACTCGATCCAGATGCAGCTAAAAATATTTTTTTTTTCCTTCTTTCTGTCCTATTTGTCTTCATCCTCGACTCCTCTGGAGCCACACTGTGTCATACCGCGGAGGTAATGATGGTGTATTTTTGTGTCCGTGGACAAAAAAAGTGTCATCCATTCATAGGTTTTGGACCTAACAAACACGGAGGTTTGACAAGCTGATCAATGAGCAAGACACAACGTGGCAAAAACTGAGCTCCTTTTCTGAGATCTGCGATCGAAATAGCAACCTGCATGGTTTCCTGATGGTTTTTAAATTGCATTGCATATGGAAGTAACACATAAACATAAAACAGAACAAACCCTCTCGTGTATTTTGAGCAGATCCAGACTTGCACTAATAAAATCCAGTGTCAACCAGTGTGCTGTCATGCTTTTTGCCTCTTAAAATGTCTGCCTCATCAGTTGAATTTCCATCCCGACATGGTTATTCAGTTTCCCTTTCATTTTTCTTTTCCTCAATTCAAGTTCTATGAGTCCACTTCAGAAGAGGTTTTTTGCCTTTCCCTCTCGTCCAATAGGGATCTACCTAGCAGCTAAAAAAAAAAAAAAGAGGAGCGATTGGGGCTCCCTCATTTCATTCAACTTAAAAGCAGATGTTACATGGTTGCCAACATCAAAAGAGCTTGTTAACTGCAGAGAAGGTGAAATCATATACCTTTGATTAGCCTTCTCACTGGTTAATGTAAGCGAGCTTTGTACATGGTTGCTGTGTGAACCTTGACCTTGGCCTCGTCGCAAATATATCATCAAATTACAGAACAAAGTGCACACTTTTGTTTCAACTTTGGCTTGTTAGGGCTAATTTTTGATTTGCAGATTGTCAAGCTTACTTTGGAAAAGAACACGAGGACCGGATCGGATCTCCTCAAGGCCACTTTTCTCTCGAGTAACACGGACACGTCTAAATAAGGGGTCAGTAGCCTTTAAATATAACCCCACTCTCCTTTTCGAATCCCCCGTTCCCTACTTAGTTCAAGATGTTTTCCATTTTGAAGTTGAGATGTCGACGATGTAGTCATGCCCTCTACTTATCTTTTCGACATTTCCTCCGGG
Source organism: Salarias fasciatus (assembly GCF_902148845.1). NCBI lineage: Eukaryota > Metazoa > Chordata > Actinopteri > Blenniiformes > Blenniidae > Salarias > Salarias fasciatus. Next base: position 12,910,070 of record NC_043745.1, on the reverse strand, counting down.
TATGATAAGGGTGAGGGTAGGAAGAGAGAAGTGGTGCATGGGGTGAGGGCGGGGCCTTCCAGCATTCCTTTTGAATACACGGTGAATGAGGGTCCTTCAACCAGTGTTGTGTTTACATTGCTTGTGGGAAAACAAATCGACACAGGCGGCGTCTAAGGGGGCTGTAAAACAGCTCTTTGGTAGAGAGCGCTGCTTAAATTCCACGCAGTGTCACCCCAAGGTGTTGAGAGTAAATATACAGTGTTACCTTTAGGCTAAATATGGGAAACAACACTGAGAGATTGAAGTGCACCTCAGAAACAAAGTGGAGCGATGGCTTTCTAGCAGCAGAGAGAATGAGAACAAATGACATTTAGCAATAACTCTTATCATGATATTTTATTTTTAAAAAGGCAGATATTACCAAACAAGGGAGTTCTATAAATTTGATTATACTTTAGTGGGGAGTTGCATGAATATTTTTCTACTGTGACCAGGCATCCTCTGAGCCAACACGTAAAAAGCGGCGTCACACATGCGGTGGCCAAAACTGACCCGCCGGAGGGTTTTTCCAGGCAGCAGGAAGACTTCGCAGTGTGAAAATGACAACCACAAACTACTGTTTCTATTGTTTTCACTGCTGTGCAAAACTTATTGAGTTGGATTAGAGGACATAACATCGAACTGAGAACTGAGCCGGCGAAAACTAGTCATCTAAATGCCGGCAAAGCCAAACTGTCAGTGAACTTTCTGGAAAAGGCTGAAGGCTGCAGACTTGTGCCAACATCAATCTGAAGAAAAACTCTGTGGCAAAAAGGATTTCAGATCATTTGGGAGATATGCCAAATCAAACACAAAGTGAAGCTATTGTTTTATTTTTTTTGGTGGCAACAACATTTAGGGGGGAAATTTGGGTTTGAGGATCTTTCATTTACTTCCAGGAAGAATCATTAGAACTGTTATTTTCATTGAAATTACATTTATATTCTCAGGTTTTGTCAGTAACTCTTTCACAGAAAGTAGTATGTACTTCTTTGGACTGCCACAAAGAAAAAAAAATGAGTAGTCACCATTGAAAAGTTATTATGTAGATTTTTAATGGTATGGCCCATTGAACTGGAGCATTTGTTGAAGGAGGAAGCTCATGCAAACTTACAAAGGCTAACCTGGACTCAATCTGGGGGGCCTTCTCACATTAAGTGCTAACCACTACACAAACCGACGTTGCAGATGCCGCAAATCATTCCAATGGCCGTCTCCACAATCGGAAGGTAACATTAATATTATATATTCACCAGCTGACAGGTGGAACTGCTTCTGCTTAATGAACGTTCACATCGAAATGCTTTTGAAGTAGCAGTGTAACAATATCAATAAAATATTCACACTGTTAATAACCATCCTTCAGTTACCATCAATAACTGATAACATCATGTTTTTCACTTAACATATGCATCACTAAAACTTGTAAAGAAAATCTTTAAGACAGACCACGCAGATATAAACCGTGTAGTATAAGTCGAGGGTTTTATTCAGTCGCGTGTCCAACATGAAAAATAACAGTTGTTCATCTGATAAGATCTGAATGCAGAAAGCCGCCTAATAGCATTGATTTTGCCCATATATATTTAAAGAGGCAACGGGTTGAAGAGAGGTTGTAGTGATTAAACATTTTATGGTTTAATGGGTTCACTGCGGCACTCCGACATAAAACCAGAGAAGAAAACGAAATGATTACAGTAGTTTGATGATATTCTTGCTTGGGGGGAAAAAAAAGACATCCAAGGACAGGAGGAAACACTTGAGACTTCTGGAGCATGTTCCATCAAACAGGATCAGTGATTTATGTTTTTTATCTACTGAAATGTTAACTTCATTAACTTTGTCCGTGCTTTGTGTGTGTGTGTGTTGAATGACTTCAGCATCAGTGTTTGTACACACTGCAGACTGTGTGGAAGCATTACGTGTCTGACCTTTGCCAGCAGAGACCAGATGCAGTGGAAGCATGATACCACTGTGCGGTCCACTAATCTGTTCACTTAGCCCAGGCTTTGGGGCTCGCTTCGCTCTGCTTCCTCTGAAGCTCCCGCATCTCAAACTGCTGGCAGAGCGCTCAGAGCTGGAGCCCGGCTGCAGTCTTCCGCTTCTCTGCAACTCTGTTTGCTCCGACTTACTTCCTCTCTCTCTCTCTCTCTCTCTCTCTTTTTTATTTTCGCCTCTTTCTGACCTATCTTGTCTAAGTTTAATCTTGGTAAGCAGTGTAGCATCCCACCATTGTACTCGAGGCTGGGTTTGCATTGCCGGGATGAGCCTGACTGCATTTACATCCAGGTCCCTATCTCCCTCCATCAACTCTTTGTACTTAGCCGTCTTGACCTTTGCGTGCATACAATCTGTGGAGGCGATGCAGCGGTCCAACTAAAGTTTACACTCCCCGAGATGGGCTCCTCTCCTGACTCACATACAGAACACTCTCAGTGCTTTATATTCTGCCTCTTTGTGCTCTCTGCCTGTGTGAGTGCTGTTGTGATCCAGAGGCAATGGACTGTAAACAGTCTCCTAAGACAACACCAGAAATATGTACAGCTCTAATTTGGCTGTTGATAATTTCATTAGTGGCTGAAAACGTGTAAGTTAGTTTGGCTTCACGAAGCTGCTGCGTCTTAAAGTGTTTGGGATTAGGAAGAAAGCAGAACGGCTTTGTCTTTTTTTTAATTAAAGACATTTCCTCTTAGTATATCAACCAAGCATGCAAAGGTAAATGTGGCATTTCCCAGTGTCATAATGAGACTTAGATTATGTGTATATCCTACTGTAAGACATCAGTGCTTGAATTGTCCTTATTTGTAATATAATATGCAGTACACATGAATAAAAATACACTACATGCTACATTTATTACAGAAACAGCTCTTTCAAGAAGTCACATTAAATACATGAAAAAAAATACATTTATGACAAATAATATTACATATCATGTACTTATACTACAATACTGTAATAAAACCAGTTGCACACTGTTGCCTGTACAATTAAGACGGATATTGCTTTGAGGTTTCAGCATGTCTCAGTATTTAAATTCTGATTGAATTCACCTCAATTCAACTTCATTTATTTAGCTCTAAAAACAACATTCACGTCAAGATAGTTTTACTGAGAAAAACCCAAGTATTCCTCATGAGGAAGCGCAGGCGACAGTGGAAAGGAAAAACCAGACTTAGAGGAGGAGACTTTCTGCTGTTCTGGTCCGGGTTAGAGGATAGACACGAAAAGAGAAAAGGCTGGGACAGAGAGCAACAAGCAAACAAAAAAGCTGTCATAGGAAGTCAGAATGAATTTTCATGTTACTGTTTCAAAACGACAAGAAAATGTTTAGAATATGAGAAAGATGAGGATGAGTGAAAATGTGAGTTTCCTCTGGGTACTCCAGGTACCTTCAATCTCAAAAACATTTGTATTTGATTAATAGGATTATCTGAATTCCCTGTACATGTGAATCAATTTGTCTCTGTTTTCTACTGACCTCCACTTGGACAGAGTGGGTTCACAAGATGGATGGATTAATGGATTGACGCTCCCATTCAAATATGATATTTACTGAAGGCCAGCTGGGACAATGACCGAACACTGAAACCAGAGTCTTGTTGTTCTTAAACCTACGTGTGCTGTGTCACACACACATCACCATTTCCCAAACAATGACCTCTTCCTTTTCTCACAGTTGTATCAATCCCCTCACGTCCTGCTCCCACTGGTCTTTTCTCCACCTCTCCCTCTCAATAGTATCTCCTCAGGCTGTCGGCACGCTGGTGTGGAGGGTTTCCTCCAGGAAGAAGAGGTCCATGTTCAGACCACAGTGTGACAGAGGTAGGCCGATAACCCTCCAGACGGGAGCTGCGCTGCCGGCTGACATGAAGCAGACGTCCGCATGGCGTCACGAACAGGAAACACAAACTGTTAGAATGTCATCAGTATTTCCCTTTAATACCCAGAGGAGTCAAGTTTATTGCTGCCAATGTTCAGGTATTATCCACGTAGCTCATTTATTGTTAAATAGATAGATTGAGGCCCTTTGTGTTTAGAATGGCTGATAATTGTGTCATGATCTACCTCATATAAGTTTCGAAAGGCTGATTATTCATAAACGTTTGGAAGACACTTGCTTAGTCATCCTTGATAATGTGTTCCTCAAAATGTGCCTGACCCGAACAAACTGCTTCCTTAAACTTCCTGTACATGTTCAAAATGAGTCTGTTGAATAAAATGCTGAAACTTATGGTTATCTTTGAATGTTACTAGTTAGAATTTGACCTTTAATGCTGGCATCACACGCGCATACACACACGCACACATAAACACAAACATTTTCTCATCAAATACGAAATATAAAGTTAAACCTTTTTATGGTCTACATCTTTAAATCGCTAAGGTTTAATTCTCATACCGCCTTCATGCACAAACTAGAAGTTTCACAGTTTTAGCCTCACTTTTAACTAGGTAATCTACTATTTCATACTTTACTGGCGCAGTAATCTTTACAGAGAAGTGACGGACAAAGCGAGTAGCCCATGTATATTTGTATCTCATGGAAATGAAAATCTACTTTTTTAACTGACTGTGGTGGATTTACAGCGACGTTTTCTTGCTGAGCAACATATTATGACAAATAAAGTAAAAGAATAAAATGATGTGAAGGAAGTAAATAAAAAATGCAATGGCGTTATTGAAGATTTACAGTAAACTCAGTTAATGGCTTAAAATAAAGTTACATGAAACGCTATGAAGGCACCTGATTTTCAGAACTTCAAAACAATCATCTTCGTTCCTTCGACATTCACTTTTGTTTTGATTTGATCATACATGCTTCTGTTCAAGTCGTCTTCACACTTATTTCTGCATTAGCTTTGTTATTTACTTTGAAGTTTGTCTTCCTCGCAGCATGTTAGGAGTTTCTCTCATCTGTGGTCGATGCTTCTTCTTCTCATTACTTCTGTTTCTTTCAAGAAAAGGTGTTGCAGGAAGATTTCTGAAAGACTGCCACATCCCATTTGCGGGAGTTTGTGCAGTTGAAAGCATTGTATTTTCATGCCAAGTGAATAAATCAAACATGTGTGAATCATCATTTGACTTCTAACGAACTATGTAATAACTATATGCTTTTGGACTGTCTTGTCACTGCAGCACTACAATGGTTTTACTTTTGTGAACATTATTAAAAGAAAATTAAAAGTCATGTACGTGTCACATTTGCAAGGAGCTACTTTCTATATTTATATTTACTTTAAATATTATTTATACCGTTTTACATTGTCCTTTTAATCAAATATTTATTTTTTCACTAACCTTCCCAACAAAGATAGTTAAACAGTAACACTCCGATGAACAGGGATCACTTTAAACGCTTTTTTTTAATGAGCTTATAGTTGATAAGTTTCAGTTGCAGATGTTGTATTTGTTGTAATTACATTTACAATTTCCACTTTCAGTCACCTTTTTGTGATCATTTCCAGTGTCCATTCATTCAGGATGACACTGAAATTGTTTTTTTATCCTCACATTGTTGTGCTTAGACAAAGTCAAAAGCCTCCACATTAAATATAATTAACATAAAGAGTTTCTTATCTTACAGGAACCATCCAGAGTTATGTAACCTGCGATCCCACACAGACACTCGGGTCAGCTCTCTGCGGAAGTGAGTTGGAGCTGAGCGTGCACGGACGATTTACACCCATGCGACCTCATTACTATTCACAAGCAGCTGTGAGAAGACGAGCTGTGTTGCGTTCCCAGTACAGCTCACTCCCAGTGCTGGTGAGATGATGTGCAGGAGTGGTGGTTGTTCAGAGATGGGGGGTGGGTGGGGGTTGAAGGGTGGGGGGGTGTCTGTGGCAGTTTCCCCTGCACTCCACCTCTCCGCCACTGCTATGCACACATCCTCACTTCCTCCTGGGAGATAGGGATTCCTCTGGTTTCTGTCAGGGTGTCCTCAGCCACAGACCCCCAGGGGCTTCTCACTTGGTAGGAATCTGGTCTTCTCAGCAGCAGACCCCCCCCCCACCCCCTCCACCCCCCCACCCCATCCTTCCCTGCAGATGAAAAGGGAAACAAGACCTGAAGGAAAGCACTGCAGCTCATCCTCTGCTATCGCCTCCTATATTTTCTTTGCCGTCTCAACCCTTCGCCCTCGTCCCCTTTCTCCTCCTCCCTCTGCCCAGCCGGTCGATAGCGTTAATTGGCTCACTCAGTCACTGGTACATTGATTGCGGTCACTAATAAAAGGGCTATTGATTGGCACTTTGTTTAACACTGGCCCATGCAGTGCGAGTTGCCCTCCAACGCTATCCCGACAGCAACCTTTCCCTGTTTGCCAGTCTCTTATTGTCATAAATTATGTCATTCAATTAAGCAGATTTGTCTCCTCTCACATATTTTTTTATGCTCGTCAGCGCAAGGACAGTTTTCATTTGCTGCTCCAAGAATAAGCAGAGAAGTTCCTGCGAACATAGTTGAATAAATCATGTCTTATGGTTTGATGTCTAAATCAGGTAACAAGAGTCAGTCCAGTTAGTACTTCGTTTAGGGCTTTGCTTGTCACATTGCAGGAGGGTAAATAATCAGAAATGTTTGGGGTTTTCAAGTAAATAGAGAATATTGAATACATTTCACTCAGTAACTTCAACAGGATTACTTTTCAAATGATTTTGATCTATTTTCTGAAAATGTTGTAACACATAATCTTGCAACCATTTCTTCAGTGTGACTGTTCCACAAGTTTCCAGGATGAGTTTCTTTACTCAGTAACACTGTAATAAGATTAAACTTTGCACCAAAGTTGAGTGAAATTTTTCATTTTTACCCAAATTAATCATCTTTCTTTGTGAGAAATTGTCAAAAGTGGCAGAAGTTGTCATTAAGCAACAACAGTACATTTTCCTTTTGAGAATTTATGACATTTTTACATGTTTTATCCACATGCTACAGTTTTTATCCACATGCTTCTTTGACAATGAAAGTTGTCAAACTAAATTTCAGTCCAGCAATGTGCAATGACAATAAATATCTTATCTGAATGTATTTGGAATCTTGGTGTCATTTATTTCCCATCAGGTCCATGAAGAAAAGACTTCTAAATCTACACAGTTTCAAACTTTTTTCTAATTTCTTGTCTGCCAGTTGTTTCCTCTTGTTTTCATGGCAGTAGTGTTTTAATGATACAGGGTATCTGGTTCCAAATCATAAAAATTTAGGTGAGTGATTGTTGTTCAAAAAAGGAATTACTTGTATTACTTAATTAACATAACTGACCTTGATTAGTGCCTGATGTTTGCTTTCCAGTATTCTGAAATTATTTAAGACAGTATTCTTTCTCTTTTTCCATCGGGGTGCAGAATTCTCAAAAATAAAATAGCCTTGATTTGATTTGCACTGTCTATAGAACAACTTATAATAATGTAATAATGTATGTGTGTATGAGATTCATGCTTAATTACAGACTTTTCAATGCTTGTATTAACAAAGAAATACTTTATTGGTAAAGTCATGGTTTTATATTCAAGTATTGTTAATCAGTTCTGTTGATTTTTTTTTATACACATTTAATAAGCAAAGACACATCTGAGCGTTTGCATCTCAGTAGTGGACAAATTCCAATAAAGTTGCTTAATTAGTAAATTTCTCATCATTTATTTATTTATTTATCTATCTATTTTTAGCTGTGCATAGTTTGAATCCAAACAGTGTATGATACTCACCACATTAATTCTCTGAAGTATTACAAGAGGCAGGAACATTGTTCTTCATTTGCTGATAATTGGGTGCCTCGTTTAGGGTGGAACAAGGTGATTTTCACCTTCCATTTTTAGGAGACACGTCTCTTCCCAGGTGAGGACACACAGGTTGACAGGAAACAGCCTGTACAATATTCTCAACATGAGCTCAATATCTAGTTTTATTGCAATTAGCTACACGCTCCTCTTCTGAGAGCGGTCCCGAAGCTTCGGCGAGTCAAAGGCAGGTCTCCTGAGTGAGACGATGAAAACTGGAAATGGGGTGTAAGTACCTCCATGAGAGATTTAATTATCTCCATTAAATATTCAATGATCAATAGAATTTGTTTTAGCCGATCAATAGGTGACCGGGCCTGGGAAGGACAATGTGCATAAGTTACTATTTGCATTTCAAAGCAGCTTGTGTCACGTGGCCCCATTGGAAATCCATACCATTTTGTTAGGCTGTATTTCATATTTAGCTGCTTTATCCCCTTATCACTGACTGCTATTGATTCTCCTCCCTTTATTTACTGCCTGCAAACTGCCTTAGGTTTAAAATGTCAAAATGTTTTTCGGGAAACCGATACACCTCCATCTTTCTTTCTCATCTCATATCTCGCTCTTTATTTCTCCTTCCTCCTTCGGTCTCCACCTCGCTTTAATTCCCCCGTCTCTCCTTCCCCTCTCTTCCTCCTGCACTCTCACCACTCCACAGCAGAGTTGGAAATTAAACCCTGTCATCTTCCCACCCACCGTACAGATCTGTGCTCACTCGGGTGTGAATCTGCACATTATTCAAATAAATATCTCAGAGGTGTCAGGGGAATACTCTGAGCCACTTCAAACGTACCCCCCCCCCACCCCCCAGCCGTTCAGTGTTGCTTGTTCCTGCTGGAGTCCTATTTTGTTTACCTGAACTGGTTCTAATGGCTTGTTTTTCCCTGGCACCTCATCGCGTCTTTCAAGAGCAACATTTAGCCAAGTTCAAGTGCACGTGTCTTCAGGTCTCACCTCGGCTTTGATTGCTCTGCAACACTCGGCGGGATATCATTTAGTCGAGACCCTAAACATAACTTGTCTGGGATTTACTCTTATTCTTTCATCTGTGTCTTAACCCTATGTTTTTATTTTTCTTGCTGTGTTCCCCCCCTTTTGCTACCCCCTGCAGTTTTCTCCATTCATTCTCCCCCACCTTTGCTAATTCTCCTGGTTGTTTTCCCCAGGTGGGTTATTGTATGAAAATAGCTGGCAGGCAGAGATGAAGATCGGCTCAGAAGGAAGCAAACTGTTCAATACTGATAGCCATGTACACACATCTACATTACAATATAACAGCAGTTTTCAAAGGGTGTTGTGGGCCTCGACTGGTAGGAACCAGAGCGCTAAAGAGGAGGAAAAACCTCTGAGGTCAGGAGGATGCTTCACCATATGTGGAAAAATTATGACTGTTGCAAAATCTATGTAAAGACTTAAGAAAATATCTATTCAACTGAATTCAATTCAGCTTTATTTATATAGCGCCAAGTACAACAGTTATTTCTAGGCTGCTTTTAAAGCAAAAACCCAACAGATCCACATGAGCAGACATAAGTGACTGTGGAAAGGAAAAACTCCCTTTTAAAAGAAAGAAACCTTTGCAGAACCAGGCTCAGAGTTGGTGGCTTTCTGCTATCTGAAATTAAAAATATCCTAAAAGCAGTTCTGAGGATGTTTATTTTTAACAAGTTTCTGTATTTTGAGAGACTGATTTTTTTATTTTAATGACTTGCCTTTCAGTTGATCATCCAGTGATAATTGCTCAAGCAAGAAAATGAAATTAAGGCAGGACCTGTATTGGTCATGAGCCGGTTGTCTTACAGTTGGGAGGTTGTTGGTTTGACCCTTAAGCCGAAGTGTAAAGTGCTTTGGGCTCTGTTCATGCAGGGTAAAAAGTGCGATGTAAGTGCAGTCCATTTGCCATTATCCATCACAGAGCAAACGCAGATGTCTGCATTACACACTTTGTTTGACAATTAATTCACGACAAAATTAAGCTGAAGAGAAATACGTATAAGCACAGGAAGAACATGCAAACGTAGCCAAAACGAAAATGGTGGATATTGACACTGAGAGGGCACTGTGTGCTACAGAAGTCACCCTGTCGCAATTTAGATCAAAGCTCAAGATAAATATTTCTATTATTATGTATTATATAATACAGCTGGCTTTCTGGCACGAAATTTGACCTGACAGTGCTTCTCCTTGTGTTTGATTCTTTATCTTCAGAAGAAACATAAGCGAGGCTCACCCGTCCATCTCTGAGCACTAGACATGAGTTACTGTGAAATCAAGGTTAACTTTAAGCTACTATTGGATGTGAAAAGATGGTCGGAGTACAGTGCTGTGTGCTCCCTCTGCTGAGCTGCAGAGCACAGCCTCTCCGTTTATGTGCAGGTCTAATTTATCATAGTAGCCTTCAGCCTGTGGAGTGCAGAGGTCAGGGATTTAACCTTCAGAGACACGAGGGCTGCATGAAGCACCATCAGTGCCATCAGGATACATGGCCTGAGCATTCCTGCACAGCTGGGAGAAGAAAAATCTGACTCCACTGACTGGGTGTATGTGTGAGTGTGTATTTGCTTGCACATCTGTAAGCGCCTGCATGCATCGGTCGTCAAAGTCTGAGTTTGAGGGTTAGGAATATGAATGATGCCGTTAACTCATAGGCAGAAGAAGAAGATTGAAGGAGTGTGTTTAGCATGTGACAGAGTATGTGTACTTATAGGAGCTTACAATATGCAAATAGTAGCATTTAAAAATAACTTTAAAAAACTAAAATGGAATACAAAAGGTTACTTAAACATATAAGAATAGATATTGAATTTGAAAAATGCAATGTATGTTTATATGTTTATATTGTATATGTGTGTTCTTCAAATGGTTCCAGAAAGAGAAGTCGAGACAGTGAGGAGTGCCCAGAATGTGTCAGCAGCCTTGTAGAGCAGGAAGAAGATGAAATGCCGTGCACTCAACCAGACAACACCCCTCTACCAAAAAAGATGACGACGTTTACCAGTTTCACAAAACTTCGCGAGACCACAGATAATCCAGAGACTCTTTCAGTTCATCTAAACCAGAGCAAGAAAAGGAAAAGAGAAGATGAAGAGCTAAAGTCACCACCTGTGAAACAGGGATAAGATGGAGAACCTGACTGTCAGGAATATGGTGAACATGGAGGCAGATTCTGGAGCAGGATTAGAATTGGAGGGTTTGCTAAGCACAGAGCTCAGTAAACTCTTACCCACAGAGGGTAGACAGGGAGGACAACTGTAGAAATGCTGAAAAAAAAAAAAATGAGTGGACAACCCTGCGGAGAGGTGACGTAAAGGATTGGGGCTGAGAGCTTGGGAGTGTGTTAGAGAAATATAGCCTGTACTATTGCATTTGCAAGAGAAGAAGAAAAAGAAGAACGTGAGTCCAAATGATAATACTAATAAAATGAAAAGAAGTGATACAGTCTTAACATAAAGACACAGAAGAGGACATCCAGCCCAGATACAAAGAAAACTGTTTCACCTGTTTTACCCTTTAATGAAAATAGAGGAAAAAGTAAAATAAATAAATAAATAAACGAAACTAAGACAACTGTATGCCTGAGTAATTTTTGCCTGTACAACCACTTCAACATTATAATCACATCATGTCAAAGATAGGTTTTGAAATAATGAGCTCTTATTTCTTAGATAGATCCTGCTTTAAATATGCAGTGTGGTCCAAATTAAATTGAATGTTTCTGAGTGTTAAGGCTTTGTTTAAGATGAGTGTACGTTTTAATAGGTTTTGATTAATCGGGCTGACCTGGGTGTGTTTCTGATTCAGACGTGTTGAAGAGAAATATCTCTAAAATACACACACAGATTAATGTCGGCAGCAGCTGGCAGGCACAAAGTAAAATTTCATCTGGAATTTTGTAGTTATTATTTTTCATCATCGTCGTCATCATTAGTTCCCAGTGGTCTTCCCTCCAGCAGGTGGCGCTCACGCAGCTTGTCGGTGTTGCAGTCCAGGTGAGGGCCAGCGTCAGGAACATCACGAACGAAGCTTTGTTCGGTGGCGACATGGACTTTGAAAGAAACAGCTCAAGTAAGTAGCCAGCTTATTTGCCATAAATTGTCCCAATATGTTAATTTATGAATTTTCTCACACAGTAAAAAACCTGCCTTTTCTGCGGCTGTGAAAACAGGTTTTTAATCAACCACGGTCAGTGTGTCTGTGGACATGGGGTGGTTAATAATCAAGAGGTGTGTCAGCAAAATGTAGAACTCTTAATCCCGTCATTTCATGAAAGGTCCCTCTTTTTTCAACCTTGGTAAACTAATATGGGAGTGTATTAAAGGACCTATATCATGCAAAATCCATCTTTTTAAAGGACCTATATCATGCAAAATCCACTTTTTAAAGGTTTTTAGCATGCCCCAAAGTTGAATTCCCTTTAAGACCACCCCCAAAAGGTTATTTGCCTTCATCCAAGCGTGTCTGAGTAATCTCTTTCAGTCTGCTGCTCTTTACAGCAGCCCCTCCCTTTGGGTAGAAAACAGCTGGTTTGAAATTCTTCAAACCTAAGTATGTCACAAAAGTTGAACTCAACAGGCACACTGTTTTCCACTGAGGAGCTCCGATTGGTTGAAGTTCGCTGTCAGTCAAAGGAGAAGCGGGATTTTCAGTGAACCACAGCGTTTTCTCTTCCGGGTTTCAGAATTAATCTCCGAAAATCTTTTAATTAACACAAAATAAGTTTTCCTTCGCGCCAAAAATAAACTATTACCATGTTAATGAAAATTATAGGGTTAGGATGAGCTAAAAAAGCATGATACAGGCCCTTTAAATGACACAGTTTCTCAGAGGGTATGGATCATATATATTGTCATCATGTTCAATAAAACCAGTCTTCCCACAGAGTGAAAACGCTCAGTGCAGCGTAGTCCTCCTGGCAGTCTACATCTAGAGCAGCTGAACTAGAAAATGGTCCAGGATGGCCTGAACAGGCCTGCTTTAATGTATAGGGAAAGTTCAAGCAACATTTTTGAAGGAGAAACTGTGCTTGCCTCTCTATCTCTGTCTGGGAATGAGGTGCCTGAATGCTGAAAGCTCTGGTTCCCATTTTACTATTAGAAACTCCTGAACTCCTCCAGGCTTTGATGTCTGAAAAACAAATGCCTAGTTTGAAAGATGGTCATTATTATTTGGTTTGATGTGAAATCGATTAGTATATCATCTGTTTAGCAATGGCATTGTAAAGTAGTATTTTCAACTACTTCAAAGATGTTCCAATCGTGGCGCTAAAAATTCTCCAACATGTGCAGATGGTGACAAGTGCTTCAGCTCTGTTTGAGATTCGAACAGCCTGTGATACATCAGCATTTGATAGTTTTCTATTCAATGGTCAAAAAGTTGTGGACATTTTCCAGTGTGTGGAACTGATTTAGACACTTGAAGCAGTGGGGAGTGAGTGTCATTATAGCATTTAGCGTGCATTTTCATATATCCACCTGAACACATTGGCGCTACAGTTTCAGTCCTTAAGACTGGAGGGGGTTTTCTTTAGGTTACATTTATGATTTGTAACAATTTAACATTGTGCCATGAGGTTACCCGTGTTAGTGGCGAGTCACGTGATTCAGAATGGATAGTTTCCATAGGTATTGGAAATTTAGAGCAGAATCAACAGTCTCCACACTGACAGAATTAGTTTCTTTTCAATGAAGCTGTTCTTCTTCCTTCTCTGCTCTGCTGGCAGAAGTTATCTAAATCACTTTTTAAAGAAATTGTATCAAATTTTTGTAATAGTTTATGTTCTGTTGAAGAAACAAAAATCATATATAGAACTGAACAGGTGTAGTTTGAGTCCGACTTTGATTCTTGAAAACTCTTGGAAAATTTCGAAGAATACTTTAATTCTTGGAAATTTATCCTCAGGAATAAATAAAGAAACCAAAATAAAGTATAATTCAGTCAAATCTTTCTCTTTTTTTTTTGGATTTGGTGAGAATTGCTCTGACCCAGCTAACTAACATGATGTGTCACGACTTCAAATTTTCATAATCTGGATTTCTGATCCTCCTACCAATAAAGCCCGATTATACATGTTGAAACGCATCACTCACAACTGGGCTGGCACACTTCAGCTTGTATGTTTAAATTGCTCCCAGCAGTATCCTTAATCTGGGAGAAAATCAATACAGCTTTTACTGTCACATTGCAGGGGCGGGGACCATGTATTGATGTTCAGATGTCATTTTGGGGGTGTTGGGGGGGTGAGATTTGATGTTTCTGTCCTCTCTTGAGTGAGGAGATGGCACGATAGATCAACTGACGATGTCGCCTTGGCTTTCTCCAGGGTTTAACTGGAGCTTGACGCAGTAAAATCACGTTCAATCAGAACGTGCTGAGATTACCAAGAAAAAAAAAGAAAAGGATGAGAAGATTTGAGTTAAGATGCTGTTGATTAATATATTTTGTCAGGAAAGCTGTTTGAATTAAAGCCTGATCTCTTAATAGGGTAATCAGAGTAAGCTCCAGACTCAGGATGAGGATTTTGAACAGATATTATCAGATCAGACCATGTCAGTAACAACTGTGTGGCTCAGTACACAATACACTGCAAAACAAACAGGGGTTTTCTGTAGTTTTGAAGATATTTCCCACCCTTTTTGAACGAAATATTTCTTTTTAGGTTCATAATCAGGTGATCATGCAGAAATTCTGGATGGTGACGGATCGGTGATGTTAACAGATTACTGTAACAAAGAATGTGTCGTCCAATTTATGGAATCGGATAAAGAAGAAGATACATTTGTCAATAACACATGTAAATAAGTTGTGTAGAACTCATCTCAGTTCAGGGGCCACATACCCATATTGATCTGGTATTAATTTTTCCTTACCCAAAAATAATCTCACCACGCATGTTTTCACCAACCTCAGTCCTGTATGGACGATATGCTACTGTATATCGTAGGCTTGTATGGATTATATGCTACTGTAATTTCACGAGCAAAATAGTATCTGGTTTGCACTGCTGCATGCTGCAATTGGCTGTTCTGGGTCTCAGTGTGTATCTTCCCTGTAATTTTTATTTTTACCTCTGCATCCTCATCCAGCGAAGCAGATTGTACGGCCTGATAGGCCAGTTTGGTCATTGAAGCTTCATCACATAGAATACTGGTTCACTCTGCTTTGTGAGCACATCTGTCCATTCATACACACATTTAAAACGTAGATTTATTAGTAATATCAAATCCACATGGTTCTTCATAGCAAAGAACTGCCAGATGTTGGAAGTTGAAGATATCTTGGAAAATGCACAGAAGCAATAAGTCATTGTGTTAGGACAATTGTACATAGATCAAAAGGATAGTAACCCATGTTTAATCTAACTAGGTATAATAATTTAAGTCTTAAGAGAACATTCTATTGAGTGATTTGAAGTAAAATGTTTGCTTTTGGCACCTTAAGGTCTTTAGGGGTGAAGACAAAGGACCCATCGGAAAGATGAAGTGCTCCTAATGATGAATGTTTTCTACAAGCACTGATGATGGGGAAAATAAAGTTTATGAAGGATATTACTTTACTGACACATAAGCACGTGTTTTTGATACCTACTGTGGTATCAGAACAATCAGCTCCACTTCAGTTTGCTGTTTAAGTGACGTTTCTACTGCTGAAAGTGTTTTTTTCTTTCAACCTGGAAGTCCAGCTGCAGCTATTCACTTCTGGTTTTTGGCGCTGATGTGTTGATTGATTCCACTGCTAATTGATCAGTTCTTTGGTCCTTCATATGTCAGAAAATCATGAAACTTGTTCACCAGTGGTTCAAAAAGCAATATATTCAGTCTGAAATACATTTCCCTCATCTTCTCATCTTTCATTCGTACGTATAGATTTACCTTTTCCCTTTGGCTGTCAGTCCTCAGCCCTCTCTGTCCCAATCCCACTGTTTCTCTGCGTGAAGTCTTTGCCTCCTGCTCGGCAGCTCGTGGGCCCTAGAGTCACATTTCAGGCCTGGCTGCTACTTAAAGGCCCATAATCTGCTTGGCGAATGGCTACAGAGGGGCGGCCTGAACGGAAGCAAATTATTCGCTTTAAGGACTCCTGCTGCTGTGGGACCCGGGGCTAGTGGCTGGTGCCGTTAACGTTAACACACACGCTCAGTGCGTAAGCCATCATTATTTATTTAGCCCGTTAAGTGTTTAAAGTGGAAAGGGTCCGTCGGGACAGACCATGGTTGATGAAATTATTCTACATATATATATGGTTAAATCCTTAAGGGAAAGCAGCAAAGAAACATGGGAAGATGAAGACTTCCCTGCATTTTAGATGCAGAGTCTGATCGCAGTGTAACAGAGTGAGCATGTCGGTGTGCGACGGCTGACATGGTGGTATCTCAGAACTGTGAAGGTGGGAGGAAACTGCTGTAATGAACACTGTTCAAAAGTATAAATGCAATACTTTGGTTTTTGCTCTATTTTTCATGAGCTGAACTGAAAGCTCTAAGACTTCTATGCACACAAAAAGCCTTTTTCTTTCAAATATTGTTGACAAATTAGTCTAAATCTACGTTAGTGAGCACTTCTTTGCAGAGATGATCCTTCCACCTCTCAGGCGTGGCAAATCAAAATGCTGATTAGACAGCAGGATTATTGTTACAGGTGTGCTTTAGGCTGGCCACAATAAGAGGACACTCTTAAATGTGCACTTTTATCACACAGCACAATGCCACAGATGTTACAAGTTTTTAGGGAGTGTGCAGTTGGCATGCTGACTGCAGGAATGTTCACCAGAGCTGTTGCCCTTGAATTGAATGTTCATTTATCACAGCTGCTGACCACGTGTAGCCACACCAGTCCAGGACCTCCACATCCAGCATCTTCACCTTCGAGATCATCTGAGACCAGCCACCTAGACAGCTGCTGCAACATTCAGTTCACACAACCAAGTAATTTCTTCACAAACTGTCAGAAACCGTCTCAGTGAAACTCATCTGCATGCTCGTTGTCCTCATTGGGGTCTGGACCTGACTGCAGTTCATTGTCGTAACCCGCTTAAGTGATCAAATGCTCACAATCGATGACTCCTGGCTCTTGGGAGAGGTGTTCACCTCGTAGGTGAATCTCAGTTTTCACTGTACAGGGCAGATGGCAGACAGTGTGTATGGCGTCGTGTGGGTGAGCGGTTTGCTGATGTCAACACTGAGAATGGATGTTGGCCATGGTGATGGTAGTGGGGTTATGGTATAAGCAGGTGTATGATATGGACAATCAACACAGGTGCATTTGATTGATGACATTTTGATTGCAGAGAGAGAGTGTAATGAGATGTCGAGGCCCATTGTTGTACTATTCATCCTATACCATCGCCTTATGTTGCAGCATGCTGGCCATGCATTTATTGCCACAGTTTGAGCATGTTTGGGATGTTCTGCACTGGCCTGTGTGACAGCTTGTTCCAGCTCCTGCAAATATCTGGCAACTTCAGCAGAGCCACTGAAGAGGAGTAGACCAACAATCCACAACCAATAACCTGATCAACTCTGTGCGGAGGAGGTGTTTTGCCCTGCGTGAGGAAAAAAATGGTTGTCACAATGCTGACTGGCTTTCTGACCACCCCATAACTGCACATTTTCAAGTATCCTCTGAAAATGGCCAGCCTAAAGCACACCTGTACAACAATCCTGTCTCATCAGCATCTTGAAATGCCACACCTGAGAGGTGGATGGATTATCTCTGCCACGGACAAGTGCTCGCTGACACAGATTTAGATGCACTTGTCAATAATAGTTGAGAGAAAAAGGCCTTTCATGTATTTATAAAAAGTGTTCAGTCCTTGAATTTAATCCATGAAAAATATAAGCAAAAAGAAAAGTGTTTATATTTTTGTTCAGTATATATTATGTGTTGGTTTTCGTGGGTCGTGTGCATGCGTGTGTTAGTGCCTCCTTGTGTGTGAAGTAAGTAACATCCATCCAGGCGTTTGTGTTTTGGGTTGTCTGACATGTTGTTGCCAATTTGCAGTTCACCACGCCTTCACTACAGCTGACTTCACTTGTTTAGCAAGCCCTCTCTGAAAGTAAACGTATCAATATTACCCGGCATTCACAATGTCACAGGAAACCCCCATTCACCTTCAATTTTGTGGGTGTGTATTCAGCCAGGTTTCAGTGTCCAGGTGCGTCTGTTTGATCGCTCTAATCAACAGAGGAGATGGCATATTTGTTTTCCGAGTGTGTGTGCATGTTCATGTGTGTGCACGCGTGCGTTTGTGGGGAAGGAGCAGCCCCAGCATTAAAAAGTAATCACTGGATGTTGGCCCTCCTATGACATGTTAGGCCAGCAGCACTTGCCCCCAGTAATGACACCATTACAGGACCAAAGTAACCGGTTGAACTAACCTCCATGAATCTATTCCGTCTCCATCCTCCTCGAGGCTGGATGTTGTCTGTTGCCCATGTATGTGCACGAATACCACAAAAATGATAGCATTTTTTTCTTTTTAGTTGGTTGGGAAATGTTGCTCTAAATCAATGGTGTAATATCCTAAAATTTTTGTGGTTAACTTAATTATTGATTGCATTTGCTATTATATTTCCTTCAGTGAATGTTAGTTGAAAAGAAAAGAAGGAATACACAAGTCACAATTATGGTTTCTATTCAGATGAAGGGTAAAAGTGTATCTTCACTGTCTGATGTCAGTTTTATGATAATGCTCTTTTGTAACAGATCAAACGGTCACTGAAAGGGTGGTCATATCCACATCAACAAAATAATGCTTCATTTGCGGTTTTATAAACTCACCTTCAGTAGTGTCCTCCTTCTCCTTTTAGTTTCTATGTACTTTTTCAGTTTTTCCAAGTCTTCTTTTATAAATAAACCATATAATTTCTCTCACAAAAGTGTGTTATTGCCCAATGAAAAATGCAAGTGACCAAATATTAATGAAACACTATTCAGAATCTGACCTGTTGTTATTGTACACAAAAAAAAAATATATTTTTGGGAGAAAACGCCCCCGAGTTCACATCTGTTTAGCCCAGGGGTCGGCAACCCTTGGCACGCGTGCCACGGGTGGCACGCCTGGCATTAACACTAGGCACGTTTACATGCGCCCCATATAATGGCTGGAGGGCGGATAAAATTGTAAATGTGTCATGTAAACACTGAGTGGATCTGCTTCACTTTGAGCGTATTGTATTTCGGAAACGATTGTATGAGGTGGTGCACACCGATCGGCAATCCGCTCCGTGTCTCGTATAAATGCTGCCTGACAGCGGATCGGAAAAAAAAAGGGGGATTTTTTTTGTTCCGCGCATGCGTTCACTGGTACGTAGTGACGTGATGACGTGCGCAGTAAACGGGAAGCAGGACAGTCATAAACAAGCAGGAGAACATGACGGTGGAAGAAAAACACTTTTTTAATAAAAACCCCGAGAGGAAAAACACTGGAGAGGCGAGATGGAAGCAAATCGCGCAACAGCGAGTTGATCAAAGAGCTCCGTAGCAGAATACGAGCGATTGCCCGGCCGGTGTTATGGATTAACTGGTTCCCGTGTTAACGAGTGATGGCGGAATTCTGTGTAAATACATGCTGATAACAGCAGTTGTTAAAGTAAGACTCACAAAAGACTTTAAAGTTATACATTCACTGTAACTGTAGATAACCGACGTTGAATGAGTACATAAGTTTCAGTCATCTATTGGTCACAAGTTAACACGGACACCAGTTAATTCGAAACATCGGCATGCGGAGCACAAAGCACAAAGTTTATGACAGCACTTTTTGGAGTTCATGAAAGAAAAAATATCTTTAAAGATATGATTGTATGTGTTTTATCTGAATGGAATAAATTTCCAGGTATGTTGTAAATCTTTTTGTATTTTGTGTTAACTTGCGTTTTAGTTGATAATGGCACACACATTGATGAGAAAATTTTAAACTGGCACTCCATGACACAAAGGTTGCCGACCCCTGGTTTAGCCTGTTTAATGTGCATCAGTACAGTCACTGTGTATTGATTTATGAGAATTATTAAAACCAGAATGTCAGTATTTCATTATATAAAATACTTCATCTGTAATACACACAAACTCTCAGCAAACATTTTTTTTTTACCTCCAAGAAGAATCAACGGTTTCAATGCTGGCAAATTAAGCAATTTTAAAGCATGGCTGTCGCAATGATTTTAAAGTTTTTTGATCGTATTTAGAAATTCACACTTTTCCTTAATGGTACATACTAGATCATCGGTATTCTTTGACACTGGAGAAAAAAAATACACTTTCCAGAGTTCTCATTAGGTTGCAAAAAAGGCTGAATTCCTATGAGGTACAACTAATCAAAGCTGGGCCGTGTTGAAAAAAAAACAAAATCACAATGCATGCTGGGGAGCTGTGAGTGTGCAATTTGTTTCTGTAAGTATAACAGTTATAAAGTACTTTTTATGAGATAATATAAACTATAATGACTAAAAGTAGAGAAAGAGAGAGGGATGGAGCGGGCTGAACAGATTGAATGGCTAATGAAATGGGTACCTCCAGGCCTGAATAAATTCTCTGGTCTGGCGATCCCCCAGGATTCTGGCCTCCCAGGGAGATTAATGACCACTGGGCCGTAGTATAATGAAGTAGTTTGCCTTGGCAATGTGCATGTGAATTCATCACAGTGTCCACAAGTGGGCCGGCCGAGCACAACATCTTTATAAATCCCCCTCGCTCTTCTCTCCCGCTGCTGTTGATTTATGGTTCCACCACCCCCAAATGGTTTGGCCCCTCTCACTGGACCCCGCCCCGGCTGACCATCACCATCCCTCCGAAATCCAGGTCACTGCACTGATGGGGAAGAAATGGGAGGCTAATCAGATAATGGGAGGTGAAAATGGGTGAGAGTGAAGCGGAATCCTCAATCTCTCAAGACCAGCTCTGCCTGCCTTCGTACCGGAGTCGCTTTCACTCATATGTTTATAATCTGACCAAAGGTGAATCAATCTGGTTTACTGGTATTTTGACTGGAACAGGCTGCTTGAGGCTACATCTGACTGGCAGTGATCGTTTGCCTGTGAGGTGAAATAAAAATTATGAAGTTGCTTCTTTATTTTTTTGTTAACAAAAAAAAAAAAATGCTTCTTAAATTAACAAAAATTAATATACTCAGTTAACCCATGTTCCTTTTAAAGTTGTTTATAAATGATGATTAATATTGTGGATTTAAAGGCTCACAGTAGATGAGCTGGTTGACAGGTGGAGAGGTGGCAAAGGATCGTGTCCAAGTTGCCGCGTCAGTGACTCCACCTGGCTGGATGGAGCACCTGTGTGGATGTGGGTGCATGTCCATGATGAGTGTTACTGTAGAATCAGGACCGTAGATCCCAAAATCCACATGAAGGGCATCATCTTTAAAACAAATCTTCACCTTGGAGAACTTGATTCACGCGCACGGCCAGTGTCGTGGACACAAATGGACGTGTGACGATCTAGCCCCGCCCATCAGAAATGTTCGTCCTGGAACTCTCATTTTGAAGAAAAGAACTTGACTAAGATATTGTTGATGGAAAGAACAGATTGTTTAAAGGGAATGCTGCTTCAGTGACAGGCGAGAAAAGGAATGATTTTTGCTGTTTTTTTTAATAGTAAATTTTAGAGGTGTACCAATTCGTTTTGACAACGATTCGATCTGTATCACGATTTGTGGTAGCCAGTAGGATTCAAATATGATATTGTTGAATTTAAAAGGCCTCTCCTCTGCCATCTGCCATGCTTTGTATTGATGTAACATCATAGACAGGGCGACTGAATTGCGTAACATCTAACGTCTTTTCTTTAAAAAGTGGTGAAAAAATACAATTATGTGTGGTATATCCTGCGCTTAACCAAAACGCTACGTTCTAATATCGATAGAATCGATTGCTTTTAAACGATGCTAGATTGATATACGTCGTCTGGAAGGCCAACTTGCCGAGCACAGATCGATGTAGTTGGATCATAGGAATGTAAATCGATACATTAATTAAGTAGATGAATCGTTACACCCCTAGTAAATTTCTTACTTATTTTACTTTTAAAGGATCTGAAAAATCTTTTTTTTTTTTTTTTTTTTTATAGATTTAAGACATTTCAATCAACCATAGATACAGTACACAACAAATCCTCATTTCATCAGGTTGAAAATAATGAAAAAACATTGAATGAAAAGGTGTGGCCACACTTCTGACTGGTCAGATAGATGGATAGATGGAACACCTGTACGTTATAAAGTCCATCTCCACTCCTTGCACCACATCACTTTTTCTCTGCTGCCTATTTCCCCCTTATGTATCCCTAACGTGTCTTCCTCTGAGTCTCCTGGATGAACCTCAGAACTTTTGTGGTGCTGCCGGCTGGCCTGAGGGCAGTCAGATGTTCCTTCATATATGAAAGTGGGCTGGCCATTGGACACTTGACAAAGTGGAGAAAAAAAAACTCCAATCGTTGTTAAATCATGTAAAAAAAAAAAAAAAAAGAATGTGATTGAGTCCAGAAAAAATCACCAATACACCTGGAAGACAAAAACCAAAAGGGATGATAAAAGGTTTAAAATAAAGCAAAAAAAGAGAAAGAATCTTGGAGCAAATGTTACAAGTTTTTTGCATCTTGTACATCTGAACTGAGGAAAGGATTTAAAGATGACTTTTAACTGGACGAGTTTTCCAAAAGTTAAATGGTGTTTTCATCAAAGTCTGCACTTGCCAAATAATTCATGCAACCTGTTGCCTTGTTTCTTTGGGACCTTTATGTCTTAACTAGAATGTTCGGTCTTTATTTTAGTGCTGGCATTGTTTGCTGTAGAACAATCACCTGAAATATTGTTTTTCATGACTTGAACTTGTTCTTCCTGATTCTCTCTTCTGTTGCTGCCTGTGGCGACCTGCGTTGGGATTTGAGCCCCACGCTTGCTACCTTAACTTTATAAGTTTCCACATAATTTTCTTATTCTTTGCTTCTCTTTACACAGCTTTAATGGGTTTTTCATCTTGTGAGCTGAAATCCACTTGAAGTGTCCTGAAATCGCCGTATGACTCACGTATAGCAGTGTTGACGTGTAAAGATGAAACTGGCCAAAGTCAGGAAAACTATACAGTGAGCACTTAAGTAGAAGTTAGATGATATCTGAAAAATGGAAACATCACATTAAACAAAAAAAATCTTTGGAAACAATTACAATGGCATTTGTCAAGTGCTTGTATCAGGACTATGTATTGGCAAATCGCTAAAAGTTAGTACTCATTCTTGAACCTGTCCTTTAAAAACGTGGTATCGGTGCATCTGGAAAACAAAGCATTGGCCAGTTGTTTCAATGTAATATTGATATCTAACTGAATCCAGTTCAGCAGCTCTGCCATAGATTCAGGCTTTGCAGATGTGGAAATGTTAATTTCTGCCAGAGATTATGAGATAGGTCTACTGGATTGTATTAGATTTTTGTTTTATTTTGTATGTAAGAATTTGGCCTGCGAATGTATAGTCTTGTGCAAAAGCTTTATTCGGTTCACATGTTGAGGCTCAGATTTATCTGCTGACTTTAACATTGTGGCATCAAATTGGGCGTCGTGCCGTGTAACAACAGGCCCAAACACAAAGTCTGAGTCACATCAAGTAAAAGAATCCACAGTTGCGTTGTTGTACAGTATCATTAAATATTTCATAAGTTTATGTTAAAGTATAAATACGTTATATATTTCAGATGTGTAAAATGTGAATTTAGTCAAGCTAAAAATTGGAAAAACACATAACCTCTCACAAAGTACTTTCTTACACGCAATGTGCAAATTTAAGTTCTTTTGGCAAAGACACTTCGGAGTGACAAAATAAACTGAAGGAGGGCACAATGCCAATTAGCAAAAAAATATTGGAAATACAGTAATGCACAAGAATTCAAAGGACAAAGAAACAACATAATGAGAAACTTTTGACTGAAAATGTGTTCTGATACATTGAGTGGCATCCATAAAATCATTCTGGTGCTAATAACAGAACTCTAGCAATGATCCACACGTTGCAAAGTTTGAATAGGCTGCCTCTCATTCTAGCATGTGATTCATGTTTTCTGTATTTGCTAATGAATGTTGGATATCTTCAGGTCTTGAATGCATTTCCACCAAAAGTCAGGTATTTGTGATGGACTCGTGCCCCCTATTGCTGCAGCGTTGGCAGCCTCCGAATGGCTGAGACTAATGAACCCAACGTGTTGCACAACTCTGTCGGGCTCATAAAGCCTGTCGAGGTGATAACCGGCGCTCCGTATGGAATAGTGGCAAGAAAATTAAAGAAGAACAATAAAGCATATTGAAGGATATTCAGATTAAAATGCATTTAATTGGGTTTTGAAATAACACACCCGGGATGCGTTCTCACGTAGTCTGCGGCGCACTTTCCTCAAGCTAAATGACGCCGCTGTCACGGCTGTTTGTAGCATAACCTGGTAAAGATTATTAATGAGAGCAATAAATCCAAATTGCATAATAGCAAGTTATGAAAAAAAAGCGGGCCGGTCTAATGAGTATTTAGTTTGTTTACCAAGAGCAATCGTCACCCTGTTCTGTGTGCTTGGTAATTGTCAAAGGCTTTACGTCTCCTTTCTTTCTCAAAACGGCTTATCTTAATCTACAGTGTCTTATTTTTCTTGGAAAGGGATGGATGAGTCGAGTAATTGTACAGTTGACATCGGCTTAGACAACATCATCCCCTTAGTCCCCAGCTAATCCTACAGAGTGATAACAATAATGGGAAAAAAAGAATGGAGATAGTTTTTTTTTTTTTTTTTTTTTAACAAAAGAAGATATGGACTTTAATTTGTAATTAGCTGCAGAGGTCAAAGACTTGATCCGCCATCTGAAGGTTATCCTCCCTTATTTTTTCTTTTGCCTCTCTCTTCTTTTTTCCCATTCCCTCTGAGTAGACAACCTCTTAATCAGATTATGACCTTGCTGTGAAGAAGTCAAGTGTTAATTGTGTGTGTGTGTGTGTGTGTGTGAGACTGTGTGCGCACGTACGCTGTTGAAGATCAGTGCATGGAAACTGATGCATCCCCCATGATTGGTTGACAGTCTGCAAAAAGGGCGATGCAAATTTGTAAGTCCTTGTATTTGCGTGGGCGTGTTTGCCGAGGATCGGAAGTGTCATTTTTATTTGGGGTGGGTTATGACCCTGGACCCCCATCCTCCACCCGCCCCATCTGCCTTGCATCAGACAGCTCCGTGCAGCCCCCATGGGGGCTCTGAAATAGCGGAGTTGCCCTTTTTGCCCGTACTTGTTTATGCTCTTGTCTGTGTGTGTGTGTGTGTGTGTGTGTGTGTGTGTGTGTGTGTGTGTGTTCGTGCGCACGCCAGTATTGATCCCCCCCTCCTTTCTTATAATGAAGTGGAACTACAGCTCCATTACGAGCTGCTCTGCCATTGGCTGGAGGTAATATGAAATTAGCTAGCGTGCCGTGAGCCTGTCAGTATTGATTTCACTACCCAGATTACTTGTTACAAAAGAATAGAGCTGTCTGTGGCATAATTGAACAAGTTAACTCCTTGTCTCATAAAATGTAGGCCTGTATTGATTGTTACAGAGGAGGGCTCTGTGATATGCAGAGAGAAAGTGAGTTGTATGGGTGTTAACTGAGAAGAGGTGCTGATGCTTTCTTTTCTTCCCCCCCCCCCCGTCTTGTGTCACCCTGACGTGCAGATCGAGGCTTTTCTTGCTGAGTTGCAGGACGGCAAACACCAAATGAGTTGTGTTCCATCCGCAGCATGAAACGACACGCATTTCTCCGTTTTCGCCCTCACTGTCATTTTTCATTTCATTTGCCTCAAGATTTCCCCAAGTCCAGCTTTCAATTTATTGCTATGTGTAAAAGGTGTTGGAGCTTGACATTGTCAGAGCGGATTTACTTTGGTTTATTGTGAGTGACCTGTTTGTAAGTAGAGCAGCCATTGCTGGAGTTGTGATGAGGAATGATGATGATGACTGTGGAAGCCTTTCTATCTTACTTGTTTTTCCCTCACTGATGAACTGGAGCATGCTGGGCCTGTCTAATCACACTTGGCAGATTTGTGCCATGGAAAGTAAGGTGTTTAACAAGCGTCCCGGTCCATTAATTAAGGGCCGTCTGGAGAAAAAGAGGGGAGAAAGTGTGCTCAATAATTTAAGGGAGCTACAGGCAGCTGAAGCAGCCTTTGCCCACACAGAAGGGAGAGATACTGTACATCTCTTCATATCTCCGCCGATTACACGAGAGAAGCCAGAAATATGCGTGCACATTGATGTCTGTGCACACACCGACAGCCGGCCCTCCCCAGCTGAGGTGTAATAACCTTTTATCCTGTTAACTCGACCCAGCTAATTCTAAAGAGATGTGTTTTATGAAGCTTCTGCACAGCGCACAGTCCACATCCTTATCTTGATTCATTAGAAAAGAGGACCCAGTCAAGAATGAAAATGGTTAATTCAGACAAATTTCCCACGATTGTGCACTGAAGAGCTCTTGAAAGCAAGAGGGGTTGTCTGATCATGTGCAGGCCAAAGGGGGGGCGTGGTAAATTACCTGATATGTGAGCGATGCTGTTGTCCCTAAAACAGACATGGAAGGTACAGTGTTCACTCCCCCCCCCCCCCACCTCCGACAGGGTGAGGGGTTAATGAAATGCTCTTCCACGCGCTGGTTTCCTGCACTCCACTGCTGAGTGATAAGTAGCTAACCAACGAAGCCTGTAATTACAATCTTACAGAAACCGGGCTGATCTGTATATAAATCTCACCATCCAATTACAAGATGTAATAATTCTGCACTCAGGCTGGTAATGAGGTCTAATACTAGTGCATGTGATAATCCCCTCTGGATGCGGGCTTGATCAGATGTTGGCTTTGTAATTAGACTGGCAGAAAATCATTATTTCGTGTTCGGAAAAAAATGAGGTTGGTGGGAAGTTAATTTTCTCCCCATTCTCTGAAGCGTAGACAAGAATTTAATGATTTAATCATGATTGTTAGCTATTTTGCAATCAATTTGTAATGATTGTGTCGCAACAGAGGCTTTCAGGGAGAGGGTCCTGTAAAGATTGAGGGTGTCATTGATATGGCATGGCTCTGTCAATAGATCTATACAGGGTAGTCCTGATACTGTGGAGGGTGAATGTATAACGCATGCATGTGAGTGAGGGTACACGTGTGCACATCGTGTTTTGTATGGACGTGAATGTCTGCCGTGGACAAAGAAGTTATTGAAAATCAAAAATATCTAAAGGGTTACTGTATTATGTATATTTTTCAAATCAGTTGTTCAGGTGGTTTTTTTCTATACTGATGAATTGCAACTTGTGTCCTTTGTAGTGATATGAGCGAACGACACAGAAAAACCTCAAATATAAATACTTTTGTTTATTTTTCACTGTATCTGGATGTATTTATTGTTGTTCCCTGCAACTTTATGTAGTGTGTAAAGATTATGTGGTGCCACTGACCATTAATGTCACTTGCATGTTAAAAAACAGTGAGATTAAAGGCATTAGTTCTTCTAATAACTGAAAGAGAGATAAGGGTTGTCATTTCGGTTGGTGTTGATGTGCAAATCTGGAGAAGACTTGTTTTGAAGAAGCACAACAAAGCATGTTAACTTGCAGCGCATAATGCTGTAAAAGATATTGCCGATATTGTTTGGCTGATCTACTAATCATCAAATGGGAATCATTCGCACCTCTGGATTTATTAATCTGTGTCTGTCATGCTGGCCCACTCAGGCAGTACGCCACTGCACCCTTTTGTTGGAAATGAGCAGTTGGAGTAGACAATTGAAGAAGAGATGTACCATAACAATAGATGCATTGTTTTACACAGGAGTAAAACAAGTGTATATTGCCGTGTCTCACTTCACGTGGTGCAGTCAGTAGTTCTCCAAAGGTTAGCGCTGTATTAGCAGCAGCTGCTACTGTAGCTCCGCGCAGCGTTTGATTGGAATACCTCCTGTTTGATCATCTGAAGCTACTTAGTTTACTGGAGCATTCACTATGCAGTAGATTTAGGCAGTCCTATGGGCTCGCGCTTGGCTCATCTCTCTCCTAATCTCCTGGCGATTGCCGCTGAATACTTTATTGATAGGGAATTGAGTTCACTCCTCCGAGCCGATTTCTATAATTGATACTGTTTGAAGTTGATCCCGGAGGGACGGACGTTCAAAGGCTGGTTGCTGTTTTGATCAATTATATTAAAGTGCAAACTTTAAAAAAATCTGGATTGCGTCAATACCGCCTTCTGCCGTTGAGCGTCTGATTCAGGCTGCTGTGCAGATCTCTTTAACATCGTTAAGTGTCATAATGGCTCCAATTAAGGACTCCATTAAACATAGCATGAGTTGGCCTGTTATCTGCTTTAGTGTGTTTATAGACAAAGCCATGGGCAATTTCATGATTTGTTTAATGTTTATATTGCTTGAATGAAATACATTTTAGCTTTCAGTGAAGGACCGTTTCCCCTGTAATTAAATAAGGCTCTGTTGAGAAAGACACTGTCAAAGTGTCAAGCTACTATCTTTTGAAATATGTGTCAACATTTGTCTTCTTTTTCTAAAAGTGGATACTTTCTTGTGAAGCTTCTGTGGTTATCCGTCATTCTTGGTGCCCAGCCTCACGCCTTCAATTTCCACCTGTGCCCGGCTGAAGGCTCCTCAGAGATGCTTGGCTGGAGCTCTGGGCCACTGGGCCTTTGGACCTCTGAGTCCTCCACTTCTGTGCATTGGATAAAGAAAGGGGAGCCGCTTTACCCAGCCCTGCCCATTCGCGGCCCTCGCCCGCCTCGGCATACTCTCCCACCTGCTCGATACCACAGAAGAGCTTTCAAGTGCTCTTTGAAAAGGAAAAAGAAAAAAAAAAACAGTAGAAAAGGAAGAAATCAGAGACTGTGTTCTTCCAGGCGCTCAATAGCATGGCACTAGCCTCTCTTTGCTCCCAGGACACCACTCTCCTGGCCTCCTCTCTGTTCTTGGGATTTTCACTCAATTTATTTTTCAATCTTTTTTTTTTTTTTCTTCTTCTTCTCTTGCAGTGTTCTTTCTCTCATGGCCTGGCCTCCCTTCCCCCCGACTGACTTCTTATCCAGGGCTTTCGGCTTTCCCTCCGTGTTAGTCGAAGTAGCCATAAACCAGGAACAGTAGAAGAAATAAAGACAGTGGCAATTACTGGAGTTACGAGATTGACACTTTATAGTCCATACCATCAATTTGTTAGCATTTGCTGTCAGAAATAAATATTCATCCTCACACACACACACCGATGAGTGAAGCTTCTCATGTCCGCTGCCGAAGCATCCGGTGCTGAAGTTGAATAAAATATTGCTGTCGGGCTATAAAGCTAATTAGTCTTGTCTCATCTCCTCTTCCTTTTGCGATTTAATCTGACCTCTTTATGTTTTATGGATGCCAGTATAAACCCCATCACACCTAAAACACCACACAGTTATGAGAGAGAGGAAGTTTAGTGTATTGTAAACTAATTGCACCATAAGCCACAAGCGATGACATTGTGAGTCGGTATTGACATTGTAATAATATTCGGCACACATAAAGGGCACACTCGCATGCACACACACACACACACACACTAAGGGCATTTGTGAATGTACATTGTCAAAACTAATTCTTGTCCATCTTGCATCTGAGTCGTTGTGAAAGCAAAGACAGAGCTTGGGAAAGCTGTGATTTGCAGACATAAGCCCCAGGCTCCTCATTCCACTCTGTCTCTGAACTCCCCACGTACTCCCTGATACTGAGATACATTATGAAGTTCCTCCCTGTAGCTCTGCTCTTATCTCTGCCTGTTATAAAACTATCTCGGAGAAATAGGACAGGGTTAAGGTTTGAAGTAATCTGTTTCTTTTCATTCTTTCATGAAACATATGCCCACTTTGTAACAAGGGAAAAACTAATTATAGACTTGTACAGGAAAGATAATACAGTCGTAGTGATTGCTTTGTACCGAGCGCTGCAGTTGCATGTCGGCCTTATATGTGTACAGTAATGATGGCTTTAGCTTGCCCCAATACTCCCATACAAACCTACAAAGCTCTGTAATTATGTTCGATGCCCACAGAGTAGCAGACACACTCCATAGCACTTGACATTGTTAGGGAAAAAAAGTACAAAGTGTCTGTTAAAACTATTTTTTTCTGTGATTGAGCTCTGGCATATACGCTGTTGTGTGGGTAGAAGCATGCTTGACTGGCAGCCGGCATGCAGTCCTAACAAAGTCGGCACGCTTAAAATACATGGAAAAAGATGGCTTGCTCGGGCCCATTGGATTCTCAGGGCAGCAGTTTGCAGTAAGCAGCCCTTCCAGACTGTTTACACATAGGTGAATGACTTAGAAGCCTTTCATTATGTTTGAAGATTGAGTTCATATGATGAACAATTTTAATACAGCAACACTGACTCGAGCACATGCTTCTAACACCTGGAGAAATGTGAGTAAGCATTGTGATATCACTCCTTTTACAGCATCCCCTTGTTGATGTGGACAGTTTTACAATGTGAAATGACATGCTCTGGGTTAAATTCCTGGCCTGTTGTTGTTTGTTTGGTGAAATGGCTTCAAATTGTATGTAGGTGGATTGTGTGTTTCACTGTGATGGACTGTTTAGTGCTGGTTTGGGTTGAAATAGATTGAAAATAAGCAAAAACAGCACTGTTTTTGTTTTCTCCTCAAAATTTTGAACATTCTTATTTATTTTATTTATCAGTCCTGCAATGAATGTGTTTCGTGTTGCCTGTTCACCTATCCATTAGTATAACATGAGCCAAGTCAACATCTAAGGAGCATGGCCTTTTGAGTTTTAGGTTAAATCCACTGATATCAACACTGACTGTAGTTTAACAGACATAGAATTGAAGCCATAAAGTTAACAGTGCGTGTTCTACCATTGCTTCCAATGAAATTTGAGCAACTTGCATGGCAGCCACCTCACCATTGTTGAGTCTGAGCGTCCTGTAGCACTCTGGCAAAAACAAAATCAGAAATATAAGTTTGTCCATTGTTATGCCTTTGCGGTGTTTTCACAGATCCTGTCCCTGTATCCATTTTGACACAAAGCTTTTGAATAATTGTTATTCATGAATGTAACTTACCAAAAACTGATTCAAAGAGCAGTAATCAATCATGACTACAGTAACTGCTAAAACTTCAAATTGTGGTACTGACTGTTGGTGTTTGTATTACTTTGTCTTTCATCAAACTCATAACTTATAATCTATTAAATTGTTTATGAACTTTTCCTACTTGTGGTGGTGTGTTCTGTTTTTCCACCCTGAAGTAAATGCAAGATAAAGAAGTCTGTTTCTGTCTTTCTCACTCTCATCCATTTCTTTTCCCCCCTCTGTCTCGCTCTGTTCCCCACATGTAGCAAGTCAAGCAGTGCAGCGCTATCCAGCCGTGAAGCCATTTGGCAGTGAAGAGTTGGAGTGGACCAGCTGAAGGTCAGTGTGAGGCGCAGACACATAAGCATATAGTACATTGAGAGAATCATGCCTCCATTAGCAGAGCCTCTGTTTACCAAGGGGCATACGCCAGGGATTTGGTGGCATATGCTGTAGCCCCTGGCAGCCTCGTGACAGAGCACTTACCATAGAGACAGCAGGCCAGGGCCTGGTTATGGGCCACCCAGAGGCTGTGTCCTGAGGCAGTGCTACTGGGCTGGGATGGACAGTGGGGAGATGTTTGGCTCTGGAGCTTATCTCCTGTTTCGATACCACCCTAAAAGCATTTCATACATTTGTGACTCTACAATGAGCTTCAGACGGCATCAGGGGACACCACAAAGAACCTGTGTCTTTTTAACTTTACCCCACAAAACTTTAAAGTGTTTGTTTTTTTCTGTTTCCTTGAGGGAATCTTGGTCGTGTTACAATCATGGCTTGGCAACGACACCGTGTGGTTTTTATACATGTCCAAATTTTCCAGGTGGAGTTCTGAAAAGTGGTGTTATTTGAGTTGGGCAGCGCAGTCTGTGATATATTACTGTTGAAAGCAAAAGTACGATATTTTTGTTTTATCTCCGTCCAGTTTTGTCATCAAACCGTCTTCGTGAAATCCCCTTTGGATTGTTTTTTTTTTTTCTTCGAGGCATATTTGGCGAGGAATATTTTATAAATCTGTGGGAATTCTGTATCCCAATGTGCATATGCATTTTTAATGATGCAGTTAAGAAATGTCATGTTTTTGTATTATTAATAATATTGGGGAAACATTTGCAAACTGTGGTATTTTATGTACACTAGGGGTCCAATGGTCTGATAAATCCACGGTGATACAAAACAAAAAGAGAGATATATCCAACTGAAACCATGATTCAACACTCATAGTTTAGGGCTTTGGTAACACTTGATATACTAATTTATTTCCCCCTTTGTTAAGAGGGTTTTTATGAGTGCAATTACATCTCAACAAGAGTGGACTATTGCTTTTTAAGTACTGTTTGTGTAAAATTCTGAGTATTTCATGTGTCAGAACAGCTGTAATTATTTCCAGCATCTGGCCTGCAGACTCGCGTTACAGTGGGCCAGTGCAGCGGTGCTGTACTGTTTCTCAACTCTGTTCATTCCAAAGACAATGAACACAATGTGTTGTTGGTTGCTTCGGATTTAAACTTGGAGCTTCCATGTTCTTGTTCAGGGCTTTGAGTGGGCAATATTCTGCGGCGTGGAAGATGGATAATAAGTGTGTCTTCTTTTTAGTTGGGCAGTTTCAGGACAACTTGGTGTGAAGCTGTCTTCATTAAGACCCTTTTAGACCCTGTTTCACCTGACTGACTGACAGACTGGCCATGAGAGGCTCTATTAAACTGCTGCACAGAAGTCTGTGGATCGCCTATTTACCAGAGAGCCCCTCTCCCTCTTCTTCTTCTCCTCTGTCTCCCTCTCCCTCCAGCCCCAGCTTGTTCTGTCTGACCAGGCTAACCCCAGGAGCCCCCTTAACCCATGGTGGTTGAGAGCCCGGTCAATCAGGCGCAATGATGTTAAACTCCCCTCCAATGAATAGCCTTCACCAGTCATCAGAGATATCGCCGGTGTCTGGCAGCTGATTAGGAGTTCATCTCCACCAGGTTCATCTCAATTTACAGTCTGTCTGAAGAGAGATTCTTGCTTTGGTGTAGTCTGTTCTTTTCACGATCACTTTACTTTTGGAGACAATGGTGTTGAGAAGGTTGAGTAGATTTCTTCATAAAAAGTTTGTGCAGAGAGTATTGCATTGGCAAAGGAGAGAATGTGATGTTCATTTTGCTCAAAGCATCTAAAGGTTTTGGTTAATGGCGTGTTGCACATTTTGTTCTCGTTTATATTTAAGAGAATGAAGTTATTCTCATGACTGGTTATTTTTATTCGAAGCTACACTTGAAGTGATTATCAGAATTATAACAGCATCCCAGATGCAGGCTTGGCGTGCAGCATGGGATTGTTTTGGATCAGTGAGAACATGGAGGAACCCAGCACTCATTCTTCCATGAAGACTTAATCTGAATTGTGGTCAATGTTTTGCTGGGGGAGACTTGAGGTTCACAGAACACGATGGAATAATATTTCTATAATATGTCTGACCAAGTGGTCAATCTTGCAGCATTCCACACACATTCCTGTGTCAGCATACAGAAAGAGTCATCTCTTCAAGTTAAAATTCATCTGGCCTTTCATAAAAGTTTGTCATATAGTAGGTTTTGATGTTATCTTAATTTTATGTACACTGCTGGCCAAAAGATTGAGAACACCTCGGTTATTACAGTTATTTAGGTTGTTCAAGTCCACTAAGTAACTTTAAATGGCATGAAGGTGAACAACCAGAAGTTTAAAAAAGTACTACTCAACACTGGGAAAAAACAAAACAAAAAAAAACTTACATTTCAGAATTTTTCAAAAAGTCATTCTTTCAGGGAACAAGGTTTTCAGGGTTACCAAGCTTAAAGGTTTTCTGCTGCAATGGAGGCTGATCTAGCCTTGAAATGTGGCGCTAGCAATTCCTACAGATGTTCCAGCTTTTGTCGATTGTGATTAGTGGAACAAACCTGGCCCAGGGTCGCACAGACACTGAGTAATGCTTATTTGATTTGTGCTTTTTGATGTGGAAGGTTTTAGCGGTGCTTTGTGAAGAGTATCAGTGGTTTTGTTGCCATCATGCCTTGATAGCTGTGGTATTTTGCATCAACATAATTATGACATGAAATGTTCATGTTGTCTCTATTACAGCCTCGTGACATCTCATAATATCTTGACAGCACCGGTCTGCACGTCATACCCCATTAAGACTCAGATTGGTTTCTATCAAACTATTGAAATCAAAAACAAATCCTTCTTTTCTTTGAATAATATCTTGTCCGACAGCAGTAACTTTGTGCTCACAGAGCAGTGCTCACAAAGTAAGGTCCTTGTCAAGGTTGTGCCAGGACAGGTAGACAGGCTTTGAATTACTGTTTTTGGATTCCCTCCTGTGACACACTTTGAAGGAGAGATGAAAATGGCGTATATTGTATCGATCTCCATAATGCTTTACTCCCGTTTGCCAGAGGGAGTTGAGTGGCAAAGGCGGGTTGGAGCGTAATCTCAGGAGTGTCTGGGTGTAAAGAGGTTATCCAGCGAAGGATTTGATCATGCTTGGCCATTTAGTTTTGCACTGAAGGATGCCGCTTGCAGCAGTGTCAGCCACTGAGTGCCCATCAAACCAGGCGAGTCAATAAGCCCCACATCAGTCACTCTCATTGGTTGCCAGTGCGATGCGCCATTGAAGAGACCCAAACCCTGTTCTTTCTCTCCCCTGTCTTCACCTGTCAAGTGATATCGAGACAGCAGGGAATCAGGCTCCCCTTATAGCACTCAACAGTCCAGCCAGCAGCACTCGAATCGACAGGCTTCAAAACTCCTCCACTCAAAAGTGTATTATCACTCACTCTGATGTGATTGTTGGACTCTCTTGAGCGTTTTATTGCAGTGTCTCTGCCAGAAAGCTGCTACACCAGGTTCTTCTGTAGTCCAACAGCGGTGCTTTGCCAGCAGGACAAGGATAGCTGGTGATTGACAGCAGCTAAAACATTTCTCGGCAAACAAACCGAGCTTCACGCGGCCCTGTGAATTAACCAGAGCTCTACTTTTGTGCACGTGCACTGAGGATGTGTAGTTTATATGTTTTGTCTGGAAACCACTATAGCCTAATCTCCATAGTGGTTCGCCTCATTTTGGAATTCAAAGGTTAATTGATAATATGAACTGGATTGCATGCCCCAGGTACATATTAAAGCAATAATTAACAATCGGTTGTTGGTTCCATTTATTTACCAAATTGGTGTACTTTTGAAGTTAGTGACAGAGAAATTGAAAACTGTGTCCTTGCTCTCTGTATCTCTCTGATAGACTTCTTAACATTTTCTCCTCAGATCAGAGAACATAGAATATATAGTGAGGAAAAGAAATGTGGCTCCACTCTTTTTTTTCCCCTCTTTCCTCAATACTCTCCCTTTTTCTCTCTGCCTCTCTCCTTCTGCTCTCATCTCTAATTTTTCCTTCCACTTTATTTCCCCGATCCCCTCCTACACTTTGCTTGCCACATACTGCATGTGAGATAAAAGGTGAATCACAGGAAACCCTCTCTCTCTCCACCTCGGACTGGATTCCTTCTTTATTCTCCTCTTGGTGCTTAGAGAGTGGAAGAGGTGTGGAAGAAGAGTGAGAGGAAAAAGAACAAACAGCCGGCTGTGATAGTGAAAGCAGACGGTCAGAGTCTGGAACCGGCACTGGCTTTATACTTTGTTGTGTAGTTTTGGTGCTTTGGGATCGTGCTTGCGAGATACCGTCAAATTCTCTCATAACAGGCTTATAAGACTCGCGCTTCGTGTGGAAATAAAAGCAGTGACTGGAAAATCTGTTTTGAAGACATCACAATGTAAAGAGTGAATTATAGTGCCGATGAACGGTCAGACAAGCAACAACCATGTTTCTCACTTTGTCCTATTGGTCTCCAGTTTATCTGTTGTATCCATTATAAATATTGAAAGCTTTGCTTGGAGTTTTCCTTTTTTTTCCCTCTTCTTTTTCTTTATAACAAAATGGTTTTTGGAGTTTCATATAAAACAAGGTTTTTCAAAGCGTGGGTCAGTGAGCAAATGTCAGAGAACAAGAGCCATATTGTTCTAAGACACCCCTACTCATGCCACACATGGTTTATCACACACAAAGTAGTAGTTATGAACCAAATGCTGGACTTTATGTTTATCACATTCGTGAGATATTATTGTTAATGACTGTTGGATCCATAAACAGTAAAAGCCTTGCTTGCTCCTCTTTACAAATCCACCGGTGACTTCAGTAGTATTATATATCTATTTGCATATTTTATATATTTACTGCAGCGGTTTGACAACATGGAGTTGTAGAAAGACAAAGTCCCATCGGCAGCCTTAAGAGTTTTGATAGTTTCATGCTTGCTGGATCTGCTCGGAACATGTGTTGGTCTGAAGTTCGACACTACCTCGCTGGATGCTGCTGCGCACATGGTTGTTGTTTGGCTTGTTTCCCAAAGGTACAGTCTGGTATATCTTTCTTTGAGGGAACCATGCAAGGGTTAGGGTTTTACAGGCATCTGATCAGTTGGGATGTGTTAAGATGTTACAGCTTAGATGTGGTGTGACCTAGGACCATGAAATACCTTTTCTGCTGGGCTCTGCTTTTCATCCCCTCGATAACAAACAGTTCAATGTATATAAAATTATTGAAGCCTCTTAAATCTTGGTTTATTTGAACAGAGCATGGTTGGACAACAGTTCTCCAGATGTTTTCCCACTGCTTTGGGTCTTTGTAGTATTACTTGGCAAGATCCCGTCACCATGTGTCCTGCCGGCAAAAGGTCAAGATCCAGTGCTTTAAAAGACACATGCAGTATGTGTGTGTGTGTGTGTGTGTGTGTGTGTGTGTGTGTGTGTGTGTTGTGTGTGTTTGTACTGTGTGTGTGTGTATATATATATATATATATATATATATATATATATATATATATATATAAAAATAAAACTCAGTACCAGGAATATGTGTTTGTGTACTTTTGATGCTGAAAACTGTATTTGCGAGTGAAATAGGAAGTGGAATCCCTCTGAAATGGCAGCCGCCTTTGTTGTGTGTGTATGAAAATACGGTTAGCTGGTGAGACGACCCAGAGCAAAGCCTTCAACTGGCCTATTTTTGACACTTGTATTGTTGACAGCCATTGTCCCAAAACGTGGTGGATGCGTAACGAGACCAGTTTAGCTCTGTGTGGGAGGGAGTTAATTTAAGGAGTGTGATGTGAACATTACAGCCACCGACTGTGTGTTGCTATGTAATTCTGGTTTGTGACAGTATTCGGCATGGTGTCCCACAGCCACAGGAACATGTGCAGAGGATAAGACCTCTTAGACAGACCCCATCTTGTGGTGAAAGCCTCAATTACATTTCCTTACACATTCTCAAGCTTCTTATCTCTCTGAGTACACCCTCAGCCTGAATTATTCTAGGCTCCCTCTTAAATGTGAAAGAATACATTATCACTTCACTCTGATGTCTCCATTCTTTTGTACTTCTTCCCGAGAGCTTGCTAAACTTTGACACTGCAAAATTCAAAATATGTGGGCACTAGATTTTATTCCAGATTACATTTGTTGATCAAACTTTCAATGCTGCGTTGTTTTTTTTTTTGTAAGAATCACCTGAAAGTAAAATGAAAGATGTGTATGCATGTCTGCAGCAGGGACCAAACCCAAAAAAACTATTTCTGTGCAGCAAAATTTAAACCTGGCACCCATTAAAGATGATTACAGCTTATTTTAGCAGTTTGGCGTGGCTGTTGAGGTCATTTTAGTCCAAAGCAACTTTTATCATACTGATGTTTTAAACTTTTTTCTAAGTAGTTTGTGATAGAGACGATGAATGGTTGCCTCTTGCAATGAAACATAGTGAAGTGAGTGACTGAGTGATTCATACTTTCAGCTTTTATCACACCATCAGACTGCCAATTAATGAGGATTTATATCACTTTTTAAAGCTTTGCCATAGTTTCTATTCGTATTGTTAGTATTTTTTAGATCTCTCTTGCTGTTTGTGTACACATCTGTTTTGATGACTGAGATACATAGTCATATTTTTCTTCTTTCCCTCATCAGATTATAAACTGGGTTTGCGTGGTTAGGTACCAGAGCATTGACTGTCATAGTTCTCCCTGTGGTCCAGCATGTCAGAGGCTAAAAGGCATGATCAGGCACTTGCATTAAGAGATGTAAGGAAGTTTCCTGCCGGCCTTTTGGTACCTGTGCCTCCTTCGGGATCTCTTTCCACATCAGTATTCAGGTCCACTACCTCAGCCCCTTCTCATTCCATCCACCCCTGGATTTATTTTCATACTATGGGGGTATGATAGCCACTTAATAATTCATATTTAGAGTGTATACCCATGCACTGAGAAATTCTGATTCATCCTCCTGAGTAGCTGCCCACCCTCTTGCATCATTTAAGCCTCCAAGTTCTTGCTGTGGCTCATTCGCTCCGTCCGCACTCTGCTCTTTGGAGTAGAGCTGTCAAATTTTTTAGCGTAAGAGAAGTTTGCGTGGGAGAACAGGAGCGTCTGTTTTCTTTTAGTCAGCATGCTTCTTTAAAGAGCAACACGAGTCCAAGCAAACCCAGTCCGAGATCAACTTAAGACTGTTCCGAGACACGTTGAGTTGCACTGTTGCCCTCCTCTGATATTTGATTGGATGTGTAAATGGTTTGCAGTCACATTACAGCAGATGGTCAAAGTCAGTGGAATTGATGGAAAACTGAGTAGAAGAAAATATGGTGACAGAATATAAAGTTTACCTGAGTGCACAGTGTGTTGCATGTGGTGTCCAGATGAAAAGTTATGTTGGATCATAAATTACATGAGCTGTATGTACATGTATTTTTGAAAATGACATGCGCTCTCTGTTTTTTATTTCTTTTATTTTCATTGTTTTGTCAGACATCACATTCTCTAGGAATATGGGTAAAATGTTTGGACTTCATTACTGCTGTTTGATCTTTGTGCCGGTTTTCGATTCCCAGAACAGCGTCTGGATTTATCTTCATAGTTGAATGTTTTCCAATCCGGCTATCTGTTGCGTATTACCCAGGTATGCTATTATTGAGAGTGTGGCATGGTGAAACTTCCTGTCTCACTTCTTTTGTGAAAGAAATGGCAATGAATTTATTGGAGGACCGTCATTCATTAGTTAAAATAGGAAATTTTTATTTTCTCTTACTGAAAGCTATAATGGTCTTTTGAGTTGCATAAAACCTGGAACTATTGAGTGTTGATTTTGGGTTTATGAGATTGACTGATATCTGTTGTTAATTGTATAAAAATGTTTGGTGCTACATTTCAATGTCACACTAAACATGTTTGTGATGTTTACTTTTTTTTATCAGTATGAAACCAAACAAGTCCACTGCACATCATTCATATTCATATTAATTTCTCAATCCATTTTTTTTAATACAGTAGGTTAAAATGAATTATCCAAATATTTATGGTGATGATAGCACCGTTTCTAATTTAGCAGTAATCCTGAACTTAGAGGGAGAGCTCGAGCTGGGAACTGTTCAGGCTTTACTCTCTACACTATGTTCTATTTCAAGTTGGCTTGTCAAGGAGAGAAAGACAAATATAGTTTAAGACAAACCAAAATAAATGGGTGGGTTCAGAAATGCACTGAACAACAAGCCACAGAAGATGATGCGGCCCACAGTGGCCACATACAAACAGCGTTTTTATGCCACGGAAATAGATGCTTATATGGAGAAAGAAAATAGTAGTGACACTTTGACAATAACAGCTGGAAATGGTGCTTAGTGGTTGAATTCTCACATAAAAACCTACCTGATAGCAACTGTAGACATAACTTGTGATGTCTGAATACCGTGTACGTATTGAAGTATCGGGGTTGTTTTTAGATCATAGTTGGTTAGTTTTACTCCAGGAGACAATATACAGTTTGCTTAAGAATAACTGGAATCTCAACCTGAATGACGGTAAATCAACATGATTGTTGACCTTTTTTTCCCGCAATGGTAAAAAGAAAAGAACTATTTGAGTGAAAACTCAACTCATTTCCAGAGACAACAAGTCAGTCTGCAAGATCTTAAATTGTTGAAGTGCTGCTATATTTGTTTGCTATCAAAAAATGTTAAATATGTTTAGATTTCTAAATCTAGGCTGGTTCAAAGTCTATTTTCAGGTTTCAACAAATGTGGCTATCCTCATACGGTGTACCTGGAAAGTATCCAGCCATCTTCACTTTTTTATTTTACAACCTTATTCCAAACTGGAATAAATTCTTTTTTTTCTCTCACCAATCTACATGCAATACCCCGTCGTGACAAAGTGAAAAATGTTTTTTTTTTTTAATTTTTAAAAGAAATTTTTTAATTTTATTAAAAATGAGAAACTGAAATATCATTTGTATGTAAGTGTTACCTCCCTTTATTCAGTACTTTGTTGAGGTGCTTTTGTCAGCTATTATAGCCTTCTCACAGCATTACAGTCTTCTTGGACATGATGCTTAAAGCTTGGCTCACTTGCATTTTCAGCATTTTTCTCCATTCGTCTGTGCAGATCCTCTCAAGCTCTGTCAGTTTAGATGTGGAGCGTCGCTGCACAGCTATTTAAGGTCTTTCCAAAGATGTTCAGTTGGGTTCAAGTCTGGGTTCTGGCTCGGCCAGTAAAGGACATTGACAGACTTGTCCAGAAGCCACTCCTTGGTTATCTTGCTGTGTGCCTCATGTTGGTGTCCTGTTGGGAGGTGAACTGTGGCCCACGTCTCAGGTCCTGAGAACTGTGGAGCAAATTTCTCTGCACATTGCTGCATTCATCTTTCCCTTTGTCTGACTAGTTTTCTAGTCCTTTTCCCTGAAAAACATCCTCACGGCATGGTGCTGCCACCACCATGCTTCACTAGAGAGAGGGTATTTACCAGGTGATTAGCAGTGCCTGGTTTTCTCCAGATATGATACTTGACATTCAGACCAAAAAGTTCAATCTTGGTTTCATCAGACCAGAGATTGTTGTTTCTCGTGACCCGAGAGTCCTTTAGGTGCCTTTTGGCAAACTCCAAGTAGGCTTTCATTTGTATTTTACTGAGGAGAGGCTTCCATCTGGCCACTCTACCATAAAGACTAGGGATTTTCGATACCACTTTTTTTCAGACCGATACCAAATACGAGTATGGCCACCTTCAGTACTCACCCATACGTAGTACTCATTCTACAATTCTACAATTTCATTTAGCAGACGCTTTTGTCCAAAGTGACGTACAACAGTGTACTCATACTGATACTTTTGATACATAAAATTTCAAATAATGCAATGACAGATCATTTTTGAAAAATGACTTTTATTTCTAAAAAAAAATAAAAAAAAATGCTATGCTTAAAGGGGGTGGGGGGGGGGGGGGTATTATGCATTATCCACTTTTTTGAGCTTTGTATAATGCCATGGTGTCAATTCCCTATTAAAAAGATGCATGGAGTTGTTTCCTGAACCATTGACGCATATTTAAGCAATCCCTGAATCTCCCCCTGGAAGCCATGTTGAGCGCTGAAACGCTTGGTGCGGCACAACTCCTCCCATAATGCACAGCTCCGCCCCAGCTCTGATGTAGTCTGCACAGCTCCTCCTGCACAGCTCGTGCTCCCCCGCCCCTCTCCACTCTCGGAGAATGCGCATGGAGATGGACTCTCTGAGGGGGCGTGTCGCTAAGGTGAGGAGATTCTGATACCCCTTTCCCACTGTAACTAGCGGGTCGAACCGTGTTTTTGACCTGCTAACAATCAGCTTATAGACTCCTTTCCCACTCGGGTCTAACCGCCTGCTGGCGAGCCGCGTCGCTGTGTTTTCCTGTGCTGATGGTGTCCCACGTTAATGACATCTTCAGCGCGACAGAGCACAACGAAAGTAAACAATGCAACGGAACACAGTCCCGGTTACCTGTAGACGAATCTCCTCTTCTCCCGGATCAAGAGAAGCTCTCTGGTCTCACTATCTTGCCAGTGCTGGGTCTTGTTGACGAAGGATATCTCACGCTGTTTCCAGAAATAACAAGTATCGTGCTAACGTAGCCGCGCTGCGTCGACGTCAGGGTTGAAAGACCCAGGGCTAAATGCCGATTAAACCCTTTCACACTGCCATGAGGAGCCGATTATTAGCAGGTTTAAACGGGTTTTTTGGCCAGTGTGAAAGGGGCTTTAAAGAGACAGGGACTCATTTCCAGCCATGATGCAGAGGCAAATTTGATTTAAGTTGTTTTTGACACATGCAGCTTTGGGCAAAGCTGTTGCTTGAGTGTGCTGCAGATTGATACTAAAGGGCTAAAAAAACACGTAATACCCCCCCCAAGTCCAAAATAATAGCAGTCTGAGTTTAAGATATATAGCGAAAGTGAAAAATAAAACAAACAACTGAGTTTTACCCTTTTTAAAATGGAATTAAGTGCAAGATAAAACAATTTCTCTTAGTTTTAAGGTTTTTTTTTAATGAACTGAAGTGCAAAATGTAAACAAACAACTTTGAGTTATATCCTTTTTTAAATGAACTAAAGTGCAAGATAAAACAGCTTCCTCTGAGTTTTACACTTTATATGAGCTAAAGTTTTTAATTGTACTCATTTAATGTTTTTTTTTATAAACTAAAGTCAAAGATAGAACAACCCCTTAGTTTTAAGAGTTGCTCTAAGACTTGCTCGTGTCATTTGTACTCCTCTCGGATTGGTGCTCTGCAGTTTCTCGATCTTCTGTAGAGTTTGCCATAGAGTTGGCTGCAGGAGTTTAATTTTTCCCAGCACAACAGCATCAACCTCTCTATACTCGGCCGTTTCAAGAAATTACTAGTATTAAATGAAGAAGATCGTGCACCTCCTCTAGCAATTTTTGAGTTGCAGAGTTTGCATTCTGCAAAGCTTGGCTCGTTTTCCGCACTGGTGAAGTTTTGGTGAGACGAGCAGCCATTCTGCAGATTCACTCATGGGCTGTGTTCGAAACCGCATACTGTCTACTACATCCTTACATACTCATGCTATCCATCCTGCATCCTGCTTACTCAGTCAATCAAACAGTATGCGAAGCGTTTACACTACAGCATACTACATAATAACCCACAATGCATTGCACTTCTTCCATTAGCAGAAATCGATCTGCTCAAGCTGATTTCACTTTAGCTCTAAACTCGTCAAATGTAAAACTTCATCGGGATTTTTTTTTAATTAGGCGACAAAGTGGTCGTTTAGAGCCCGAGTGTGTCGTTTATTTGACCGAATACCAGCCGTTTATGATTTTGTTCGGACGAATTCGGAGAAATTCAAGCCAGCCGCAGTGAGCAACGCACTTCCGGTTATTTTCACCAAAATAAACCCCCCCCTTTCCCTTTCTCATGCAAAAAAACCTCAGTGATAAATCTGTGCTTTTACTTTGAAAACAAGAAGGCAACCTTTCAGCAATATATCTCGCTTAACATCGCCGTTTGAACCGGTGTCCCGTTAACGGACCACTTATTATGCCAATTATGATGCTTTACCGACGGAGAGTTTTTTCGGCTCTTCAACAAAGATCGGCTCGCCGTCTTCGGTACATCATGGTCGCTTTCAACATGGACTTGTCCTCAGATGTAAGGGTTTTTTTTTTTCGTTTTTTTGTTTTTCTTTTTTTTTTACTATTTTTAATCATTGTCAATCCAATCAAAAATCTCGTAACATTACA
The DNA here is from genome assembly GCF_902148845.1 of Salarias fasciatus. Lineage (NCBI taxonomy): Eukaryota > Metazoa > Chordata > Actinopteri > Blenniiformes > Blenniidae > Salarias > Salarias fasciatus. Next base: position 12,866,520 of record NC_043745.1, on the reverse strand, counting down.
TACCTACGAGCACAAACAATGGAGGGAAGATTAAATCTAGAACCATACTCAGCTTGCTAAATGTACATCATGAAGAAACAGTCATTGTGAACTGAATAAAGTTTATTCAAATGTCCGTCGCGTTGCATCTTGGGTAATTTCAGTATGAGTAGTGAACACACGATGTATACTCAACATTTCTGGCGAATGCAGTATGCATCCGGGAACTTCTCGCATACTCAAAATCGCATACTGCCAGTGTAAACACACTGCATACTCAATAAGTTAGTATGAGTAGTACGTAAGTATGCGGTTTCGAACACAGCCATGTTGTCTCTGCACTGGATGTGATGCACATGGAGAAGTCAACCCACAACAGTGTAGCGCCATCTCCCTGTGCGGAGGGCTTACTACGCTTGGGATTTTCTTGCCTTGAGTATCGGCGACTGGCATCGGCAGCCATCAGAAGTACTTGATACTGTGAAAGACGGCCAGTATCGGCCCGATACAGATACCTGGTATCAGTACTCGCCCATCCCTAATAAAGACCTTCTTGGTGGAGTGCTGCAGAGATTTTTGTCCTTCTGGAAGGTTCTCCCTTGTCCTCAGAGCAATGCTGGAGCTCTTTCAGAGTAGCTATTGGGTTCTTGGCCACCTCCCCCTCCAAGGCCCTTCTCTTCCGGTTGCTCAGTTTGAATAAGCGCCCAGCTCTAGGAACAGTCCTGGTGGCTCTGGACTTTTTTTAGTGAATGATGGAGGCCACTGTGCTCTGCGGAACATTTAATGATGAAGCAATGTTTCTGTATCCTTACCCCAGATCTGTGGCTCAATACAATCCTGTCTACAGACAATTCCTTTGACTTCATGGCTTTGCTTCTGCTCTAACTGTTGTCACCCCGTCTTCCTCTCATTCTTGTGTCAAGCCCCCCCCCCCCCCATGTCCAGCAGCCATGCCAGCTGTCAATAAAGACAGCAACAGGAGAGAATCCTGCTCTCACGTAGCCTAACAAGTAATTAAAAAAAGAATATGGCTGAAACTGCACAGTCTAAAATAATCGATGCTCATGCTAGCGTTTAAATTTTTAAAGTTTTAATGTTGTTACATGCAAACATTTTGTGCAGAACAGTTTGAATGTGTACATCCGCTGCTTTGTGTGATAATCGTGGCTTGCAAGCGTCTAACATCCACAGATCTGTGAGTGTTCACTGTAACACTGCTGTAAGAGGGGGAGCAGGATGAGGAGAAGTTGGGCGGTCTCCCCGGAGAGCGCTGCCCGGAGGAGGCACGATTAGGAGGTGAAGCAGTCAAACGCTCACACCAAATGTGCTGGCACGTCCTGATAACCCCAGGCTGTTCTAGGGTAAGGGGACTGACAGGCAGACTCTCCTTATGGCTGACTTCAGCTGGATTATTTATCATCTCCTATAGCCAGGCTCGTGATGGCCCCTCTACCCTCCACCTGCTCATTTGGAGCACAAGTCTGCATGCTGACACTCAGCCGCGTGATAAAACTCTCACTGGAAAAACATGCAGCTTTTTACTGGGTGTGTGGGAACTGACTGCGTTCTGGCTTCATTTATGGAAATGTTCAGACGAGTCCCCTTCACTTTCAAGCAGTTAATAGCTAGAATAAAAGGCAACAGTGCATTCTTGCTATACAGTTCAGATTTCCAGACTTCCTGATAATTTTTTAAAGATCAATTTTCTGAATGAGTAGTTCCATCAGCTTTTTCTGTCCCGATGACTGTACTACTAAATGGGATTAACCCTTGATATCTGTCCTTTATCTGGACTGACAAACCCAGAAATGCAAAATCCTTGATAAGTGATACTACAAAGCTGGTTATCAACTTGGTAATGCAGCTCAGGCTTTTCCAATCTTGATCAGTGCATGCTCACATGAAAGGTCTGCATCATCTGACCAATTGCACACTTTAACGTGGGAGAGCAGACAAAAATATTCTTCAATAATATGAAGAATTCAAACACATCAGCCAGTCATACATCTACAGTGTTGCCACAGCAAAAGCCAGGAATGAATGCTGGCAGAAAATTGCTGATTCAGTTTGAAAGTAAATTCATGACATTAGACAGTGTTAATTCATTGGACAATATGAACGGACAACACTGATCACTCAATTTCACTATACTGTATTACGTCACAGACGTTTCATCATATTTGCTTATGATGATTTTAAAACTCTAATCAAAATGCAAGCAATAAGCTGTTGTCTGTTTTTAAATAGTTTCAGTGGAATCAGTCGTATCTTTGAAGTCTTCTTGCAAACTTTAATTTATTTAAATGGACTTTTATGTAAGCAGTTCATTTCTACCTGACGCATGTTTTTATTTGTTTTTCTCTGGTCTTCTTGATGTTTTATTGTATTTTAAGGCTTTGCATGTTTTAATGGCTTGGTGTGGGGATGAGAAGGATGATGCAAGTCCTCTCGGTTTCTCCCCTCCCACTCAAAAGTTTGTTATTGAACTTTTCCACTTTGTCGTTATTCTGCATAGTTATTCAATCTTCGCTTGGGTTTTTCTTTTTTTTTTTTCTATTTGATTGCACAAACAGGTAACAAGTGAACATCTTTCAATTCACACAGTACAGTCTCATAGTTGAAAGAGACCAACAAGTGTTTGATGAACTGATGTATTGCACACTCAGGTGTGTGTGTTCATTCTCATATTGCATGTCTTAGTTTAAAGTAGTACATTCAAACACAGACAAAGACACACACAGTCCTAAAATGCTGTCTAAAAGACTTCTACAAACCAGAAGAAGCACCTGGTAGCCTGCGGTGGTTATCTTTCATTTCAGTCACTGGCTCATGTCAGCTGACAAGATGGCCGTTGGTCTGAAAACACCTAGGGTGTTACTGCTGCTCAATGCCTCCTTTGTGTTTGCATTTTTCTGTTGTGTGAACACTGGTATGGTTTCCTTGGCTGATAATTACTGTTTTTTTTTTTTTTGTTTTTTTTTGCCGTCTTACAAAAATGCCTGCTGGGCCTGTAACTGTGTTTGTACGTGCATGTGTGTCTCCACGTTTGCGCAGAGCTTGACTGTAATAGTAGCTGACACCTGCTTTAGTACCTTTCAAGCACACTGAGTCTATAATCTGCCAAAGTTTTTGTCTGTGCGGAGGAAGAACAATCGTCTTGGCAGGAATGGATGGGAGAACGGTTTTGTTTTCCCAGAGATAATTTGAAGCAGGTCAGAAATGAGAGCATCATAATATGATTGCCAGGTGAATTGAACGAGGCCCCTGGGCAAGGGGCCCTTTTTGTTTTTCCAGCAGCGGTGGCTCGGAGCGTTTGATGGATCTTAATTGAACACATATTTATTGTGCTAGGTTCAGCTGGAGTGTGACGGGTATGATGATGCCTCAATTAGAACCATTAACAGGATGATTGTGCTTGCCTTTCTGGAAAGTTTTCTTGTGAATAAGGAGCTTTTTTTTCTCTCTCTTTCCCTGCCACTGTGATCCTCTTTACGAAGCTCAAGTGCCCAGCAGCCATCTGGGAAAATTGCCTAATGCTCTGACGAAAAGGATGATGGAGGTTTGATTCGTCAGTTGTCGTGGAAACACAATGCAATAACAATCCCTTTAGCCGCTGAAAGAAAAATGCCAGAAGGTGTGAAACAGCCAGGAGGGTGAGGAAGCTGCCCTTTGAGCGGCCTGCTGAACAGCCAGCAATTGAACACAAAGTTATCTTCACTCCTGTCTTCAGGGCAAAATGTGAGCAGTCACGGGAGGCATGCTAGAGTGTCGGAGCCAGTGGAGAACTTATAGCTTGTTTAAGGCTTAGGAGGGTGTTGTGACCGTAGAGGCCTGTGTAGCAGCTGATAGGTTTGAGTGTGTCTAACCCTGTGATCTGTGTGCTAACATTGGCCTACTGGGGTAAGATCAGTTCCTCAACTCTCTGCCATTGTCCCCTGTGAAGGGAGGCTTACCCAAGGACCCCCTGTTTACTCTGGCCTATACAATGGCGAAGTCTAAACTCCTTTTGTCGGGTGGATTTAGGCTAGATTTACTTCAATTTGATCTCGGAGGACCCCTTTTCATCAGCCTGGAGGTCTAATGCCGTTAACTGGCTTAACCTGGCTCCCCCATGAGCTGAGGGCTCTCATGCCCACAATCTTTCGCCTTTTTGCCACTCCTACTTACTTCCCACCGCCGCCACCTCCCTGTCCTCCTCAGCCTCAAGTCCCCTTAAGAATCCTCAGTGTAGCCGTGGTCTGACTGTGGCAAAGTCTGCTTGCGGCATGATCGCTGACGACTGAAACTCCGGTTTAACATGTCATAAGCATGCTGGGATTCCGCATAAAACATCAGCATGAAACGCATCCAGTGTCTAAACATTGTGTGAAAAACCGGCACCCCGAGATTGACCTGCATATGTGTCCTTTTAGCGCTCGCCTCAAATGTAGAAATTCACAGAAGCATCCTCACAGGACTGATGCTCTTTGGTGTTCTTGAAACAAAAAAGTTAAATATCCACTGGAGTGTGTTTTCTCATGAATAAAGATGAGACACAGAGGTCTCCCTGACAGGAGATTGCTCTCTCTGTAAAAGGGGGCTCTTCTTTCAGAGAACATGTTATCAAGATGGAGTTAGAAAGTGATAAAAGTATGTATTTCAGCAAGCCTTTTATCACAGCTGTCAAGCATCATCATTCACTCTGTACGGGGCTAAAGCTCATCTGTAGCATTTGACCTTCTACTTCTGCTACTTTTTTTTTCCCCCCACACAACCTTATCATCTCAGTTTGCAGTAATCCAGATGGACTGTCCATTTGGAACATGTCGAACTTCCTTTTGGCCTGAACCGGGCCTCCTGGTATACAAATCAAATCAAATACTGAGCATGCAGTACAACACCGTGATGCTGTCCTTTCCCTGATACGCAGTCGGTCTTTAGTCCTCGTCTTTTGACACGGCAAAGAGTAACCAAACACAAAATGGTCTCCCATTGTTGCAATGTGCAGTTTAAACCCTGCCTCCCAAATTCTGTATTCATGAGAGGAAAAAATATTCTTTTCAAAAACTTGTTTTGAATTGCAAATTTTCCCAAATCAGCACCTAGCAGAGCAGAGTGGTGGAGAGTAAATGCAGGGACAGTATGGCGCTTATCCCTACCGCTGTAAGCTTCCCCACACTGACACGCAGGCTGCCAGCCTGTACTCTGACATATGTGCCCAAATTGTCATGGCATAATTATGTAACCTAGGCCATCCAGATTATTCAAATGCAGCCTGAAAGTGTCATCTTCAGTGCCGGTGAGGCTCTTGAGACCTGTCACCTACTGAATTGGAAATGGTTAAATTTTGAGGATGGGCTTCTCTCTCTCTCTCGCTCACTGTGCGTCTCTCTTGTTCCACCCGCTCTCTTCTCCCTCTCCCTCTCCAGCTTGGCCTAATCCAGAGGCACAGCGTCACTGCAGCATCAGTGTTACCTTTGATGGGCCCGGATTAAAGCAAATCTCCATTCCTTTGGTGCATTTCAAACGGTGCCTGAACAATGATGCCAGCCAGGGGCGAGTTAATGAGGCTTGCAGTGGACTGGCAACGAGTGACTCCAAAATCAACCTGATTAGAGGCAGCGATATTATCTTTGCACCTCCCTCCTCCTTTTTCGCTGCCTCACTCTGTGTGTGCGTATCCGTCCGTCTCTCTCTTCTCCATCTTTTTTTTTTTTTTTTGCCCCATTCCTCCTTTCAATTTTCCACGTCTCCTAATTTTTCGCTTTCTTTTTGCCCAACTCCGCTCGTCTTTCTCTCCGTCTCTCCTCTTTACTCCCGGTCCCCAGTGAGTGAGGCCTGACTTAATTAGTGGGCTGGAGTGTGAATGTGCCTTTCACAGGATGTTAATGAAAAGCTTTGCGCTTTCCCTTTCACTGTATTAGTGACTGACTGCACCCCCCCCCACCCCTCACCCACCCCACCCTCGTTGCCTGCCTCCTCTCCTCCTCTTCCTTCTCCTCGGCCCTTCTGACCGGAGGGAGGTGTTATCACAGGGGCTGTTGACTCTGCGGCTTTAGGTTTTGGGTCTCTGTTGTACTGAGCTGATAGCTTAATTAAACATGCAAATCGGATCTATCGAACACGTCTTAACAACCATTCTCTGTGTAGCTGTTATGTCGTGTCAGATGGTCTTTCTTTGTGTTTGAGCCTTTAAAAAAAAAAAAAAAAAATCTAATTATACAATACCAGTTCGTGTGAACACGCTGTTCCATCTCAAGGTGAATTAACTTTAACATATACCTGATTGATTTTGGCAAAGCAGTTTTTGCTTAGTTATGCTGCTCAGTGGTCACATTTGAATTATGCTGTAGCTACAAACATTTTAAGAAACTGCAGTAGTGCAGCTATGTGGCATGATGGGAAGTATTTTACCAGGACTCAAACATAGCTTTTTCTGTGATTCAAGGGTTACAAAACCATGACTGTTTTGTGCGTGTGGAGTCGGAATACAGCGATTGCCAGTCTTGTAGTTACACTGCAGTTCATATTAAATGGCCATTACTCTTGTTCTGAAATATCACTGTCAATAAAACCGTGGTCCATGCTCGGCCATAAGTTAGCTGTAGTGCCTCAGACACAGGCACAGTGTGCACGTTCAGCGTCTATGGATGAGTACAATGCGGTGAAAGACATTTCCACCTTTTCTCTGAGGACCAGTGCTAAAGAGTGCCAAAGTTAAAGACCTGTCATCATTGATCATTTATTATGAATGTTTCTGTATTGGCTTCAGAAGTGAAAACTCTCTTTCCTTTTGTGTTACATTTATGCTGCTTTGCATACTTGACTATTATTATTATAGAACCTCAATAAAATATTTTCACCAGAGTGCTAAAAAAATAAAAAAACACAGTGTTACTATAATATTATTTGCTGATGCTAATCCTGACTAGCTTGATGAGCACTTTTATTCATAATGTAATAAAGTTTAGAAAACTTCACGGTAATATTCCTACAAAGTAAAGTATTCATTTGATTGAATATTTTAACTTTATCCATGACTTTGACAATTTAGCAATTTTATTTTGATGCCAATAAAGACAGAGTGAAACATGTTTTCAATGTATTAAGCAATTAGAAAATTCAACCAGAAAGTGTCTGATCTAAAACACAGTTAAAAATATGAAGATGTAGTGTTGTTAACTTACTTCAGCAACTTTAATTCAGTTTATTCTAAACAAGTATGAAAAGAAAAAAATTTTTTTATTGATGCTGTAAATCAGTAATTCATCTGTTTCTTTGTTATACTGAGTGAAAAGTTCATAATCAATAAAGACAATAGACACATTATTTGTAGCATGCATTTTAAACTTGCTCGCTGCACATGCCATTTCAGGTGTCTGTGGTTTGTCCTCTTGTTTTTTCAACTGAAGTCCGTTGAACATTTGAATAGGCGTCGCAGTTTGGATGGTTTGTTGTACAACCCCTTAAATATCTCTTTCTTTTGTCACCTGTCAGTCATTCGCTGATGTTTGATGAAGCTGTCTTTTCCGTAGACGGTGTGTCTAATAGCAGCTCTCAGCCAGGGAGCAAGCTAATCCTGTGTTGCAGGGATGTATAATGATATCCCAGGGCGCTATAGGATGTTCCTCTCGGTATGGTGCCAGCTTCCTGGACCGCTGGCGCAACTCTTTATGGAGCCTGGCCCAGCCCCAACACCCACATGCCAGCCGTAGCCTTTAGGCGACAGACAGTTTTTTGTAAGGCTTTGCCTTGTCACTTCCCACCAACGCAAATACAAAGCAATGACACAAAGAGCAATTTCTTGGCCATTGCTTGTCATCAAGCTAATTGAGAAAGGAGGCTATGTTTGGAGTCTGGGGACGGCGCACAAGTACATGTGGCAGAGGGCGTACGCTGTGATTGGCAGTGGCCATGTGGGAGAAAGAATACTTATGTGAGCTTGTGTGTGAGCACATTTCCATGTGTGTATGTGTATGCGTCTGGGCCTGTGTGCGGGATAATCCTGGAGAATCTCTCTCTTTGAAGGGGAACAGATGTAGATTTACATATGTGGAGGGTCCCCAGCCTGTGATGAGATTAGCTGGTTGGGATCTTTCTTCAGAGCGACTGGAAGGTGCATATTTAATAAATGCCTGGAGCTAGGCTGGGGCGTGCGGGGCTTGGCCCTTAGAGAGCCACAGGACAAAAGCAAACGAGGCCCATGGCAGGCTGGCCCATATGGGAACAGGGTTGCTTACAGATTGTTGTGGCCTTTCATTGGGTGTGGGACAAGGCTTTAAGGGTTTATATACAGAGAGGGGAACACTTGGTGGGCCACTTCTGCATTCTCTCCACAACGAGAGGTAATAAAGGGATTTTGAGCTTGTAGTGCCTCATCTGTGTGCTTGTTTGCTTGCAGGGGGCTTGTGCGTGAGAGGAGCACTTTGCATGTGTGAGAAGGTAAATGTGTGTGTAGTGTGTGCATCTGTGTTTGTATGTAAGTCTGCGTCCCTTTGTAACACAGTGCAACCATTTTGAGGGCATAGAAACAACAAACTGCAAAAGATGACATGATTTAATGTAACTAATGCATAACTCAAGGAGCAAAGACTTTAACATGCTACAAAACTGTTGTGACACGACATAAATCTAACGTAACGGTGACAGTGTGAAGGATGCAAAACATAATCTGCACTTGTCTGCTAATAAATAGTTTCCTCAGATGACTCTCGGGTGTGCCGAGCGTGATCCATCTCTTGCGTCAGGTAAGGTGCTTTGTCGAGCATTGTTTACACAAAGAACAAGTCGAACAAGTGTCCCCATATTTCCCCAACTTCCCATTGGACTAGAGCTACAAGGCATTTGAACAAGAACAGGCAACCACAATGTATGTGAACCACAGCAGACTTTGCAGCTTTGGGTACATCTGTTATGAATTTCGACCTATTAATGGAGAAGTCATCATGCACTGATTTCAGCATGATGTTTTGGCAAGTCGCTGTTGTTGAAGAGTTTTCTTCCACAAAAACCCAAGCTAATAAGTTGTAATCCTGCAACAAAGTCACAAGTGTAGTGCTTTTCTTAACAAGTATCAGGACATCTGTGAAAACTTTTGCTTTATCTAGCTTCAGTGTTATCAGTGTCTTTTTATCCTCATGTCGGCGCTATTGATTTTTTTTTTCAATGAAAGCATAACAAAGATAAAACATATCCCAGAAATCCTTGTTTCTTGTTCTAAGCCTACCCCAATGAGCTGTTCCTTATTCATAGGGGAAGAAACTCATCGTTTTAAAGGGAGTGTGGAAGAAAGAAGTTTTGAAAGAAGTCTGTAAATTCAATTTCTCTCTCTCTCTCTCTGCCTCCCTCCCCCCTTTTCCATTTGGTGGTGGGACTGTGTCCACTCAGTATGGTTTGATCATGTCTGTCTCACAGGGAAAGGGGAAAGTGAGTCAGAGTATAACATAAGAGAATAGAGAGACGGTGAAGAGGAGCTGGACTCCCCCAGTGGTACCGTCTTCCCCGGCGCAGCCTGGCATAATTCACATCTGTGTATGAATCCGTAACGTTTTTACCTTTAAAAAGCAGCCGCTGAGGGTGAAGTGTAACACCGCATCCAAATTCCTAGGTCTCTGGTTTGTTTACCCCAAAACACTGTGTCGAGTGAAGCTAGGAGACAAGCTTTTTTTTTTTTTTTTCTTCCTCCCCCTTTTTGTTTTTTTTGGATTTGATTCTGTTACTTCCACATCTGGAGATGAATTAGAAAGAACAAACAACACGCATACTGGAAGGTTGGGTTGAGTTGGAGGGTGGATGGGAGGGTGGAGGGTAAATGGAACCTTATCAGTGTAGAAGGGGAGGAGGAGGATATGCAAGGATGATATTACAAGAATTCACAAGGCGGTAAAGTGAGGTTTTGAGGGAATACGGGGTTAAAGAATTACAGAGAGAATAAGGAGGTGAGGGGTAATGATAGAAAGAATGAAGGAGGAGGAGGAGAGAGACAGAGTGCATGGGAGGGCTTGATTGGAAGGGGGTATGGTGGTTGGGGGGTGGCCTATCCAGCATTCTCAGTGGATGTGGCAGCCCTCTGTGGACCTCCTTACACAGACACCCCAGCTAATGAATCAGACCTGGTTTTCTATCAGTCAGAAGAACTCCATCTCGACGTCTCTGTGCTCACCAGAACAAAGCACACCCCCATTAATATTTTAACGTTCTTTTTATCTCAATGCTAACACTGCTCAACACGATTTTTGTTAGGAAGACGCTGAAAGAGAAATATTGAGAGAGATGGAGAGGGTGAAAGTGAAAGGAGGACAGACAGACCAAAAGATGGTGTGAAAGACCTTATGTTCTCAGGATTGCAGCTTGTCTGGTGTAATAGTCCCATTGGTAGAAGAGTAGCTTTCTCTGTGCCGCCCAGCAGGACATCAAAGAAAAAACCTGATATCCAAACTACTGTACACACTGTAGAAACATTTGGACGAGTCCAACACAGGCAAACCTGTCAGTATGATTGCATTGGAGCCAGATAGATACAGTGCTTGTCTGATAGCTAAACTACAGTTCTTGTCAGTGCTGATATTTACATGGTTTTTCATGCAGTAGTAATGCAACAGTCATTCAGAGCCGAGCTCCTGGCTGGGTTTCCAGCAGTCTGAAACTTTGCTACTAACAAAGGATGCTGCTCTGTAGTTTGAGGAGGCTGATCTGAAGTTTCCCGTCACTTCCTCTGATCTCTCATCTTATTTTTTCCTCCTGTCTTTTCCCAATTTATACCTTGGAGACGGCAACTGATACAATTGGGACACTTTTTCCAGCTACATTTTTCTTTCTCGTCGCTCCAGCTCTGTGTCGAGAAGCGAGGAAGAGGACTGCTACAAGATCCCCATCTGGCCTATATGAGATTTGAATCGCAGAAATATCTGATGATTTACTCTTAATTAAATTATCACACCGGCCTCCTCTGGGATGTGACATTGACCTAATAAAAATGGAGCAGAGTAATCCATAAAGCACTGTTGGAGACGGCAGAGAAACACCGAGTCGTGGCTATTACAGCCACAGACGTTTAACCCTCATGTACTCCATAGAGAAAAACACAAAAATTAAAGAAAATGTATTCGGAAAAAAAAAAAGAAAAAAAGAAAAAAATATTAACTTGGATTGAATTTGAACAACACATCTCAAACAAATTCAAGCAGCCATGGTAGCAGTTGTGTAGATTTCCCTTGACCTGGATTGGCTTTTTCAGACATGTAGGATATTAAATTGTATTTCACTTTTCAGCACTGTGTTTTCTGCAGCATAAGTTGCACCTGAGTAAAAGATGCATCTTTTTTTTTAAAAAAAAGTTGCCCATGAAGAGAAAAAAGAAAGGTGTGTTTAAGATGCATTTATTTTTTTTCTCATCCAGAAGTAATTTCACCATTGATAATCATCAGTGTTTACTCCAGGACGGTTCTGGCTGTTGTGCTTTCAGCCCTACGACTGGAATTCTCTGTTCTCTTCCTCACGGTAACAGTTTCTCTGCTTTTCTCCAGTCATTCACAGGATTATTACACACTCTATAGTCTTTCTGTTTTTCTGGTGTAGATTTTATAATTATTGAATAAAATTCTACTTTGTGACTTTGTCTTTTTGGTGACATTATGATTTTGAAAATGCATATATATAAAACATAATGATACTTTCATGGCATTTTGTTGTCATATGGTGCTGTCGAGCGGTTCCAGGTGGTATGTTCTGGTATTTTTTTAATAATTTGCTTCCTAATATAATTTACATCACCATCCAAACAGCATCAAGGATTTTGATTGGTAGTCTGCTAAATACGGAAATCCTAACAGTGTTTCTCTCCAGGTTAATATTGGCAAAAATCTCATACTTTCTTGGCCGCACGATTTCTGCAGCCTTTATTTGCATGGTTTCTCATGCTCACCCTCATCGCATGATATTAATGCAAATGTTATGTTGCAAGCTATAACAGCGAGAAGATAAGTTTCATGCTGCAGTATTGCTCTCATTTCCATCTTTTTAAATTTAAGGTTTAAGTGATCAGTAAAAAACCCTCTGACAGCCACTGGAAAACTGTGTTTCTTTTTTGTAGAAATACAGGTAACTTCATCTTCATCATTTTTTTCATATGCAGTGTGTTATTCTGCTTTCAGGATTGAACCTCTATCAGGCCCCCCCCTCCCTTTTTTTTTCCCGAGAACCATATGTTTGTCACTCCTGCTGTTGATCATATGAATTGATCGATTTTATGTGGTGTCCATGACATCACATAACATCTTCAAAATCGTTCTAATGTTATATCAAGGTATATTTACTCAATAATATCCAGCTATTTTTCACATTCATTCTTCAGATGAACATTATTTTAAAAGAAGCTTCTTTTTAATATTTGTTGTTTTTACTTCTACAACTTTTTATTGCCTCCTGTCATTAAAAAAAAAAAAAAAAAAAAGTTTTGCTGCCAGTAAAGGAAGTAAAAAAGAAATAAAACAAATAAACTCTTTGTTTACTTTTAACAAAACACATTTTTTTCTATGGAGGCGCTTCTCCTTCAGATTGTGATGCGTAAGAACATGCAGCTCCTCACACTAACTTTATTTATTTTATTTTTTTTGTGATGACATTGCATCGTGGGACGTCTGATATTTTCAAACCCGCGGTATCTTCTCCTCAGATTCACAAAAGAAAGGGAAACTAAGTCATTACAATGCAACATGTATTCTACACATTATAGTAATTACTGCACAACAATGGGCCCTGGCTTCCTCACTTAGCTTGACTGAGAGTGATCCATAAACACAATAGAGAGGCCTTCCTAGACATCCTGTCCCAGACACGTAGATTAATTGCTTCTTTGTACCCAGAAATGGAGGAGCAGTGCCTTCACCTGCATGCTGCTGCTGCTGCCAGGGGCGCTCGGCCCAGGGGAAATGTGGAGCAGAAGATGAGCGCTGTTTGTGTTGGCGGCTGGGGGGGGGAAGAGGGGGGTGCAACATCAGGAGCGGTTGGAGGCAGCCTGTTTTGGGGTGTCGCATCCAGCCCGAGGTGGAATAGGTAGTGGGGTGATAGTGAGGGAGGGGTGAAGGGTGCCGTCAGGAGATCCCGGGGCAAGCGGCCGTGGGCATTCGGCTGTGAAAAGTCATTCAGAGGGAAAACGTCGGGCATCCTTTATTTATTTGTGTCTGAAATATTTATCTGTCACGTGGGCCGTTTTATAATGGGTCTGTCAGTCTCCTCTGCCCACTCAAGGGTGCGGACATGTTGCCCTGAGCACCCGCTGTGGATCTCCCGTGAATAATTGCTGGAATTTCACTTTTGGGAATGTTGCACTCTGACCCTCAAGCTTGTTGTTTTTCTGCATCAAGAGAAAGGTAGAATGTTTTAAAGTATTTACCTCGGCTTGGCTTTTTCATCCATCACAAACACACACCCACCAAAACACACCGTCTTTCTCTCTCTCTCTCTCTCTCTCTTACACACACACATTCAAGTTGCAGAATAAATAATTCATCCCTTTACTTCGAGATGAAAACCCAATCAAGCTGAAAATCCCTGTCTTGCGGCACCTCTGAGCTGCCAGTGCTGCTGGTTAATGTGATGCTCACTGTTCTAATGTGCCGTTGTGTCGACACTCAAAGCGGAGGCCTCTTCTAAAGCAACACACTCTCGCGAACATTAATGGGAATTCTAATCTGGTGTAATCGCCTAAATGAAAGCCTACTTGTGTGTTTCCCGACGCACCTTAATGCAGAGTGAACGACAGGAGCCGCCATCTTTCCAATTGTTTCATCACTGCTCGCCTCTTCAGGGAAAGACGTGCAAGTTTGAAACCCTGTCAGGCGGATAAAGAGACTAAGCAAACAACAACAATACAAATATGTTGTGTTGAGGGCTTGCAGCAGAGGTTGACTCTGATCAGGGGCGGGTCAGACAGGAGCTGTTTAAGACACGCTGCATTTCATTTGCTCAGTGACGAGCTGATGTCGGCTTTCTGTGGCTTCTGCACTCATACCTTAAACAACACAATTAAATGATGCCTTATTGTAGATTTTTTTTAAAAATAACATGGATGATTTACAGCAGTTGTGTACCTTTGAGGACCTAATCATAAATTATATTTAGTATTTGTCCACACAGAATGCCACAAACAAATGCAGTGTTACAGAAACACAAAGGTGTATTGGAGGTGTCCTGCATATACACACACTCACAATTAGGAAAATAAACACAAAATACACACACACACACACACACACACACACACACACACACACACACACACACACACACACACGCACACCAAAATGCAATGCCTGTAGTCTGAGCATGCATAATTAAGGTGTACCTTGTTTGGAGAGAGTGCATGTCGCCTCTCGATGTGCACACCACATCCCAGAAAGATGCTTTGAATAATGAAAAGTGTCACCTATGCAAAATGCAGGAGATGAGTATGCCTGCCGGTGAATGTGCTTTGTGCATGTTTTCATGTGCATACTTGTATATAGGTATGGTAGTGCAGTTGTATCATGCATATCTGAAATTGCGTGTGTGTATGTGTGTGCGCGCGCGCGTGTTTGTGTGTGCCAACATATGTGCAGATCTGCATGCGGACAGAGGTTTCTGAGAAGGTGTGTCTGTCTGTGATGAAGGAGAGGGAGGGCTTCTTTGTCATTTAACATAGTGCTACGAGGACACTGAGCCATATGTGAGTACACAGAGCTGACAGCTGAGGCCCAGTCTTCTCATGTCCACCCTCCCACATCCTCATCCGCAACCCCCCCGAGCATCCCTCCTTCTCCCCGCCCATCCGCTCTGACTGATGGCTCTCGTTGTCCCGTGAAGCCCAGGCACGAACACAGACACGGTCCGGGACGTCTGCCTGTCGGGAGTCCACGTCTTCATCACCGCCTTTGTGCCGATGATGAGTTCGGTGGAGGAGGCTGACAGCTCTGCCACTCACACGTCCGTGTCACGTTCAGTGCGACTGATGCTTACGTGCTGACATGTTTGTCCTATTTAGAGCTTGACCTAAATGAAATTTTGTTCATTTACTTCATCGCAGCTGTTCGGTTCTGCTTCCACTGAACAGTCAGAGATGTTGCGACGCGTATTTATCATATTTGCGTCAAGTCTTGATAGCTTGTTGCTGTCGGAGGAATGAATCACAGATCTTTATCTGGATAGCAGTGAATATTATGGTGTGTTCAGATTGTGTGTGAAATATTAAATTTGATTGTAAATGAAACTTTTTTGAGATCTTTTGATTACAAACTTTCGAGTGGAGTCACTTGTATTTTTGAAATTACTGCCATAATGACTTTCTTTTAAACATCCTCCTGTCAAGCAACTGATGTCTTTGTCACTTTGTGACTGCTCCGAATCACATAAACAGTAAAAATATCAATAAACTGCATGTGATGTACATTTCATGTACATTTTGTCACTGATTCACTGTGATCTTTCATACTTCTTTTTAATGCACGTTGTCCATTGAGTAAACGTCTTGACAATTTGCCTTTAAAAAAAAAAAACAACCTTACATCTCATGTAGAATATAGAAATCAAGTAACAGAGGAATTCGTTGTCATGGATGACAGAGCCAACCCTGCTGTATTTGGCGACAGTCTGCTGAAGAAGAAGCAGAACAAGGAATCAGGACAATTACTTGGAGCGGTTCTGTATTTTATAAGGACACGGCCTGTGGAGTCTGACCAGAGAACGATAGAGATAGATAAACCAGATGATTTCAGAGGCTTAAGTTCCCCATGAATTAGTAAAGTGGAAAAGTAACTAATCATGTTCAAAGGCTCATCCCAACACGGGGATAAGATGAGTGGTGAGCAGAGAATTAGGTAGAGGCGGGTGGAAACTCAATTTGAGTTACACTGTCGGGGAAGTCTACGAGTTGCCTGACATTACACTTCTCTATTGTTATTGTTTTGAGGATGCGATTTCTTGAATAAAAGGGGAGGTTTCAGAGAGCGAGTAGGTCTCATTTCCCTTGTTAGTTGGCGTCCGTCAGATAAATCCATTACTTTTATATTACGAACAAGGCCACTTAACGGTGATGAATTACAGTCTATATTACAATCATTATTTACCACAAATACATTTACTGACTTCAAAACCAGCCACTTCACTATTTCAGCAGTAATGCTTTAATAGGCTTGTTTTTTCCCCTCCTCTAGTGAGCTCCCCAGGTGATTTGATCTTTTTCTCTTTATTGATATTTCAGTGCCAGGTGAGCAAAAAAAAAAAGAAGAAAAAAAATTGAGCCAACCTGCTGAAAAACTGGCTGAAAAGTATTTATTAAATACCTTTTTCTCTTTTTCTCTTTGAAATGCGTTATTAATATTACTGAATGATATGGTGATAACCTGCAGATGTGTGTGTGTGTGTGTGTGTGTGGTGTGTGTGTGTGTGTGTGTGTGTGTGTGTGTGTGTGTGTGTGGGGGGGGGGGGGGGGGGTCGTATTGCCCAAAGGATGAACATTCAGGATCTTTCTTTTTCCGTAACCTCTTTCACCAGGGACAGAGATTGTAATTGTAAGATCAAACATTGAAGCTAAAGCAAACTCATAATGAGGTCCTCTTGTTTATTTTCTTCTTAATGACTGGGACCTGGTTGATACACAGTCTGGAAATCGTGAATCTGGATCATTTTTATTACAAACTACATTGATTTTTTTTCAGCTTTTTATTTATTTATTTTTTTCGAGAACAAATACATCCATAGAGTATATTCAATACATTTTAGATATTTTTGGTGTCCACTTTCGCACTGCTTTGTTTGTTTCGTGAGGTATAAAAACCTTATTTGTTTGTCGTCTATTGAGGTTTTGTAATTTAACTGAGCACAGTGTAAGCCCCCCTTCTCCTTTCACCCAACCCACCGACAACAGCTACCTTAAAACCCCACCCCGTAGGCATGGATGAGACATAATATCTAATTAAGTTTCAGAGCTGCATTTTCATTTGTTAATCACTTAAGTGCTTCGAGGATAACCTGATATCCAAAGGTCTGGTCCCAGTAGCTCAAAATGTCAAAATGCAATTATATGCATGATTAGCCTGACCTGTTTCTATAGCACCCTCCCTCCCTGCCTCTCGCTGCTGGAGAGGCTGACAACTGCCGGCATGTTTATTTTGATGAGATTAGGTGTGGAGGAGGCCCCGGCTGTGTGCAGAATGCATGGCACCCCCATCTGGTCACTGGCAGAACTAGCAACCCACCCCACTGCCGGGCGAGCGAGGGGGAGGAATACAGAGAGGGAGGAGGAGAGGGAACTTGCTCAGGTGGGGAAGATAATCTTTCAATCTCAGTTTAGCCTTAGGAACTATTGAAAGGAGGGGGAATGTTGAAACAAATGGAAAATAAATAAATAAAAATAAAACAATTTATGCTTCTTAACGGATAATATGATCGTGAATTATTAATCAAATCATCTTGATCCGAGAGGTGGGGTGCTTTACTTTGCGTTGCTTCGCAGAGCAGCAATCCTCTCTAATCTGATTGTGTCGAGATAAGGCGGCTTTAGCCTCGCCATTGTGCTACTCTGATTAAAAGGGGCAGGAGACACAGCCGCTTCCCATGGTGGTCACGGAGAAAGGTGAGGCGCACACATGACGGCTCACATGCAGATGTTGATAAACATCCACAAGGTGCACAGTCGCTCTTATACGAAGAACTGAACAAGTCTAGACTTGGATTAGCTCACATAATTATCACACGTACAGCACGAGTCAGTCTCTTTCCTTCTTTTTTCCACTTATATCTGTCCACACAGAGACGTATGGTCTAGAAAGGGTTCAGATATCAACGCTTCAGCCCTGCTTCATATGTGACCCAGAATGAACCAAGGCTTCAGGCAGAATAAAGTTCTTTAAAGTTCTGAGCTTTGTGGTGAATGAGCAAAAGTAGAAGTGTCTTTCACTGATGTTTTTCTTTACGTACGCCTAATTCGATAACTAATTCTCCATGCAAAAAAGATGCATTCCTGATGGCCGCATGAATAACTGGGCACGGTTTACCGGACTGACCAATTCCAGTTGAAATGAACACAGTCGCACAGACTCCCTCCAAATAATGATAACCAAGCACACTGCCACCCAATACACACTCGGTATCACAACTTTCCCATGCCACAGAGCTCATGCAGTTCCGATGAAGTTGGCTCGCCTGCTTAGCCTAATTAGGTGTGGATTTGAGTTTGAAGTTAATAGATTTGAAAAAGAATATCTGAGGAAGTGTGCATTTTGACAAAGGCTGCAGGCCTGGGATGTATGGAGCCCATGTGTCTCTGGAGAGCGGCGTTCGGTCCCTGGGTAGCCCATTAGAGAATGTACCCCCCCCCCCCCCCCCCCCCCCCCCCCTCGCCCCAGCCCCCTCAGCCCTCGACTACACGGCTCCCCATACCGAGTGAGACCGCAGCAGACCCAGACCCAAAGCAGAATATTCATGTTACACCACCGCATGCGTGTGATCCTTCAGTCGGCTTAAGCAACACACAGACACACAAGCCTGTACACAGGCCAACACCACACTCACACTCACACACACACACACACACACACACACACACACACACACACACACAAACATGAAAAAAACCACTGCTGCCGCGATGAATGTTTGAAACAAGAGAAAAAAAGAACAAGCTTAGTCATTTTCAACATCAAAAATAACCAAATCGAGTGAACTTTTGAATTATATTGCATCATCTGTTTGAAATGGTACACAGAGTGTTGAAACGCAGTGGAAATCTCCCATCGGTTTTATCTGGATTTGTCTTCACCACAGTTAGAGTTCAGCATCCGAGGGCAACACTCCGATAGGAAGTCTCGGACACAGCGTAATGTAACGGCTCTCTGGAACAGGAAAGGCTTTGAGAGGTGTCTAAACGCCTACAGCCGTTTTACAGTGCCACATCAGAGAGAGAGGGGGGAAAAAAAAAGTCAAAACCGACCTGTGACCTCAGCCATTTTCACCATGACACAGACCACCTGGAAAAGCAATGAGTTAACCACCATTTATGCTGCACTCCCCCCTCCTCACCACCACCATCAACTTTGAAGCAATTCTGCTGCCACTCAGCTCTGGAACGGGCCTCAGTGTTGGGAGATTTTTACAGTGGACATTTCAGAAACTACTGACATTCACAATTGTGTGTTGTTTGGCCAGGTACAAAATGCATGCCAGCCAGCTCGCTCCGGGTAGGCACTTGTGAAAATAAATGTACGATAAAAAAGAAATAAATCATTCACCTTCATCAAAAAGGTTGCTCTGTCGACAAACAGTTGCTCAGTTTTATATCAATTTTGCATGAGAAAAGCATATCTTTTTTTTGGTTTTTTGTTACTATATTGGCTATCAAAGCGTATACTGAAACCATTAGTCTCATGATATAATATACACAAAAATATCTGTTGATGATTGCATGTGTGTCTCTGTTTGTGTCTTTATTTCTGCATGCATGTGTTTGTGTGTGTGAGAGCAGGAAACAAGCTGGTGTTTGCTCACAGGCTCTTCCCAGTGGCTGTCTCCTGAAGTTGGAGCAGCCTTGGGCCGCGAGGCTTCGAGTGGAGTCTGACCTCATGTTACATTCTGTTTCTGCGTCGCTGTGCCTCGGCTCTCCGTCCTCCTGGGCTGACACTTCACTGTAGCTCCAACAACTGCTGTGGGACACCGAACATCTGTAAGCCACAGCTCCAACACACCGGGCTGCCTCCGCATTGGGCACGCGCTCTCTTTACAGTCGCTGCTCCGGCTGCCTTGAGTGTGTGTGTGTGTGTGTTTTTGTGAGAGACTGATTGTAGAGCACATTGACACCAGTCACATTTTGGACAAGTCATTAGGCACATTAACGTCACGTGACTGAAAGTAAACAAGATGCTGAAAAAGTGTGCCAGCTATACAGGCAAGGATTTGAGTGCACCATATGTGCTATTTCTTTGTCTTCCTCCAAATGTACTGTCTTTTGTTGGTGACAGCATTGGCTTCAACTGTAATCACATTACCCAGTACAGCCAAAGGAAATCTATCTTGATGCCGAAAGATTGGATTGCTCCTACTTTTCTCAGTCGGTCATGTGACTCAACAGTTCTTCTTTTTGTTTTGTCGTGTGAATGGAAAAAAAAAAAGAAAAAATTGCAAAAACCTTTGTAGTGAATTCAGCAGAAAAAAAAAATGTTTTATTAAACGCCTTATGTTTATTGACTTCTCTTTCATGTCAGTTCTTTTGTTCTGCCTTTGTAGTGGCAAAAGATCTCTGTGCATCATCATTTGTGAGCGATCTGAGATGTCAGAGGTGTCCTTTTGATGTGCAGTGCAGACCTCATGCGAGGCACCACCTGTGCTGTTCTCATAGTGCGCCCGTGGATGCCGGAGTGCGCTTGCATATGTGTGAGTAGCGGCATGTGGGTGTAACTCTTTGAGTGTGTCAGTATGGGAAAGTGCCTGAGCGGGTAATTGTTAGTACGCGTGCATGAAATCAGCCACCTTCAGAACCCGTTCCAGAGGGAGCAGGATGGGCGTTGAAACATCACTGCTCATTTTTTTTCCTTTTTTTTCAACCTACCTACCTAATGACTCTTGTAATTGCGACAGTCTAATCCTCATTGGCAGTGTGTGTCGCTGCTTTTGATCCCTGCGATACCGCACACAAGTTCAGCACACAAACGGAGATGCAGACGTTCAGAAAGGTTTATTTCGCCGCTGTGAAGCTCTGTCCTGTTGCAGTGAGTGTCATCATGTATCAAACAAATGACCCCAGTGATAGGTAATGAGGACAGCCGATTGAGTCAATAAGAAGGATGAGTGGAGCGATAATGTCAGCGGAGCTCGGGAGGCGGTCACACAGGGCTGGATCAGGAATCAGGCCTTCAGCGTTTAGTGTCAGCCAGCAGTCTAGTTGTAGTTGTGTTATTGTCTGAGGTTGAATCACACTGCTTTTTTTTTTTTTCCTATGTCAAGCCCAACACATTATTACACACTTTCGCCATTTTTTAATTTGAAACAAGGACTTTTATGCATTCTATTTACTTGCGTGTTTGCAACTCCAAAAAAAAAAAAAAAAGAGATGATATTTCAAAGTTGTTTTTCTCAATGCTGTGACTTTAATAAATGTAATAATATGAATAATAAATGCATCCTTACTTCTGGGTCAGTCTTGTATCCCTCGTCAGTGTCATCTGAAAGAAGCTATGTGACAGACTTCCCTTCACTTATTAATGCTTGTTAACTAATTACTTTTAATTATGTCAGGACATCCCAGATTAAAAAGAATGCTCATATATTTATAACATGTTTACAACGTCATGTTTCCTCAAATGCAAACAAGACCCATGTACACTGTGCCCTAACATTTTAAATTAGGCTGGTTTGTTTGTGTTGAATATCTACAAATGATCTTTTAAACATGCCATTGGTAGAACTTCTCTTAAGTCACTCCAGAAAACAACCGCAATGAGACTACCTGGGGACGATTCCTCGAGTGCCGCTAATGAACAGAGGAAGGGGGGACAACAAACAAGCTTTCTTCTTTAAGTCTCCTGGCCTTGGTTGTTTGATATAAGATGCATGCCTAGATCCTTTGTGGTTTGGCGCAGTGTAGAGGGGAAGCTATAAAAAAAGGAACTACTATTAGAGCTTTGCTTTTTTTTATTTTTTATCTTTTTGTATGCACGGCAGTGCAACGTCAGGTCTGAGACACTTGGCCTTTCACTTGGAACGAGGGACAAAACTACGTCTGTTTTACTTTTGTCACAGAGCAGACAACATGCAGTGTTTACAAATTAGTGTGTTGTCTCTTTTTGCTCAAGAAATATGTAATTTGTGTGTTCTTCATGACAACATCTTCTGTCATGGCTTTAAGTCAAGTGTTCATGCTCTTGCCATCAAAACTAGCTTGGGACAGTCATCTGACAGGCGTAACAAGACTGGTCTTGTTGCTATAAGTTATAGCGACTTTCCAACAAATGGAAATGCCGCATAAATCATCTGATTATCAATATGATATTGGTGTTACATAAAATAGAGGTCAAACATGTGATAACACCCACATTTTCAGACTTTCTGTTTGTATCTAAATGACTGGACTCTTGTTAGCTTGAAGTGCTTGATGATGTACAGGATGATTTGGGATTATTGTAGAGAGGAGACAAGCTTCTGAAATGCTGCACAGTGATGCCACTGATAGCTGTGACATTGATATATTGATTTTTTTTTTTCAAAACCTTCTATTTGTCACTAATGGACATGGAATCAGATTTGGCTATATATGCATAGATTTGTGATTTTGTTGGAAAACAGCGTCTGTAGTCATTTGTATTGCTTTTTGTTAAATTTAGTCTGAAACCAGTCAGTTTTTTCTTGTTGATGTTGCTCCTGTCCTCCATCCACCACTTTTGGGCTCCTTTTTCCGAAGCACATCCCTGTAAATGCAAGGTACTTCCAAGAAACACACACACACACACACACACACACACACACACACACACACACGCTTGTCCACCGTCAATCAGCCTTCCCCATCCTCTCCACTGCCACCTCTTCTACCACAGGGAAAAGGTCCTGCTGATTAGAACAGGCCTCTCACTGAGTGCCATCCATCATCATCTAACCTACTGGTCCTCCCCTCTGATTACTCCTGTCTCTCGCACACACATTCACACATGCGCAAGACACACACACCCACACATACACACAATATGTGAACAGTCCACATTGATTGAATCAGGATTAATTAGGTATGAGGTAATCATTGGCTGCAAACAAGGCTGTATGTCAGAAGAGTTGACATTTGGTCGACATGAAAGAGCGAGGGGGAAGCAGGATGTGTGTGTCTGTGCATCTGTGTGTGTGTGTGTGTGTGTGTGTGTGTGTGTGTGTGTGTGTGTGTGTGTGTGTGTGTTGGTGCTGGGGAGGCAGTGCTGCTGCTGTTTACAGCAGCGCACACAGTCTGCTCCCTTTCCACTGTCAGGGAAGGGTCTGACTGAGGCCTGTTTGGTTGTAAAAGCAAGCTGACAGCTTTGTTAACAAGTCCGAGCAGATGAGAGGGATTATTTTATTCCATGGCATGAGGATGGTATTGAGCAGACAGCTCTCAGTTAGCTATGGATTTGTCGGCTTCCAGTGATTATTTAGTGATTTTTCATAAATTTTTCTCGCTACGGAGTATTAGGCAGTCATATCTCTCATAAGATAGTTGTTAGCTTTCAGGTGATGCTGCATCACTTCAGCATTTATACCTGCCTCTTTTTTGAACGTCCAAATTTGTCTTTTACCTCAATCAATAACACTATTTTGATGATGTTTGTATGTCATTTAATTTTGAGTGTCTCTTTATGACTTTATGTCAGTGTCTTATGTTTCTTTTTGTTTAGGCCTCACAGTGGTGGTATGTTAAACATCCGCACCTCCTACATCCTCCTATATCCTCAGTTCGGTTTGGCTCAAGGCCGACCAAAAACCTTGGATTGGATGAAGAAGTTTACAAGATACATAGATAGATATTTTGTGAATCGTTTAAAAAAGTAGACAGTCTTACACCAAACTGATTCTTTCCCCCGAAAAATAGTTTTGAATGGTCTGAATTCCAGTGAATCTACATGTGAAGCCAGACGACTGCATAATGTTAACATGGCTAAAAATAAGAGTGCTGCATAGCTGGACGTCAGTGCCATGGCATGTTTGGAACAGAATGAGAAACAGTTATTTTTCATTGTCAATAGGACATGTTTCTTAACCAATTTGACCAAAACCAGACACTTCTGTGCATTTTTTATTTGTTCTTCATTGGACAACTGTTCCCAACATAGTGTGGAGTTTAAATTTACTTCTTAAAGTTGCACATCAAGAGGCTGAATACTGACGGAATAGACTCTTTCTTCTATCCACCATGTCAAAAAAGTGAACTCTTTGGGTAACAACTGTCAATGTTAGATAAGCTTAGCAGCTTGTTATATACAGTCAAACTTGGGTTTTACTTTAAAAGACATCACTTCATCTTCTGCACTGCAACTGATTTATCCCAACAGGGTCTTTAGCCGGTTCAACTAGACTGGACAGGTTGCCAGTTCGTCACAAGGAAAACATAAAAAACACAATAATGAACACATTCTTAGAGTTGCTGTTAATGTGAAGTCACCAGTTAGATTTAAACAGACATGTTTTGGGGGTTTATGTGTGTAAAGATCCAGTGGAAACCCATGCCTGCACTGGAAGAACATGCAAACTCTCTGGGCCTTTAGTCTGAGTTCACTGCATCACAAGGATGAAAAACAACATTGAATTGTAGTCTACGTGAATGAAATTTCACATCTTATAAATTCTCTGTCACACAATGCTGATAGAGTTCTCTAAAGATTAGTCAAATGATGACTTTGAAACATTTCAAGTGAAAATGCATCTTTTGTTTTTCTAGAAAGGTTTTTGCACTTACGCTTCAGTGTTTTGAAAACAGTGTTTGTTTACAGAAACACTGTAAACAGTGTAGTTATAGCATTCCAGGCCACGAGTCAACACTGTTTGTTTTCATAATGAAACCACACACACATACACCGAGAACAATACGCTATAAACTTTAAACAGTGGTGAGTCGACACACATTCGTATGGACAGATGACAGAGATGGATTGCTGTTAGCCTGTTACGGGTGACGCTCAACCATAAAACGACCAAGTCCCAGGAGAATATGGACTGGGAGTCATGGCACTCTGGAGGCCACTGTGGCTGTTATTGTCCGTCTACTGGCACATGTGGAGAAGAATTACTTCCACTGTGGAGCGCATGGCCAGCAGCAGCGCTCAGAATAACTGTGTTTTCCCCCTGTCTACCAGGAGGTGAAGCGTTTTCATAAAGTTGTGTTTTCCAATGTCTACATGGAGACTGAGTCAGACTGTTTTTGAGAAGTTCCGTCTCAGGAGCGCTTTTAAAAGAGTTGTTGTCAGTGGCTCCAAAGTGCAAGGAGAGTTTTGGAATTTCCACTTGAAAAAATTGTCGTGACCACAGACAGACAAACACACACTCACATAATTCCATCTATGAGCAATTTAACATCATCATTGAATTTGTTTTTTTTTTTTTTTTTTTTTTTGGACCATGGGAATAAATCAGAGTAACAATAGAAAACCTGTGGACACACAGGTAGAACAGAAAGACTTGCACCACCGCTTTCACCCCCCCCCCCCCCCAAAAAAAAAAAAACAAAAAACAAAAACAAAACAAAACAAAACAAAAAACTGCTAATTTCTAATTTTCCACTGAATGAGATCAACATTTTCCAAAAAAGATTGCTCTGTGTTTAATATTATATGATTACTGCTTTTACCATGAGAATACAGTGCGGGTTAAAAGTTTTATCAAAAACAGGAGTGTCTTGAAGATAAGATGAAAGATTTGAAATATCACTCAGATCCTCAGGTAGCCCTCCCTGCTGTGCTTGAAGATTGGAATGAAAAATAAATCTTCCATTTAATCATGATTATTTAATCATACAATTAAGTGAACATGCAACATAGGGTCAAAAACGGCGTTTTTCAAGTCATTTCAATTATATATATTCTGAGATCTCTGAGTGCCTGTGTTTGACATTCTTCTTCATCGCAGAACATGCTTGTAGGATGTGTGGAAAACGTGCTAACACAATAGAGCACCAAGCTAATTATGTTGCTGTCAATTATTCATCGGTGACTCAGGTTTGCAAGCTCGCAGACACATACAGTTTCCTCTTTATCTTGTGTGTCTTAAAGGCTCGCTCACAGGAACCACAGAAGAAGTTATAGGCATCAATATTTCATAGTTAATTATAGCAGCAAAGCCACTGACTTTAATATTCCTGGAGAGACGCTTGTGGTCGGTTTCTGCAGCCTATTGTTGTTAGACATGCCAGGCAGGCACAATGCTGGATGAATTAATAAATACAGGGAGTTATGGATAGTCGGCCATTCCTCGTCCGCGCACGCAGGCGGCCACACATTCACAAATAAGTTAAAAAAATTATTGAATCCGCTTCAACGATATTTCCATTAAGAGTTTAGATAAATCTTAATTGTGCTTCTTTAGTAATAAGACATTGTGGATCATGTGATCTGCGTGTATGATGGTAATGAGCAATGTTTGAACATGGCGGCGACAAATAGTTTCCTAATCCTGATAATGTTCAAAATGTAGTTAGAGCTTCTGTGTGCTAAAGTAGATCGCTGCAAAAATAGTAACAGGTAACCATTTAATGTATGTTCGATAAACGCACAGGAAGAAAATGTCAGCCACTTTAAAAAGGAGAGCAAAATAAACGACAACCTACGATCTGTTTGTGTGAACGCTATCCTCACGTGATTTCATTATTACCCCCAGGCAGGGCGCGAAATGGGGCTTTTGCAAGTGAGCGTTGTTGGTTTTAAGGTCTGCCTCTGGGACTAATCACCTAATGAAGGCATTGAAGGAGTGTGAGCACCGCAGCGATTTGTATTGGTGTGTGTGCACGCATGTTTGTGTTTGGTGCAGGTGGTATCCCCTGACACACCGAGACCCCTGGGACATATCCCCGGGTCCGGAGCAGGCTCCAGGGCCTAAGCTGCGCCCGGCCACAAAAACTGCTTGGACGGTGATGGATACCTTGCCCCGGGGAGAATGGCCACAAGAGCACTTAACCGTAAACAACACAGAAACACACACACACACAGACACAGGCGAGTGCTCCACAGACGCAGCCAGATCCGAGCTCTCAGACACAGAGCAGACAGAGCGCACAGCGAGGTGGAAATGAGATGTTTAGCTTGATGATGCGTGACATCTGTAATGCATTCTAATTCTCCCCGTCGGAGCGCTGGTCTTTAAGAATGATTGATGATGTTGTTTCATCATCTCGGTAAACACAGCTTAATAAATGAAGACCGTCACTGATCGTCCAACAGCTCAGTCATTCAAACTGAATTCAGCATTGTTCAAAAAAAATATCATGGCGTCATGTAAAAAAAAAAAAAGAAAAAAGAGAAGTATTCATTTTCATTTTTAATGCTGAATTTTTAGGATTCGATTTGTCTTAAAGAAGAACAATGTATTTTATTGTTCCAGAGACCATTAAATTCTCCGTATTCCTGACCTGATGTAAATCTGGGCCTGGTTGTGTTTGCTTTCCAGCTCCAGGTAGCCCAACAGTAAAACTGCTCAGTAAATGTTGAGGACAGCAGTGATTTCACAAGCATCAGGGCTCGCTTTGCAGACAGAGTTATTACTTATGTGGTGTGGCCAACTCTGCTATCATCATTACTTAACCTCAGCGCAGTTGTCCTAAGCATAAGCCAGCCATTAACATTAAATGTTTATCACCCGTGCAACCGGCGAGCCTCTGGTTGACGACCGTGTTGTTCCCAACAGTTTCTGCTCGTTTTACACATCTCCCAAGTCACATCAGGAAGCTACTGAATCGGGTTTCGGGAGAGGAACTCATACAAACTGCATGGAACTGACACACAGCAGGTGTGTGTCTGTGTAGTCTTTTGTCATTTGAATTTTGGGTTCTGGAAGCGGTTTCTGCATTCACAACGCGGAGGCTTCTTAGTACAGCTTCACCTCCACTTTTGTATGATAAAATCGTCACGTCCTGTTTACAACTCACCTTTGTGAACTTCCCCTGCATTACTGCGCCGCCGTATTGCATGTTGCTTTATCCCATACAGGCTGTGCTCAAAGTACTGATGGATACAGCAGACACTGTGCACCGCACAACAGTGGAGATGTGCCAGTACCCCAAAGACCATGAGTTGACATACACAGTCGTACAGTGAGCCGCTGTAATCCTCTGGGGACGAGGGCACTGAACACACGGCTCTGCAGGCCTCGCAGCTGATGACTTCAGAGTGTCTTGTGAGGTTTTTTTCAACAGGGGACCGTCACCTCATGGGACCAGTGAGATTAGATTGGGTGCATCATCCAGGGAAGAGCTGTGTTTGCTGCATATGTTATATTAGCTGTAGGAAGAGGTTTTGACTCTGAGAGGATTTTCGCACTGGCTTCATGCTGAATAAACACACACAGCCTCGCGGAGGGCCTGTTCTTATACGAGAGAGGCCGATGCTGTTAAATTTAATTTATATATGAGGTGCACCTATTGTTAGCTGGCATGCATAATGAGATACATGTAACCACAACATCTTATATTTATTACTAACATTTATTGTTCTCTTTCCTTTTAGTTTTCTTTGCATCAGTATATTAATAAATAAAGCTTGGCACACTTCAGTAGCATTTCCCTTTCCTTCTTTTTCACCCGCGTTGTTTCCCATCAAATTGTCCTCCTTCAGCGTTGACAGTAGCCTCCTCTGCTTAAAATTAGGTAGCTGTTTAGTATGGTGCTGACAGCTTTAAACCAGCACTGCACTGACAGAGTGCTGTGAATGCCATAACAATGTGGTCCATAGCAAATTACAGTGACAAAAATCAAATGTGGCTTATATAATAGCAAAGTGTAATTGTGGTCCCAAGTCAGGGATATCCTAATCATAAGCCATAACCTTTCTTGTTGAACAACAATGCTATGTAGACTAAACGTTTTGTACCACTAATTAACAAATGTGCATTCAAAAGCGAAGTTGACCTCTCTTCTACTTTTTCCTCTGTCATCACTCATTTTAAAGTAACGTCTTGATTGCAGGTTGATAAATTACACCCACACTCAGGGTCCACTTTCAGAGTTTTTGTTTTTACATGAGTCACATTCATGTAACAGTTTGATTTAGGCTTGATTTGGTCCAGGTCGTCTCAGTAACAGCTGCTCTCCTTTTAAATGTTTCTTTGAGTTTTTCTTTTTTTCTTTTTAACTTAGATTTTATTTAACAAATGAACTCTTGGCAGCTTTTGGATTTCGATTTTATTCCATCCAGTGTGGTAAACATCTCCTTGATTTTCACATTTTCCACCTTCAGTCTTCAGTTGTCTGACTGATTGTGAAGCTGCAAGTCCAAAATTAGTACAGTTTTAATTTCCATTCGAAGCAGCATGTTTTCATAAGCAGGCGCTGTTCTGATATCATTAAAAA
The DNA here is from genome assembly GCF_902148845.1 of Salarias fasciatus. Classification (NCBI taxonomy): domain Eukaryota; kingdom Metazoa; phylum Chordata; class Actinopteri; order Blenniiformes; family Blenniidae; genus Salarias; species Salarias fasciatus. Next base: position 12,837,527 of record NC_043745.1, on the reverse strand, counting down.
AGTAATATGATGAAGAGATTTTTTTAGTTTGATTTTTTTTTTTTTTATTTTGGATATAAAATCTCAAGTTCTCTTTGTCTGAAACCGAGACGAGACTGAATACAAATACATTTGATTGGATGACGACACTCAGACTTTGAAAAACAGAACTTGAATTCAACTATAATCATCAGATTGACATTTCTGGCGATGGTTATTCAGTTACCCAGGCAATAACAAGACGGAGAAACTGAACAACTTGGCTGAAAACAAACGAAAACACACTAAGCAGAAGAGTGCTGTGAGGAAAAGCACATAGTTGTCATGACGTACAAAACTAACACTGTTAAAAAAAAAAAAAAAAAAAAAGAAGAAATCTGCACTTGCCAGCCACTGGGACATTCTGTGCGACAAGGTTTACAGACTAACAAATTAAAGGAATAGAGAATGACAATGTGACTACATATGCTTGCCTTTAGTGTCAGTTTCTTGGCCCAAAGCCCAAAATGAAGGAAAACCAAGGAAAATGCATGACATGAAAGTTCAGGTTTCGTAGAACAGTAGGTAGCTTATTAAATCCTCTTTGATCCCGCTGTCTTTGATATCTGCACTCTCATAAAGAATTCACTTTCAGTGGTAAATATATGTAGTTCAGAGAGACATCATGACACACACCCCTCATTCCCTTACAGTCTCTTTAAATTATACAAAACAACCTGGGAAAATATGCAGGTCAGAAAAAAAGAAAAAAAAAAGAATCACAGAAGAGAAGTGGAGATATTCAGTTCCTTGACTTAGTTACATTTGGTGCTTGGAGGATTCGCAGGTTATACAGGTTCTACACTTTTGTGAGAAGTTCAGAGCAAGTTCACTTCAGCTTGAAGGAAAGCTTCGGTCTTGTGATGTGTGACTGAAAATACAAAAATCACAATGCTCATCATTAAAACAATGAAAATGATTAGTACCTTATTGACTGACTTTTATTTTAACAAAGCATTTAAAATACAACTAAGTATTTAATTTCATTAAGGCAAATATTCCATCTGTTTCTGCAGAGCCGTTATGACACCTTGGAGGATAAAGTTTGCCGCATCAGTCAAATAGGGAAGAAAAAAAAAAAGTTTGCGTGTGTGCTCATGTGCGGCTGAGTTGACAAATATCGTCGGGTTGAAAAGCCCTCTGCTTGTGACCCCGTACCCCAGTTGCCATGGCGTCTCGCTGTTTGTAATTGTCCCAGTTTTCTGGGGTGAAAATAATGAGCAGCATCTATCAGAGCGCTGCCACCCCGTCCTGTCCTGTCCCAGGCTTTACCCTGACCCGGCCGTGCCATCCTGCTGAGCCCGCGCTGCCCAGAGGCCAGCCATGTTTGTTTGCCTTGCCCAAAGGATGACACTGTGCCGGGGAGACGGAAAGGTCGCGGCTGCCCCTGACCTGACCTCTCACCCCTCCTTCTGCTTAATGCCAGGGCACTGGGGGTGTGATGACTGGGTAACACACATTTACTCAGAGGTTGATAAATGAACACACACACACACACATGCACGCGCACACACGGAAAAAGAAAAAGAAGGTACTTTAACCCACGCGGCGAGGAAAACTTTTAAGACGTGACGGTTGCGTCTCAGTCTCTTGTCGCGCCGCTTTTCTCTGCTGTTTGATGGTTATAGGTGTTCTAGTCGGAATCGGCGGGTTTTTGTCTGGAAAACCTGGAACAAACAAGGTTTCCACACTGAAGAGACGACTCCACTTGATGTCTAAGTGAAAGTTTACTGCATTGGGGCTGTAATCTGCTGTGTTGAAGAAGCCAGAGAAAGTCAACCCCCGTGTCCTCATTAAAAAAGTACAAGCCTACTTTTGAACAGTAAGTTAGAGGATTGATTAGAAAGCTCACGCCTGTTGTGATATCCATTTCTTTTCATTGTTCTTTGCTGGCTCAATACTGCCGGCATTTTCACTGTGCATTCCAATTACCTTGGTGCAGATCAAGAAAGGTGCCAGATTAACTAGAGAAACCTTGCTAACACAAAGAGAATTCCTAACTTAACAAGATGTCATTTCTCATTGATAAGCCGCGTCAGAATATCCGCGCCTTCGCCTTTCTGAATAATTAGGTGGGGGGGTTTGGATTTGAATACATACAGAGAAACTTCAGGAACTGTTAGATACACTGTGCAATGCTGTGTTTAATATTTCACAAATTTCCTTTTTCATTTAAACCCATGAATATTTGTAATGGGTTTTTTTTTCAACACCCCTTTTCAAGCTCTTGCTGAAAAAAAAAAAAAAAAAATCACACGGAGCAGAGAAAGTTAAGGCATACCGGCGTTTGATGTAATGTACAGGATGTTGCAACTGGCCGAACTCTTTGTGACATGGGGGTTTAATAATTAAGCCCGGTTCGAATGTTCCTGTCCACCGACTCACAAGACATTTCAACACTTCTTCTTTTCCTTGCGAGATTTTAATGTTAATGCATGCTTAAGGCTTCTCCTCATGAAGTTGTGCCAAGCAAAGTTTCTGTGCCTCTTCTCTGATCGGGGGGTTACGGTGGTCCAGCTCTGGCGGTAATCATCGCATAGTATTTATTTTCCTTGGTGGCCACTAGTCTTTGTTAGCAGAGTTTAGCTCTCTAATGGGCATCAGGAGCCCACAGAAGCAGAGATCCACCTTATTAGGGCCCACTTACTTTCATGTCGTTCACCGTGGACTCGTTTGCATGAAAGATTCGGCCTCACACGCAGCCTCGCTGCTGCACATTTCGTGCGGGCGTCTCATTTTCGTGGCGCTCTGGGGGCATTTTAAGTGTCGTCATTTAGGCTTGAGAAGCCTCAGTCGAATCGAGGAGGGCCCCCTCATGATAATGACCATCACCCTCCCTGTATGCTAAATGACATTACATCTTTTCCTCTCAATTTGAGATTTAAAATAGATTAGTTTCTCGGTGAATAATGTCTTTTAGTAATGGAAACTCTTCAGAGGCTGGGCTGAAAATACACATTCACACATAGGCCCACACACACATACATCATGTTATTATCACACTCCAGGGGAAGTCTTATTAATCTTTAGAGTTTTTTTCTTTTTTTTTGCCCCTTCTTCCTCATTTGGAGGCAGCTCATGAACAATTCAGCCTCTGCCTGCTAATGGTGTTTCACAAGGCTCTGTGGGATATCTTTTATACATCAATAAGGGCAATTATCGGCTTAACTGAAAAAGCAGTGTCGCCAGCTCAGCCATGCCCTTCTCTACAGTGCTCTACACCAATGTTCTGTCAAAATTAAGGGCTTCATTCACTTCAGGGCCTACCCGTTAAAATCAAAGCACAATTAATATGTTAGTGCACTTACAAACTTTCTCACAGGTTAAAGTGTGGAATGAAAACCAACACATTCACAGATTTGGTCCTTATGCTTGAACAGATGTGTTGTTTAGGTCTTAGTTGAAATAACTGGTGCCATCATACGTTTAGTACGCCAAACATTTTTTTTTGTAATAATACATTAGATTTAAAGAATACGAATTCATTCTGATGTTACTCTCTTGGATAAAAGGTTTAAGTGCTTGGCACAAGAGGGCACTACAGCCACACTTACCCCCAGGGGATACCACCCCCACCCCTCCCCAACTGTTGTGCCCCCATGCCGCTCCATTGTTCGGTTGGGGGGGGGATTGGCGTAGAGGGGCCAGCAGTGCACAGCTGGCAGCATTAGCGGCTTAACCCTTGATGCTAATGCTAATATAGGATTGCAGCGTTCATTGTGAGCTTCATGACCGCTGGCGAGCGTGAGTTGGGCAGGGCGGGGTGATGGCAGCGGTGAGCTGATCCGGGCTTTGACGAGCCGGGCGAGCATGGCAGAGGGAGTTCACTGGAGATACCCACCACTGCGGTTCAGCTTCTGCAACTCTAATATGATCAAATTGGAGACATATCCTGTGGTTGGGATGAAAGACTGTTATCACATGCAAACTCTACGCTGGTCAATGTTATTTTCATGCTCTGTCTGTTGATCTCAGAAAGCTGGAAACTGTTTTTTTTTTTATTTTTTTTTTTTTTGTTCAAGACACCTCCACTTTCTTCCTTCTCATCCTTCACTGTTCTCAAAATAAGTTTGGCAAATTTCATTTCCACTGCCCAGTGCAGCAGAATCTCCCAGTGAATTTGGAGCAGTGCCCTCTGGCCTCTGCCTGCTCCCTTCATATCGCTGCCACCATCTCTCCCAGTGCCAACCGTAGCGCCATTCCTCTCCTCTGTTGCTTTGTCCCCTCATTCGCCACCCAGCTGTCCTCAGCTGGTGAGACAGCACCAGCTGGCCAGACTAACCTGAAGTAGTTTAGTGGCTGCGGAGCTCAGTTGCCCTCGGAGGCCCACAAGCCTTTGTGCTTGGTTCCCACAGCAGCTCCAAACCTCTGTTTATGAACAAGAGGGATCAGACCAGGGCTTATATTTATAACCACACCGCCATGACCGCTGCCGCACCATCGCAGTAATCACCACTGTGCATTGAGCCTGAGTGGAGCAGACACTTGGCCCGCTCCAGATGGGCACTGGCCAGCTTGGCCCTTTAGCCCGGCAGCTCTGAACTGAAATCATAGATGGGGTTTGCCCCTGCCAGCTCTGAATGGGCAAACCAGTTGTTCTGATCTAGGGAAAGAAAAAAATAGGTGGAACATGATGATAATGTTTCAACTTAATCATTTGAAAGGTCAGTTTTGCTTTGTTCCCTCTTGCGCTTTGTACGGTGATTTGTGAGTGCAAGGTTTCAAATTGCTGGACTAATGTTCTCATGGACAGTGTCACTGTCCTACACATTGGCAGATTGCATGATTTTGTTTTAGACTGATGAATTTAAGCGACTGCCAAAAATCCTATTTGTATTTCCAAACCAGAAAGATTAAAAGGCTTAGTGCGAGTCAGCTGTTTTTATTTTTATCTTGCTCTGTGTGGATCTACTGATCTTTTCTTTGTCAGCTAATTCTGGTTTACTTTCTCATTCCAAAAGGCACTTCATTCAACCGCTATATTTGAGTCAAGCAATTTGTCCCCAGACATGGATTTTACAAGATTTTGAAAGTATATTTCTCTTCCCCCCCACCAGTAAATCGTTGCTTTTCCCGCCGTGACCCCTGGAAAGATGCAGTTGTGGTGGCTGGAAGCGGGGGGGAATACTGAGGACTGGTCTCACCACAGAGCTCACCACAACAACCTGACAATGCTACATTTCCTCACAGTTAGTGATCTAGGAGACAAATCTAGCCAAGGCACACCAGCGAACACGTCCCTTAAACCGTTCGTCTGCTTGTCGAGGTCAGCTTGAGTGGTCCCGAGGTGCAGGAAAGTACACGCTGCCGTGCCAGTTTAAACTTAGCCTTCACTGACATACCCATTTGAGGTTTTAGGTTGCCTTTCAATGGTTTTCTGTGGATGCCTTAAAAAACGCCCATGGGTAGAATTAATGGAAGCTTTGGCAGCACAAAGGAGCCACAAGTAGGTGAAAGGCAAACAGACTTGGTGGATTGGCCGTGTCAGTCAAATGGACGGAGAGCGCTAGCCATTAGCTCATTAGCAGACTCTCGGCTCCGCAGTCAGATACATGCTGGGTTTGGCTGGTGCGCATTAGTGATGATGAGATGATCGCTGTTTGCCATCCAGACAGGCGATAAGAGAAATCCCGGAGCAGTAAAAAAAGAATAAAGGAGATTGTCTCAGTTCTTTTGTACTGGTGGAGTTCATTGTGATGTCATTTTCCGGGTTCATTGGTTTTATTATACATGGCTTTAAAGTCAGCAGTGATCTCAACTCTATTATCAATACTTAACCTTCCATTTACTCAGAACTGGCATTTGTTCTGCTGAGCCAGTGCCCATAAAGCAATGTAAGGCATAGACGCAAGGCCTGAAAATGAAACCTGCTGAGGATTACACTGAAGGCCTCGGCATAAAGAAAAAATCCCCTGGGATTGACCAGCATCAGTCGGACTGTATTTCTGACTTTATGGATCTTTGTTCACACTGACCATTGTCTATCTGGAACAGGGGGGTGTTTATGTGGTTTGTTCTGCAAAGAAGAACATGTCTGCTTCGGAATATCATTTTCATATTGCTGCTTTTGATTGTCCACCTGTTTGCTTCAAGTCTTTGGAAAATTCCACATCAGCATGTGTCCGTCTTGCTCCAGTGCATGCGGTTTTAGTGTTGCTTTCCGTAATTCACATAGCATGAGATCATTGTCGTGCATGGAAGAGATCCCACTTCCAAAGTGATATTATTATTCTTATGTGTGCGTGTTCTGTTAAGCTCTAAACATAATGGCTCTATCAAAAATGTGTCGTATTTATTGTTTCAGTATTAGACAATGCTATTTGATTACTGAGAGGTCAGAAAGTCAGAATCAAGGCGAGCACTGGCAAAGCTTGTGCGCGTGTTGGCGAACAATCCTCTATTCCTGTAGTCTGGAGATTTGAACGTGCCTGTCTGGGAATGACAAAGGCATGTACATGAATGGAGCCCAAGGCCCAGTTGTCTTGTCAACTGTCTATTGTGTGTGTGTGTGTGTGTGTGTGTGTGTGTGTGTGTGTGTGTGTGTGTGTGTGTGTGTGTGTGTGTGTCAGTTTGCACACACACACACACACACACACACACACACACACACACACACACACACTCATAAGCTCGCAGTGTCAGCTCCTGGATATGTGTGCGTGAGTCTGAATGGAAGAGAATAAGATCAGGTTACGCTCGGGATAATCCTACCAAAGCCGTTTTTTCAGGCCCAAATCACTGGATATTACCCTGCCCATAAGTGATTTTAATTGGTTGTCTCATATAACACACACTCCTGCCTAGCGCTAATGCTACCCTGTAATTGGCTGAAAGCTGCCGCTGCCTGTTAAGTTCATGGGACAATAATGGTTTAGGTGGCAAAGTTACTGGATATTGGGAGTGATCAAAGGATCAGACTGTGAACTGCTTGACTCTCATTGTCTGACTTTGTTGCTGTTTTGGGGTTGTGGTGACTCAGGCTGTGTCCAGTGCGCGTGTGTGTTTGTGTGTGTGGGGGTCTTATTTATTTTCAACATTTGATTTTTCTATTATGTTGAAATGCGTGCACCAATGGCCTCACAGCTGTCTTACCTGATTGAAAGGAGATGGCATGTATTGATTGATCTTGTGTGTCCTACCTTGTGTAAATCCAAGACTTTTGATGTATTCAGACAGCTGGGAAGTGGGAAAGCTTTCATTTGGGAAAGTGTTACATCTGAGTTGAGAGCACTCTCATAATAACAGCCAATAAATCAATGCAATAAAGAACAGGCATTACCTTCTGAAATGAAAACATTGGTGAAGCAATGCTCCAAGTGTCAGTGTCTGAGCTTTTTTCAATAAATTTATTTTACACGAGTCCAATTACAACCATCTCATAATGCTATTTTCACCCAACAAAAACAGCACAGTTCAAAGTCTTATTTTTTTGTCATTGTAGTTATGATTACAGTACATACATTGGGCATCATTAGAAAGTACATCTCCATATTTTCTGGATATATAAATCACACTTTTTAAACCTATTTTGTGGTTAATACAATTTTTATTCTGAAGTGACTTTTATGTCAAAATGTACCTGTACTTACCACGTGATACTGTACGCTGAGAGAAAACAGCCCTTACTGCCACAGTTTTACAAAGAACTTCTAGAACAAAAACTTGACTGAAATGATAAAGTATGAAGCAAGAATTTAAAAAAGATCAGCAGAAAGAGAGTTTGAAGTTTCTCAGACACTTGTGAGAGTCTGGAGAAATGCGGAGCATCTGTTACCGTGGTGAAAATACATACAAAGCTAATTGCGGGCTTAAATGCAGGTTGACCAGAGCTGGAGGAACAGATTCACAAGGTTCTCCAACAGCAAGGTGCTGACTGAGACCTATTAATGGGGAAGTTGTGTCTAGCATGGAAAAGTAATTGTAACTTTTTTTCTCCATCTTTATGATGCATGTATTGGCAGATGTAGCTTACACACAGGTATACAGTATTTATAATAAAGCTATCTATATGTGTGTGTGTGTGTTTGTCAGAGCTATTTTAATCCAGTGGTAAGTTCTGAGTTTTAACATACACTTACTCAATGAAGGAAAGTTGGCTCTCTGGATGATTCTTTCGGTCACCATAGTGACCGTGGATGCTTTGAAAACCTTGGACGGTAATAATGCTGCCTGCTGTAGACTCCATTGACCACAGTTTAGGCCAGCCATCTGGCATGTGTGGTTCTTGCTGGCTAGCTGGACGAACTTGGATGCGTGCTGGCTGGCCGCTGGCATGTTCAACCTGTGGTTTGGCTTGTCTGTTATCATCTTTGAGCGGATTCCAGAATTGTTTCTGAAATAGATTGTGTGTGCAATCTTTAAAACATAGGAGACAAAATATTTATAGTATCTCTTTATTGTAAGCCTGTGAAGATAAACTAAATCTTAAATCATTATTCCAAAATATGTCTGAAAGGATCGCTCATTCTCTGATGTTTTTAATGAGTACTGGTCTTATTTACCTGAACATATATTGCAGACTACTAAATGCTTAAAAATTGAAAATAGAAGTGTACTTCATTAATTATATTATGAAATAAACAATTAACTTATACCTCTTGTAGCAATCACACCAACAACAATTCCATTGTTGTATTTGCAGACAAGGCTGAAAGCACTAATTTCCCTGTAATCCCCTTTATATGCAAGACACATTATTTTTGCAGAGCTATTTGTCCTAGACTGCATGCGCTGAAAGGCTAGACTGTGTATTGTCCACTAAAGCACTCACACATGCTTCCCTCAGCCACCCACCCACAAAACCACCACTATCATCGGACAGGTGCATGTGTGCATGCCCTGACCTTGGGAGCAATGCAGAGCTTGTCTTTATGAGGCCTTGAGACATGGCATTTGTGGCATTTAACCCCCTCATCACTCTGTGACCCCCGCATACGCCCCCTCCCTCTGCTTCGTACTGTCATTCTCTTTCTACCCTCCTTCCGCTCTGCCCCTCTCCTTCACGTTCTACTGTTGCTGCATATTCATCCTCTCCCACCTTCCTCGCTTCCTTGTTAAATCTCCTTCTGTCACTGACTTCAACCCTTTAACCCAGCAGGTAAACAGCCATGGTCCAGGTGTGTGTGTTTGTGCATGTGTGTGTGTGCTTTAGGAGTAACCAGACAGCAGAATGTACCCCCTCCTCCCAAACACAGAGTTAGCTAGGAAAGGGTAGGAAGATCCTGACAAGGTCAGTGAGCTTTGTAGCTCATAATTACCCAGACTGGGTCTTACAGTAAATATGTCAATGCAGCTGGACCATCCAGGGTTCAATACAGAAAATAATCGCATATGGCAAAATATAATCATTTTGATCTTTAAATAATTGCAAACATATATTACTGACGAAACAACATCCGATTAGACAAAAAATTCAAAGCAGGTTAACAGACGTACGTAGGAATGTACCACCTATATTTCCAAACCAATCATTTATAAAGGTGTGTGGATTCCAATTCTTAGTACTTGTGCTGTAGTGGAGAGAAATTGGGCACATTGAGGTGGGGAGACTGAGACTAACTAAGTGAATGCACAGCCAGATGCAGCTGTGATTGTAGCTAGAGACCTTAAACCATAAAGAAGTGAAAACAATGCTGCCCAAATTTCACACAAGCCTCTTCTTACTGATGAGAGGAAATAACGTTCCGGACCAGGTCGACGCTAATGTACCAGGGGCATATCCAGCTGTTGCATCTGTACATTCTGACATGTCTGACCACGTCGAACTGGAAACTACCCCAGCCCACAGGTCCCTAATCAGCAGAACAAATCCAACTGTGCAAGTCTGGAGTGAAGAAACTACTTGTATTCTACGGGACTGCTTTCAGTCTACAGATTTAGAGTTCAGAGGTGGAATAGATCTCAAAATTTGCACCCAATTTGTTGATGCCTGTACAAACAATGTCTGGCCAACCAATATCATTCAAGTGGTACCAAATCACAAGCCATAGCTGAATAGTACAGCTGCTCAAGTTTCAAGACATTGGTAAGTCAGGCCTATTGGCCTATTGTGTTTCTTGGAAAGATTTGAGGAAGGACTTAAGGAAGGCAAAACAGAGATACCAGCATGGACCTGACCTGACCTGACCTGACCTGGAAAACTACAGGAGCAACTGGTCCAAAGATGACAGTCTCTCTAACATGCTGCACAACCTTGTTTTATCTCCAGATAACTTTTTGTGGACTTCAGTTAGACATTTAACATCATCTTTCCTGACAAAGTGGTACTGAGATGCCATGACCTCAGTCTGCATTACCACTCTGTGTCTGTGGATCAGAGACTTTCTCTCCAACAGGTAGAATGGTCTGCACTTCTTCACCAGATACTCCATGTCTTACGACCAATGACACTTCACATAATCACATAAATGCACACTTTACTTTTTCTCTTACTAGAGGATGCAGTTCTGTCTGCTCCGTGCACAGACCAGCCTGTTAGCTTTGTAGCGGCATCACAAATGTTTTTGACTTTGGTTATGATGTTCACAAAGCTTTCAGTGCTGTGGTACCTACTTCTTCTCTGCTGTATTAGAATGTGAGACAGTTTTAGAGTGTGAGAAAGTTTTACCATGTGAGACAGTTTTGCAGTGTGTGAGAATTTTAGAATGTTTGATAGTTTTATGTGTCAATTCTTACCACTGACCTTGTGTTTGACATTTCGTCACCTGAATTAGGGCTGGTCAGTCATATACCTCTTTTCCACCAAACCTGATCCCGGGCCGAACCGGGGCCTGGGACCAACCTGGCTCAAATCCAGGGCCTGAAAAACTCCGCTTTGGTTTTCCACCGCACTGCGGCCACGGAGGCGGAGGCGGAGGTGGAGCAACGTCATCGCGTCATTGCAGAACGTCGGTACGCAGGTTTCCACCAGACCTTTTCAGTCTGGGCCCCGCCCGCGCTAAATTCAAAATTTTATCTGGATTTTTCTTTTGTGCTCCTCTGAAATCCGTGTTTATATAAGGTTTAGATCCCTGTGTAGTCATGATTAAAACAGATGTTTGTTTTTTTGTTGTGTTTTTTTTAAATCTTGGCTCATTGGTTAATGGATTGGGCTTTATTCTTGTTGTAAAATGTGAACAATGGTGTGACACTGTTTTCTTTTTTATTTTTTAGCATATTATTGGTAAATAGTTCAAAACTGTCAAAACACAGTTATTTTGTAGAAAGTCATTTTGAGGCAGGTTTTTCTTCAGAGAAACGAAAGAATTTAATGTATTAATAGAAAAGGCAGAGTTCTCCCCCCAGTCTTTTACAGGTTAGTTCCTCTATGGTGGTGTAGCTGCTATTCGGTTCTCTCTGTGATGTGTATCCGATTGTTGTGTGCAGTTTTGCTGCCTGCTGTCCTTTGTGGATTGTGAGCTCTCAATTGGTGATTAACAAGATTTAAGATGAAGGAATTCACACGAGGCCTCATTACCAACATAAATACGCATCCCACTGTTCCATTTCTGACTGATTTTTAATTTCCATGCACTATGGTAAGAAGCTGATATAGTAGAGGAAGGTTTACTACACCGGGTTATGTCGGAGGAGGAGAATTTATGGTGCTGTGGGAACACAGGCCCACCCATCTCTTCTACTGTGCTGAAAGGGTGATTCCCAAGATGGGGTTTTCTTGCCTCACCGGGTCCTCGTATAGCCCTTTGAAACCCTTTCATTCTCTGTGATCACTTGTCTTTTTACAGCAGCTAAAGTTAGAGTCATCATCCACATATTCAGCCGCAAAATAAACTATGCTTGCAAGTGTGGAGGCTGCTCACACTGCAATGAAGAGCAACCCTAAGCTATTCATAAAACCTTTATAATTTATTTAACATTTGCCAAGCAACAGCAATAGAAAAAGTGATTTTAATTTTGAACTTTTTAAAGCATCGGCTGCCACTTGTGATTCAAATGAGTGCTGAAAACCCTGCTTCACCCTGTGTTTTTGCAGACTTCCTGTTTCATGTCACAGTCCTGCAACGAGCAGCACAATGGGGAACAGCTTGAACAAGCAGACATGAAAAAGTCGACTAACAGATGGGTGAAACAATAGAACTTTAACGACATGTGATACATAGTCTCCTGACTTCCTCTGTGATTTCACAAGATGCCACTTTTCCATTTTTCAAAGGGAATACTCAAAATGGTTATATCAGGATGAATCAAGACAAAGCTACGACATGACTCCTGTATCCAGTGTGCCACGTTGGGAGACATGCCTAGTGTTTTGATCTCCACTTGTATCAATGTCTGAGGAAAAAAGGGGATATGTTTCATTTTTGTGTCGGTGATAGATTCGACAGACAGCCCTTATTAGACCAGTCTTTTGAGTTGCAGGTCACACACGAGTCAAAATACATTCTCTTTTGATTGTAAAACCCTTTTTTCTTGGTCATTTTTTCTACTGCAGGCATTCTAATACAATATCCACCAGTACTATAATTAGGTAACCGTTACATCCTTTATCATAGGATTATACTTTCTCAATAGAGCACATTGCAAGACAGTAGCCCGTGATAGCCAGTTTGTATTTGTGACATAACGACGCAGCCATCACATTTAGCTTCAAAAGACCTTCTTTTGCATCGATGTCAGTGAGTAGAGCAGTCAGGATGTGCTTGCTTAGCATATTTATAAAAAGGGTCACTATGCCTATTTATGTTTTGAATAATGTGCCGTACAAACACCATCTTGTCTCGCTTTAATAAAACAAGCTGCCTCTCACAGGCATTTCGAATCCTTTTGTCAACATCCTCACCCCAAGAGTGCTGTTGTCGGAGAAACGGATGCGCCATCGAAGAGGTGCTCTCCTTCACCGATACTGGTACACTGTATCCACTGTCTTTGTTGTGGGGGTTGGGAAGCCCAAGGCTGCATTCTGTTTTGGCAGCTGTAAAGATAGAAGTCCCTTCCTCATTGCTCTTGTGGCACTTTGCCTTCTGGGGGAAAAAGCTAGGGGGACAGGTGGGGACCGACTGGCCCATGCCAGCTGACCTGTCAGCTCCAGACCCCGGGTGTTTGAATAAAAGCATGGCGAGGGGAAGGGGGTGTGTGGATTTTTGGTGAGGTGAGGGAAGGATGGGGCCTGGTATGATATGCATGGAGTGTCTTTTGTGTGTGAGTGTGTCTGTGCGAGGGGGAGAGGAAAAGAGATAGAGGAACGGAGGATGACAAGAGAGGGAGACAGAACAGGATGGTACTGCTGATGGAGATGGGATGTGACAGTTCTCCCTGGGATTGTGTGATTAATTGGGATCAGGTCACCTCTTCAATGTCTGGACAGTAATGCTATGCAGTCTCATATGGCTATTTACATACACTGGTCTGCCTGAGCTTTCCACACACACACACACACACACACACACACACACACACACACACACACACACACACACACACACGCACGTCCACATGCATGTGCTTGGGGAAACAAAACACACACTCCTCTATGTGGAATACTGTCATTATTTTTAGCTCAGATACAAGTCCAAGTTGTTGTAGTAGCAGCAGTGGAGCTTGTTGGTTTCCATGTTGTATTCAGATACAACTTTTTTTTTCTTGTTTTTCTTTTTTATATTTTTCCTTGTGCTGGAACAAATATATGTACTTGACAAGAGCTCCTACTAAGAAAGTGGTTGTCGGTGCTGAAGTTCCTGTGTTACCTTTTGCAAACTCTGTCTCAAAGCGCCAGCCCCTCTCAGAAGAAGGGATAAGTTAGCAACCCAATGGAAAGCGCAGATACTAAGAAGACACATGGCACTGAATAATTTATGGGCCAGCAAAATAGAGACAGCTACTTGAAGTCCTGAGTAAGTAGGAGATATAGACAGTGGTGACATATCAAGCCACAATAAAGACACAGGGAACAGTGGGGAAGGCAGGGGGAAAACGCTCTGTGAATTTCCTGAGTTAAGAGTTTGTTTTGGTTTCCCTGCACTAGCTGCCTCTCTGTTTGAAAGTTGCATTGCTCTGCCTTGTTTACCAAGTCCTCTTGCTGTTCGCTCTGTCACACCAGGGATAGTACCCAGGTGAGCGCTGCTACACACAAGGAAGAGAGAAGCCAGTGGCCCTTTGATTCTGGGCTGCTGGTTCCCTCAGATTAGCTATTCTCTCTATACCCTGACGAATCCACTGGCAGAGCAGCCAGTGTAATGGAGGGAGGCACTTCCATCCCAAATGGGTGGCAAAGGAATGCTGGCTGGCTGACAGTCTGCCAGGTTGCCAGGTTGGGTGCTCGCTGCTGGCTGCCTTGTAGGGGTAGGTGGCTGTGACGTTTCAGTCTCGGCCCCTGTTGGGCACTGAGACAGAAACCCCAGACGGCCGTCGAAGCCTCCAGGCCCCTCCAGTCTCTCCCCATTACACCTCAGCAGTGCTGACAATGGCAGGTCGTGGCGGAGAAGCTGTCCTCATGCCGCCCGTCACATCCCCGCCACTTTCATCCCCTCGCTCACTTCAAAAGTGACATCTGTCATCAGTAAGAAGCTCGGAAGCAGTGTGTTCCTGCGATGTGCCGCTTTGATGGTGATTTGGCCCCAGGCGTTTGTCATACATAACTTAGGTGGAGAACAATGTGAAATCAGACTCAGATTTTAAAGGAGAAAAAGAGTCTAAGTACAATACAGGCGGGTAAAATCAAAATCACTCTAACCACTGGAGGGAGCGAATCAAAGTGCAGTGCGAGCTGGTAGAAGAATCGTTCGTTGCTCGTATCACAGTCTTGTCAGTTTTCTTCTTGTTCGCCTCGTTACTGTGTCCCCATCTGCACGGAGAAGCAGCTGCAGATGGCAGCCTATCAACCTGGTGGTATAACTCTGCCATTTGCACAACTTTTTGACTGCAGGCTTTGGGGCTGAACCCACTGAAATTTTGCAGGGGCTGACAGCAACCAAATAACAGTATCATCAACAACAACAACTGTGCTTGTCAGCAGGGTTCATGAGGTGCATGCCGCAGTCAGACATACCGCAGGTTTAGTGTGAAGTGCATTTTGGTTAAGTGAAGTGTGCAGCGGATGCTTGTGGAATGTGGACTGCGTGACAAAGAAAGAATGGGTATTTATGTTGCGCTACACACGGTCCCATGTTTTCACATATTTGAGCAGCTCTGCGAATTTGTGTGTGGTTGGCTGGGTATGCAGCAGCGGTCTGCGGAGGTGTGCAGCACCCGGAGCGTGGGGTGTGCACGTGTGCCTATTTGTAAAACTGAGATACGATGACCCTGACAAATCTTTTCGACAAAGCTGTCAAAAAGTTGCCTCTCGAAGTGACCTTGTGTTTGTGCCAGCCATACTTGACCACCCCTCCCCCCCCCAACTCCATTTTTAGCAGTGTCCCAATCAACTTCTCTATTCTTCAAATCTGTCCACGTCACCTTTAGACCCAACTCTCCTCACTGTCTTTGGCAACCTCTACCTCTCATTGTCGTTTCCTTGTTTCTTGTCTCGGTGTCTCTCTCCATCCTGCAGTCTTTCTTTCCTTCCATCCTCCCTCTCTCCGGGGTTGACCCAGAGTTCAGCCATCCTTCCTTCTCACCTCTCCGTGACTGACAGGCCTGTCTTCCAGATGGCTGCCAGATTGCCAGGCTCCTTGTCAGTTCATATTAAGTCTTGTTTGATTAATGCATAATTTAAAGGCCCGTTAAGTTCTTCTCCACAAATGTATGTGTATCCAATTAGTGTTGTTAGGCTCTGTGATATCGCCGCCTAACTAGTTATTGTTATTTTTGTCCCTTCACGACAGCTTTTTTTTTTCCTAACCATGCCTCAGTTAGGGTGAAACCCTGATGCACCACCTTTATCATCTCTTCCTCGTCTGTTAGCATAAGCTGTCAGTGGAAGCGACGTGGAACAGCATGATTAAACTTGTTTACCTCTCACTTTTGGATCTGCAGCACATGCACATTTGGGAGAGACTAAACATTTTGTGCATGTATATATTTATGTGCTGCTGCCGCCTGTAAGCATGTGCCAAGCTGCAAGGAATCTGAACAAAACAAAGGTCAGACCAAGCACTTACTCACATGACTTTGGTGTTTGTCCAGCTGAATCAGTGTTTTAGGCCATGTTGTCAAAGAGACAGGTCATTGTGCACAAAGCTGGCAACAGGTAAAGGTAGTGCAGAGGTTTTTAAGTTGAGGAAGTGCACATTGATTGTTTATGATTGTGTTTACCACATTTTTGTTTGTTAGTTTCTTTAATAATGAATGCGATGAACTCGGATTATCTGTTCAGTCTGGCCAATTAACGCCTTTTTTCATTATTGTTAAACCTCTCAAATACCTTCAGGAATACATTCTTCAAACCTTGCACGTGCTCCAAAAGACTGAGTTTTTGAGGATCAGTGGTAAAAAGTCAAGGTTCTAATGTAGTGGAATAGTCTTTAGTAAATTTTGCTCAGTTTGGCACACATGCTTTCTCTCACACTCTGATGAACTTGTGATTTTTTGTTGTTGTAGGTAACTTAATTGTAGATGTCTGAAATTTTGGTTCATGTGGGTTTTCTGTCACAATTTCATCACATTGTGGGGCAACAGCAGCATGTATAAAGTAGAATATCTAATAAGTCTGCTGATTAGGGACACTTCCAGAATATAATGTTATGCAGTACATCCATTACATCTCTGTCATGAATTCTGCATCTACCAATCTTCATAACACCATATTTTAAAGTGTTGTCTAAGCCAACAAGTATTATAGCTTCTATTCAAACCCAAAACAAGACAGTTTAATATCAATAGGGTTGAGTAGAGTATAAGACATACCTCTCAATATAATTCAGTATAACTCATCACCACTGCAGATTGCAAACTCAAATTTAAGTGAGGTAAAGTAAAATGTAACGATTGCTGCAAAAACAAGCTTTGAAATACTTAAGAACATTTTAATCAGAAAGTATCTTTATATGGATACATTATTTAAATTTTTGCATTTGGTCCAGCATCTGGAGCTTCTCAGTGTAACTTAAGGTTCAATATTTTAACCTGAATAACCTGTTCATTTTGAATTAATTTCAGGTTGCACTTGAAATGCTGCAACTTACTGTGCAAAGAAATACTCCTCAACACTTGTTTGAGTGTCTTGTTGTGTTGGGAACTGCTGTCTCCATGAGCCGGTGCATCCCTTAGGCATTCCTGTATTAGTTTTGTACTTTTGTGCCATAGGCCTCCAATGCTTTTTGAACCTAATGCTCTCCTGAATTTCACCCAGCTTTATGTTTATTATTCATCTGTTTCGATACAGTGACTCTCGGGGAAGCAGAAGCTAGAAACTCAGGGCTGACACTGTCAGCTGGGTACACACAGAATACTGATATGCATCAGAGGGAGGAGGAAGACGCTTCTGTCCACCTCTACACTCACTTGTTGGTCCAGATATTTCCCCTGATGTCAATCCAGCCTCACATGTGTGTAGAAATTACTGTGCTCTCCACTACATCTTCAAATAAAGTTAATAAACCCTCAGCCTGAAACTACCGTTGGCCACTCGGTAAAAAAAAAAAAAAAAGTAGTCAGAATGGGTTTTAATAAGGTTTTTGCAAAACAAAAAACAAAAAATGGCAGTGAGCATGAGTGATGTATTGACAGGCTGCTGAAAATGTCACCTGGAAGCTTTAAACACGTCCACAAAGGCAAAGTAATGGTGAGAGGACCAAAGCTCAGCCAACCCAGACACAATGCCCCTGGGCTGACAACACTGGTATCTGGTCAGAGCAGAACAGCCTGCAGGTACTAAGGAGAAACAAAACAGTACCTGGACCATCACACACACACTCACATGCCTTTAGCTACACACACAGGTATACCAACAACATCTGTGCTTAACTTACATGCTGACTGGTTGTACCAGGCTCTTTGGACTCTGCTCAGTTAACCTAATGCAGTTACTTATGGACTGTACAGCTCATAGTTTTGACCTTCTTTAATTTAACTAAGATTTATTTCGACTTTTATTCCATGTCAGTGGCAGGCAAACAGCCCAACTTTTGAAAGGGAATATTAAAGTACCAAAAAAAAAAAAGAAAAAAAAAAAAGTTTCTAAGTAATACAACATTTTAGTTTATTTATAATAATTTCACCTTTTATAGAAATGAATTGACCTTGGGAGGAGAATGGTGGGCCCAGAGGTTCGGGAGGTGAGCTTGTAACATGAAGTCTATTGGAATAAACTCCAACATTTTTACCCTCGAGAGTAATGAGCGACGCATTTAGAGTTGGCATAAGACGAAAACAACTACTTTAATTTCAAGTCCTTGCCAGAGTATTGCTTTTGTTGCAAACGTACTTCAACTGCCAACTGTAATGTAACTGCTGAAGTAACCACTCGTTCTGGGCAATGAAAACACCGTCTGTAATATTGTTGACAAATCCAAGTACAGTGAAACGCTGTCTGCAGTGTCACCCAAAACAAAAAGAAAAGAAAGAAATCACTTCAAGAAGTGTGTGTAGATATTTAGCATTTCAATTTGATGACGAGGGACAAGTTATGGACAATCACAGTCTATTCCTTTATTTTTAAGTAACGTCTATGACGTCCCGAGCATTTGGCTTCAACAAGCTCCAGCTCAGCTGTGAACAAGTGTAAAAATGTGAAACATCACGTGTCAAGTGGGACCTGCTGGAGGCCGTTTTACTGCAGACTGTTTACTCACCTCCACTGGAGTCAGATTTTCTGTGCTGTAGATATTGAGTCCCTGCTCAGAGTCCTAATAATAATCGATGTCTGCCGTAAATTTAACGGGACATTTTCATGAAGTGGTCGCCTGAGTAGTTTTCAGCTGGCATTAAACAGGAGATGAAATAATCTGAAAGCTTTACTAGCACAGAAGCACAGAGACCATAAAAATGAGGGAACTGGCCTTTTCAGACGTTTGACCCAACAATACCCCGTGTAAAAACTTTACTGAGTAGGATTTTAGTTGTGCTACTTTAGTAATTGCCACACAGATGTGGCTATCATGAATCTTTCTTTTCATTTTTTCAGAGTAGAGTTACATAGAAATGACTTCACGTTTAGCTGCAGTAAAATCTCAGTCCATCAAAATTACAAGCAAAGAGTCACACAGTAAATGTGGTGATAGATAAGTGTGTATGACAGAGTTGAGACATCCAAACTGTTTTCCGCAGCTGAAAAATAAACACAGCTTCGCTGCACGTGGTGGCTGAATGTAAATGTCACATTCCCAAGTTGTAGCTCATCAGGTTCAGCGCCCGTACAAGAGGGAGGTGTGGGCTCGCTTCAGGCCGAGGAGTGATGAAAGTGTCGCCTCTGTGGCACAAGCTGCAACTTTTATTTGTTTAGCGAGAACACTGACAGATCTATCATCATAAATACCATGCTGAAAGTGGAGGAGGAAGAAGGAATGAGGATATATAATAGAGATTGGCAGGGAGGGAAACCTTCAGATATTTATAGTGGTGTTTGCATGCGTGTGTCGCCTCTCTTCATTAAAACGGATGTGGCTCTTCTCGGTGCCCAAATCTGCCGGTGCATCTCCGGCTGTCATTGAGATGTGGTATCGAGTTGTACGAGTTACACAGAAACACACCATCAATCATCACAATTGTCATAGCAGACTGGTTTGTACACGTATATGTGAGAAAAACCTCCCCTAAACTCAGAAACACACCCTACCTCACTGTCCCCGCCGCTACACAACCACACCACAAGCACGAAGCGTAGTGCTGTGCTTTCAGTGCATAAATTATTGCTCATCTTCAGAGAGACATATTAATCAATGATAGAAACACAAAAACATTCTTTTGCGCTAATCAGCAACACGGTTTGATCTACCCAGAGCTTTAATCTTGTCTGATGTGGACAGAGCCCGGCCTGCAGCCGAGCACGGGCAGCATTGTTGTCGGTGCATCACAGCCCTCTTAGCTCAGGACAAGTTTACACTGATTGTTTCATGTATCTGGGCCTGGGCTCCTGACGCCTGCGATGCTTTTGAACCTGGCCTTTTGTGTCCTCCCACAGTGCTTTTGTTCTAGATGAAACAGACTATGTATGGTCAGCACCGAGCTCCTGTACAACACAAGTGTCAGCTCCACCGACACAGCGCATTGTGCACACGCGCATGCATTTGCGGAGATGAATGCAACGCAGCTGTACACAAACAATCCCAGATATACTGGAGGCGAGGCAGAAAGTAGACCCATAAGTTGTGTACAGCATGTAAAACCCATGCACACACACACACACACACATTTATGGAGTGTGTATGTGGGAGAGGACGGGCGCCATCTCGTTTTTTTTTTCTCAGCAACACAACATCGTACAAGAGCAATCTCAATTACAAGAGAGACTTGTGAATTAAAGTTTCATCTTACCGTAACGCCACAGCTCCTCCAAAGCACATCAGAGCACTGCTGATTTCTTTTCACCAACACCACCACCATGTTTGCTGTCTCCACAGGATTAAGTTTACTTTTACTTAAAAGGAAATTCAAAGTAGCCATATATATATATATATGTTTGTGTGTGAGTGAGCGTGTGTGTGTGTGTATTGTATATAATTGATACTCAAATCCTCTGTTTGCAATGGTAGATAGACAACGAGAGCTACACTCCATCTTCCTTTTTTTTTTTTTTGTATCTCACTCGCTCTCTCATCCAGAGCAAGTTAAAATAAGTGCAATGGTAGACTGACTTTTAATTTATATATGCAAACAACAGTGAAATGTGTTAGTCAAAGCTGCAGCTCCCAGACATCAGATCACCAAAGACAAGAGAGGAAAAAAAGATTTTCTTTCTGAAAAAGTCTGCCATTGCACTTAATTTTTTTTCCTTCAGAGGAGAATAGAATACATCCTGTATAAGATATTACATTATGTAATTGTCGTACTGATGTAATAAGTTCATGGAGAAAAGTTTGTCTCGACTTTGTGACTGACATACTATTGCAGGCTCATTTTGAAACACAACACACTTACAAACAAACAAATTTTTTTTCTTGTTTTGCATTTCAGAATAAGTTTATGCTCCTTCAAATCTCTTGAGCTCATTTCTGTCTGTAACTCGTAGCAAATATCATTCTTTAAACAACAATTTGAGCATCTCTCCAGAATACGTGTCTACAGCAGCGATTCTTTACTGTTTAATGTTTTAAAGCCCAGAATCAGAAATCGTGGAATCCGAATCGCAACTGAAACATAAGACAAAGCTACAAAATAAAGCACACCCCATTGCCCTAAAAAAGCATGTTTCTCCAAAGCTTGTATGTGCGCCGGCGGCGATGCAGGCCTTTGGTTGTTTTCTTTTTAGATGTGGCAGAATCTTGGTCGCACTTGTTCTGACGGCAGAGAAACTAAAGCTAATACCAGGAGCTTTTGTGCTCGGGTGTGTTTGAAATAAAGAAGAATAAAAGGCAAATGGCAGGAGTCTCTCCTCAAATACGAGGGGTGGCGCATGAAAAAGTAAATGAGCATCCTAATATCGGGGGCTCTTAATTTTTCAGCAGATGTGATGAAGTGAGTTTTGACTGATGTTTCCTGAAAGCTGCAACACGTGTCCCTCTTACGCGGCTGCTGCAGCCTTCTCGTCTACAGATGTGTCGCTTGATGTACCCATCGAATGGCGCACTGCCACTTAATAAAATATCACTCCTGCTTTGACAGGGAAGCCTTAATTGAGTCCCTTGTCAGTTTTATCAAACTGTGTGTTATCATCGTTTGAAAGTTTTTTTTTTTTTTCCCTCTTTCCTCCCTCAGTCGCTCTCGCTCTTATGGAATATGCTAGCAGTTGAATCCTCTTTAACCAAAGGAAGAGAAGGGCGGAGTTGAGGAGAGGAAATACAGTGAACAACGCTGAGATTGAAAGAGAAATAAAGAACAAAAGTAAAATTGAGAGAGATGGAGGAGGAGGAGAAAGAGCCAGGAGAGACGGTGCAGAGAAAGAGTCTTCGGAGGCTATGTTGTCATAGGATTCATAATTCAGGTTCATGATTTTAATTTCCCTCTGTTCTTATCAAAGGCCGGCGGAGCAGCAGGGGGAAGGCTGGTAGTTTGCTGGATAACTGCATATGAGATGAGCTGCGGCGCTCCGTCACAATGCCCGCACGACATAATAAGGATGAAAATGTGCCGCAGACTCGGTGACTTCCCTCTTTTCAAGAGGCAAAAACCCACAAGCAGGAGTTGTTTACAAAACCCTCTTTTTTTTGACATCATATCCCTTTTATCCTCAGAAGCCATTAGCAATCCTTTGCCCTCCCAAAGTATATTCAATCACACGGAAGGAGACAGACAATCTGTTTGTGCAAAGCCACACAGAAGTGCTGCAGTGGAATAATAAATTTCAGCCGTGTTTTGATGAAGTCTGATTTGATAATGCTCCCGAGTACATCTAATAAAACACAGTTCTATCAAAGAGTTTGCTTGTACTGCAGTGTTACATTCCGTGCACCGTGGATTCAGATTAGGAGGTGGGTTTTAGATATATAGGTATCAGAGTTTAGTCGCGTTATCATCTTAGAAGACTTCAAACAGCAGCAAGCTATATAGTGTGATTGTGCCTTACATAACATACACAATACAGGGAACTGTGACTGCCAGCTTTGACTATAATGCTCTTTAAAGACAAGTACCATTGTCTTACTTTCATTTTCTTTATTGACTTTTCTTCGTCTTTAATTTTACCACTAATTGTCTCACTCTTCTCACATCTCCCCCTTTCTTCAGTCTCTGTCCCCCTTTCTTTCTGTCTTCTCTCTCACCCCACCCGTTTCTCCCGGTCTTTACTTCTTTGGCTTTGGGGCTTACAGGACTCAGCCGTGCCACTGTACTTCTCAGCGAGCCATTTGATCATTAATTTATCACAGTTCCAGCAGTTTGTTTGACAGGTGCAGGTGCTTTCATCTGCCTAGCGCCAGGCATTGCTGGACGAACTGCCTCAGCCAGGCCTGTACGTCCAATAAGCAGGCGAGTTGGGATTGAATGGGGCGATAGGTGTGTCCTCAGAATGAGCAAATGTATCAGCCTAAAGTCTCTCGTCTTTTCTGGATACTTCAAAGATGCCCACTTCAGCAGACGTTTGGACATGTTGAACATCTACATCTCTTCCTTTGTCCATTGTTCCAGTGCTTCAATTTCAACTTGTTTGTGCGCTGGTGTACAAGCGGCACTGTTATAATAGCTTCTTCAGCCTTTACAATTTAATTATTACTCAGCCTTATGACAGAATCAGCAGCAAGTTACAACATATACTAAATGACTCGATTGCCAACAACAAAGAACAACATGAAAGTCTGTTAGCTTGACTTGCTTCCGGCACTTGGTAATAGAGGTAATAGAATGTTGTTCCTCATCTTCCCAACAAAGAGACACACTAGATTTGTCTTTTTTGTACACGTTAATCTATAAAATCTCCAGTATAATATCTGCCTGTAGATAAAAGGCCAGGATTTTGTACCAAAACACGGATCAGTTAAGGGAAATGAACAGGATCAGGTGGAATGTAATATCTGTACACATCAGCTATTTTCTGATCACTGTCTTTTTATGAAGGCTTTGAAAACATTACTGTATTCATATGGCAATAACTTTATATGAAATAAGTTTTACCATCCCCTAGCTTTAACTGTAATCTTGAATCTCAAATTGAACACTGTAAACAAAGAGGAACAAAATGTAGACCTGGATATTTATTATCTATTTATCTGCTGGATACATCAGGATCCTCCCAAATAATTGTTACTGCTTCTTGAGGTGACTCCTCATCAAATTTCCTGAATAAACTGCTTTTACTTTTATGGACTGTCTAATAGCTGAGCTGTTATAATATTTAAGTAATGACTTCCAATGCTAGTTTTGTGAATTTTTTTACCTTGATGCTCCATACTTATCAGTTTCCATTAAGGATGCTCTTCATGCACAAGTTCCCACTGAGAAAGTCTCATTTAACTTTAAAATGCAGCCACGGATGGATAACTGGCTGTAATATCACCATATGTATTGTTTATAAAAGAAGTTGAAAAGATGTTCTCTAAAGGTTCAAAAGATTCATGAAACATCTTTGGACCATCTTTTGGATTCTATACACTCTGATCTTGCACGTCCTGCCACACCCTCACTTCAGTGGCAGTTAATGAAAACCAGACCTCTCCATTGTCTTAAATATTCTGTATTCTCTGAGCTTTCTGAAATCACCACCAGTTCTTCTTATGAATGGATACTTTTCACACAGACATAGTGAATCGTATTGTCTCTGTATTGTTTTTAGATTGATGCTGTGGGTTGATGCTCTGAAAGGAAAAAAAAAAAACAACTTAGAAAACTCAAATGAGAACAGTGTTCTTCTGTTTCGGCCTTTCACGCCATTAATACTCATCCATTCTCCCAGTACAAAATGTGTTTGAGTCCTTCCAATGCAAACTTTTATTCACAGGTCCAGACTGACCTCTATTTCTCAGGCATTTTCCAGTACACTTGTGTTGAACAATCACACAAAACATCATACATTTTTTTTTCTCTTTTTAATTTTTTTTTCCAAGTAATACACCATTTCTCTTGTGTTTTCTCTCTTTCCAGCTTCTTTCTTTATTTTCCCTCCCTCTATCCCCGGAATCAAGGTCTGCTGGGGCATTTTTAAGACAGAGGCTTCCTGGACTATTTTAGTATCAAAGCTTTGAGGCAGCAAGAGGCATGCTGTCTGAAGTTGACATGTAAAGAGAGGAGGGCCTTCCTTTCTGACTGGCTTGCCGGGGCAATGGGGGGGCGTGGGTTGGGGGTGGGCACACTCAGTAGCCTTGCCAGGAGCAACCTCTACTGAGGATACGAGCCTCAAACGCTCCCCTTCAAGCCCACACCCTCCCCAGTCATCGGGGAGGCTCATGTTTCATATGTTTGGTGCTCAGCTGCCTGCATGTATGGATGCATGGTGTTAAGGGGCGGGTGTAGGCACGTGCATACATTTATGTGTGTGTAAATTGTTACAATAACACCAGCTACACTCGCAATACTGCTCTTGAGTGGCGTAACCCAATGCAGTTGTTTCTCACATTTTTTGCATCGGAAATTCACTTCATTCAGCAGCGAGAGCCAAATGAGCTCTTTTGAAATCTGAGTGACTGATGATGGCCGTGTAGTGCAAGAGGCTTTCAGGTTGTTAGGAGATGAGCCTCCACTCTGCAGTGTGTCTGTTCAGCTCTTGAGCTACTTAAAACTTTTGCTGAAGTGATGGACTTTTAATTTTTTTGCTATTGTTTTTCACACTGTACTGTAGCATCGCTAATTGTGGTTGGAACCCAGCAGTAATAATAAAAAAAAGTTTCCCACGTTGGTTTTTTTAAATACTTTATTTACCTTGTACAATTCTAAAATTGCATCTTGTTTAAATTGTTTTGGTAGTGTTATTGAATCTTAAAAAAAAAAAAAAAAAACCCGTAAATTTCAAATTCTGCTGCATGGCCTCTGGAGCTCTCTGATATAACTCTCCCTTAGATTAAATTTGGATTGGTAAGCAATGTATGGGCTGGATTTATCCTGAACAGGCTCCAGATGTTCGAATAGTAAACAAGTTTATATTTGTGTTCATTTTAACAGATGCGCTCGTGAACAATACATTGTTGGCATCGTGACCCAACACCAGTTTGAACTGCAGTCTTTCAGACTGGTGGAACCGTCTGTGTGTAGCTCCATTTTTAGAATGATTAGATGTTTTATTTTTACATTAAAAAAAAATCTTGCCTGGAGCTTTGATGTGACTTTAACCAGATCCAGCCTTGTGTGGTGCTGCGGACTGTTGTCCAGATGACCTCCTCTTTTTTGTGTTGTTTTTCTCTCTGCACTCTGAGGAAGTCCAGCCTACAGAGGATCTGACTATGAATCCCTCTGACCTGGCTAGTCTCCCTCTACCAACACACAGCTCCCTGATTCATCTGCTGCCAACCCCTTCAAGTTATTCATCTGGAAGAAATATGCATTCATCATTGTATTTTTAATCACACCAAATAGATAGACAAAGAGAATGCCTTAGGGAGAGGGGGAGCAATCTACAATTCCCAGTGCTCAGACGGTATTCCTGCCCTGCATCACCAAACATTCCCCAAATTGACTCTGAATGAATTTATTTTTAATGTGTGGAAGATGCTCTACAACAGAGAATAGAGATAGTGTGTGTACTGTATGAGCGAGTGTGTCAGCACTGACAGGCTGTTTGTGTGTGTATGCGTGTGTGAACCTGCGTTTTCTTGTGTCTGTGACTGAATTGCAGACTGAGATTGGAAGAGATTACATATGTTTTGCATTGCTTGTCTTGACATCATGTGAGATTTCACTAAAAAAAAACAAAATAACAGCAATTAGAAGAGCGAGACTCAACAGTGACCTAAACAAAGCCCAGACTGTAGTTTTTTGTTTTATATAGTAGTTCATTAAACTGCCGTTTCTCCACAGTGGATCTTCTCACAAACCAAGACAAAGCTATCAAAGGCTGAATTGCATAATCCTGATTTGACCCATCTCCTTCCCAGTCAAAGCCTGGTATTGTGAGGTTGTTTGGCCTAGCCAGCCCTGAACAAATGAGCAAGCTCATCCCTTCATTTTTCATTCCATTGTGTTCATTAATAAATTAATTTATCAGCTCGTCTTGGTTCCAGCCTAATTGAGTCCCATTGCAGCTTTCTAAGTAGGACACGTACGGATCCGACAAATGGAATGGTATCCGGCCCGCAGTCCTCTGGGCTACGCCTTGGCCCTGTGCTCCAGAATGCTTTGCTTTGTTAGCGGCTCTGTGTATGTGGGTGTGTGACTGTGTGGATAGATCCAATAGCTCTTTCATCTTCCATGAGATATCTGTTGATTATCCCGATGCGGTGCGGCCGTAGTCTGTTAGCTGGGACAGATCGGAAGGTGGGGGTCGCTCTGGGAAGGTAGGAATACCCAGTGCGAGGAGCAGAGGGACGAAAGGAGGCTTCCTGTCACCCCGTCAGGGATGAGCCCCACACGGCGGTTCTGTTTGTGCACACGAGCGCAAGTTTGTGCGCATATGCACACACACACCGCAAACAGATGTGGACTTGCAGAAAAAGGAGGGTGCTCTATAGCTTAATGCCATTACATTAAATTTTAAATAATGTTATGCAAATCAGAAATGACAGGAGATTATCTCCTTGGGACCTTGAAAGGGATTCGTCAGTTCTTATTCCAATAGCCCTGGAAAATAGCCCAGACGTCCTGAGTGGAGAAATATGGCAAGGCGTGACGGAGCCTGCCGCTGCTGAAAGAAGAGACCGTGAGAAAAGGCCCCAAGTGTTGGCTATTAAAATCAATTTACCCAGGAAGTCAATGAAGAAAAATCCCTCAGCAAAGGCACCTCCCAGGATAGCTCTGGGGTCCTGGAAGAGGAACAGGGGCAAGGCTAGGGGATGTGATCGGCACATGCCAAGGTGAAAGTAACACCCACAGAGACGCCAGAGGGAGGAGGAGGAGACAGGAGGAGCTGGGGAGATCGAGGACTGTCGTTCACCGCACTTTTATCTTCACATCCCGGCCGTATGTGTAAGATAGATTTAAAGAGCTCCGCTTGGTGTGGCTCCTTCCTGCGCTGCCATGCTTCACATGGCGATGGAGGACTTCTTTGTTGTCGCGGTTGGAAGAGAAACAGTGGGTTTACACTGCGACGGGCGGAGCGGCGGAGGTCCTGTGGTTTGCTTTTCTTTTACCAAGTGCCAGCAATGAAATACTGTACCCACCTAATATTGAAGGGTGTAACAGGGGTTCATCGCATGACTCTACCCCCCCCCCCCCCTCCCGAAAATCCACCATCACTCCGGGCCATGAGTGCGGCAGCCATGCCTGCAACAACAGCCAGTCTCAATATTGTGTTAGGGACAGAGCCATCCATTACTGAGCAAACAAAGTCTTGTCTGTCTCCAGCGCTTTGGGCCAACAATTAAAGACACCACACCAGCACAGAGGCACTGGAGGGGGGGAGCAAGTAGACCTTATCAGAGCCATACCATCAAATATTGATGAACCTAATTGAGGTTTTTAGGCACTACAAAGCTTCCTGAAGAGTCTATCTTTTCTTTTTTTAATGGCAAAGCACAGTCCTGCTCTACTGGAGCAGACAGCGAGAAGAGTGCAGCCTTGTGTGTAAATTGCATGTTGTGTAGCCTAACTGCAGGCAATTGCATGTTATTGAGATGGAAGATGAGGGAGAAACTTGTACCAATCAAATTCTTCTTCTGCGGATAGAAAGTATGTCAACAACAAGTTATTGCAGCAGACACTGTGTAATGCTATATCTCAAAGAGAAATGTACAAAGAACATTTGAAATTAAGATCATGCCATGATATTTTTATTCCTCTCTTCGTTTTGAATATTCTTTCCAATGCTTTCAGAAAACAGAAATAGCATCTGGGCTCCCTTTTGGTGTATATGTTTTCCCCGTCTCTCTCGCTCTCTCCGTCTCCTGCGCTCTCTCTCCTTCAGTCATTTTGAGATAATGCAGGATTACGTTTCAATCTTTTTCGCTTGAAATATAAAACTTTACTGCTGCAGTTCTTATCCCTTTTCTGTCTCTCAGCGCCGGTCCCTGGTGACATCAGCCTGAGAATGGCAGCTTTAATTTGCAAGAAAACAAGTTGAGAATATTGATTTCAAAAAAAGTGGGCCTTTTTTTTCCAAGAGAGGGGAAAAAAACTGTCTACTATGTGAAAACCTGTAGCCTTCAATTAAGTGGGGCTTGTAGGTGTGTGTGTTTTCATTTGGGCACTGTGTTCACTTGAAATGATACATTAAAAGCTGTGTTTTACTTCAATCAGACTGCGAAAATATACACACAGACCTAAGTGTCTCTTGAAGGGCTCCGGTGTTGGCATGCACACACACCACTACCATACAGCACCAGACAGATGGGCGGTATTTATCTTAGAACAAGAACCATGTTCTCCTGCTTCAAGAAGGGAAAATACAGCTTTTTCTCACTTCTGAAGACGACACGTGTCCTGGAATTTGTGTCAGCTGGTATTCACAGGTCTGAAGTCTCACTTCCCCTCCCTAAGACGCTCAGTAAAGTACAATAATCAAGTACACACACACACACACACACACACACACACACAAGTCTGAGCTTTTGCTCCATCCATCCACTCTCTGGACTGTTGAACCATCACAATTCTGTTTATTTGGACTCTCAATAAAGCTACAGCGATTAATTTGATCTTATTTAGAAAATAGTCGGTCCCTGTGGTAAGGCTTATCCTCCCTCAATGCAAGGCCTATTTGGGGTTCTGATCTGGTGCTTAGGGCCAAGCAGAGTTTGGGTATCAAAGCAGGGACTGACTGGAGCGAGTGGTTGTAACACTCCATCCCAGAGGCTTTGGAAGTCATCCTGCTAATACAGACATGACTAAAGCTCCCTATCATCCCCCACAGAATGACACGGCACGGCTCCAAGACTTAACTCTTACAAAGAGCTTAAATATCTTAGATGTGTAATGCATAATGGAGGTGTGTTCTGTACTTTGGGGCGCACAGTATTCCCATCGCTATACCAGGCTTTGCTACAATAGCATGCTGGTTTGTTCACAGAGTCAAACATCATGTCAGCTGTGAGAAGTGCATGCGGGTGGCTGGGTACTGAAAGGATGACAATGATCATGACAACATGAAGCACATGAGTATATTCATGCACTTGTTTTTGTAGAAAAGAAACTATTTATGTTGATAGAGATGTCCTCTCTTGCATAAGAAAAGACACAATCTGCCCTTGTTAGTTTTTTTTTTCCTCCCCTCACTGTGTGTGTGTTTGTATGCATGTGTGTGTGTGTGTGCGTGTGTACACAGTGTTTGCTCAAAAGGAGGTTGGAAGCTCCCCTAGTGGCTCCTCTGGAGAATTGCCTCAGAGAGCTCTGCTCAGCACCAAACACATTAATGGCATGAAAAACAGCAAACACATAATCTTTTTTTGTTTTCACATCAGCAGCCACACTGCGCGCCTTCTATTTTTGTTTGCTTACATATATATGTGGAGAGAAAAGCTTGTTTGTGAAACATAGTGTAAGCTCAGAAAGTGTGTAGGTATTTAGTGTTTGCAATTCAAGTACAATGTTCTCATCAACTACTACTAAATAAAATAAAAGTGTTAAGGGAGGGAGTTGTTTATTTTCATATACATGATTTTCAGCTTGCAAGATAATATTCTTTGTGTTCACTACCACTGTAATTCAGCCTAATATATTCTGTTTTGTTGAGAGTAAAGTAGGCTGCGGGCGACTGCCTTCAGAGACGTAAATAATGATGCGATCTCTTTTTAAAGCTCAAATTCTAGTGTTTTCCAGGATTTTAGACACTTGATTTCAAGCGGTATTTTCGAGAAGGGAAACATACTTTTAGGCCAAGCCTAGAAGTACACATCTAAAAATGTACTCTGTAGTTAAATCTTAATTATTGTCTTGTCTTTTAGGCTGAGGTTCAGCAAACAATGATAATGACACGTGCCTGGATGTGTGCGTCTCGTGGCAGGAGACAGACTCCCATTGGGGATGTAAGCTACCCTGTTCTCAGATTAATGACATGTAGATGAGGTACATGGTAGCATCCGACGGGCAACATGTATGCGACTTTGCAGTAAACACGTTAACGTGTTTCCTGTTACGGTGTGCTTATGAGCACGTGCTGTGCCACCTCAAGCTTTCAGGAGTTCAAAGTGAAACACTCCCATGACGGGACATAACTGATAAGTCCGCAATAGAATAGAATAGAAAGATTTTTTTTTAATCTCAAAGGGAAATGACCTATCAACACTTCACCTTTCATTTGTTTGTATCTCTGAGCAGACCGTAAGCTCATGTGTTTGTTCTAAATTGATTATCTGGTTCAAATGCTTTAATCATCTTGCTCTCCATGTGTGACGCAGCAGGTTGACTGGTTGTATCAGGAAGTGGTCAGCAGCTCAGGATGTTTCAATTTCATTGGATTTAAGAAGGACTTGCAGGAGGTGCACATTAGCGCCTCGGTGCAATCGCATTTGTCAGCATGATCCTTTTTAAGTGCATTTCAATTAAGCTGTGATTCTTTGATTTTATTATTTCGCGGCCCTTGCCGACAAAATGCTCACTGCTGGTTGAACAAGTATCTGTCTAATGTACACAATTTAATTTTCTTAATTGGGCTAACACGCTTCTCTCATCCTAATACCTAGAATAATCTTTTGATTCCTCAATCAACTGTTGTGGGCTTTTAATGAAAGAGGGCAACCTGAAAACATCTGTTAGGCCTGTGATTAAATCATCCGCATAACATCTGCATTTATGAGTGCGCTAACATGCCGCCTGGCCCTTTATCTATTTTTGGGCAATTATCTGGTGTGACTGTAGTAATACAAGATATTAATATAGATGTTTTTGTGTGGTCTCCTTCGTACTGACGGCAGTCATCTGGCTTTGTTTCCTCAGAGGGCTTGGGCTATTGATATAATGTACCAGAAGTCTCCTTTAAACAAAAGGAAGGAGAGATGCTTTGTTCTTTGTTTGAGCTGTGAGCATAAGCTATTTGCGTGGACTCCTTTACTGAAAGGTGGGAGGCATGTTGAGCAAATCCTGTTTCCTCTTTGGCAAGTGGTTTGGTAATTGATTAAGCTGTTAAATACACACACACACACACACATGCGCGAAGACAGAGGGACACACACGTCTACAGACACCATGCTCGACCGCGTGTTTTCATGGGCGTGCTAAACCGAGCTTTCATACCTGCCGGCTTCACACAGTGTCGCTGGAGCACCAGCAGAGAGCCTCCGAGCCCACCGCAGTGTTAAAATACCTCGTCTTCTCTCACCGCCGCGTTACATCAGACCCACGTTTATCAACAGTCACATGGAATGTGGTATCAAGTGAAAGCCCCGCATCCCGGTCCTCATCTCTTCTTCCTTCCCGGCAGAATGGTCATCTGTCCATTAAGAGAGGGGGTGAGTCAGTCACCTGCCGTTTGGCCCCCCTCATCATATGACACACGGCGGCACAGCACGGCTGTCATCGCCTCCACCGGGCCGGGATCAGGTGACCAGATTATCTTCCCGCAGGCTTCCATTTCCCACATCCTCGTGTGCCACGCTGACAACAGGTCACACACGATCGGGACGAAACCGAGCAAACGGCCAGCCCGTCCCGACTTCCGCAACACGTGCTTGCAGAAATGCTCAGGTCAGACCTCGCTGACTCAAAGGTCTTAGCATTCAGGTTAAAGTTTGACGGGGCGAAGAGAGTGATCCTGATCCTCAAGCGTTGTTGTTTTTGGTTTCAGTGTGGCCTGGTGGTTGGGGAGATTACTGAGTGTGTGTGGAAGAACACAGGTTAAACCTCTCACTGCAATGCTGTGACCATCTTGTCAAATTGTAACTTACAAAGCAATAATTGCTTTCTTCTTGTTGAGCTGACATATCCATTTTTGTCAAAATATGTACGGATGGGCATTTTGAAGCGAGGTCGGTCCAGCTTTTTGCTGCCACTGACTTCGGGATGACTTCTGGAGAGGCTATACTTTATGGAAGCAATTTTAGTGCATTTAGAGTCTTGTTTTCATGTTCACTGGATGAGTTTCAACTTCACATTGTGCACTGCGTTACAGTAAGTCATGAACTTATGCCCGAGGATGTTTTTGACTGTTATGCAATCATTGCAACTTATTGTGAACTCTCTTCAAGCAGTAATGAGTAACAACAAGTAGCACTAATGACCTGAAAGTTCAGATTTAGCGTGAAATCTTTAGTTTTGACTGCAGCCGTCTCATGATTAAAGGCTGCTTTCTGATGTGTGAAAGGTCAAGAGGTCAGCAGAGAAAAAGCGGGCTGTCGTAAGTTCATCCAGATGTTTTTTTTTTGTTTTTTTTTATTGCATCACAGCAAAGCTATGTCATTCATTATATGACTCTGTGGTCATGGACAGATGAGTGTCTTCGGAGCTAAGCCACACCCGGGGATAAGGCTAATTACCGCTATGCTGCCATTGTCTTTAATGCCCCATTTTGTGGCCACCGCGCTAACTGGCGCAGCAACGAGGGACACATGGATGCACACTGGCAGCGCCCTTCATGTGGCAGCCCTGCGTTTTGTGTCTGATTATGGGACATGATTTTGTGTTTTGTTTTGTTTTGGGTTTTTTTTTTCCCCCTTTCTTTCCATCAGCTTGTGTTTTTCTCGCTGCTTCTTTGTGTGCCTGGTCTTAACTGCTGGGTTTAACTGCTGGGGTTTGGCTCTTCATGGGCGGCGCTGTGTCCTCAGCGCTGGCGTGGATGTCGTCTCTGCTTCAGTGGTGCCAACATTAGGGAGAGAAAAATATGTTCCCCTAACCGCTGAACCCACCCAGAACCTTTCTGCCTCGGTGACTGACTTTTATTCTGGGGCACAGGAAACTTTCCGGCATGTGAAAAAAAATTCAGGGTGTGAGTTTGAAATTCAACTGACAATAGTACGGCAGTATCAAAAATAGAAGCATAAAATAAAATCTCATTAAATTTATTTGACTTACTGTGGTAGGCATTGCAAAAGAGAAATTATCTGCTGCGTCTGTCTAGTATTGATATTGCGTATTACTCCCGAGACCAGCCCTGCGAGAACTTCTTGTCTAGATACTCCTCACTTTAATGTGCAAAATGTTTCTGGCAGATGCCGCAGTAAAAGTCCGGTGCCATCAACTCATCCTCTTCTTCCTCGTCTCCCCACAGACAGAATCTCAGAGGCGGCTT
Source organism: Salarias fasciatus (assembly GCF_902148845.1). NCBI lineage: Eukaryota > Metazoa > Chordata > Actinopteri > Blenniiformes > Blenniidae > Salarias > Salarias fasciatus. The sequence continues at coordinate 12,803,806 of NC_043745.1, read as the reverse complement.
GTGCGGAGAGAGCTCAAATCCTTGACCTGCCCCCTTTTGCTTGCGACCTCTCCCGTCGGGAGCCAAGTGCCATAATCTGACCGGTGCACTCCTAACAGACGCGGTTCGAGTCCCCCCCCCCCCATGTTGTGCTATTATCAGCTGAGTGTTATTACCCCTCTTTGCACAGGAAAATATGCCTTGATTTCCATCGACCGCTCCCTGAATCAATGCTTTTAAAAATCTTAGACACCTTTTACTTAAGAGCAAAAGCATGCATTTTATGTTTTGACATGGTCATATTGATTGGGGTGGCGCAGGGAGACGGGTGGAGTGTGGTGGAAAAGGGGGGTGGGGGGTGGGGGGTGTTAGCGGTGGGGAGGGGGAAGTGTGCATTGACCTCTCTTTCTCTCTCTCATTCTTTCCCTCTGTCCTCCAATCTTCGTGCTTCCCTCTGTTGCGCTCTTGGTCGCTGCCAGTGTCTGGTAACACCGCCAGCCTTAATGGCTTTCCTGTGCTCCGTCTACAGCCCCTCCGCACCCTCACCCCACCCCTCTCATTTCTCTTTCTTGCATCCCCCTTCCATCTCCCTGCACACACTCTTCTCTCTGGAGCACCCCCCCTTATTCCGTGCACTCCCCTGCCCCCCCCCCTCCCCACTAATCAATACTCAGTACTCTCCCCCTGTCCACACCCCACGTCACTCACATTTGGCCGGCTAATAAATTATGGATAGGGGCCTCTCACATCACATCTAAAATTTCTATTGTGTTTGTCAATGGATGATCGATACTTCACCTCACCAAATCCTCAAAGCTCCCCGTGCGCCTGCTCTGCGTCCACTTTCATTCCTCGTCTCTTCTACCTTTCTTTCTTTTTTTTTTTTTTTTATTGTTTGTTTATGATTTTGGTTTGCTGGAAGTGCTTCTGGGCCGGGGTCTCTGGGGCTGGAGCTAACAAAAAGGTAATCATCAAATAAATGCATCCGCCCCTGCTCCTTCCTCACCTTCTCGCTCTGCCACTTTCATCCCTCAGCTTGCCCTTTCTCCCACTTTTTCCCCCTCCGAAATGTCGTTAACAAGTGTCAACAATGGGGTTCAGACAAAACACCCGAGTTTGAAATCCGCCGCTTGATGCCACAGTTTGCGGATGAGCTGGAGCGTTTGACAAAAACCACACAGGCCTCCATCTCCCATTCTCATTGGCAGCCTTCATCCACCCCCACACCCCGAGAGTTTGCCAAGGTAAATCAACACTTGTGGTGGATGTTTGAAGTGAAAGAGGATTTTGAAGAATGAGAGGGACTATAAACAGACAAACGTGCCCTTAGCTGTCATTCCTGGCTGGACTTTATTTAGCTGTCAGTTTTCGTCTTTATTGTATAGACAGCATGGAGGCATTTATATAACCCTCACCATTAAAAGAAAAGAGAACCCACACACTCGCACTCATCGGCATGCGCTCGCATCCATCCACATGTCTCAGCTTTTGTTTCTCACACTTGTAGCCTCGACGCTCTCACTTTCTCCCTCTCGCACCACAGAAACCCCGCAGGGTCAAAGCGGTGTTGGGGGGTGTAATTTAAGTGGCATTGGGCTTATCGCGGCCTAAGGTTCAGCTGTGATCTCCGGGCCTGAGCAGCACCTGCTCCTCACACCAGATCTCACCTCCCACCTGCTGACGAGAGAAACTATGCTGCTTAATAACTTGAGCGGCGGCTCTCTGCCTCCTTTTCCATGACCACTTAACCTCTGACATGGCCTTTTAAGTGACGGTCTGGTATGTTTCTGCCAGCCTCGGCTTGGCAGCCGCGCCTTTGCACCATTACCTTAAGTAACTTTCAGTCTGCTGTCAGCAGCGAGGCAGGAAATTATTTCAAACTACTGTTTTGGAGATTAGTTGGATGTTTTCCACATTTTTGTCCTCACAGACTCTTCATGGTGATTTGATTAACTTGTTGAGAGGTGTTAAGTTTTAGGTTTGAACTTGTGGCTTTTGTTTTTACTGATTTGTTCAAAAACAAAACATTAAAAAAAAAAAAAAACTTGCTGTCTTTTTGTTGGATTGCTTCCATAGCTTGTTTCATTGGATTGAAACATCGGGTCACATATTCCCTCATACAACTTCAAAGGTTGTTTTACTTCTTCCGAGGGAGTAAGTTCACAGTGACTCACTGCACTCGGGTAAGGTCAAAAAGGCCCGACGTGTTGGCCTCTCAGACCGTGATCTGCTTCCCGTCTGTCTGCACTTCAGCGGTCTCTGCGTCAGTCGTGGCCCGACTCCCCCACTCTGCTCTCACCCAGTTGTCCACCCACCCAATCCCAAGGTGAAAATCTTCAAGAGCAACTTAAATCTCTAGCCTGCATCAGATAGACCTTACTGGTTTACACAAGGAGCCCAAGTTGACCCCAGTTACATAGATAGACACACGCAAAGCACACATAAATTATCCTATATAGACGCAGGCACACACACACACACAGCCCCACTGACAGACAAGTCACAGAGGAGTATGGCATGCCAAGCAGGAAGAGAATCTTCCCCTGAGCAGAGGTCAAAAGCTTTTATCTCTGGTGTGTCTGACCTTAGTGCGGGCCGTATTCTATTCGGGGTCCCACGGGAAAAGCTGCGAATAAATGTAGAATCATAAGTATTTCTGACTGTGAAAGCACAGTTCCAGATATTGTCTGTATTAAAATAGAGGATGACGGAATGGAGATTAAAGCAATTATCACACGGCAACTATATCTGGTAAGGTTTGGTGATCAAAAGCCAACAGTCAGTTTTGGACTTTATAACTAGACTTGAGGAATGCTTTGAAGTTCTTAACAACAGGTGAATCACAAATTTTTAACTGTTTGATATGAGTCATGAGTGTTAGGTATGGGTGAGTTTGTGTGTTTTGTCAAGTTTACATTTTATATGCGGCATTTTTTGCATTTGCAGTTTGTTGTCCAAAGGCCTCATAGCCACTGTCATGTTCATTTACATACTGCAAGTCTGGGCAACATCACGAAAGGTGAACAGGAGCCAAGAATGTTTTGTTTAGTAATATTCCTTCGTTTGACTCCCTCCTTTCTCCAGTTCTGTTCTGTTTTCCACTTTTCCACACATACACACACCTGCTTCCTTTCCAGGCCCGAGTTCTGTAGGAAAGGTGGTGCCATCCTCCTCGCTCAGCCGTCGGTTCAGATTTGCCTCTCAGCGCAGCGAGACTTCCTGATTTGTGTGACAAACACAAATGCCTTTAAATTCCCAGAGCCCCGGCTCCTTACCAGCCTCATACCTTGTAATGCATTATTCACATCCGTTCTCGAGCCCCCTCCCGAACCTCTTGCATGGCGAGAGGGACAGCCACACACGACTTCCCTGGCAGAAAATCCATACGGCCTTGACGTCTTCGCTTCAAGTGGGCAATTAGTAGAACGAGGAGACTGATGTTTTTTTTCCTTATATTCATAGTAATAGGTGAAGATGGAGTGTAATGACGTCATGAAGTTGGACTGTTTTTTTTTTTCTTTTTTGTTTTGCAAGGATGCACTGATTGCGAGTGCGTTCTGACGTTTGCCCGTCAGTTCCTAGTTGTGTGCTGCAACAACTCAAAGAGCAAAAAAGATTAATTTTTTCCCCCCCCCATGATACAATGACATTAAGGAAGAATGTGATCAGTCTTGTAATCAGTCTGCAGCACGACAGTCAGAATGATGCACAGCTTCAGTCGGATATGGAGCCTTGACGTCAACACAGTGTGAATGACCTTTGCTCACCAAGAAAATAAACAGCTGAGTGGAGGGTTTGCTTGGCAGAACTGAAATCACAAAATAAAATTGCTCCATTTTTGTACAGTATTTCATACCACAATAGTTAGATTCAATCTACAATCATGTATTGGATGTTCTCTTTGTTACAGCCCCGGGCTCCAATCAATCATCTTTGTTTTCCTTCAGCATTTTTTTTTTTTTCGATGCACAACCTCAAACTTTGAATTTTAGATTTCAGTTTTGAAACACTTTCTGACTCAGTAATCTTACCTCGGCTCCTGTGGTTTTAGTGCCATCTATACTAATGTTTGGACTTTACAGTTGACGTTGCCTTGATATCCAACATCTCTCAAACTGCGCTACAGGATGCTTGACATCCACTCACTATTTCTCGTAAATGTCAGCAAGGGTTAGAATGACTTTCACTGCTTTCCTGTCCCTTTAACAGCTACAAAGGACTGCCACACTATAATGTTATTTTTTGTTGATTTGTTTTGTTTTTGGGGTTTTTTTTGGGCAACTTTTTATGTGATCAAATTCAACCAATCATGTTGCTCTTCCATTTGTCCATGCACAGTTTCAGCTGTTTGTTTACAGGTTTCAAAACCACCCTTCGTGTCGTGACAACACATGAGCAAGCTAAGCTACCCCATGCTGCGGCCGCGGCCTTCACGGTATAACCTGTCTTCCTGCCGGCTCACTCCCATGTGCTGACACCCTGCTGCAGCTGAGCGCGGGCCCGTCTGCTTCTTAATGGTGAAAAACGAGAGCTGTCATGTCGTAATCGTGTAATAACCGTGCATGGTGTCACTTTCAGCAATTAATGGAGACGCTGTGACTGGGCCGCGTAAATCCTGGCTAAGTCGGCTGTGGCAGGGCACCGCGGAGGAGGAGAGCCGGGAGAGACATACATTAGGGTGTGTTAGTTTATTTGTCCACGCTTGTGTGCCGAAGGAGGGGAAGGGTGAATTTTGCTCGTGTCGGTGTAGTCTTAAGTGTTTCAACATGCAATTGCCAGATAGAGAGACTAAAAGAATAAGGTTGAAGCGATGATTTAATTCATTTTTTTATCTATCTGTTTGCTCACGCATTATTATGGCTGCACAGAAATGTGTCAGAGAGAGAAAGAAGAAAGGAGAAGCTGAACAACTGTGTAATCACTGGTCATTTCTGACGTGAGTGATGACTTGGCAGACTTTCTTGCTGCCCTGGATGTCTTGTCACTCTTCAGTGTGTGCCGTGGTTTGAATCACTCAAACTGTTTCAAATTGTTTAGTGGATGGTCAGAGTTAGGAGGGAGATTTCCGGCTAGTGTGATGAGTTCAAGGATTTTCTTTTTTCCTTTTGGATCAAACAAATAATTAAAGTGCACTGTAAATGAGCAAAAATGCAGCATCATCATATATCACGTCAATAAAATGTCTTTGTTTCTATTGTAAACTGTGCAAACAGATTTAAGGCAGTATTAAAATAAAATCACAGAAGAAGACAATAATATGAAACCATATTACCACTGAAGTATTGTTCTACACTGACACAAAAACATAAAATAAAATAAAATCTGACTGTGCCAGGCAGACTAAAGGATTCTACAGCCTGTGAGATTTCAGCAGTCTCATAAGTTTATTGCCTGGAATTACTCTGTCACTCTTCACCGACTCAAAGGTAATGACTGCTACGATGTACTTCAGCAAAGACTAACAAGCTACATAATCAATCTTTGCAATGGGTTTCTTTAAGAAATAAAGTAAAATCAAGAATCTTGCAGTTGTTCTTGCAGCATTTGTTTACAGGGTTGGCGGCCTGGTGTGGAAATAGACGACACATTTGGACGTCCAAAGTTCTGCATCAGTGACAGTTTTCAGTTAGCTTTGTTACTAGTGTTGCTTTGTCGTCATTTTCTGAGGCTTTTCTGTTGGTTTTCAGCAGTTAAAGCTTGTGAGAATATGTGAAGCAGTCAGAAGATTCATCTCAGGCTGTTTGTTGTCACTTGATCGAATCCCCGTCGCGGCATGAGACCCAAAAGTCAAACATATGAGTGTGATTGCCCATCTTGCAAGATGATCATTACTGCGCAGGTATTTTTGTGGGAGCACATCTCGAATGTACACACCAAAAAAGAATCACATTAATAAGAAAGCCGCAGGACAAAAACTGACAATGTGCATGTTTCCATTGATATATAGTGCTAAAAGCATTTTAAAAACTCTTAGGAGAAAGGTTGACTGACAGTGTTTGATAAAAAAAAAAAAAATAAGTGAAGAAAAAAATTTAAGTAGGGAAACAGCTAAATGTGAATGATGAGACAGTGTGACGTCCTCATCGGTAGTCGCAGGTGATAGTATTGTCACCATTCATGAAGTATCCAACCAGTGCCTAAATCACGAGCCTGAGGGCCAGAGGAAGAGGGGTCAAAGCGGCGAGGGCGAGGTGGAGGGGGTCTGTGGCCCATGGATCCCCTCTGCACAGAGGGCAGGAAGATGAGGTGAGCAGGGCAAGCTGTCACTGAGTCCAGAGTAATGACCGCGGCGGTCTGCTCCTGCCAATCCCGCTCATTGTTTTAGATTTGTTTGGATGTGGGCGGTCTCCCGTTTTATAAGGTGTTTGGCTAGGTGCGTGTGTGTGTGTGTGTGTATGTTGATTTCTGAACGCACACACCCCCCCTCATACTATTCACGTCCATTCTCAGCCAACAGAATCCGATTCCCTAACCTGAATTTTAAAACCAAGTCTTAATCCTCAAACGGTCCTTTGAAGTACTGAGAACTTGTCAGAAAGTCTCCAAAATGCAGAGATGCCCCTCAGTACTGCGGTTTACGGCCACAACTGGTCTGAGGAAGACGTGTATAAACATGCACTGGTCTGAAGATGTTGTGGTTCTTTTGGAAAGTGGACAAAATCATAAGTCAATATCTTCCCAAGCTGCTTGTCTTCTCCCTCTATCAGTAACACGCGCCGACATTTCTCTCTGTGGCCTGTGATCCACCCTTATCGAAACTTATCACAATTTCTCTTTCTTCTCTTGGCCCGTCAGTTTACTTACAAAATAGATTTTGTCAGAGTTATTGATGTATAATGCATCGGCACCAGCGAGCTTATTTTCACTTTAATAATACTGAAAACTTTTTTAATATTAAGTGATTTTGCACAGATCTTTGTGACAGAATGAAAGCGGTACGGAGATGATCAAACAGCCGCTTGTTTCAGGTCACGTCTCCTCTGTCTGTCTGTCAGAGCCACTCCGCAGAGGGTTATGGGGGAATGAGAGAGCACAATGACTGGAGGGAATTTCTCCAAAACAACGCCAAATCACTCACTTTTCCTGCTCCTCCCATCCACCGCGGAGACGTGTCAGAATCCAACGTCTGTCACTGTATCCCAAGGCGGCCTCCAGATCCAACAGCGAACTGGCGCCTCTTGTCTTGTCACCTGTTATCTTTACCATGTCGTGGAGTTCTGCGCCGGATCACTCACAGCTTTCTTGAAGAGAGAAGAAAAATATGCAGAGTGGGAGTTTTACGGCGCGGAGCGTGCCGTGGCATCTACTCAGCTCTATTAAAGTTGATGACCCATAATAGCAAGAAACAAGCTGAATGGAGTACGCTACTCAGAAATGTGGTTGTAATGTGACCTGGCCAAATTTTTGAAGTAGCGCTGCCATCTTTTTTTCTTTTCTTTTGTTTCCTTTTTTTTTTTTTTTTTTTTTTATTTTTCAATAAAAGTAATCTTTTTAATATTTTTTCCACTTCAGAGAAGTCCAATTCAATGTTGTGTAGTCAGTTTCAATTTGACCACATTGTTGACAAGAATGAAACAGAATGAACAGAGCAAACTATCAGTTTCTTCCTCTTATTCTGCATCGTGTGTTTTTCTGCCCAAGTTTATGGAATTCTCTCTTTTTTTTAATATGGCGTTAAAGTAAAACAATTCGAATGCCAAATATCTACTTACAGGGAGGGACGCTTGTGTGTTTTCCTAGATTGGCAGCACTTTTCCAGTGAAGGTTCGTTTGTGATCAGTTGATTTCTAACAGTAGTTTAATGTTTAATGCAGAAAGTATTTTCTTGCAGCTGAGCAAAATGGAAATCTATAGAGGAATGATTGATTATTAATATGATGAATAAAATCAAACAGCGGAATATTTAATTGTGTGACGGTTTGCACAGCTGCCGCGTTTGTCCGATGGTTGTGAGAAGAACTCTCAAAGAGCTGTTTGCGTACGTGGTGAACAAACACACATTCACAAGCTAGCAGCCGATTTTGTGCACTTATATGTTTTTTTTTTTAATGTTGATGGATTATAGGGGAAATACGTTTTGATGCAATTCAACGACTGAAACATACACATATTTTCAATTTACTACACAATACTTTTTTAAGGTCAGATTTTTTTTGTAATTGTGGGAAACATTTAAAATTCAAAATGTAGCATGTATAAACATTTGAAGAAGTTTTTTTTTAATTTTTTTTTTTTTTTTAGCTGTGGTTTTCCTCTTGAGAGAAAAACTTAGATTTTGTGATTTGAACGTCAGCTGTAGCAGAGTAGTATCACACTCAGCAAAGCGTTTCCAGGTAGTTTTGACACTGAACAGCCTCCTGCTGGAAAAGGAAACAATCCTCTTCCTAAAGCCTGTCAGCAAACAGAAGCAGGAAGTTCCCTCAAACCCTCCCGGCATAAACTGCGTTGACTTCAAGACTCGGTGAAACACTGTTGACCAACAGCAGCGGATAATGTTACACCTCAAAACACGGCCGACTGTGAAGCAGCTTAAAAGAAAAGAGGACTCTGGACCACCGAGCAGTGGTTCAGTCCGCCTCCTCCCTCCTCATCTCCGATGAGACTTTTCTGACTCTGCCTCTGATTCGACGGTGGTTTGACTCGTCCGTTTCCTCTGTGCGCTGGCTCCTGACGCCCCGACTTCCAGCCTCAGTTCACTTTTTGTCAAGCTCCCCCAGCTTCTTGAGTGGGCTTTGCTTGACAATCTTCTCCAGGCTGAAGCTCATCCCCGCTGCTTGTGCAACTTTTCCTCCCACACTGTCTTTTCAGTCAACTTTCCTCGAACGTGCTTTGATGCGGCGCTCTGTGAACAGCCGGCTCTTTCAGCAGTGATCGTCTGTGGTTTACCCTCCTTGTGGAGCCTGTCAATAAGTTCTCCTCATGTTTGTAGCAGTTTGTACTGAACTTATTGGAGAGACTTGTGATGTTTATTCTAAACAATTTAGTCAAACTTATACACGTCAGGTATTGTTTTGAGATTTGTCTCTTACGACTTGTGTTGCAGGTCTCAACAATATCAATATCAACAAATCCTTGAAACTTTTTTTTATGCATTTGAGAGTTTGAAACACACCCAGTTTTGGTTTTGGAAACTAACAGATCACAAATATTGAACTTCTATACAATTTTTTTTGTTTTTATATTGTTTTTATATGTTTCAGGGTTGTTTTTCACCATTTGATGAGACTGTTGCTGGATTTTTACTCTTTTGTTTCTACATTTTGTTCGCCAGATATTTGAACTATTGATGTTACTCACATTTTAGGCTTCGTAAGTACTTCACATTTCATAATCTTATAAAACTGGGGTATTTTCTGTTGGAAAAAATGACCTGAAATAACTTTACTTTAACGTTGTGTTAAAATAACAGAATTGTTGATACTTTAAACGCTGGTTTATGCAAGTTCAACAAAGTTGAAAGTCACATTTTAATCATCCATAAATTTTCCCCAAGCTGTCGCCCCCTCCTGCCGTATGATGAGAGGATGAAAAGCCGGACGGCTGTCAGAGTTTCCCACTGGGAAGGAGACATCTTTGTCTAAAGAGTTTGTCCATGACTGCCTGAAGCTGTTTCCTCTCCTGGCATCCCCTCTGACAGCCAGATTACATTTGCTGAACAAAATCGTTGTAGGTACAAGCATACAGTATGTACTTTGGATTAATAGGGAGTGATATATGTGTAAAGAGTAGTGTACTCCCTAAACCCCGAGAAGTCCTGTGGCGCTCAAGGTAAGGATTAGCCGAGAGCTTCTGGCAACACAACATCCCCTACAGGTGCCTTGCAGTTGAATTATGTGTAAGAAAGTGGGCTAAGTAAAATAAATTACTCTAAATAGCAATAATGACCAAATACATTGCTCTTATAAAACTACCAGAATTAAACAAGTGTGAAATTCGTCGGCCTGTGAGCATGTTTTTCACGCGTCTGCGCCGCTCTGTCAGACTGTCAGCATTTGTTTCCAGAGTTTTTACACAATGTCACATTCCTAAAGTTGTCACGTTGAGTCCGCTGAGGTACACAGTAAAAAACCCACAGGCATACCAGTGAGCTTAGACACACCACAAATATCCACTCTGAGATATGACACAGCCTTAAAGTCAGGAAATAAAATGTCTGCCTAGTGATACGTTTGTTTCTTTGTTTGCTTCTGTGTCTCCTTTGTTTTCTTTCTTTCTTACTTGCGTTCTCTCTCTCTCTTTTTTTTTTTGTTCCCCACCTCCTTCTTTCAGTGTTCCTGCAGATTCCCCTGCTGTCGGCTCTCGTCACATTTCCCAATCTGTTAGCCTTCTGATACCGGGGCCAGACTTGAAAGGAAGTCTTAAGGACGAGAGCTTATACACTGTGCCAGATTTTGTTAAATAACTACGAGATGTTGGTGCCAATTCATCGGTAATTGTCCCTTCTGGCACAGTCTGTTGAAAGTCCTGGAGAAGCCTAAGCTCAAGATCACTGCAAGTGTTAATCTTCTTATACTTAAGGTATCAGGTTTTCTTTTGATGTCGCTAAACATGTTGACTCCTATCTCAGCGCAGAAGGCAATCCAGACATAGCTATGAGCGAGATGGGGGTTTGTCTGCGTTCTTCTTCCAAGAATCTCATGGTTTGTGTGTTCTTTTCCCTCGTATTCATTATGGCGCTAAAATAAAGCGGCAACAAAATCAGAGGCAAAAAAAAAACGGAAACTGGAAGAAAGGGATTGATTCTGCGCTAATTGTACTTTCCTTAGCACAATTTGGCATTGCTTTTGTTGAGTATAAAATGGCCTGATTTATTTTTAATGAGGCAAAATCCTGTTTCTCAGTCTATTCAGTATAATAGCCCAAGGTTATTGCTGAGACCTGCCTCGACAGTGAGCCTCTTTCAAGATCGACCGAAAAGACACTTGTGTCAAAGTATAAATGATTTATTGTCTAATTAATTTTCTCAACCCCTGCCTGTACTGTACTTGATGTTTTTGATCGGTTTGATTCCATTTGCGGTAGGTGTACACACATAGCTGCGATAGTGACCACAAAGATGCACGCGCTTGGGAATCCGCCTCAGGCACTCAGGTGGACAAGCCCGGGAAAGTCGCACCCTCTCAAGGCCGAGAGTCCTCTGGCTCGACACCCGCCCCCGCCCCCCCCACCCCTCAGGTGCTCAGGTGAGCCTCAGTGATCAATCACCGATATTCTGTGTCAGCGGAGATTCTTCCGTCAGTCACTCCGTCAGGCGGGCCCCGGGGGTGGTGGGTGATGGAGCAGAGAGGCTCAGGGATCAGGGCGAGCTCCCACATGTACGACCAGCACTGATCCCACACACAGGTGGAGATTTGTCATGGGCTGGTAGGAGCTCATCTGTGATTGAATACGGTGTTTGAATGTGACACACACACGTGCAGCGAGTAGATTCATGTGCTCACGTCGCTGTTGGGTTTCTAATATATGAAAAAAAAAAAAAAAAACATCAAATGGCTGTCAATTTGTTTCAGTGCAGACTCAAAAACAGAAACATGCACATAAATACATATGGATTATAGATACAAACTACTTTCTGTCTTCCATGTGTGCCCAGAGGGACTCTTTCAACAAGACTCCTGGAAGATTTATAGCACAGTTTAGAGCTTAATTACGTGGGGTTTTTTTTATTAGAAAAAGACAGGTGGAGACTGAGCTGAGGCATGTTTTATCAATTTGGCTGTGTGATTTTCAAGTGTATCTCAAAATTTTGGCATGATGCAGGCTGCGACTGGGTGTTGCTGTTTGCCGTGTCGCTGCGGGCATTCAACAAGTTCATTAGAAAAAGCTTAAGGTGAAGGAACAGGCTGTGATGTGCTTTCACATTTTGGTTCTGTTCAACAAACAGCAAATTCCAATATGTATTAATAGGCAGTTGATTAAAAAAGCTTTGAAATTTATCAGATTTTGGCCATTTTACACAACTTTTTGAAATAAATATTACACTTTCATAATGAAGACAAGCGCACTGAAACACACAAGTAGTATTTAGTCTACACACACACACACACACACACACACACACACACACACACACACACACACACACACAAACACACCCGTCTTAACGTTCTTGATACCCAAAGCCAGTCTAGGCCAAACTTCAGCTGGACAAAAACCCATTACAGAGCTCAAATGACGCTCGGTGGGTAGACTGGCATCAGTCAAACCCACAGGCTGCCCTGGGGTCACAGCAAAGCTGGCATTTAGAGTTTTAACACACAGACAGCACACACATTATCCAGCTAATGACGGAATTACAGCACTGACTCACCATGTAGCTACATGTAAGCGATGGGAGGACGGCAATAGATTATCGTATGAGAAAAGAGGCACTTTCCCAGGAAAAGCAGCTGTCAGTGAGACAGAGAGAGGGAGAGGAGGGAAGGTGGAGATGGACATAAAATCCCCAGAATGGAGGTTTAGATGATTGTAATTATGACTCTCTATAAAACAGTCAATACTGTCATTATCATTGAGTCATATGTCCGTGCGAGAGAAAAGGGGTGTTTAAAGGGATGTGTCATTGGTGTCTGAGGTCGAGATGGGCAGGAAAGGTTTACACTGGAAAGGAATAAGATATACGGACTGTCCTTTAAAATTGGCACAGTCAATAAACAAGTATAACATGTCCAAGAGGATGTAATGGATTTTGGTAATTATGTGTGTGTGGGTGGGTGGGGTTATTGTCTCCTGCATGTTTTCATTTGTTATTGAGTTCTGATGTTCTTCCTGTTGCCACATGTGGGTGTTTTTAAAGGTTTAAAGCCTTGGGTGAATATGTAGTGGAGCTGCGGATGAGTATCTGCATGTGTTTGGGCAGCCTCAATGCCGAGAAGCTGTAAGTGTGAGAGCAGTCACTGTAGGCCCCAGTGTTGCGGTGACTCTGGATAAACGTTGTGGCGGGCCTGTTTTCTTACTCTGGTCTCGGAGGGAACGCTTGAAAAGTTCATATTTTCGATGGCAACTCCAATGGAACCATAAATTCACAGGGTGCTGTATTTTTACCCTCTTCGCATAATGAAAGTTCCAGAAGACAAAACAGGCCCCGCGAGGGTGGGGCGAGCTGTGAGAAAGCGGTGTCGGGGTATGGAGGGCGGGGGTACGCTGTGGTTTCTCTGGGCGCAACCGTGCTGGACATGCAGGCCTTTGGGAAAGTGCTCTGCTCCTTAGCCTTTGCTCACTAGAACACACACACACACACAAAAAAAAAACTAATCCTTTGGAGTGGACGGCAAGCAAAATGTCTGCTGGCTTTTCCGAGTGAAATCCAATCGAGCTGGGTCTGAATATGGTCGGGCAAAAATGGCTCCAAGTTCAATTACGCATTACAAGCTGCATGACAGTTTCCATTGTGCAATACTCAATCTAACAAGACTGCTCTGAATCGTCTGGGCTCTGCTGTTCACACTGGAGTCAGTGTGCCGAGACAGAAGGGAAGGGCCCGCAACAAGAGGCCCTCTTAACTACTCTATTATGGTAACACATACCTGTGGAGAAGCAGACACCTGAGACCCCAAGCAAAGAAGCTAGAGGCGACTAACCAACTCTGCTTCCCTCTGGTTGCGCCCTCTTGTACTTGACTGTTGTCAAACTGTTATGGTTCTAATGCTTTTGTGTTGATTGTGGGAGTCTGAGTCACGAGGAGAGATTATCTCATGGCCCCATAGCCTTGGGCTTCGTTCTTGTAATGAATACAAAAAAGCCTTTGCTTTAATCTCTGCTTAAAGGACAAAGTTTCACTGTACTCGACCCGAATGATACAATAATCTTGATAAATATAATTTAATCATCAGTGACACTTCACAGATCCTCGGCTTTTCCAGCTACTTTGCTCGGCTGTTCCAGGATGTAATTCACAGCTCATCCATGTAACCTCTTTTCCCTTTGGTGGCGGGGAGAGGAAAATAGAAGCCCCTCTTCGGAGTTAGATCTCTGTGGTGGTGGGAATGCTGGAACCAACCATGTTAACACTCCAAAACATTCCCTCTTCAAACCACCATGACTGAGTAGATTAGGCCCCCATCCGCTGGAAAACAGTCTTATTTCTTGAAGATATTTGGGGCGTTTAATTCAGGAACAATGCCGGCTGGTGCGCCGAGATCCCTTATTGCATGCTTTTTTATTGCCGTTGCCTATGTTATTCAAAAATATATGAAAACAAAGGTAAATGAGCGGTTCTGTAAGACGTGTTCAGATGCACACCAAATACATTGGTGTCAGGCTTAATTATTCCCCCACATGAGTCTTTTCTTGCGTCTACAACCATTAAAGTCAAGGGAATAAAATCAGAGAAACACACGTTCCTGTGTACCCAGTATAGTCTTTGTAGAAGCCGTGTCATTGATGACACACGGCTATATACATATTTCATTGGGACATGCATATTTTACAGTGTAATCCTTGGCACACCATTGCTTTGTTCGCAGTACGCAGAACGGCCTGACGAGCAGGAGATTTTCTTTGTGTGGGTCGTGTTATATCAGTGGAAGAAAAATAAGGAAAATCTAAATGTGTTCTGACAGTATGAATCATTTCAGTGCAACTTTAAAGCCCCCGATAATCACAGAGGAGTCTGCGGGTAAAAAAAAAAAAAAAAGAAGTTATTCTGTGAGCACATCTACAGTTCTGCTGGTCCTGGTTTGTTAGGCGAAGCTCAGTGTTTATAGATAATGACTGATTATTAAACAAGACAGAGTGGCTCATCAATTTAATGCTTTTCACACATTTGGTCTTTTTCATAACCCTCTAACAGTGTGGCGCTGCTGACACTACTGGAAATTTTCCGTAATCTAATTTACCGTCACTGCACTTGCGAATGTGGCCTGAAATGAAATGGCAAAAACCCTGAAATGCACTTACTCACAGCCCGACACAAAGTTAGAGGCTGCGGCAGACTATACAGGAGCTGAATGAAGCCAAATGTGCTTGTGCAGCAAACATGATTGCATGTGGTAATTTCCTGCGCTCCCTCTGCATGGCGTTGTGGTTTGAAGGAGTGATTATACTGTGCCAGAGAAATGCTAATGTATGTGTTCACAAGAGACATAACATCCAGACACAATTAAAAGCACAAACAAGTGTCAGCCAGTGTTTGTGTTAATAACCGGGTTCGGTGGAGAGGGAGAAAGACACGGGGAGGGTGAGAGTGGAGGGGGGGTGGTGGTGGGGTTGGCGTTGGAGGGAGAGGGAGCGCGGCCACAAACACGTGTAGCCTGCACTCAGTGGAGGAAAGAATGGCAGCACTTGTGAGTGGAATCCAACCAGAAACAAGGAGGGGAGTTGTGTGGCTGCTGGGATATGTATCGACTGTTAGGCCAAATAACCCCCACCCCCAACTCCCCCCCCGCCCCCCCCAACCCCACAACAGCACCGAGCATCGAGTCACGGCAAAGTTCACAGGAGTAACTTCAACCGTATCACTCACAACTAATAGCCCTGTGTACTGTGGGATACTCATGCTTCCAGCACTTGATCACTGTGTTGTGTTAGGTGCCTCTGGTCTGGCTCCCTTTGGACTCATTCACTTCTACGGCGAGCCGAGGCTCCAGGATCCCGCAAAAGTTTGACCGAGTGGCGAGTTTTAAAAAGAAAGAGAGGGGGAAAGAAAGAAAGAAAGAAAACGCCTGCGGTCAAAGTTGGCTTGAAAGGAAACTGGAGATACAGGACAAGTTGATACACACATACCTCCATACTGGATAACAGGGAGATTAGAGCGAAGGAAATTATTTCTGTATCTTAATCACCACTTAGAAGTTAAAGTGTCTGAAACATGCTGTGGATATGTAAACATCAAAGTGTTGATATTAAATCACAAGCGTATGTGTGTGTGTGTGTGTGTGTGTGTGTGTGTGTGTGTGTGTGTGTGTGTGTGTGTGTGTGTGTGTGTGTGTGTATTGTTGTAAAATAAGCAGGCACGTATGTATGTGTGCTGACACACGTACATATTCACATGGGAGCAGAGAGGAGGTCTTCATCAGCATCTGATTGACCAGTGTCAGAGTTAGCTGCTGCTAATGAGGCTGGGAGCATTTTTTCTCTGATGTTTTCTTTATTGATCACACGCAAGAGCATCATAATTGGTGTGTTTGAAGACTGATTAGTGTCTTCACACTTGCATGCACGACCATGCATTTTGAAAGGTATAGCGAAAGCTAAATGTTGTATTTCATTTTTGCTATGCCCTTCTTGGCATATTCTTCGTATTCATGCCTTTCTTTCCGTTTGGTTTGTGGTGCACATGATCAGTCGACTACAAAATTAAATGCTCACCCCTTGTTAGTTGGCTCCAGATATATTCAGTTAAACAAGTTGGAGTTTTACTCATATACCTTTAACTATCTTGCAGTCAGGTGCCACTAGCCGGGGGTACTGAGCTGTCAGAACGCAGCAGATCCCCTTTCTCCATCAATGCTCAAGAAGAGTGGGGCTTTAAACATCCTGCAAAGTTGGAAAGATGTTCTTTTCTCTCATCTTCAAATTGAAAATAAGCTAGCGTGTAACCTCTGTGTATAAGAATATGGATATGACCGCATGTAGCAACGTCTGCTAATGATGCTAACCACGATCGAGTTGACGTGGCCGACTGTAGATGCTTTGGTTTCACTCAAAATGATACGCAGTACATCACAATAGTGATCTTGCAAAATGGAAAACCTTCAGAAAGCTGATTCAAAATGTTGAGTCTGAATGCCAACATTGAGGCTAATTTTGTTTTCTGAGTGTTTTCCTTTTCAACCACTTTTTTTTTTTGTTGGTATTTTTCTGCGTATTCTTTCAGGAATTGGGTTGCTAAGAGCATCCATATGTCTGACCCTCTGCCAGATGATGACTTGAAGAGACTTGAGACACGAGATGGAACAAAAAAATGTGAAGTGGACTGTAATGGCTCAAAGTGAGGATGCAGATATTGCTTCAATTTGTTGAGCGGAAGCCTATGGATGTGTCGGTGAAGTGCAGCCCTGTGTTGCCGTTATGATTACTTTATTTTTTTACCCAATTCTGACAGTTTTTTTTTTTTTTTTTTTTTTTTACAACTTTTTTTTTCAGGAGTTTTGTGAAGAGCTCAGCATATATAAAGTTTAGCATATTATTATCTTGCAGTTCCAGACATTCAATCTCAAATGTCAAGCGGTTCCAAAGTGATTTTAATAGCCTACTTTCAGTCTGGATGCAAATAATTGATGAAAATACATGGTTGTGAGGGATGTCTGGCACCATTCGAGGGCCCCAAGTTCTGAAGAGGTGAAACAAACTACCAAGCTCCCCTGACATGTTTCAACTTCATGAGTCCACTCAGAGTGAACTTCAGTCAGGATTTTGCTGCCGTCCAAGATCTTTTCTAAAACTCTCTCATTTTCATAAGTTGAGCAGATTGTAGAAAGGACTTTTTTTTAAGTGAATGCACCACATTGTCTTATAGCAGAGCTTTTTTTTTTTTTTAAGGAGAGGAACAAAATATGTGAAATCCATCTCATTACCTTTGACGTTTCCGATATTTCAAGTTGCATATTATCTTACAGTGACATTTTTGTTGGATTTGGGGGGTAATCACGCCAGATGTTGGTTTCTGATTGCCGACGGTAAAAACATGACACAACACGAATCAAAAACAGATCCCTCTCCCTTAAAACACTATTGCTCATTCATTCGCTGGGAAGATCACATATCGTGTTCGCGTGTTGCCAAAACACAGTGACTCAAACTATTCCAAGATTACAGCCACAGATAGCTCTGCTTATCCGTCTGTCACCACACAAAGACTTATCTTTTCTTGTTTAAGTCACTCAGGCTCAACGTCTAATCTGGAGCGCGTGTTTGTATATATGTGTGTTTGTCACTTCCTTACACAGTGAAGCACTCCAAACAGGCACTTGTGGAAAAGGAATTCATATACAGAAACCCAATCAGAGCCTCAGCAACCCTCGTAACACACACACACACACATTACCTCATCGTTTCACTCTTCTTCCCACCTGCATGTACACAGGATGTTGTTGATTATTCCATAAAAAAATAAATAAAAAAACAAAGAATTTTGCAAGCAGGTCATCTAAATAACCTTCTGTTTATGAATGCTCAATTAGACTCTTCTATCTCTATGTAAACACCCAGACTCTGTGATATTGAGAGCAAGGTTTTGTGGGTGTCACACTGTTGCTTCCAAAAACTAAGTCAACAGTGGAACTTATTGACGTTGGCTTTGTGATTGACATTATGCTCAACTTGCACCGTGAATCTTGTACTGCTTGCGTCTACTTGTATTGCATCCTGGCTGAATCACACCTCTTTCAGACATACTTAAACTCCTGCAGATTCCTGTAAATACCTGAGGAAAAAGATGGACACCTTCTTTAAAAGTCACCTGCAGACAAAGTGTATTTATCTGCATGTCCTTGGGTTTTCTCCCATCAGCATCGATGTGCTCTTGATAGTCTGAAGAACAAGGAATGAGCACTTCCTACAAGGTCAAACACTTAACTATCGCACTAAGCTATCGATGGCTGGTGACTTACAAATCATAAGTATTGATCATGGCAAGAGATCATCGTGAATGTAGGGCAGACAGTAAAATCACATCCACTTAGTCTTAATAGCCCACATTAAAGCAATTACGCACACAAACTGGGACTGTCTAACTGTATGCATATTAGATCGACCAATACATCTTTTTTTTTTTCCATTTTTACTTTGCATTTTTATCCACGCAATTCTGATAATGAATCAAGGACTCACTTTCTATTGACTGCTTCAGGTGGAACAGTTGTAATTGGCTGAACGACCCCCCCCTCCCTTATCAGCCTCGCGCCCTGTAGCCTTGTAGGTAAAACCGACCCAGTCGATGACATAATGTGCACAAGGTTTTTTTTTTTTTATATGCATGTGTCAATACTCATGTATTTACTAATGATGGTGCCGCCGCTGACTGGTGACCTGCTAATGAAGACAGTGCATTTGTGAGTCAATCAACAGGTCAAGGACTCCGGAGTGGTCCTCTGCTCGTGCGCTGGCAAAATGGGAAAGTGGTTGAACCATTTTTCAGTTTATTTCATGTAACTGTGCTATAATTGTATTCAGTTGCATTAGCAGAGCATCTTGGGATTGCATGTCATTCTTGAGACCGTACAGCTTGTACTTGTAATTAGAACATTTTATTACATTTACGATGAAGGAAAAAAAAAAAAAAGCTATATTGTGGATTTTGTTGTTACAATGTTACCTTGAACTTAAGAAAAAATGAAAATAAAAATGTTTATATTATACTTATTCTGACATTTCTGATATTTACAGTTGAACTTTAATGTATTTGAACAATGTTTTCCTCAGACGTTTGCTCCATCCATACAGTCACTGCAGCTGTTCAGTATATATGGAAGCTGAAGCGTCATTCATGAAAACTCCCAGATTTTAACTTATTATTGAACAAGTGAACCTGCTGACCGTTGGATTAGTGTGTTTCCAATAAGAGAGAAGACATTTCTTTTTATAAACTTTGTGGCACAGAAAATCTGGACGCAGCGATGACATGGTTAAGATTCCATCCTATAAATACCAGCAGGCTGCATAATGGGAGGTTATAACTGTTCCCAATCAGAGTACAGTATGCGGTACAATAAGCTGTATTATATGCACGCTTTTCAGAAGACCGGAGTGGCTTGTGGAGCAAAACACCCACTTAAAAACTTCATTTTTAACGCCGTTTTTCACTCTGTTGATTCCATCTTTTGTTTAATAACCACTTCCCCACTTCTTTCGTTTTTATCTGCTTTAGGATGAAACATGCTCATGAAAAATTTATCGGCGTGATCTGCATATGCCGATTCCCCTGATTGGGTTGCCGCCTCTTGTTTTGAGAAAAAGGAATGAAAGCAATATCAGGCAGCACTGAGTGAATCTCAATTCCTCCCTTTTGACAAATGCATTTCATCACCACTGTGCCATGCAGACGAGGTTATCAGATGCAGAGCAGCCCATGCCTGAACCCCTCCATCCATTCCATCAGACAGAGGGGGTGGGGGGGGAGAGAACGAGCCGGGGACGGCCATGAATATTTAAAGAACTTTAACTGGTAACGTTTAATGTGAAACACATGATGGGCAAAGCGCCGCTATATTTTTGCAGACGTCTTACCATAACTCCCAGAGATTCTTCTAATTTTAACTGCACATTGTAGGGTTGCGATATGTAGGCGAATTACATGCATGTTGTTTGAAAGCTGCGGGCATGTGCTATATTTTACACAGCGAAGCGGCTGAGCGGAGCCCGCTCCGGCGGAGGAGCACTAGAAAGAGGCGGAAAGTGAGCTTCCTCAGAAAACTTATGTCATCAAACTCTTTCATTATCTAACGTTAGCACCCCAGAGATCGGCGTTGCCTAGAAGATATGGGGTTATAATTGCTTTTATTGGTTTGCTGTGTGAGCGAAGAAGCTCTTTGATGTATTTAAGGGACCAACCTAATGAATCAGTGAATGCAGAATCCAGCCTATCCAGGGAGTAGATCTCAAAAGGGGGGGCAGGGGGGGGTGATGGTGGGGGTGGGGATGTGTTTGTGTGTGCATGTGTGTGTGTGCATGTTGGTGGATTGGGGGTAGAGCTGCAACAATGCGTTCTTTAGTTGGCGGCGATGGTGAACAAGCAAAGGACTTAATCAAGCCCAGTTGACCAAAAGAGCAGAGGGATAGGAAGGCATGGGGTGTAATCAAGTGTAAACATTCTATACAATGTCGAAGCGAGAGATGCATGACCCCAGAGTTATGGGAAGCGGGCTGTGTGGAGGGGCCGGGCTTATTTAGCAAATATGTAGAAGTGCTTTTGACCCCACAGTGACCGATTCACAAGCGCACGCAGACACACACACTGCCTCGCAACCCCTCCGGTCGTTAATCATCATCTGTGATGAGAGCAGACCTTGTTTCAGCAGAATAATGGTGTCCGCAAACACTTGTCTTTTATTTTTCACCACAGTGGGTACACTTCCCACGTGGACGGCGCATTTTGTGCCGACTCACGGCTGAGAAGTTGTTCTCTTGCTGCGCAGGGGGACCGTGAGGGCCTGCTGTGGTTGGAGGGCAGAAGAACTCCTGCAGATCCTGTTACCCCCACTCACTTTTCCCACAAAAGTGATCACAGCCTGAAAGTTGAATGTGTGTCCCTCACAGCAGGTTGACTCACATTTCCAGTTTAACCTTTTTATTAAACTGTCCATTGTGTCCGCCGACCGTCCGCTTGCATTCTCATGCCCATCAGGTCAGGCAGGTTAACAGCCGAAGGGGAGACGGCGATGTGGAGGAGGGCGACTCTGTCTCATCTCCCTACTGGCGCTCTGGAGCCTGTGCAACACATTGGCAGAAAGAGGGAGAAGTATATACTACAACTGTTTGATGAGCAGCAGGGCAATAAATTCATTAATCATCATTATATGCCTCATCAAACTCTTTGCCAGCCTCTCCATGGGAGTTACACAAATTAGCCAGTGAAAAAAGCAGTAATTTTAGAGGAGCTAGGTAAGTGCTATTTGATTGCTTTCTTGAACAATGCTTCCCCTGACAAGCTAATAAATCAGATCTTTCTATGCTTAAAGTGCAGCTACTGTGAACCCAATCTGAGCTCGCCAAACACAAAAAAAGAAAGGGGGAAAAAAAAAAAGAAAAGGAGGCTGTGTGGGACAAGGGGTTTTACTACAGCCGGAGCTCTTTCACAGATTTGTTTTGGATTCCTCTTCTTTATTCTGCAACAAAGAGGCCCGGGTACAAAGCTTTTGATATCTGAATGAACTGCTGTTATGTCTCCAGATGCAACCGGGGGATTTTCTTATATTGGATCAAAATAACCTCATGTTTGACTTGAGATGAAAAAAACCCAGCCAATAGTGACCATATGGTGCAAAATTCAATTAGCTCTTCCTCCCTCTCTTCCTTCGACCCCCTTTATGCACGCACACTTTCTTTTTCTTTCTTTAAACTTGTGCGGTTTTTTCATCATATGAAATGCATAGACTAACAGACAACTGCAAGCTTTGCCCGCACAGAGTTTCGAGCTGGCAGGTGACGCATACCTACTATGGCGACTATATCCTTCCATCCAGATGGCCATTCCATGCAAGACCAACAAATCAGCCATCAGACTGGAAACGGCTCTTTTATTGAAAATGAGGTCAATAGATGATTTGAGCCTGGTTTGCGGCCGGCCGCGCTCGCCTTTCTCCAGGTATTAGCAGCCCTCAGTTAGCGTGCGAGATGGGCGTCTCAGGTGGGCTGGGCCGGGAAGGGAAGCGGTTGGCGGAGGGGGGTAGTTAGGGGTGGTCTTTATCTGTTTAAAGCCCCTCTCTGATGAGATTACCTATTGGACTTGGCTGTAAACCATGCTGTTAATCAGGGTGCAGCAGCCAGCACACTCCCACTGGCATGCAGCCACTGCTTGATTTTTTTTTTTTTTTTTGATTGGTGTCGGGATCCTGGAAGGAAAAAAAAAAATAGAAAGAACCAAATATTTTTTCACGAGTAATTATTTGCTAATGTCTGCAACATGCAGGTGTCATGAGCAAGCACTGACATGAACTAAAGACGTGCGTTTCCTTTCATGCTTACGTTTGGAATCAGCTGCCATCCAATTTGCTTCTTTTGAATGATTAAGGAAAAAAGAAAAGGAGGAATAAAGAAAGCAGCTGATTGAGTGGGGCGTACCGAGTGCAGCCCGTTGTGGTCGTTCTCCATTGGACAGTTTTCGGGTTGCATCACCGACGAGCAGGCACTTTGCTAAATTGGCGCCGAGACCTGATGTCACACGCGGGGTCCGGGAAACTTCCTCTCCCTTCGTCGTGTGGAGGTGAGGGCCAGTCTGGAGCAGAGTTTTGAATGAGTGGAACGGCGGCGCTGGCGGCGGCGTCTCCTCCTCGGCCCCCCCCCCCTCATTAACGTCCTCTCCACACACGGCTGAACTGAGCACGGCTCAAAATAACTTGGGGAAGCTGGAGAGGTGGGAGGTGAGGGGAAAGAAAAGCCTGTGCCCCGTTTATCTCCATCTTGGGAACTGATCCAATTAAGTAAGTGCCCATTTGCATCCATCAGGCTACACCAAACTGGGAGGAAAAGTGGGAGGCGAGGCACGAAAACAAAAAGGGCCCAGCAGCCGGAGAAGGTCCATTTGTTGTGCAAGCTGGTTTGGAGAGGGTAAAGTGTCCCAGATGAGCGGTGGATAATGGTAATGTTACAGGAAGGTGTGTAAGTGTGAGCGCTGATGTTTGAGCAAGTGTGTGTGTGTTTGAGCGGAGGCATTATAGCGGTCATTAGGACAGATATCTGTGTGGTAATGTGGAGCAGATGTTGAGAAGAAAGGGATCATTTAAAAAGGGCAAATGTAAATAAACAGTCAGGCGGCTCAGTGCCCCTCCTCCCATGTGGACCCTCTGAAGTCACTGAAAGAAAACACTTCATCAATCTTCTCCATGACTATTAATGTTATAAAATTAGTTTGAAGGGCTTATCCCAGTAAAGACTGATTCCTTTAGAAAGAAACCAAACAAAATACAAAAATCTAATGAGTGTGGTTAAAAAAAACTTTTTGTGAGGTTGTGTAACAAAACACAAGCGTTATTGTTGAGGGACTTGGGGGTGTGCTGAACCTGCTCACCTTTTGACCAGGGGGTGTGGAGGGAGGAGCCGGGCGGAGGACACAGACGGGACCTGTGCAGACTCACAGGAGGAAGAACCTGCCGGTGTCTCCACCTCCGAAGACTGGATGCTCACACTTACTGCTCTGTGGCTGTGCATACCTGGGGGCTTTGGCGTGGAGGTGACTATAAGTTCCTTCCCGCCTCTGTGTGTTTGTGTGTGTCTGTGTGTGCACGCATGCACATCACCTCCTTGAGGGCAGAGCAGAAACCCCCAGCGTGAGCGCCAGTGAGCCCTTACATGGCCACTGAACACAGACCCTGTGCAGTCACAGGGTCAGAGGCTCACGCCACACTGCTGTCAGAGCAGATTGGTCAATGAGCAGCCCCCTTTCAACAAGTCAAGGTGCTCTCAGAGTGCCGCTCTGTCTCTGTATGTTTGTGTGTGTGTGTGTTTGTGTGTGTGTGTGTGTGTGTAGGTGTGTGTGTGTGTGTGTGTGCCTTGTCATTTATGTGGGAACATTTGACAACTTGTTTTCATAGTTACCATATTATAAATACTCCATATTCGTCCTTGAATAATAATTATTTAAAGAAAAACTATCTGGTGAACAAATAATAACCCAACCAGACCAAATAGGCTCTCTTTTTATTTGCCACTGGATCTGAATCCCTCAGTTCTCCGCCACACCCCGACCCGTGGCCTCTCAGGACTTCGGAGTTCATCACTCTTCCTTAATGTTTTTTTTTTTTTTCTTCCCGTCTTCATAGAAATGTTTTATTTATGTTAGGAGGGGGAGGTCACTTAAACATCTCACAGCTGAAAATTACATGTGTAATCTCTCCCAGAGGAGCTCTACGGAGAAATAGAAAAACAGTCTGTGAAGTGCAAAAAAACAGTGGTAAATCACTCTCTTGCCACCTTATCTGAGTCGCTCTCCGGCGCGTTCAAGAGCGTTTTATAACCCCACTTAACACAATCACTGCAGGTGCCGAAGGTCTGAACGAGACATTTTCACAAAGTGTGAATATACACACATAGTGACTTAATTTAAGGAACAATTACTTTTTTTTTTAAAGACATGTCTTGTCTCTTCATGTATTGAAATCTCTTGTGCCAACTTGCCAGGAGACATGTTGCGTCCTTAATTAGCTTCCTCACCCAGGACGCCATAAGAAGAGCACCTGGCTGCAGGCAGTCATCCTCCAATGGGGTTTTTTTTTTTAATTTCTTTTTCTTTGTATACTTTTATTATGATACAACACCTGAGCTGCAGTGAGCACCAATACATGAACAATAATCATTTTTCAATACCTCAACATTAGAAAGTAGGATGTCTGTCTTTTTTGTGGATGGTGACATTTAAAGTGCCATGACTTCAATTTGGAGGTCAACATGTACATTAAAAACAAAACAAACAAAAAAAAGTTCATTAAAAAAAGAAATGCTGAATAGCTTTATGCCATCAGTGGGTTGTTTGTTGTTGCTTTTGTGTCCAAATGTTATTCCTCCAACACACAACTTATTTTATGCTTAAAACTAGTTTTTGCCACATATTTTATAGATATTGGCAATAATTTAAAGGGGGAATAAAGTGTCATCATGATCAAGTACGTCCAGCATGACAATGAGATCAACTTCCGGTCTTCAGCCAGAACCTTTGAAGTCATAATTATTAAACCCCCTGAGGAAGAATCAGTTCCAGGTTTATATGAGGGGATATGGTGCAAATGTTCACAGGCGTGAAATAACCGGTCCTAAATTAGGAAATTGATAAAGACATCTGAAGGATACCAGGTTTAGATGTAAATCCGGGATTTACCAGGTGTGTTTGAAGGAAAGAAAAAAATCCAGGGGACACACAAATCTGAGCAGCCGTCTGCATTTCAGTCACGGTTATGAACGACCTCTTTTATTTCAGCTCTCTTTTATACCGCGTTTGGCAGCGCTTGTTGCTGATCACACACACACACACACACACCCTTCTCTTCTCTCTCTCCAGAATAATCTGTGCAGGTCAAGTACAGCGGGTGTCTATTTACACATTTGAGCTGAATTTGACCCCAACTCGTAGGGTTATGTGTTGTATCAGTGGGCTGTTTATAAGGCGGGCCGTGCGCTCCGTTGAGTAATCCTGGAGTGATATTGAGGACTGCGTGCGTGTGTGAGAGTGTGTGAGTGTGTGCATCAACAGGTTTTGGTTTCACCATGTGGTCTGACATACAGTAGCATCTGAGGGGCTTTTTTTTTTTTTTTTTTTCAAACGACGACTGTCCAGTGGCAGGTGTCTAATCTGTTCGGCCCGCAGCTCCCAAGCGTCTCTGCCCCTGCAGCAAATCTCCTGCCAAACTACCGAGCAGCGGTTTGTGTTTCATGGTGTTAAATCAGAGATGGGTCAACAGATCGGATGTAGATTATCAAACAGAAGAGAAAAAAAAAAGTCTTTGGGTTCAAACAATAAAGTCACATTTTTTAAGGGGGTGTCTTCCCAGGCTTTTGAGAGCTTGGTTTACTCACACTTTGACGCTATATGCTGTGCGTAAAAATCCTTCTCTCATTTCCCCTCTTAAGATTGGTTCATGTGGCATAGTGAACACTGCAGTTTTTTTTTTCTACCTCTAAACGCCCAACGCACAAAATTGAATGTTGGGAAAAGTGTGGATTACGCACCTCTGCCTGCGATGAACCTGCTGCAGGCTGCGTGGATAATTACAATCATAAAGGGACCACAGAAGCCAGCCTTAAACTTTCACTTCATTAGATCCGCCCTTCCCAAAAGTGTCGAAAACAAACACGAAACCCCGCTTTACTCTTGTTCTTCATTAGTCTTATATTAGCCACTGTTATTACATTATTATATTTCAGTTTTCCCTCATGGCAGCAAGCAGCACGCCTAAATCTATTTATTGAGCCAGTAAGTGAACATAATCAGTGCAGCAGAAGTTTGCAAATAATAATTTTGTCATTTGAAAAAAAAAAAAAAAAATCGATTATTTTCCCGTCATTAAAAACACTATTTCAACATTAATTCGATTTTAGATGGTTGTACATAAAAAGCACAGCGTGCTCGTGCAGTGATATTCAGCTGTTAATTCTGTAGATTTTAATTAGGCATCAGTCGCGGCCTTCAGAAGCCTCTTATAGCCAAAGGCCTTTTATTTTTCGCTTTTAAGAAAAAAAATCGTTTAATTAATATGAAGACAGTAAGTGGAAGCAATCCCCCCCCCCCCCCCCCAAATCTGCTCGCGAACGCTCAACAGTAACAAAGTCGGAGTGAAGGCTGCAGACCTCATCCTCCTCTTTTCTCCTCCGTTTCTCCTCCTTGTCGGATTATTTTCCCCCGTTTTCCACACGTGGGAACCGTTTCGCCCCTGCTTAGTATTCTCACATTGTAGCAATCCCAACAATGAACCGACACGCCATTCATGGCGGGGGGGTGGTGTGGTGGTGGTGGAGGTGGAGGTGGAGGTGGAGGGGGGGATCCGGGGAGCCAAGTTGTATAAAGTTGCAGAGGATCTCCCCTTTAGGCGATCGTGGCTCTGATGAGGAGCTGCGGATCCTCCCGCTCCGCTCCCTCCACTAATCTGGGGTTAATTAACTGTCTTTTATCGCACCCCAAAATAGAACATCAGATATTTATATTTTATAATTGTTGGGAGTTTTTTTTTTCCCCCTTTCCGCAAATCTGTTGTTTAAAAAAGAAAGAAAGAGAGAATTCATGCAATTTGTTCTCATTTTAAAATGTATTTATAATACACTGATAATATTTCTTTGTTGTGGTTTGATCAGAAGTAAATCTTAAATGATGTTTAGTGTTTTTAATGAAGAAGAGAAAAAAATTTCCCTTGTGAAATGTAAAAATCTGTTTAAAATTTTCATTCATAATTCCTAATAGTTAATTTAGTCTAAATGCAGTTCATCTTTTTCTGCGCCTTTCCAATTTTTTCCATTTTTTTTTAAGGCTGAACAGTTTGGAGTACACACGAGTAAATAAATACAAATACAAAATGTAAATAATCTGGGGGAAAAAAAGGCCTCTTTGACATAAAACCGTCACTGTATTTACTTATCGCCTCAAATCAGGTGATTTACGCAGCACACTTCGCTCCTTTACTGTCCCTGTGAAGCGTTTTCCTCCAATCAATGCTGAGAAAACAACGCAATTTCTAATAAAACTCTAATGCTCTCTTAGGGGACATTGTGTGGAGCATGGGTCCCTCCGGGATCAGCCCGGAGTGAGAGAGAGAGAGAGAGAGAGAAAAGAAAGAAAAAAAAACATAATTATGCTATTTAGCCGGCTGATGTGTCGCAATCACTGCTCCTGCACACTCTGTCAGATTAAAATAGAGGGCCTGGAATAGAGGACATTAAGGCTAAGGGAATTACTGAAACCTCGGGGGAGATTTCAAACTGGGGAAGGGGGAAAGTAAACTATAGAGATTAATGGCAGCCATAAACAAGAGCATGCTGTCCCACCTCGGTGGAGGTCAACAATAACGACATTAATAATAAAAATATTTGTAATCATTCAGGGCCCTTTAAAATGCCACCAAAAATGCATGCGGAATAATAGTTAAAATGTTAATAATAATAATAATAATAATAATAATAATAATAATAATAATAATAATAATAATAATAATGATAATAATACATTTTTGTTTGTGTCTTGTCAAACTTGCCATAATCCTCATAATAACTGTGATCACTGTGTTTGCCCCACTGGCTTCTCTTGGTGTGTGTATGTGTGTGTGTTTTTTTTTCTTTCTTCCTTTCTTTTTTCCTTCACTAGGCCATTTGATCTGGGATGGGTTTCCGTGACGGATTAACAGAGTCCCACCACCCTCCCACCCCCCTCTCCTGAAATTAGGAGCAAGTGTGACACCTACCTGCAGGAGTTGGAAGAGTTAGAGGACCGTGGCTGGCTACCGGCTACACAGTATCACAGTAATCCCCCCCTCTGCTGTGTTGCATGACAGCAATCTCCCCCTTTTTTTTTTTTTTTTTTGACTCCAAACAGCAGTGTTTCACATCCAACGCGCCATTAAAGAGGCTCTCCATTAATGACATATAATAGGGCAGTATGTTCTAAATGCATGGTCGCGTCCTTTTTAACAGCTTTGCCACGCCTTTTGGAAAATAGTAATGAGGTATAAATTTGGCATAAAATCGAGCTCATTACAGGGGTTCACCACCTGATTGCTCTGCATAAAACACGATAGGTAATTGGGTTAAACGACTGCGCCTTGCTGTTGTTATTATATCAATATCCACTTTCATAAAACGTGCTCAAGTAAAAAGAAAAAGGGGAAAAAAGGAGTCCCTGAGTGCACCTTTAGGAGGGAAAAAAAAACCATGGTCATGTTGTGGTTTTTAAATATATGTAGAAAATATTCTGATCCATATAATCCATTTATATATTAGCACCAACAAAAGAACGATCCCCCTTTTTTATTGTTTTTGATAATCCAGCATCCTTTGGTTAAATTCAGGCCTTTTCCTTCAAGTTTGTCAGATCTCTCACTGCCACAATGAATATATATTTTTAAATAACCGTGAAAACATCTGTCAGGGTAAAATTGAATTAATATTTCCTCCAAATTAGCTGGCCTTGAAACACTTCAAAACACATGTCAAGCTCCCACAAATAATCGCTGCACAAGTATATATTTTTTTTCTCCATAATTTACTTCAAAGATAGTGTGTTGTCCATTTTAAATACAAAAATGCTACATTAAATATACATGTTAGTCTTTAATACAAATAGACTCAGGCGGCTGCAGCGATTAAGACCATTCATGTTACACTTTAGGATTAACCATTCAGAAACTAAAAATTTGAGGATAAGCATTTACTCAGAAAATAACTGTTCTCAGAATTTGCTTCATCATTGTTCTTTGTCTGTTTTTTTTTTTCTCCTTAACGCAACCACAAAAAAATAAAATAAATAAAAGTCCGCGGTGAGTGGAAAATATTCAGGTATTAAATGTTTGACATACCTTTCTTTAGTTCATAAGGGGAGTCTTTACAAAGATCTACCTGCGTTTGGCCTCTGACTTTCTGGCTCTCTCTTACCAAAGCCTCTGCTCTATTTAACACAGTCTGGTTTAATCCATTGAAATGTGCCGTGGAGCCCGTGGTCACCGAGCCGTGGTTACTGTGAAGGTGTCCAAAACTGCCACCGTAGTTCGTGTAGCCGGGGTAGAAAGGGGAGGTGTAGTACAGAGGCCTGGACAGGACCGTGCTGCTGGGGAGCGGGCACTGGGGGGAGGACCGGGACGGGGACGCGCCGCTGCCCATCACCGCGCTCTGGCCCAGACCGGGACACGCCTGCGGCGCGTCTCCGCCGCTCTTACACCTGTCTGAGGACGTGGCGATCTCTGCGAGGGACCACAGTTTGGGTTTGGGCGCCGAGGGCGGCGAGTGGATAACAGAGGTCACGTTGCTGGTCACCGTTCCCGGTGCATGGCTCAAATCTGCCGGTTTGTCCTGCTGCGCCCCGGCCTGGCTCCCCCGGGGCACCGCCGAGGGAGACGAGGTGGTGGGCTTCGCGGAATCCGGCAGCAACTCTGTAGTCCGCTCCTCCTGCTCTTTTAACTCCGAGTCGCTCAGAAGGGGATCCGTGTCTTTGCCATGGTTTTCTTCTTTAAATCTCTCGCAGCCTATGTCTCCTGGGTTCAGCAGTTTGTGATCTGAAGCACAAATAAACAACTGTTACTGCCAAACAAGCGCAAAATGAAAATATTGTTTTTTTTTTAAAATATATATATATAAAAATTAGACGAAAAAAATGAAACTTGATATGAAAATGCAGCCACTTATGCATATTCCCCCTCACTAATTTGTGTTCTCTCGAGCATGCGTGACAGCCTGAAAAAAGTCAGACGCTCTCCACAAATATGAAATAATCTCAGCGACAAATAAAAAAGTCTCATCATGCACCTAACCCGTAATTTGAATTCAGAAATGTATTTTCAGCATTAAATGTCACGTTATCATTAGCAGTGATAATACGCCTCGAACAATAATGATAATATAAAGGCAATTTAATCCGGATCCCCAGCTCAGTTCACCAGCTGTATCCTTATTATGCAGTTAAAGATAAATTGACTGCTAAACACTTTGCGTCACCAGCAATTTCAGCCCCTGAGAAGTCAAACGAGGGGAGTTCAAGGTGATTATTATTTAAAGCAATTGTCCCATTATAAATAATATACCACCATTAACCAGCAATCAATTTTGCACCCTGAGTGGAAACGACTGCGATGAAAAATTGATGATTTTTTTGTGTGCTTTTTTTTTCTTCTTCTTCTCCCCCCTTCCCTCCCTTGCTCCCGGCACCACCGACCTGCTTCTGTGTCTGTGGAGTCTCCCTTGTCTGTGGGCTTATTTGGCTCGTCGTCATCGTTTTTCTCCAGATCGATATTCTCGTCCTCCTCCTCGTCCTCGCTGCGGTTCCTCGGGGTCCAGGTCATCTTGTTCTCCTTCTTTAGCCTCCTCCTGGCGTTGGCGAACCAGGTGGACACCTGGGTGAGGGTCATCTTGGTGATGATGGCCAGCATGATCTTCTCCCCCTTGGTGGGGTAGGGGTTCTTGCGGTGCTCGTTGAGCCAGGCCTTCAGGGTGGCGGTGGCGTCCCGGGTCGCGTTTTTGCGGTACGCCGGGTCACCGTAGGGATAGGTGCCCAGGGGTGCAGCGTAAGGGTGGTATCCTATTGACCCGGCCATGCCCGTGGTGTGGTCATAGGGGGAACTCTGCAGTGAAAATACAGAAATTCAGGAATTTAAAGAAAAAAAAAAGTTTTTCTCACCGCCGCTGTAAGAAGAATAATTAAAAAAAAAGAAAAGTCCTTGAGGTGCACAAACGTAAACACACGGGTTACGCGCACACGCGCGTGCACCGTGACAGTCGCACATAAACTTGCGCATGCAAATATTCAAGCCTAAATGCAGCGCTTCAAGTTTGGAGCTTATGGAGTCATACTGAACTTGATTGAGTGTTTAATTTTGTTTTTATTTCTATGCATTTTAAAAAAATACTGCCATGAGCTCAGTGCGCAGCGGCTTTTACTCTCTTCATGGAAACGATGCAATCCTGTCGTTATGATAACCTAATAACATTATGCACGGTGGGCCTGACAGTCTTTTCCTTTGCCTCTGTGCTGGGTTCAGTCTTTATAGGTACTGGGCCTGCACGTACAGCAACGCGCTGCCCTGGAATCGGTTACAGAATATACTTTTAAAAAAAGCAAAACAAAATGCCCTTTGTCCCTTTTTTCGCGAGTTTGAGCGTTTGAGTTTCACAGCTGGCTCAAGCAATCGGCTATAAAAGCAAATACGGCCACTTAAAACTGCCTTAACGCGGCGCGGCGCGGCGCAGTCGCTCCTGAGCGAACACGCTTCGGCAAAGCGGAGCACACTTTCTGATCAGAACACACCAAATCCTGGACTGACATAATAGCAAGCCACTTTGTTAAATTGAGTTTGTTTACTCCCCATGTTTTCTCGACCTGACATTTGGTAATATTATCTCCACGCACTCCTCTCTGACGCACATTTCTTCCTGATGGCTTTGGCTCAGACCGCACAGCAGACACCCGATGCCACTATAACGAGTTAATTCCTTGGTAATTTTTGCCTCCTATTAGATTGAATAATCACCTTCGGTTTACTCACCACGTATGAGGTGAATGTGGCAGCTGCCGCCGCGTCTGCACTGTATGGCAAGTGGGAGTTGTAGCCCGGCGAGGCGCTGGTGAACGCGGTAGATCCGGCATAGGGCGCAAAGGCTGATCCCGAAGAGGATCTCCCAAGTTCCTCCGTCCTGGGTCCCGATATGACGCTGGTGCTGTACGCGGGGCACGAATACAGGGCTAAAGATGCGGACGGCTGGTACAAGTAGCCCTGAGGATACGCCATGCTGGAGCCCGGAGAGTGTCAGCCACTTAACTTGCGCACTTTCCCCCCTTTATGTTCTCATGCGCTGCTGTCGGAGCGCATAGAAGCTGTGTGTCTGCAGACCCGCTGCCCGTCCCCCCCTTCTTAATGACAGTGATGACGGCAAAAAGTAAAGAGTTTGGGGGGGAAAAAAGAGGCTTGGGTGTTGGGGGGGATTGTTATTATTTTTGGTCGCTGCCAGCCACTGAACCAGCGTCCGTCGGAGGTTTGTTTTTCTGCTGCTCCCTTATCTGGGTTGCACCGTCGCGCTCATGCCCGTGCAGAAGTTTTTTTTTTTTGCCCGTCGAACGGGGGCTTTGCTTGGGAAAATGTCCTGCCAAGATGCTAAGTTGGAAATTGAGGATCCTGACGCCTACTACGCTGCACACTACGCTCCTCCTCTCGGGGTGTAGTCACCGAAGGAAAAGGCAAGCTTATGCTGGGTAACCAATAGCCCTGCCCAAATCCATGCTCTCTCTCTCTCTCTCTCTCTCTCTCTCTCTCTCTCTCTCTCTCTCTCTCTCTCTCTCTCTCTCTCTCTCTCTCTCTCCTTCCTTCACCCCTCCCTTCTCTCTCTCTCTCTTTCTCTCTTCCTTTTCCTTCACCCCCTCCCTCCTCTCTCTCTCTCTCTCTCTCTCTCTCTCTCTCTCTCTCTCTCTCTCTCTCTCTCTCTCGCGTTAACTAACAATCTTTCTCATTCTCTATTTCTCTATTTTTTTCCTCCTTAACAAGACGCGTTGCAGTAAGTCTCAAGTGCGTCTGCAGCCCCCCTTTGGACGGCGACATCACGAGAGTCTGTCAACTCCTAACTTTCTTCTTTTTTTCCTTCCGAAGCCGTCACTTTCACACTCGATCAATAACAAATCGGCTGCTGGGTGCCAGGATGCGGTGCTCGCGAGACACCGGCAGGGATTCAGAAAAGGCGCAGCGCCGCAGAAGCACGCTTTGGTTATTTTTTCTTCCTCTTTTCATTGTGCGTAAAACAAAGTCGTCATTTTAAATGCGTGCGTTAAATGTTGCAGACCGACGCGCCGCGCGCTCTCCGTGTGCATTTGCGTTAAGATCCGCATTGGGGGCTTCAGATGGATTTACCGCTGTCGTGCACGTCGACTTTTTAACGCCGGGTGAATGTTGCGTTGGTAAGAGCCAAAAGTTGCAAAAGTAAGATGGCGCAAACGGCGCTGACCGGGCGACTGTTTCAAAGTTCTTTATTTTTATTTTTTGCGCGTGAACGAACTTTTTCTCGTAGACATTTTTAACGTTTTGATAGTAAAGATGTGCGGCTTGTTCTGCTCTGACAGTTTATGTGCGCACGATTTACTGTGGCGGCGGCTTAATAGTTTTTACAATAGATCCTGGAATAAACCAGTCAGATACACGCTCCCAGAAAGTCATAAACCCTCCAGCCAGCACAGATTAGTGCCATCTACACCAAATCCGCCTGGACCAGTGAGTGTAATCTCATATGATCACCGCAGATAGAGATCTTTGCTAAAATACTGAAGCATTTAATGTCACTGTTATCAGTAATGATTTTATTGGATTTCACGTATATATACCTGTGATGTGTTTATTATTGTCTAATAGTTTATTATTATTATTATTATTATTATTATTATTATTATTATTATTATTATTGAATATTTTTTTATTTTTTAAGTGTAACATAGCAACGCACTTTAAAAGTATTTGCAGGCTTTTACAAATATTTTTCCACCCTGTTTCAGACATCTGAAAGCTGTTTTCATTCTGATGATTGACTCTCTAGTTCAAGTCTCAGATAAGCCGAAAGGGATCGCTGTAGGCGCTGCTAAAGCGTGTGTGTGTGCGCACACACACACACAGTGTCACGTGTTCCTGACGCTCTGAAAACCTCCGGAGAGCTGAGAATGATGACGCTCCGTACAGTGGGAGCAGACTTTAAGGAGAGAGAGAGAGAGAGAGAGAGAGAGAGAGAGAGAGAGAGAGAGAGAGAGAGAGAGAGAGAGAGAGAGGGGTGGAGGAGGGAGAGGGGGCGAGGGGTGGGTGCGCACAAAGCGACCCTACAGTACAGTCTAATCAGATGACAGTGATACGATGAGACCGTGTGTTCTGCAGCCTCCTGTAGTGTTTAGACAATCAAAGTAATTACTGGAACTTTTCTCATTATGCTGTTTGAGCTGCGGTGGGGGGGAAAATAGGGCAATTGAATTCTCAAGTAAAACTGTTCATTTTAAATTATTTAAAAAGTGACCCCCCCCCCCCAAAAAAAAAAAAAAAAAAAAAGATTCGTTTTTTTGACTTTTATTTTGACAATGCTGAAACATGTGCGTTAATATCAAAGAATCCCAAATATACCTTCTAAAAGCAGAATGAGTGGAATTGTTGTCTTAGTTTTTTATTAATCCGATACAGGTTTGCTGTTGAGGGCCTGAGAGGAAATGTTTGTCACGCTTCCTCAGTTATGCGTCTTGGTGCAGAGTTGCTCTCCCCAAGTAGGAGGAGGACCCATAATTTGAGATCACGGAGCCTATAATAGGAGTAGGGTTATGGGAGCCGCTGCCGCCTCTCAGCGCTGCACTGATAAAGGAGGAGGTGCAGGTGAGTACAGTTTTGCTCATTTGCGCTGTTTATTTGCGTCTGAGCTTCCTTCCGATGCGTAAAAGTGGGCTGTCCTCGCAACATATTCACTTCCCGACCTAAATGTAGTATATGTTTGGTGGTGTGACACCTTCTAACTTTGCCTCTTCCCTATTCGCTACCGCTTCTTCTTCTTCGCTTTTTTCCCCCCCTCCTCACTGGGACTCCGCTTTTTGACGCATGAAAACGGCTTTACGTGGCAACGAAGAAGTGAATGAAAGATGATGCACGCCACTTAAAAATGCCTGAGGGAGCAAGTGTAATCTAAATTGGATATAGAAGCTATTATTACACAACATTATGCGTCTTGGCGGACTAATTGCGCGGCTGGATGAGTTAAACAGTCAGTTAATGTCGAGTGGCGGGCAGCATTTTTTTAATTTTTTTTTTTTTTTCTTTTTCTCTTTCTTCCTCTGGAGCGCACAAGGTCAGCTGCACTGCTCCCAAAGCCTTTAGTGGTATACAGGAAAAAAAAAAAATGCTTGAAGTATTCATGGGATTTTTAACCATTCTAAATCTGTGTCCTAAACCGATTAGTTGACACCAATTTTTCTTTGATGTATTAGCTGAGGGCTTTTGCCACTTGGAAGCCAATTGAAATTCAAAACAGTTTTCACTCCAAATGCTTTAGGGAGATCTGCTGCAAATAATGGATGTAATTTATTTTTGACCTTGCATTTTTTTTTTCTCCTCAAAACGTGAGGGTTATTAAATGATTAAACATATGTGCTCTGTGGTACTTGACTAAACAACTGGCGTGCAACTGTTATTAGCGGTTATTAGCACTATTATTAAAGCCATTGCAGTCCAACCTCTTTTACTGATGTTCTTTTTTTAATGTGCCTGGCATGACATGAGTTGTAACATTTTTTTCATCAAATGTTACAGTTTCACAGTTTGTTGTTATTGTTTTTAATTGCATTAAAAATGACAATTAATTGTTTGTTTGTGTTTGTTTTGAATTGTTTAGAGTCATGTCCAGATGACAACAAGCGGCGAAGTTCACTCAGCCTTCCAACACACACTTGTACATACAGCTTCACTCAAATTAATTTATTCACTTTTGAAGCAACATTGATGCTTTTGTAGATATGCAAAACAAATTAAAAAATCCTTTTTATATCCTTATTTTTTATTTGTTTAAAATAAATTGACTTGTTCCTCTCTCTTTTATGAATACTTTTACTGTTGTAACATCTGCCAATTTAAATTTTCTAAAAGTCTCTTTATACATCAACTGGCCCAAATTCCCGTTTGATGACTTGATTTGGGTTTTTTGAAATTATACAGTCTCCATGAGGCACAATAGGCCGATACGGCTCTCATGAGAATCTATTTTTCTGATCTCCTTCCTGTTCAAGTGATCTCTTTTTCTTTTATTGACCTGAATGAAGATGTATGGACTTAGTGTGTGTGTGTTTCTCCTCCTGATGGGATCTTTCTGCCCCTCTGCGCCCCCCCGCCACCCATCTCCATCCAAGCACCAGCAGCCCTCTCCCCTGCTCTCCATGATCCCCGCAAGGCTGAATGGCAGGCCTCTGGATTGGCTAAGTGATGAAATGATGACCCTATTATGAGGAGCGATTCTGAAATGAGAGGTATCAGACAAAGATTGCGCTGCCTCTCCCGCCGCCACGCCGTCCTTCCGCACCGCGCTGCCAGCTGCGCCGGTGATGATTGATTCGCTCAAGATGGATCACAGGAAGCAGCAGCCATTGATTTTCTGTGTTTTTATCAAAAATATTTATTTACAGTTGTATCTATCGGGCACATCCAGGCTAACCCTAAGCCCCATTTGCCAAACGGGGAATGGTATGAAGTGGATAATTCTCTTTTCTGAGACAAGACCGATGACCTGAAGTATTATTTCAGAAATGCGTCAATACGCTCGGTGACTAAATGAATATTGATTGAATATAATGAAGCCTGAGTGTGAATATGAGCTTTTTCAGAGGCCTCGTTTACAGACTCCACTGTCAGCATCAATATAAAGGGATGCCAGACCTCTCCTGACTGAATGTTTTATAGACCTGTGAGTACAGCTGGGGACAAAAGAAGTCTCATGTCAGTGAATATCACAGATGGCGAGTCCACATACTCGGTATTCTCCGGTGTCTCTCACTGGTGTGTACCTGTAAATTTTGATTCATGATCTGAGAGCTTCTGCGTCTGACTGTTGTCCAACCAGACCTACGGCTAAATGGTGTGTTTGTGTTTTGAAGGTGCTATAGGTGCCATATGGTAATAATCTAAATCCCCCTGCAGCTTAAACGCTCGCAGGGCACGTAGGAGGCGCTTCTGCAGAGCATTCACAAAAGGTAAAGTGATACAACATACAAATCAAATGACTACCAGAATGCTAAAACCACAGTGTGGGAGCTGTGCCCTAGATATTTGCACTGACTTAATCCAATTGAAATAGTATGAGTGAGTTGCAGGGGCTCCCAGGTCTGTTGCTCGCTTATGTATGTGATGCATAATAGAAGTTGACGAGGTTGGTGATAGATCACAGCCCAGGTAATGTAAACACATTAATCCCTCAGGGTTCATGTGCATGTTCTTTCTCTCTTTTTCTCTTGGTCTCTCTCTCTCTCTCTCTCTCTCTCTCTCTCTCTCTCTCTCTCTCTCTCTCACCCTCTCTCCCTCCCCGTGAGCCCGACTCCCCCCCCACCGGCTCCTCCACCCCTCCATGTTCATCATCTTACCCTAAATGCGTTAGTGGAGCACAAACCAGAAGCAACCTTAATCTGTCAACATGCCCTTTAATTGGAGGGAGAAAACAACACGTGCTCTCGGTTGTGCCATTCCTAAGCGCACATGCCAAAGAAACACGGAGTTCATGGAAGAAGTGATCCCGAGAGAGCGGGGCATAATTAAAAGTATCTTTTAATAGGCTTGTAATGCTGAGCCTGACTCTTGTTGCCTTAAGTAGAGGGTGAACTCTGTGGCTGGAGACGGACATGCGGGAGTGGGGGGGGGGGGGGGGGGGGGGCTTTTGCTGAGGGAGTCTGTAAACGATACATCGGCCTGCCCGTCATCAGACATGCAGTCTCTGCCCCCGGTCGCCGGCGCTCGGGACGACAACCACTCCACCCCCCCACCCCCCGTTTGGACACCTCAGCCTCGCCCCTGCTCCGGTCTTCTTTTGTCCTCCACAACATGAACTCATCTCCTGCCTCTTCTTTCCAGGGCCACTTTTTTGCAAGTTGTGTTCCACCTCCTACTCAGCCGCGCCAGTGAGAAGTGGGACCGAGGGGTTGATTTGGGGCCGGCTACACTGTAATCAAATGAGACTGCTTAGGGGAGGGGAGAAGGAGGAGGTGGAGTATTATGTTCTGTCGGGCATTCCACTGCAGCATTGTTGCTTTTTTGTTTTTGTCAGGGCAGGCTTTGATGCTGTATCCCCTTACCTTTGTAGTCCCGGTAGCCATGTTTCATAAACACCGAATGGGAAACATCCTCAGCATTAGAAATTTAGATTGCTGCTTTTCCTCCCGCCACTCTGCATTCCGCACGTGCCCGGTCGCATTCTCTGTCTCCCAGTGCTGAGGTATTAAGTTTCCCTTCCCCTGTCTCTGATACATTTAAACATCTTACAATCAACTTCTTTTATGCGGTGTGTCGTGCATAATCTCAGGCAAAAACAATGCTAACACGGCTCCACGGAACTGAAGTAGTCCACCGAGTTCCTGTTTTGTTTCAAGACTATTGCGCTCATGTTAAACGCTTCCTCGGTTAAAGCTGAGAAGTTCCACGTGTTCAATTCAAACTTTGCCTTGGTGATTGAGAGTGTCTGATTAACACCGAGCTAAGCACTGCTATACTCCTTGCTTTGTATTACCACACAGGGAATTGGCAGCGCTCAGTTGTCTTTGTAGTTAACTGAAAATCTCAATGGGATAAAGTGTAATGTTATTCTAAATCTATCTTAACTCATTAAAACCCAAAGTGTTCAGCTCTGCTTCCCATATTTTATTGTCTCACCGCAGTCTTCTGCAATATACCGTGTTCTCAGGAGACTCATTTCACATGTAATTGAATATTTAAATGTCAAACACTGCCAAGAATCATTGCAAAATAATGGAATCACCCCCGCGTGAGGGTACTTTTTATTAGACGATCTTCAGATACTACTTTTGTCATCTTCCCTGTGCTGCGCCGAGCCTCAGGTCTTCCTTCTCCTCTTCTTCTTCTTCGAGTATCCGTTTTGTCCAACATCTGACACACTGCCCTGGGTGATTGAGCCTGACGTGGAAATCCAAAGCGGAGATGCTCTCCTTAATGCCTGACACCTGGTGCAGATTTGGAGGGGATTGCACTACAGGTACCGTTTTACCTCTTCCACAATCCCAGAAAGTCCCCGAGGTATTTCCTTCTCTGTCCACGGCTGTGTTTGTTTCCACTCTTCCTCGCCACCCAGCGATCCAGCCTCTGTCAGGCGGACCTTGTTTTGGGGATTAGGGTAAGAAGGTGCTGAAATATGATGTCTATCATCCCTTTGATGCAAACACCTCCGATTTGTTCTGGCATTATATTTTTAGGCCTCAAAACTAACCGGGCGTTTTAAAATCTATTGCAAATATGTCGTCGTTTTTCAATCAGACAAAGCTGAAAAGTTCTCGTGATTCACTTGAGCCTATTTTGAACTCTGAAATTGAAAAGTTGACTTTCACAGAATTGGAAGTTTCTCCATTTGACAATGAAAAAGAATTAATTCAGCTGGGATCACATGCTGATACCAAAAACACCCCCTCTACTAATAACATTTTCCTGATTTGTCATATTTCTATACCGTGTTTCGCTCAGTTGCTGCCGTTAACTCCACGCTGCCGCCTCCTGAACCCCAGCCTGCACACCCGTGCCCTCAGCTGGACGCGGCTCAGGAGTGTTGCTGCTCACCTTTCAGCTTGCAGTCACATCTGCAGGCTGTGCTGGGACAGAATGGCCAGCCAACATAAACACTGCGAGGACATCAAAGGCTGGCGGTCCAGGCTGCAGCACCTGAGCATGCTGACTGCAATGCACTGCAGTGTCACCTGACCTGGGACCCGCGAGGACTCGGCTCCGCCGAGTGAATGTATTATACTCTTAAAGTTGCGGAATAGGGTTACAGGTCTGCTATTTCAGTCGCAACATTTAATATTCAGGATTTTTAATTTTTATTGATTTTGAGCCCTTAAATAAAATATATATATATAAATAAATAAATAAATGAATAAATAAATAAATAAATAAATGGTCTCATGCAAAATATATATTTCTTGATAACATATCAAATACATTTGATATTTAACTGTGTTGCATTAGTGAAGCACAAGCTCAGTGGGTGAGCTCCATTGCCACCCTGTTTATGTTGACACATGCAACTCTCTCTTCCTGATGCAAATGCAATCTAAACATTAAGTGGAGGGAAGGCAAGCGTAGCCCATAAAGGCTGTGAGCTCCAAACACTTTGAACAGACAACTATCACTAATCACTCCCAGAGCAGTGCGGCGTGTAATTACTCTGCCAAACGTTTGCCTTTCACAGCTTAGCACCGGGAGCCCTGACCCTGCGCTTCCCCGTCTTTCCTCACCACTGTGCATGTGGAAGGGGAGGACTGCACCCCCACCCCGTCTTCACCAAGGGGGGAGGCAAGCTGAGCACCCTCTCAATATTTAGGGAAAAAGTGGAGAAGGAAAAGGAGAGAGGGAGAAAGAGAGAGAGAGAGAGAGAGGACTGAGGTTGATGCTTCCGGCTTTGTGGGAGCCCATTTAAACAGGCTTTGAAACCCTAGCCATCCGGAGATCAGAAATAGCCTTATTGACTGCATGGGCCCAGAAGTGACTGAGCACACGGGGTTCTTGGAGTTCACCCTTCCTCGCCACTCAGAACAGGCGGGTGGAAGTAGGTGGGGGGCGGGCATCGCTTGCTAAGGCCATCTACAAAGACTCTGAACATTAATTTTACATCAGGAGAGAAAGCATAATATTTTTGGGGCTATTTTTAGCCTCCTGAGGTCGCATCTCCATTGTGGTTTGTATAATTTCTTTGTAGGTTTTTTTTTTTCTATTTTTTATTTTTTCTGCATTTAATTTTCCTCACCCTCCTGTGCTTCACTCTTATTTATTGATATTAGCGATGCGGCCGTCACTCTGCGGCGTGATCTGTCCTCTGTCTGGGTGAATGCTGATAAGATGACACAATGCAAATACAAAATGTGGGGAGTCAAGGCGCCTCGGAAAGCAGGTGAAAGGGGTTGCGGGGACCAGCGTCCCCGTAATGACTTTTAGCTGGATTTCACAGGGTGCTCTTGATCTCCTTCAATGACAGGGAGCCTTTAAAAGAGGATGGGTGTGACGCTGCCCCTCGTAATAACTTCCATACACATGTGCATGTGCCAAAACACACACTTGCACACTTGCACTATTGTTTGAAGATTTCTGGGACTTTCTTTTCTTCCTTTTTTTTTTTTTTTTGTTTTGAAACATATAGTGTGGTACGATCTATGAGCAAGAGTGACTATATTGTCACATTTTTCCATTCATAATTCAGATCTATCTTCGGTATCGGTTTATTTAATGAAGCCTCATTTCCACGTTGTGTGTGGGTGAACGTGTGATCAACACGTCACTGGTCTATCATGGGAAAAGCTCTCAGAGCGACAGACACATGTTCACACCTACAGGTAATTTAAGGTCACCAATTATCCTCAAATACGTGTTTAAGGAGTGTGGGAGGAAACTGGAGTACCCAGAGAAAACCCACACATTCGTAGGGAGCAGTTCCAAACTCAAAGCTGTGAAAATACAGGCCAAAGGTTAAAGCAGGGCTCACAGTACGGCCCGACGATTCATGTTAGGGTACAAAAATGTAAGAAGATGTCATACTTTAAAAGTATTTGTTATTTTCCCTTTAAAAAAAACACAACTTCTAATTTATATTATTGGAAGAAGAATCAGATTTTACACTGAATTACATTTCCTGGCTTCACATCAGCAGCTTTAATACTTTTGCGATGAAATGACATGTATTTGTAGACGATGTTCAGCGTTTATTGGGAAAACAATTTCACTTCTTTGATATTCCAAAGAATTATGCAAAACATTTACATAATTTCCCATATCAATGCATGCATGTCCTTGAATTTATTGTTTCTGTTACAGAAAGTGTTAAAAACTTCTCTCCTATCTGTTCTTTTATTGTTAAGGTTAACAAAAGTGGTTGTTCTTTTACAATAGCGGTCTGCATAATGGCAGATGAACTTTAAAGCAGAAATGATGGTCATTATCACAGATGAATAATGTTCCCTTATCTTAATTTCCCTCACAGTCATCAGCACCATATTGTCACACACTTCTCCACTGTTGCACAAGTTCATTTGGACTCACAGTATCTTCGAGCTCTCTTGGTCGCTGTATGATCTCGTAAAAAAGGCTTTTGAGAGAGTCCCATTTTATCACTGATGTAGTAATTTCACTTCATCAGTCAGTTGTGACTAAAAATACATCAGGGATTAGCTTCGTGGCCAGACTATCTCGCACCGCTTTGATAACATAATGGGGGCTGGTAGCTCGTGGTTACAGTCGTCTGATACGTAGGTTCATAACACTCCAAACTGCCCTTACAATACCACTGGCTTTTTTTTTTTTTTTAAAGAATAATAGAGTGTGATCTTTTTTTAAACTCTCATGGAAAAAAAAAATGTGTGTGTCTACCCTTTTAATTCCTTTGTAGAAGCATTTTGCAAAGATGAAAACAGTGCCCACCCCCCACTCCTTCCCCTTTCCAGTTTCTATTCTACACAAATTAGCTATGGTCCTGGAGGGCAAAATGACAAGAGGTTACTGGAAGACTATGTGTTTAATTAATTGAAAAATGCTTAAATTGCTTTTACAGTTGTTATGCGGAGTGAAAAAAGGGAATCCGTGTTGCCAGTACTCAACCATAATTAGCACCCACGGGAATTAAATATTTAGCATTTAGCTGTGTTGCGGCACTTAGGACACAAATTTCTATTTTAACTTTGAAAGCGAGCCTGTCTTAAGTGCATGAGTCTGTGTGGACAGCTGTGCAAAGGGGAACAGCACAGGATATTTCAGCAAGACACCCCAGTGGCATTCCGGGTCCTTCCACATCACATGTGTAAGAGATATGGCAGTTGTATTCCCAGGGGTTAGGCATTACTCAGAGTATTTAGTTTTCTAATTAGGCTGAGGGCCTTCGTCCATGCCTACCACCACCATGGGAGCCAATGAGAATTTACTCTTATGTGTCAACTCTCTCTCTCTCTCTCTCTCTCTATCCCTCTCTCTCAGAGGAGGGAGAGAAAGAGAGAGCATGTGTGGAAATGTGCAAGAGAGAGAGAGAGAGAGAGATGCACACATGGCTGAGGGAGGAATAAAAGAGCAGGAGAAAAGCCTTTGTTTATTCCAACTTTAATTACACATTGCCTTTAATGACTGCGCTGGTGTGTGTTTGAGGCTGGAGAGGGAGAAGCGGCGGAGCCCTAATGATCTGTAGCGGGTGGATGTCAGCCGAGCCATTGGAGACTTAAAGCCCATTTTTAACAGTCCCTTTTGGTTCAGGCCTCGCAGCGACAGCGCAAATGGAGTTCATGCTAAGCCGCACTACACTCGACTCGGGGACTGCGCGCCAGCGTCTGGTCAGCCGCCTTCACAGAGGGGGCCGGGCCATTTGGAGGCATCAGCAGCTGACCACAGCAACTGCCGGACTTGTCAGTGTGCATCA
The DNA here is from genome assembly GCF_902148845.1 of Salarias fasciatus. NCBI lineage: Eukaryota > Metazoa > Chordata > Actinopteri > Blenniiformes > Blenniidae > Salarias > Salarias fasciatus. Next base: position 12,759,895 of record NC_043745.1, on the reverse strand, counting down.
GGTTACCCACTAATGAGAAGTAATAAGGGTTATCCCAACTTTATAAGACTTTGATCTTTGTGCACAGTGGGACTTAGACATGGAGTTAAAGGAAAAAAGGATGCCGAGATTGCAGCTGCAATTTGACCCTTGTTTTATGTGCGTTACAAGTGTGGAGGAACTGGTGAAATTAAAAGCTCAAACTTTAGAGCTTCGATGAATAATTTCAGAGTGGAATGTATTGTACACTCAGATAGTATGGCTCTGGAAGAACGCAGTAGAAATCAAGAGTGGGTAAATGTGACTTCTGTCCAAATAGGCCTCCTCAAATGTGATCATTCTTTAAAAACTCTGATCTTAGGGGGAAAAAAAAATACATTGCTAAAATACTATTAAAAAAAAAAAAAGAACTTGCAGTGGATGGACTCACTGAATCATGTTCAATTAGCACAACAGAACGTGTAACCCTTTGAGAAGCTGTGTTATTTGTTTTTGACACACGGCTTTCTCGGGAAAAATCCTACCACCCCGGCTTCAACGGCGAACGTTAAAACCCCTTGTTCTGTAAAACAAATTCTCCGGATTATTGAAAGCTCAGAGAATTAGGATGGAAAAATCCATGCGTAAAATTACCGTCCATTCAACTCGAGGCAATATTTTCCTCCAGAGGCAAATATGTTAATTGGGCTTCCTAAAGTAGCTCAATCCTCAGGTTATTTAATTTCCCCAAAAGCCTTAGCTGTGCTGAATTCAGAGGGAATATGGGTGTAAAAACTCTTCACACCAGCATGATGGCCATCAAGGGAAAAAACTGCAGCTGTGGGGAAAAGAGAGCATTATAGAGGGTTTTGAAGAAGAGAAAAATATGAAACACAGGAGACTCACACGTAGGGGATGGACTGCTTAAAAAGAGATTTTCAATCTATTGTTTTTATGCCACAATGATGTTAATATAGCATGCTGCAAAATCTGTCATTTGTTGCCAGAATGTACACCGTTGTGAATCGGGCTCAGCCGAGCTGGATCTGTCAGAGAATCGCCGTCTTCATGACAGTCATGTCATCTAATTGCTTCTGTCTGTCGTTCCCGGCGGCCGTTTGCAGCTTTGTCGCGGCTCCACAGCCCGGTCAGAAAAGACATGCTGGCAGGGTCCCAGGGTGGATGCATCGCCCACGCACGCTGCCCTCGCCAGCTCCCAGAAGCCTTTGTGGTGAACCACTGACCGTGCTGCTCCCCATTTTCTTCCAGGCCCAGCAAATAATGTGTCAGAAAGAAAAGATTATCGATAGAACATAAAAGAAGATCCAGAATGTCGTTGCTCCTCCACACCAGCCTTAAAGAACAATACAAGTGCTAAACCATCACTTTGAATGCTGCGCTGCCCCTGAAAGGAGCGCCGCTTTCTTTTTACCTGCATTGTTGTGGGGTCTGGATGGGGCGAGCTACAACTGGAACATGAGCAGACAACAATAACTTCTATTTGTTTAAAACGCCGCTCTGTTTTCCTTTATATTTTAAAAACCTTGTTGAGAGGTTGGCAACCTTGTACTGTGTCTTTTCAAAAAGAAAAATGAGAGCCCCCCCCCCCCACCTCCAAAAGAAAGAAAAAAAAAAAAGGACATTTAAATTTCCTTGCCGCTCTGTTGACTCATTCGCATTTTTCGCCCTGGTTTACCAGACGCTGGCGAAGCTGTTGCTCATCTGGCCTAAATGTGGCCTGAGTGGGTGATTCTCAGACACATGAGGGAGGCTATATTTACAAAATTAACTGCACCCTCCATCCGCCACACAACAGCTGCCTGCTACACTTAGCTGATTGAGACTGCAGGCCCGTTTCCATTTGCAGAGCACTGTGATTGAGCGGCCGGGGCAGGTTTATGTGTGCTTTTGCTCTCCTCCTGCTAGATATACACACTGACACTGCCATGCAAAAAACAAACACTTGCTCAGGCTGTTTTGGAGAGAAGTTTTTTCCCTTCCAAACGCACTTTTTTTTTTTTTTTTTTTTTTTTTCCGCTGATGGGGAGGGAGAGGCACGGCGTGTCACACCGAAAGAGCAGGGTTCATTCTCTGCAGCGGCGCTGTTAAATGAGAGGAGTGAGTGTTTCAAGTCTGTGCGGGTATACGCGACACTGTAAATGCTGTAGAACCTCTGTTTATGTTCACTGCAGGCAGAACTCGCGCGGCGTGCTAAAGAGCTCCAGGCTGTGCAGACACACGACTCGCAGCGATTCCTTACAATTGTGTATGAAAAAACATCAAAAAGTGAAGTCTTAAGTATTAAAGCACACTTCTAACCGCTGCACGAGCACGTCTGGATTTTCATGTCATGGCTAAATTTTTATTTCACAGCCTGCAATATGCGCGCCGCTATATTCTCAGTCAAATCCAGATGTCAGTAACTTATACAAAGCCAGACACAAGCAGGGTATCATAATAGGAATAATGGCCCTTTGATTTTGGGTTTTCCTATTGGAACACCTGTCACTTTTTGGCAAGGGCACACCACAGCGCCAGGTCTCCTTTAGTAGCACTCGGGAGGTGCAGGGAGGAGTGAATGTATGTATGCGTGAGTGTGTGCGTGCCAGTGCAAGTGTGTGTGTATGAGAGTGGAAGATGAAACAGCCGCTGAGGAGGCAGTGATCACACAGACAGACGGGGTGAGTGACAGACAATACCTGCTGTAAAATTCCCTCACATCTCCGCCTGATCTGTATTCATAGATCTCGGCTGCTACGCACTGCAAACCGTAGCCCACACCAGCGGGCTCTTTTGGCGCGCCGCCCTGCTCACTTTCACTCTTGCAGCTCGCTACACAAGCCCCCTTTTTCCCCTCGTCTTCTCAAAATATTTGTTATCTTTTGTTCTTTGTCTAAATGATGCCTCTGATCACAAGGTGAAAGCTGAGAGGAGCTCTCTGACGAATGTGGACTCCTTCCTCCCCAGATGTCTTCTAATCGTACATAAGTGTGCCGTCTCGAGTGCAAAATTCACGCCAAAGAGATGGCAGCTTGATCCAAATAATTGTGCAAGAAAATGCTGACCTCTGTCAGGGTTTTGAATACGAACCCTGGCAATAAATGTACATTTTTCCACTTTAAGATACATACCCCACATGCATCACTTTCTAGTAATTCCCTTACGCGTTTAGAACACTGTTTGTATTCAGTGAAAGTCCTTCAAAAAGAGTTTACTGGGGCCCATTATCAGTGCTATCGGAGCCAGTGTTTGTGTGCTGTTACCCCTCCTCACCCCCCCCCGGGCTCGATGACTGACTCCAGGCCTAAAACTTCCTGAAACCTAAGCCATGTTTCAAGAGAAACACACACACTCTGAGGACACCACAACACACGGGCTGCTCAAACCGGATTAGGTTTGTTGTGGCAGATCTGGGTTTCAGGTTTGACTTGAGTAATGTGTCGTTTAATTTCTCCGGGAATTGTTTTGACAAAACAAGTTAGCGTAAAGTCGGAAATGTCGTCTAAAACAAAAAGAGGTGTGTGTAGTGTGTATGGTTTTTTTTTTTTTTAACCCCCCTCCTTTTTTTTTTCTCCCTCCTCCATTTCGTGTGTGTATTTTCTTTCACACTCATGTGAAGCACATGTCAGTCATCAGCAAAGTGTTACAGTGGAAGTGACATCAGAACCCTGGAGGGCCTGCACTGCCAGAGAGGCTTTTTGATATGATTCCTGAGAACAGAGAGTTTAGCAGAAAGAAAGGAACTCCTCGCGTCTCTGTTGTTGGAGAAGAAAAAGAAAGAAGTCTCTATACAAACAGTGGAGATGAACTGGAAGGTGCTCTGCCACGCTTTTACTGAATCTTTATCATTGTAGCTGTCAGCAGAGGTAAATGCCATGATTTGTGTTGCTAAATTACACATTTAGCGTGACAAGGGTAATTATCGTGACGTTAGCACACACAGATGGAGAAATGTTTGTCAGCCGTGATTATAATTACAATCATTCTGTGATACTGAAGCTGAGCAGTGTTGTGTTTGATTGACCTGCATGTTGAAACCAATTTATTGTGTTGCTCAGTGTTTTTGTTTTTTTTTTCTCCCCCCCCCCCCCCCATCTTCATACGCGGTTCCAGTGAGTGCGCGATCGCTTAAACAACTTTAAAGGTGCTATCTTTCCTCTGGCCGCGAGCGAGCGGCCAGGACAAAGCTGCCGATTGGCCTGCGCCTCGCCGAGCTGATCTTTATCCTGGCTTGTCTCAGGCGGGAGGTGATGATGCCCACAGCAGCCAGAGATTGATGGGGGGCCAACACAAGCGGCGAGAATGAGCTCTGGCCTTTGAAGTCGTCCACATGGAGGGAAATTGATATATCAGTTTAAGCCCTGGACCCTATTAAAGGAGCCCCCGTCAGGTTAATGTGATAGCCTCCATGTTACCCCCAGACCCATTCAGGTCAGGCCTAATTCCTGCCCCGCTCTCTGCAATCTCATTTTAGTTTCTCATCAGTAATGTTCTTCCCATCAGAGGCACTCGGCGAGGGAGTATATCACACAGTCAAACACTGGGCCATCTCTCTCCCAGAGTGATTTAAACCTCCAGCCAGCACGTTAATCACCAGCCAGAAATTCCCATGGTTACTTGTACAGGTTGGACAGTCTTTAAAGTAGACTCTGTGGAGGTATACACCTCCCCAGACAGCACTCTCACGTCATCTCTCTCACTCGCACTCGTCCTCCCCTTCAAGTCTGTCCGTTCGCAGCCCCGTTCTCGTCCCCGTGGTCAAACAGCCGCGCGGGGGCCCCGGGTCCAAGGAGGTGAGCCCTGTGATCATTCATTTTTAATTGCATGCAGAAATACATTTACATTAAAAATGTAGAACAGTGTCTTTTTAATTCAGACACGGTGTATTTATTATTAAACCTTTGTCTTGGAGGTCAGCTCACAAGGAATTATCTGTCCATCACATTCAGGTCGCCGTATGCACTGTGGTCGGCCCCCCGATCGTCCCCCGGTTCTTAAACGTGTCTCTTATTCACTTTGATTTCGTTCTTCTGTCATAAGTCATCTGGCCAGTCTGAATACACGGCATCAAAAAGAAACGTCGCGGCTCCAGAATTAAACATGGGTAGGATTAATGGTCGGTATGTGTTTTTGAAGGGACGGGTGACGCTGGTCAAAAGAAGATTCGCCCAGTGATAACTAATGTGATCTTTGTCACATCAAGGGGAGAACTCTGGCTCTCACTCAAGTCTTGTTATTGCTGTGACTCGGTCTACCTTGGTTGAAAATAACCATCTTTACATCAGTTTAATTGCAAAAAAAGTCATGTTCAATATCAATGTATTCTTCCATTTTGAATTCATATGATCAAATTTTGGCAATTTTCAGGTAACTGATCATGAAAGTGCTAAATATACTTTTCATAATTGCAATGAAAACTAAATTGAAATGTTCAATGTTTTAACTGAGTAAATAGCACAAAAAATTATGCGACTGCCTCATACTCCATTTACTAATTTTAAAGTTTCATTTGAGAATGTCGCAGTGGTTTGTGGCTCATCGATTCAGGATTTAATTCAGTTCATGGACACACTTTGCATTGATCCATTCATCCAGCTTCTACACCGGTTTATCCAACTCGTGGTGGTTTTGGCAGACCTGGAGCAGATCCCAGCAGGGTGCAGCAGCATGGACAGACGATCAAACACACACAGGCCCAGGGAGAACATTCAAACTCCAAACAGAACATTACTATAAAGCTCTGAACCATTAAAACTCAACTAAATCAACTAATAGCTTGCAAGAAACCAGCATCTTGACCTTTACTTTGTGTGCAGATTTGATTCCTACAGTGGACGGGTCCCTAAGCATGACCCTTGAACCCTCTCCCTGGAGCGGCCCAGATTTTGCTGCTCATTGCATTCTAGAAATAATATGGGTAAAAAGGAATTCCTCTAAGTGGATTAATAAAGTATATTTAAAAAAAAAATGACTTTGTGACATTCAGAGCTTTAGCCTTGACAGTTTTCTAAAGGTCACACTTGTCTGTTGTGACCATATTTAGTGCTGCTTCACATTGTCAGGAGGATTACGGACCTGTGTGCATCTTTTAGTGCACAAATCTTTCCTGATCAGCAGTGTCGACATTACCTTGTTCCTTCCTCCCAGGAATCACACACTCCGTGTCATACACACCACATCATCAGCATGTTTTTTTGGGGCCTTTCTTATGCCTGAACATCTTGGACGTCAAGCTTCCGTGTATGAAAGTTTGAAAAAAGAAAGAGAGAGAGAGAGGAAAAAAAGTCTGAAACAAATTTGTTTATAACGGTGTCTTTTTAGATCTTCAGGCCTGTGAATATTTTGTCTCGTCTGAGTCAGGAGTGTTGAGATTAATCCCATGTTGTTCCTATTATTGGCCTCTCCTGAGACATTATGATGTGAATGACTGTCTAAGCGCCATCAGATCCATCAATTGGATTCAAAGAAATGTTATCCATTACTCTCCCCAACCCGGCAGATGTTGAGGTTTTTGTAAGTCGAATTCCTTTATTATGTTAATACCACTGTTTTGTCACACGCACCATTTCCATTTGAGTGGGGTGGAAAAATCATCAGATGGATTTGGCGCCTTCAATGAGAGATGTTTGACATTCAGTGAGATGAGAAACATGAAAAACACATTTCAATGGCAAGTGGCATATGACAATCACAACACGACGGCTCTTTGAATGAACAGAAGATCACAATATAATTGCGGCACCGCGTTGTGATTTTTAAGACACTGGCTTGTATAAATTTTGCATTGATTATGTTGTTTTGAAATCGACGGGACACAAAGGATGGGGACATTTCGTGGCGACAATGGCTGCGTTTCCCCACTTTGGCGAGACTTTAACTCATCATGAAAGCCGACAACAAACGTATAACCATATGGACGAGGAGCTTTGAAGAGAGGGAGGCACCGAATACACTAGTGTTGGATATCTAAACAAGCATACCTCTCCGTACACACAAACACTCTCCATTATTCACGCACCGGGATGTTGGCTTGAAGATGTTTTCCTCTTTTAATGCTTGATAAATTAAATTCTAATTGACAAGAAGCTTCCTGAAAAAAATAAAAACAAAATTACAAGCAGCAAACTGACTTGTGCTTTTCCACGTCACATCCTTCTTCTCCTATGAGAGACACTTATGCTATGTGTATAATATCTGTCTGTGTTTATGTCTGTCTGAGGGGATGAGACTGAGCGCATGTCTGCTGTGTGAATGCACATGTACTGTGTGTCTGGAGAAGTCTGCATATCTGCGAGTGTGCGTGTTCGTCGCAGGCTCAGAGGCATAGCGCGGGTCTGCATGAGGGAGTGTGTGGTGGCAGAGCGCTCTCCTGATAGGCCAGATCCAGGGTGCACTGAAGCCTTTCGCATATATATGGAATTTTTGAATATCTAAACCATTATTTAGCATCCAAATCAGTTCTGCTTGTCTGACTGATGGACAATTTCAGTGTGACCCCGGTCTTTTTGCATGTGACCTATACTGTCGGGATTCTTGCATATTGTTTGGATGTTCACGTTGACTCCTCTCCCGTTTTTTTTTTTTTTTCCTCTCTCTTTGATCCTTTTAGCATGCTCTTTGTGTCGGAATTCATGAAATATTCATAGCTGGACTGTGGCTTTTCCATATCTTTATGTACAATTATTGGCAGCCGTCCTGTTATGTCGAGCCATCTTAATAGTAGGTATTGGGCTCGGTTAAGTGTGACTTCAGATTTTTCTGACAGTTTAGCTGGTCTGTGTTATGAATTGATAAGGTGGGGCATTATATTTGCAGATTGTGCAGCGTGGTTGCCTTTTTAGCCTACCATTAATATTGATAAACGCAAATAATGTGTCTCACATGACAGAGTAAGTATCCACCCCAGAATATACATATATATATATATATATATATATATATATATATATATATATTTGTGTGTGTGTGTGGATGTTTGTGTGTGTGTTTTCGCTTATGCACAAATAATAATAATAGCAGTATTATTATTTTCCTAGCTTTTTCTTGCATTTTCTAAAGTCACGCTTTGCTTTCATAATCACCGTCATTGTCACCTTTAATAGAGTCCTGATTTGAGGTGCGCCGCTCGTGTCGATAATGCTAACAGGGTTAATAGTGTGTTCCTCTCCATCATGACCAGTGCTATTGGCAGCAGGAGTAATTGGACAGAGGATGTCATTATCATGGCCCCCGTGTGCGGCCGAGGATTTGCGGGACCGCCGAGGCCCCCGCCGCGCGCACCTTCGCCAAACTCGCGCACGTCCTCAGGAGTTCCACATGTAAATACAGTCTATTCTCACAGCTTTTTTTTTTTTTTTTTTAAATAAATGTTTCTAGAGGTTTATTAATGTGCAAATGGGTGAAAGCGCTGCGGCTGCTTCTTCCCCCCCCACCTTCCCCACCCATGCCAGCACTACGTGTGTGCACAGAGGCACAGAGCTGTTTAAGGAGAAGAGATTCACAAATCAGCCGGCGTGGAGCTAAGCCTGTGGCTCTCTCCACTAGGGAGTCACTAGGAGTATTTAATTCTCTCTCTCTCTTCCTCTTCCTCTCCCTCCCTCCCTTTCTGTCTCTCTTCTTTTTTTCTCTGCACATGCAGGTGAGATTGTGTGTGTGTGTGTGTGTGTGTGTGTGTGTGTGTGTGTGTGTGTGTGTGTGTGTGTGTGTGTTTAGAGAGTCCATTACCTGCCCAGGAGCCTCCATGTTTGCATATTTGTACCATTCTCCGATATATTCTCCTTGTGCCTCTCCAGCCAGTGAATGGCAGCAGAGTAAAATGGGCCAAAAGATGTGAGAGACATCCAGATACTGGTATCGTGCACAGAGTTCCTGCACTCACAGGGGCATACAAATGGGCAAATCTAAGGATAAAGACTCCCAGGATCCAGCTGTAGTCATATGAATGCAAATAGGATTAAAGTGCCAGCTTTAGAGGCTGATATACAATTCACAGTTCTTATAGGAGTCGGGCTGCAGCCAGACCCCTTACACCACACTGGAAAATGAGGATATGTTTATAAAGATGGCTTTCTTGTCCCTCGCCCCCTCTTCCCTTGAAATGAGCCTCTCTGTGTTGATTAGTAGCGAGGAAGGCCCGTCTCATTAGCATTCACCGTCTCATCTTTCAGGTGTTTTTCAGTCAATATTAGTTTGATCTTTGTCTGGGGGATAAATGATTGGCTTGATGTAGCATGCATTTGTTTTTACAAACCCAACAGAGTGAACTACAAAGGGCTTTTCATTCAGGTTTAGACAGCACTCGAAAGCTTTCTCTCTCTCTCTCTCTCCCTCTCTCTCTCTCTCTCTCTCTCTGTCTTTCTCTCTCTCTTTTTACTTGGCTGATTTAACAAGCGTTTAAACCGACTGATCTCAAAAAAAAGAACGAAAAACGTGTTTCATGCTGCGGCTGGCTCTTTCTGTTTCACAAAATAGCGAGTGAGTGCAGTCAGGGCCTCTGTGTCCATAACCTCTCAATGACTGTTGATCGCGATAAATACTACTTGACGTCTGGCTGCCGTTTTTCTTGTCGGGGGAGAGAATAACAAGGGGCATTCTGCTTCATATATTTTCACTCATTAGGTCCTCTTTTAGAAGCTAAGCCTCGTCTTCCTTTCTCTGCTGCCTTGCTCGCCTCTTTCCGCGCCCCCCCCCCCCCCCCCCCCCCCCCCCCCCCCCCCCCCCCCCCGCCCGCCTCCTCCCCTCTGGGCTCTTAGTGGGACTCTGTCAAAACCGAGACCTGCTTTATCTCCATCCATGAAGTTAAGAAAGCTGGCAAAGCTGTAAATTTGGACGCCCTTCGTTAGAGGAGCTCCCCCGGCTGTAATTCATCTCAATCCTCAGCGGTCTTTAGCTCCCTTTCAGAGGCTGTAAAGTACTGCCTAACGCTCAGTGGCAGTCGGGGGAGACGAGTGCAGCCCAGGGCTCAGGGGTTACCCGGAGAGAGGGGCTTGTGTTTAAGGGGACGGTCCGAGGGCCGTGACACACCGGGGTCAGGTGACAGACCTGGGGATGATATATGGACGCTCGTGTGACACAGTGCTAACAAGCGCCGGCTTTTACGGCCCGTCTCGTTTTCACTTTCTCCCTTGTTTCTGATTCCTTCTCCCTCCTGCTTTCGTGCCTCCCCTTCAGTTTCAGTCATCACTCGTTAGGATGCTGGATCTTTTCAAAACCTTCAGCTCTGACGCTTGTCAAACCTGTGAGAAGTGAGAAGTTAAAACATTACACAGAGGAACATTGTTGTGGGAACTTTGAATTTTTTTTTTTTTTAATGGAGTCAAAAATTACAATATATTCTTTGTGTCGAGATTTTTAGTTTTTAATTTTGTCAGTAACATTGCATAGTCGGTCATACGATAAAAAAAAAGATTGCAATTATTTCCTTTTTATCTTATATAGGTTGTGATTTCTATAACGCCCTGCATGGATTGAAAGGAGCCTTGTGCAGCCTGGAGTTATGACAGGGCTTATTATATGAAGTCTGGACAGAATAAAGTCAACATATTTTCATGCTGAAGCAACACAACATGTTGATTCACTCAGTCCCAAAATAACACAAATAACGTTTTTTAATGGTCTCCTTTCAGTATCACCCTGTTCCCTTCAATCAAACCCAGATCCACTTTTCTGAAGGTCTTTGGATTGCTCAGAGATAATCTGTGATCCAACTTTGATAAAACAGTTCAATGCCGGTTCAATAAAATTGACTTCAGTTGCATGACTTCACCATAGGTGAACTTTTAACCTTTTTTTTTTTGGTGATTAATTGCTCTCATTCTTTTATCGAAAGTATTTTCTGTCAGCAAGAATTCTAAAGTAGAAAACATTTGTTCCGAAAACACTTCATGTTTTACATAATTAATGCAAAAACACAGATGTGGTAAAGATGAGTTGAAGGTCACTTTGTTTGCCACGATGAGGAACATTACCTTAAAGTGTCGTTTTGCCTTTTGTCTGTAATTACATTTTTTCAGGAAGGGAAAATCCTCAACATCCACAAGATGGGGATTTACTGGCAAAATATAGGACACAAAAGAGGGGCCTGAGGCTTTGACTGCTTTGAGGTGGCCAACATTAAATTCGCACCTGTCATAGACAATCAGAAGCTTTCTGGAATTTAGAGCGGATTGGAAACCGTCCAGTGCTTTCACCTTCCTGAAAGTGTTTATGTCCATCAGCATTTGGCTTCATCACTGACGAAGAAGAGAACATTAAAATGCACTCAACCAAGAACTGATAATTGATAAGAAATGCTTATTAGTAGGATTTTTACGTCCTTCCTTGCTGTACTCTTTAAAATAGCTTGTTGTTTTAAATCTTCTGAAACTCCACGTGATGAATTATCACCGATCTCGTCCTTTCTTTTAGCTCTTGCCCCTAAAATGAATCGGCAAGTCTGCGCATGTGGCAGACGCCTGCTGCCAAACAGCCGCTAAAAGTTCATCGACATTAGGGAGAGATGGATTGACGTGCCCGCATGTAAGAGCAGAGTGTGAACTTTGTGTAACTATGCTCTCTATTTCTGTAGGCTGTGGATCAGCACACGGTAAACGCCATACTGGCTTGGTGGCAGCCAGGCTTTATTTCGGGACCTGCTCTGGAGATGGAATTGGGCTGAGCCGTGTCCATGTGGGAGTCAGTTTGAGGACTCATCTGATGCAGAATCAGGGAAACAGGTGGGAGGGAGTCGATGTGAGTGTGTGTTTCTGTGAGGAGTGGGCTTAGAAATAGCTCTCCAAGCTACGTCCCGACCGTCCAGCCATCAGCCCAACAACACCCAGCCAGCAGCCAGAGAGCAAGGCAGGAAGAACGGCCTTCCTATGGGCCCGCGTGCCTGCTCAGATCCGATTGCAAGGCAAACACGGCATCACTCCCAAGATCCCTTGGCAAACATTTCCTCAAGCTGTGGGGAATAAAAAGACCATCAAGGTCTTCAAAGTAATAATGACCATCAAAAACAAGTCAAATTCATCACATTTCAGACTCAGCTGCAAATATCCACTTCTTATTGCACTACTTATGTCTTTATTTAAGTTGAACAGTGAATTATTTGTTCAGTGAATTTGTTTTTCCTTCACTTTTACCTGCCAGAATGAATCAGAGAGCATGGCATATAATGTCCATTGTGCTCAGACGGACTGGTGTTATTGTATTAGCCACCTCTTGGTCCACACTTGTGAGGTTAAAAGAGAGAAGGTTGCTGCTTTAGGTCAGAAACTAAAAATAGGGAAGTCCTCAGAAGCTGTGCCACAGGCAGCCAGGAAATGCTTTGATTTCTCTTCCCCTCTATTTTTTTTTATTTTTATAAGAATATTCAATAGAGCCTCTGGATCTGGCGAACAGGTGGCAGAGCTTAGCTTCCCCCCACAGTGCTAAAGCAAACTTCCTCAACATATTTTAGCATCACAAAAGCCCTGTAACACATGCAGAGTGCCGGCCCTCTGCCTCTGACTGTATGGAGAAAATGCATATAATAATAGTAACCTTGATAATAATAATAGAACACAGACAGCTTTCACTTTAACACTGTTTGTTTAAAAGTGTAACCAGAATGTTTGCGGTGTGCAGATTGCCAAGAATAAATGAATCGGGATGTGTTCAGTGTGTGTGTGTGTGTGTGTGTGTGTGTGTGTGTGTGAGAGCATGTGACGCACATTGTGACTCGTTTCAGTAACCTGAAGCCCGGCTTAAGAGCCCACCTGTCCCGAGTTGTGGACAGACAAGGCCTGGCTGCCAGGCGCTCCATTCATCTCCATTGCTAATGCTAATACTAATGCTAACATTGGTGCTAACATTAGCTACTGTTCTTGTTTCACTCTGTCAGCCTCATGCCATTCCCCCGGCCTGAGCCAAAAGTGAGACGGATAGCCCACTTATGCTGATGGCCTTGCTCTACATTTGTCATATTAGGGCTCGGGAATAAATAAAATAAAAGATATGTATTTATATATTAAGTGATGAATATTTAATGGATGTTAGGCTTGCTGAGTTACACTGTAACTGCGCCCAGGGGAAAATCGTTTCCGTCCTGGACTGAGCTGACCCAGGCCCTGCTGACATAATGCAGATAATCTGTGGGAAGCAGTTTGCTTCACTCAGAGAAGGACCGCGGTGGTCCTGGTGGGGTTTGAAACCAGACGCTTTGCATGTCCAAATGTAACGGCTTGTATTTTCCTTCCGTGTGGAGCTGGGAGTGTGTAGACGGATGAGCTTGAATAGCAAAAGCACCTGAATGAGTTACATGGATTTCAGCGTTCATGGATACTCAAATACTTTTTTTTTCAATTCCAGCTTTTAAAGACTTTTTCATTCTGAAATTTATACATTTAATCAGCTCATAACAGACTGTGGAACAAATCATGAAGAAGGAAAAAAGAAATAAAGGAACAGTTACACATGGAAGAAAAGAAAAATATAAGTGGAGTACGTATACAAGATAAGAAGCAAAGACAGGAGGAAAAAAGAATAAGACTGGTGGGCTTTTTTTCTACATGCCAACAAAAACGTGATATTTTATCGTCTCCATGAAATGACACTTGTATTCTGCCCATTTGGCCTGAGAGCAGATTTACTTGTCTGCCTAACATACAATTGTTTTTTTTCGTCCTCAAACTTCTAACCAGCCTTGTACGAGATCATGATGTTGTAGTTTCCAATGTTCGGTGGGCCAAAGAATAAGGATCGGATTGGAGATACTTTAGAGAAGATCCACATGAAGATCCCTGCTTCCCCCTACAAATAACTCTGTCTGACAAGCAAAGGTCTCCACATTTTCAGGAAAACTACATGAGTCTGAAACATAAGAGCCCTTTTGTGTACATTCAAAATACCCTGTAGCCCTGTAGTAGTTAGCATACACACAAATAAGCCCGATCTCTGGTTACAGCTGGATTTGTTATCCTGTGGTTTTGGTTACCTTGTAGAACTACTGAAAGTCTGTTGAAAGGTAATTAAAAGTACAGCCGCTATACCGAGCTAATTTTGTTTTCAAGCTCATTTTATTCAGGCTTTTTTTTTTTTTTAATTTGCAAAAGAGAAACAATGCACAACTTGTCTGTTCTCTTTAAGTGGTAAACCAAACTTAACCAGGGTTAAAAACTTACAGTAACATCTATTTAAGGGGAAATTTGACAAATTAGGTGTTTGGTGCAACAACATATGCTTTAATTTGCCTGGAAAATGGGCTGCGCGCTGAGATCCATGGTTATGTCTGAGAGTGTTCCTTTAACTTGTACTGTTTTTTCCCTGTGTAATTACAGCATGTTTTCTTTTGGCAACATGCATCCTGGAATTAGCAAATGAATGTTTTAACCCTGGTGAACTTCCACAGTGTATTATGCGCTCCCCTCCCCATTACATCGCATGCCTTTGGAAATGAACACAGCCACTAATGACCTTTAGCATCACTGGCAGGTTTTAAGTGTGATCAGTGGGTATATGTTTAAACGTGTTGTCCCGAGCCTCAGGAGATTACAGTAACGATACCAATTAGCCCAATCTCATTAGCTAGCGAAACTCCACCGAGTCACACAAATTAAGGACCCTCTCTAATCTGACAGTCCTAGATGTGTGTACCCGTGTCCTCCGTGTGTGTGTGTGTGAGTGCATGCATGTGTGAGAATGTAAAAGAGACAAAGAGTGTGGTCTTTCATTTCGCTAGATGTGAGTGTATGTATGACCTATTAATTCTGAGCGTGCGCGTGACTGACTGTGCACGCTCCCCACAGCGCGAGGCTATAAGCTTAATTACGAGTCAAGGATCAGACACAGCCTCTATATGTACGCTCTTCCAGCTTACACACAAACACAGCATCCAACTTTCATGTGTTTGTTTGGACATATTCGCAGCCTGGTGATTAATTTATGAATTCTTGAAAGATGGAGGCTGCGCTCAATCTCAGGTTTAAAAGCTTCATGCCTGCCTGGCTGTCTCTGACACGCACACTCGCTCTCAGCCACTCTCTGTGTTCTGTGTCTCTGCTTTTGTCAGTTTCAAAACATGCCTGGCTTTTGAACTAATTTGTTCTTAAAAAATAAATAAATAAATAAATAAAATAATATGTTGGCTGCATGTAAAATAGCAGAGAGAATGAAGCCAAAAGCCCCCTTATGTCAAGATTAGATGAACTTAATTTATTGTGTATGTGCATCTGTCATACTCTCTCAAACTACAAGATCACGTGAACATGTTGTCCATGTGGACTGACTTTATTCAAGCCCTGACTCCATATGGATATTACTTAAATTTTTTTCCAAAACAATCAAACACAACTCTCATTTATTCAACATACAGTTGAACTTTTCAAATCTTTTTTTTTTCAAATCTTTTTTTTTTTTTTTTCATAATTTTCACTTAGTGAAAGTGAAAATAGTTCAGTATTTCTAAAATGGGATTTTTTTTTTTTTTTCAAATTATTTAGAAGGCCAAGTTAAAAATGCTTTAAACTTGTTGAAATGATAATAAAAATAATTGCTTAAACAATGGACTGTTCAATAAAACTGCACATGTTGGAAGTTGAAGTTGTCTCAGGGAACATTTACAATAATTTTCACAGAATAATCCGTTTTAAAGCTTTTCCTGTTTAATTTGCTGACTTATTTTAATTTTTCCATTTCATTTTCTTCTCTCTTCTTCCCAACTACTGACATATTTTCTAATAGGCTATTGAGTCTCTTATGACAGAAATAAATACATTAAAAAAAAATATTAAAGTGAACATTGTGTTTTGCAGAAAGTGACGGCTGTCGATAAAAAGCAAGAACAGAAAAACATAATAATAAACACTATTTTCATACTTGTATGACACTACGACCAGTAGGTGAAGTAGGTTTGAGCACGCTGGACGCTTCATACATGGTTTTTTTAAATTTTATTTTAATCACAAAAAGTTAATTGGGATTGTCATTTGTCTGGACAGTGTAGATTTATATAAAACTTACCCCAGTCAGTGGTGCAATTTAAAATGATTTTATATGGCAGCCTCTGTTAAAGGAATCCATTATAGTTTTATTAATAAAAATATCCAGATTCCTGTTGTACACAGTTTTCTAAACTGGTCTTGAAACAATTGAAAGCAATCAACTCATCCAGTCTAAAATCTTCCTACAGTTCACTCCAGTATGATGAAGCCGTGAACTGAAATAAATTACTGTACCTGATCAAGATGTTAACCTCAGCTAGTATGAGGGGCAACAGGAGGGCTCATTGATTTTGAACTTGTCGATGATTGCAGTGTCACATGCTGTTGCTGGTGATAAAAAGTGGCAGAATTAAAGAGATACAAGATATCAAGGGATGTACTTTACTCATCCAGAGGGATTTGTGTCCCTCAGTGGAAGGTTGGGACTCATGCCTGAAGTCGTACAGCAGTGACTGAGTCTGCAGGTGGATGAGGAGGTGTCCTGTGCAGACATACAACATGAGGCCTCATGGTAGCAAAGTCCCAAAAGAAAATTAACCTCTGCAGACCTCTGTCCATAGATTCTTCTTCATCTTGGTCACCAAAACTGATCACCTGCCTCCTCGACCCTCACACCACCCGTCTCCACGTCCTTCACTACATCTGTGACTCTCTTCTCGCCTGGCAGCTCATTTGTCCAATATATTCAACATCTCTCCTCAGTACATGTCCAGACCAGCTCCAGCTGGTGTCTCCAGGTTTACCTCTAAACTTCTCAACCTCAGCTGTCCCTCTGGTCACTTGATTTTTATTCCTGTCCATCTTTCACACTCAGTCGAAGTCTCTTCCACCTCCAGCTCAGCCTCCTGTCTTCCAGAGACTGTGCTTCATAGCAGGGCTCATGCTGACTGGTAACTCCTCGTATGGATTAGACCAACACAATCCAGGATGGACAGGAACGTGACGGTCTCAAGGCTTTGTCCAGTCTGGAAAGAAAGTAATAAATTCATTCCGGAATAATGATACAAAAAAAAATCAACTTCAGCTTCAATTTTTCATGAGCAAAACATAAAATATGGATATTTATGCTGCGATATTGCCTCAGTCTGAGTCCCTTCAAACCTTCTAATGGGCGGGAAGCTGTGATTGTGATAGTTTGTTTGACTGGCTGTAAAAATCTATCCTCATTTAAGAGCTGTTTAAAAAAAAAAAAAAATAGCTTCCCAGGACTTTTTTCCCCCTCTCTCTCTCACTCGCTCACTTTCTCCAGGCCCACATCTGATTAGTGTCTATTAAAGATCAGAGAGCTGAGGAGGAAGTGCCCTGCTGATCTGGGTGCTGAGTGCTGTGTTACCTTTGGATGAGTCTGGCCGCCCCGCTGGCACGCCACTCCACCTTATTACTGTGTTACTGAGTTTATTAGAGCACGCTTGGGACACGCGGGTTTTGAACTCAAGCACTGAAAAGTCAACTCCTAAAGGGGAAAACTAATATTAATGGGTAATTTAGGAAAGAACGTGTTTATCCTTCCCCGGTAAAGTAATCCCTGGCATAAAAAGTGCATTCGATTTGTGTTTCTAAGTAAAGTGTAAAGTAGAAAATGCGTCCTACTGTGTAAATTGCTGCTGAGCTAACACAAACACCGGCGAGATTTTCCATGTTTCAAAGAAAAACAGTTCAAAATAAGTAAGTTTCCCTTAAAAATATAACTATTTTCACTTTTCTCCATTGAACCTACATTAATGCAGCTTGTGTTTTCCTCCAGCCGAGCACTAAATAAGACAAGATGTAGCCTTTAGTGATTGGCTGTGCTAACAGAAAGCACTTTCAGCCCAAAGAGTGAAAGGGAATATTTTAGTTTGAAGTGTGTGCTTCTCCGGCTGCGCTCGTCTCCTGGGATCGAGGAACTTGTAACCCCATCTGCGACTCACACCTTACCTTAAGCATCCGTGGAAAACCCCCACCTCAACACAAGGCTTTGATTTGTTGGTTGTTGTACAGCACACGGCCTTGAATAATTACATCTGTTTGACTACCTCGGCTGCAAAAAGGTCGCAAGAATACAATACCAGGATTTCTGACTGGCTTGTTGGTTATTCTCTTCATTTTTTCCCCGTCTTTTTTGATTTTTTTCACGCCATTTTCAAATCTATTTTTTGGCATTATTAGCTTCTTCTGACTCGACGTTATTGCAGTTATGTTAAAATAAAGCTGACGTCTCTCTCAACACGGCCCACTAATGCCATTTAACCCTGTTTTTCCCCTTTCTCTCACACTTGGTCTCATTAGGTCAGGATTAGCAGGGGATTACTGTAGCCAAGGGCTACTTGCTCTTTAACACTAATATCTGGTGGAGATGGTCTATAATTTCATTTTGAACGCCTCAGATGACTGGAAACAGGCGGGGGTTTCTGGGCTTGGCAGCTAATCAAAGAAAATAACTTGGGGATGGCTTTGATAGCAGGGCCCTTTCCTCTTGCGTCTTCGTACACGCCATGTTTATTTATTGTCTTCGGAGACAGGAAATTAAAGCCAACGTGTTTAGCGTACTCGTTCGTTTTACGTTATTCACATATCGTCATGACTCTGCTTATGAACTCTACCTGATATTTAAAGGTAAATGTTTTGAGGCTCAAAAAATGAAGGGCATTATTCTCTTTTTATCCCCCCTCTCTACCCCTCTTGATTCATTTCCATCTTTTCTAGGACAGACGTGGAGGACGGGTGAACTCCGGGGCTCATGAGGTGTGTATAAAAGTGTGTATGTGAGAAAGAGACACTTCAAACCGAATTGACGAACACACAGGACACTGGCTTCAAGGGTCTGTGACAATCATGACATCAAATCCAAGAATTCAGCGACACACCCTCGCTAGCGCACACACACACACACACACACACACACACACACACACACAGACTGTCACACCGGCTGGATATCCTGCGCGCTCGGGAAGCCGTTTGGTGTTGTTGAAGGTCTGGTTGCTTCAGCAGCCGCCGCTGTTTGTGCTGTTGTTTTCCGGGGGGCTGAGATCTGTATCTGAGAAGGAACTCGGCAACCTCCACAAAATGTCTGCGACTGATCACTGTATTCTGCCATCACGTCCCGTCACCTCGTGCGCCTGGTGAAAAATCAAAACACTTTGCTTTCGAAACCCTCCAATATGGAGAACAGTGCCGGGAAGTAAATTGGCATCTTTTTTTGGTTTGTTTGTGCGCCTTGTAACTCTACCTAACAGCCACCAGGCCACAAGACAACAGAGGAGTGATTTCAGTAACACATCTGAAGTCAAGCAGCGATATAACGCCGCCTGCCAAAATGACACTCAAGTGAGCTGTAATGACTACATTGTTTTTACTGACTCCCTCCCCACCTCGCTTCTGAGCAGCAGGCAAACACACCACCGTAAGCTAGCGGCACACCGAAGTCTGTGTGCTCTGAGAACTTAAGGAGTTTTGAAAGTTAAAAGAGGGCTTTTCTTCTCCCTGATCCTGTTGTGATGTTTCCCTGGCTGTCTTTTGTGTTGGAGTGCACCAGACGATGCTATTATGTTAGAGGTAAAGTAATATGACTGTGACAGGCTTCAGTATCCATTTGAAAAGAGCGTTTGGAAGACAGCCTCGTGTAGTGCAACGCCTCCCTTTAAGAAATGCACTTTTCCCTCATGCACACTTTCAAGAATCTTGTTAAACACAAAAGGAGCAGCACCTGCTTCTGTGGGACGGAGTGTGTGTGTGTGTGTGTGTGTGTGTGTGTGTGTGTGTGTGTGTGTGTGTGTGTGTGTGTGTGTGTGTGTGTGTGTGTGTGTGTGTGTGTGTGTGTGTTGGGGGGTGGTGGAGGAGGGAGTGGTGTGTAGAGAACGGAGAAAATAACTTTCAAAAAAAATATATTATAAATGTGCTTGCCAGGTATATGAATGTCGAGTCGAATTTAGTGCAAAGCCTGAAACAGTGCAGTTAAGGAGCTTAAAGGCTGACCTTGAAAAGTCTGCCGTCAGAATCGTGTTAGTAGACCTGCTTCTCGCCTGTCAAGGTACGGCAGAATCACGACATTGTTTATTCACTTTGATTTGTCAGGGATGCATGCAAGAGTATTGACAAAAGATCTTCTCCTCGCTGCATCCCCTCTTGTGTTTTTCCGTCTCAGCGGCGCCCGGTGCCATGTGCGCCGCCGCCGCCGTGCCCCGTGCGTGGGCCCTTTATTGATGTCCCACCCTAATGATGTACCTCTGCTACTGGCACTTAGGGAAGCATTGATGAAATGTATTTTTTTAAGGGTCAGCGCCGCCCATTAGAATTAGCACCAACACAGACTGAAGCGCTTGTCATGCGTGTCACACAGCGCCCCCTCTCTCTCTCTCTCGCTCTCTCTCTCTTTTCCTCCCTCCTTCAGCCCCACTACCCCCAACACCCCCACCCATGAGCACCGCTCCATCTGGGGGGGTTGGGTTGGCGGTGGTGAAGGGGTGGAGGGGTGCTGTCCATACGGGGGCGGTGGTCCTCTCAGTGTGGCACATCAAACTCTATAAAGGGAATCATTTATGTGCCACTCCCTATTACTGAACAGCATGGAGACAGCTAATGAGGGCCAAGGCAAAAGGAATATATCCACCACTTTGCTGAGAGACAGACACTGGCAGGGAAAGAAAAACCAAGAGTCTTCTGGGAATCATTGTTTTCAGGGAAAAAAAGGAAAGAACAAAAGGAATATGTGTGTGCGCGCGCGTGTTTTCCTCAGACCCGCTTCATCTATTAGTTTATTTATTTTTTCTTTTCTTTTTTTTTTCACCCGCCAGCGTCGTGCTTAAGCTACAGTAACAGCTCGAGGTGAAGATTCTGCAAAACACACATCGTTTTGCGTGTGCTGTGTGTGCAAGTTTTTTTTTTTTTTTTTTTTTTTCTCCTTTTTTGTTTCTCACCCACCCGCCGGTGAATTTATGATTGGTAATGATGGGAGTAAATATGCGTGTGCTAATGTGTAAATAAATGTATGCCCCCGGATGTGTGTGTGGGCTAATGGACACCTGGGTGTATATCCATGTATGTTTGCAGTGCGCGCGCACGTACGCGCACTTGCACGTGTACGTGAATTCACACATGCACAAAGGGGTCTAGTGGTGCTGATAAAAAGGTAGCTGTGACATTTCCAATTTGCCATGCACCAGCCCACTCCATTTTCTTCCCTGCTGCCTCTTACATGGTAGAGTAAGCCTCTAGGATTGACAATAATTACAGCCTGCATAAAATGAAGAGGGTAATATGAACACAGCTTTGCCATAATTGCCTTTTCATTATTTGCTAACAGTGAGCTATTCAGTCATAAGAAAGAGATTGCATAGTAATTGGCTGACAATGGGAGGCTGAGGCTCTGTTCAGAGGCTGTGGTAATTTTTGTGTTGCTGTGAAGGTTTTTCGAGGGGCTTTTTTTTATTAAAAATCTGAAGCATTAAACTGTAATTTAAAACTACAATTTCCAGCATGAATGAAAATCTGGGTATTAACATGAGCTCCTATTTAGAGTGGAACATCCTATTAGCAGTATTAGCACTATTTGGTAACTTTCCATATGGGCCGCCTCTCAGCCCAAATGGGATTTGAGACAGCTTTGTTTCTCTTGCAAGTCAGTCTCACACGTCAACAACACAACAGTGTTTACACTGGTGGAAAATTCCCCTGTAAGGTGTGTGTTTGTGTACGTGTGTGTGTGTGTGTGTGTGTATATATGTTTGTACATGTGGGACTTGAGGGTCAGAGGGGAAAAAAAAAAAGAAGTTTCACTGTCTGTGACACACGTTTACCCAGCACAGGAATGAAGCCGTGCGCACCTCCGGCACATCGTTCAGTTGAGTGGACGTCAATAGCTCCTTCATACTTATTAATACAGACAAGCTGTGTATCTGATGATGTTTTCTTCTCCTCTTCCGAAGCCGTCTGTCTCATGTGTTACGTCACAGTGGGTTCGCTGCATCGCAAGTGGAGTCCTGATGTTAATTCAGCTAAACGGGATTTTGAGGTTATGCCGTGGCCTGATGGAGATGCTCTTACAATACAATGTCAAGGACGATGAAATAAGGCCGGCAAAGGAAGAGTGTGTGTGTGTGTGTGTGTGTGTGTGTGTGTGTGTGTGTGTGTGTGTCATGAAAACAGTGATCCATTTAAGATCAGAGACCTCTCTCATATAAGAAACAGTTTCTATCGATCAATTTTGATAAATACATTGTTGGTATTAACATTAAAAAAAACACTTAGGCACACATGAAATTTACCACAAAAAAAAAAAACAAAACAAAAAAAAAACAAAAACAAAAAAAAGCATTGTTTTAATTGTATCTGAGAACTTTTGCTGGGTGCAGAGATTTATTCCACCAAAATATCACAGATTTCTTGTTTCTATGAAGTCAGTCAGCCAGTTACATCTGAACTGTTGTGTCTGCAATCACTACTTATATTTTCAGATATTTATGTCCAATCTTACACACAATCTAGATTTTATTTTGATGTTGGTTAGTTTTTAATCTTAATAAAAAACTAAAATAACAGAACTCCTCGCCATTCAGTCAAGCTGTTAGGCGCTCACTTAATCAGAAAGCCAAACATATTTTGCATGTTTGATGTGAATGTCACACAGGAGCTCATAAATAAAATGAATAAAATGATCAGGTTCTCTTGCAGGGTCATGTGTATGTTTTCTGTTGCTTGCAGTTTCTGCCTCGTGCGTTAATTAACCTCAGTGTTTCCGGGGAAGCAGCAGGCTTTTAGCACACAGTAGCTAAATGAGCAACGACACAGACGGAAAAACAGAGAGGATCTGTTTGGATTCGGATCTGAAAAGTCTTTAGTTCCTCTGAAACGGTCGTCTGTGGCCGAGCCAGGTCGGGCCGGTCTATTCTTCATTTGGAACAAGCGTGGTTGGCACAGGATGAGTCCGCAGCAGCAGCAGCAGCAGCAGCAGCAGCACAGGCCGGTCTTCACAGACACCTCTTCTCACTCAAACCTTATTTCTCGCTGTAGCTAACAAACCCTCCAGTCAATCAATATTTATCTTATATAGTGTGCAGCTCCTCAGTAGCTATAATCGTTTAACTCAAGTGCTTGCATGAGTGAGAAATAAATTACATTTACAGTGCTATCATTGAGGGCCTGATGTTTCCCAGGCATTAGCGGATATTTAGAGATGGCCAAACGTGGTAGGACATTAAAGAACAAGGCTGAAGGAGATTGATTAGATGAGCAAACAACAGGCCAAGCAGATGTAGCGAGTAAGTGGAGGTTAATATGATTGCCGGCCTGAAGAATTATCCATCTAAGTCACTTAAGATAATATTGACTCTTAAGTTTTTATTTTAGTTAAAAATAAGTGGTGTAATTCACTCAGGATGGCGTCTGGCGCGATCCGTCTTCCTGAATTGTTTTTGAAGTGCGTCTCATTTTTGATAGTGAATGTGCTAACTTGCGAACAGCTTAAACAAATAAAGAAAATGCTGAGATTTGCAACGGGGAGAAAAATAAAACCACATGTAGTTTAGAAAAACAAGTTGATTTTTCCATATTTTTTCCCCTCCACTTAATTCAAAGACTAAAATCAGATTTGCAGATGAAAATTCTCGGGCTCGGCTGAAGGTTGGGAAGCCATTACCTTCTGCGTGTCCGTCCACTTGGCCTTTGCATTCTTGATGCGTGTCTCGTTGATCAGAAGAGCCCCGGTACAGCAGCCAGCCGGGGGCTCTGTGTGTTTGAGGTGCGAGTTGGTGTCATAATTATCTAACACAACGGGGTTGCTGCTCTTATTAGTAATTAGCGCCTACCAAAACTGATTGGTATGGGTTCCTCCGCTCATCCCTTTTAATGTTTAAACATTTACTTTGTGCTTGAAGGATTTGTTTGTATATATCTTGTGTGTGATGAGCGCTTTTCAAGTAATTGGCTCCTAGGGGACAACACTTTCTAACAGTTAAAGAATAATTACAGCCCTATGAAATGTTAAACTGCCCCGACTGTCTTTTCGCTGGAGCTTAATTGCGTGCAACAAGTAAGGCAGGCTTTTCATTTTGTTCCATCACAGGAACGGACTGAACTCTCATGGAAACACACAGAAATTTTGTCGAGTCGTAAATAGCTTCTCATATGGTAATTCTGCAGGACACTGAAGCAGTATGAAAGGCGTAGCTCTCAATGAATGCAGTGCTGGTTGCTTGTTGTTTTATTTTTATATTTTTCCTCATGTTGTGGAAAGGGCAAGCGAGGGCTCTGTGTTTGTGTTTTTATGCTCTAATGGACTTTTGCATATATTCATTATAAGAGACTACTTAAAGGGGGAAAGACAGCATAAAACAGCTAAATTGACTGCGTGTGCGCAGTCCAGTCCATGGATGCATGCTTGAAAGGGTTTGTTTATGTGCACCTATTGTTGACGCTGAAGCTAAAACACATTAGTGTTATTTGAGCTGAACGCATGTTTGTGTTTGTGAACCACACAGTTTTCAACCATTAAATGTGTATTCACTCTTCAGCGTGATCTATTTGCATGAGTGCATTGTATATAAGCGTATTGCTTTAACTTCAAACTCGGCATTTTAAATTCTCCAAAATATGCATTTCAGTCTAAATGTTGATACATTGGTCGGATAGACATTGGAACTGAAGGAAGAAAAAAAAAAATCACTTTTTTCACCAATAATAGTATTCTGGGATTACCATGTTGGATATTCAACCAACCAGATAAATGATGTGGTTCTTCCAAACCCCAGGGGTCCCATAGGTCAGCCCATAGGTGATATTTTCACACTTGCATAAAGTGGAGATTATTCAGATAAGCTGTCAGTTCATAGCAACAATGAATATGAATTGAGCCATATATTTTCATATATTGTGAGTGTTCACTCATTGGCCTCCATATGGACGCAGCAGCATATTCCACACCTTGTATTGTGACTGGGCATTAGATGTAAATGTTGGCACTGCATTAAATATGAGCTTGAAAAGCTTGTAAGTCTTGAACCGCAAATGAACTTTTTTTTTTTTTTCTCACTGCACATAATCATAAACTCACCACCACCCAACACGTTGTCACCGTGTATGAATATTTAATTTCCCATATACTGCCGTCACTCCACAATGCTAATGATTTAATGTTTGGTTTGTGTTTGTTTGTTTGTTTGTTTTCCCCGCTGTGTGCTGAAATAGTGTGTTTTTTTTATTGATTTCGATCCAGCGGGTTTCTGGCTAAATGCACCATTGATTTAAGAGGAGTGGATGGGCGTTGCGGTCTGCATGCTCCACATTCTTTCCTGAAATACAGTCCTGCTCCGGCCCTCGCCGGGGAGGCGATGCCGCTCACGCTACAGACAAATGAAAGGATTTGGGTCGAGTGGGACCCTCCCGTATGGTCCTCATCACGCCTCGTCCTCCACCTCTTATAGCTACCCCGCTGCTTTTTTGCTGAGGCCAATGAGTGTTGGATTAGGTTTGCCTTACAGGTATCCATCAGCTCCCCGCGCTTAATAACCCAGTGTGACTAAAGCCATTCCTTTTTCCCTTTTCCCAGCTGGATTGCCAGGGTAATATATTGTATTCAAGTGAATTGCACTGGGCTGAGTTTGGCAGTGCTGGCATGCATTGTGCCCAGTGGGCCCTTTGTAAATAAAATGTTATTACACGCCTGGATATTTCATGCCCTGTGTGAACATAGAGCTCACTGGTGCCATACTTCCACCCGATCACACGCAGATGTTAATCAGAGATTAACACACACTCAACACAGGACTCAATCAGCCTCTCAATGCTTCCTAACACACTGATTAAGAGAAGAGCCTACCATGCAGAACTCTCCTCTGGCTTTTTTCATGTGAGGATCCTAGGTGCTGATAATGCTTTTCTTAATTAGTGGATGGATGCGGGATGCAGCGAGGTATGTGTTGCTCTGAATCAGATGAAATGTTCCCAGAACATTTAATGTGTTTAATTTTCTCTTCCACTTTCTCACTCATTTAATTAACGGAGACATGTGGAAGAAAATCCGACGAGCTGCTCATTTCTCTGACAGGCAAGAAAGAAAAAAAAGAAAATCAGATTTTAAACCTTAATCTGTGTAATCTGGTGGTCCTTGTCCCTTCGTTTCTTGACTTGATTGTCAGATCCTGCAGTACGAGAGGAATGCGGATAGTGTTACGTGTTTTCACACTTCTTTCACCAAGTGTGTAGCCTCGGCAGGCTCCGGACAGGACATCCAGATGTGGCCTGCACAACCCTCCGGGCCTCTGGTGGTCTTGGGGGAGTTTTCTGTGACTGATTTAATCTATTTGAGCAAGGCCAGGAGATAAAAGTCGAGCTAACCTCAGCTACTTTGTTGTTTTCAAGAAAAACACACTTTATTTGGTGGATGTTCTGGTTCAGGTGGCCCTTGAGGAATACGTGTTTTTGTCTGAGGTATCGTACATACAGTATTTAGTGTTTAATCTAACTTAATTATGTGGGTTTGTAACCTAGCGCATATTCGGGGATTCCATGGTGGCTGTGATGAATTTGGGAGATAGTGCTAACAGCCTGTGCCTGCAAGATTGAGCCCTATGATCCAGAGGGGAAGAAACACAGCCCATGGCTAAACAAATCCTCCTTTGTTTTGGGGTGTGCTGAGTGATCTCCATTGAGAGGAGGGGATGGGTAAACACTGCTAGCTCTATAGAGCTACACATTGTAAACACACAGCGCTCATTAACTATAATGAGATGTTATGAGGAACCCTTGAGCTCATTGTGTGGCTTCTGCAGAAGAACCTGCCTGCTATTGTTGTTGTTGTTGTTTTTGCAAAGCACATCATGGCTTTCGGTAGGAAAAATAACAAAAAAAAACAGCATTCCTCACACAGTTTTTACCCACTAATCATCAACGCCAAGGGAGATGGTTTAGAAGCAGCTTTTTCTTTACTTTTACCTTTCATGCCCTGTGTTTGCCCCAGCCTTTCAAGTCATATTTTGCTCATTCTTGCAGGTCTGCGTGTACAACCTGCAGTACCATGTGCTGCCATGGCCTTCTAAGAGGGAGGACTCACCTGTACTTGGTGTGGTCCTATAAGCTCAGTCCTTTAATATCATCTCTCTCTCTCTCTCTCTCTCTCTCTCTCTCTCTCTCTCTCTCTCTCTCTCTCTCTCTCTCTCTCTCTCTCTCTCTCTCTCTCTCTCTCTCTCTCCCCCCTAGCTTAGGTTTTTAATGAGGATGACATTAGACCCATGCTGGGTTGCCATGACCTTTCTCTCAGGGTTTCGCCTACTGTGGCATTCCAGCCAGACCTGCCCATTTAACTACTCCCTTAAAAACTGAAGATATCCTTCACTCTGCGAAACTCTACTCACAGTGCTACCAGGCCACTTCCATGTGTCATTTAAAGGCAGCGCCGGGCCACCGCCATGCAACACTGCTATGCATTTGGAGCCTAATTACAAATATGCCAGTGGATGCCGGCGAAGTAATGGGGAGGGTAGGAGTCTCACATGCATGGCTAGCAAAGTCTTTTTGACGACAATGAGTGGCTTCACCTTGGCTGTTAATTGCCCCCCGCTCGGGTCCCTAGTTCCCATTTGCCGGATCCTCTCTTTCCTTTTCTTCCCGTTTCGTCTCCCCACTGATTGGGAGCGATCTGAATCGGCTGACAGTTGGCTGAGATTTCTCAGCCACATGCAGCCTGACACCCCTAATTAGATGCTCCTATATGGCGGTTTACATTAGACAAACATTTGTGCAGGCCATGGGAGATGCCAGCTTTTGTTTGGAGAACACACACTCACACACACACACACACACACACACACACACACACACACACACACACACACACACACACACACACACACACACACACAGAATCTCGATAGAGAAAAAGGCGAGTTTGCTCATTTGTGCTTGTTTCCAGACTTTGTGTGTCTGTCTGAACCATAGCATGGATTTCGATAACTGTGCAGATAATGAATTTTAAATCCTATCCCAGAGATGGCACGTTGGTAAGAAACCCTTAAAGTTAATTTGCTTCCTGAAAATCATTAACATATTCCTAGTTATTGGCATAAAGGCGTCTGAGAAGCCTCCCTGGTTGTTTTTTGTTTCGCGCCTACAGCTTGCCAGCAGCAGAGTATGGATTCAGGGCTACTGTCTGCCCTTTTTTCTCTTGCTGTAGAGATGCTTTACTCGATAAGCGTCCCGCAACGATATGCTCAGCGCCAGTGCCGACATATTTCCATCAGGCCTTGCCTTTTAATTTTCTGAATAAAAGCCACCCCTTACCCCCCTGACAGTTATCAGCCGTGAGATCGCTGGCCCTTTCAAAGCCAACAAACCAGGTTTCAAATGGCCTGTTCAGTCTGTGACAAGATGTAGCTCATTTCCCTCACAGACCCACAGCAAGGTCACCAATCTTTTAGATTCACTCTGTGTGAGGAAGAAAGAGAGGAGGGGAAGGGGAGGGAACAGCCGAACAAGGCCTTGTCCTCTGCCTGGAGGTCATTCCAAAAGCCAGTCATCATATTCAGCTGGATAAGGGAATTGGAGAGATAAGTGTGTCTCTGAGTGTGTGTGTGTGTGTGTGTGTGTGTGTGTGTGTGTGTGTGTGTGTGTGTGTGTGTGTGTGTGTGTGTGTGTGTGTGTGTGTGTGTGTGTGTGTGCATCCGTGCACATTTCTATAAGCTCACATACATACATTATGAAGTACATAAATACCTGCATGTGTGTTTTTTTTGTTGTTGTATATAAGTACTTCACAAATCTGTGCATGTCTCTGTGTGTGTGCATGTGTATGTGTGTGTGTGTGTGTGTGTGTGTGTGTGTGTTGTGGACCTGATGGAGAGGTACTACATCATTACCATATCCTCACCGTTGGCTATTCTGGGGGATTTTCTATAATAAGAGGGCCTTTGTACTTTTGCCTGTCCTCTTGTGTGGCTGCTGGGCTTGTCAGCCTGATAGTTTAATCAGCCAACCTGTCATAACCAGTGCTGTAGTGGGACTTTGCCCTGTAAATGCAGATTTATATCTAAGTTACATCATTGAATTACATTTTCTGTCTAAATAGCAGAGAAGCTGGTTGAGGAATGTAATAAAGCTAATCTACATACAGCCCTGGGTGGATAATCACATCTAATAAGTGGGACTCACGCCCCTATTAGCAGGGAAACGATGGGGGGAGGACGGAGGACAATTCAAGGAGTCAGCTGTGCTTGCTAATTATCTCTTTGCAGGCCTGATGCCTGCGTGTGTTTGTGTGAGTGCTGTTGTGACATGTGAGCGTGTGGATTTGGATTCCGGTGCTTGTGCAGCAGGTCTTCTTGCCCCGCAGACACCTTGTTTGTCTGGCTGGGTTTTGTTCATCAAAAGTTATCGCAGTCAGTCAGTATTTTCCTGTTGAAGATGCGCATGCAGTACGTTTTCTCTGAGTTATCTTACAAGTCACACATGTTCCCCATCCCACGTGCTCTGGCAGGGGTTCGCGTGCTGTAAGTATGGGTCTCACTGTTAGTTTTTGTGTTGGGCAATTCTCACAGTTTTCAATTTCCTTTGCTTTTTCTCAACACTTTGACAGGAAGGCAGAGAAGAGAGGGGAAGTCTTTGGTTTGAGGCTGCAGGGTTTATGTCCAAACCCTCTGCGGTTTGGGTAAATTATAAGCGTACATGCCTAATAACTAGTGTATCCGGGGCCTGCCAGAGGCTGCATCCCAAAAATAAGCCCTGACACATTACAAAAAGAAAAAAAAAAAAGAAGCCATCTGCTTTGAATGACGGTGGGACCCAGTTTCAGCACCTTCTCCTTGTGTGGGTGGAGGCCCTGAGGTGACAAACTCAACACATCTCCTCCTTAATCTGCCTGTTCCTTTGACCTTCACCTCCCCTCAGAGCCGCCCCGTGCCCACGGCCCTCTGGGCACCATTATCCAAAACCGCCGTCTTGTGTCAGGCTGGACCCTGTAGCCATGTGTCCTCCTGCCTCGCATCAAAGAAGCGATTAGTGACAAATAATCAGGAATGATTTGCTGGGAGTCGGAGCAAGCCGCCGCAAACTGAAGCACACTTTTCATTTAGAGCCACTCGTGATGACAGGCCCGAGAATGGAGGCAGTGGGACTCCCGCCTGCTCCCCTAGGTGGAGCTGCTGAGAGCATCCGTCCCTCTGTGGCACCCCCACCTCTGCATCAGCTCTCGCCTCCTCACAGCAGCTCTCACATCGGCTTCCACAGCAATCTGATACTTCTTTTTTCTTTTTCTCTCGCTCTTCACAGGAACTTGTTTCACCACGACACAGCAGTGTATTTCATATCAGTGCACATTTTTATGAATAAACTTCATACTTCAACTAATTTGAACTTTCATAAATAGAACATACAATCACTTGCGTAGCTTTTATTTTCTATATGAGGCAATTAGATGCTTGATCTCCTTGACATTTGATTCACATATTACATATTGCACATTGTTCATTCTGAAACTGAATTATTGAGAGCCGCACTCACATCATTTTACATTAATGAAAATATAATATGAAATTAATGAAGCACCAGCCATTTACGATTTTTCCACCTTACTTATTAATACCGCACCACATGTAAAAGTTGACTTTGTAATTGCCGGACAACTATCTCAAACATGATCCTCATCTCATGCAGAAACAGACCTCTTAATCACTGCTGCATTTGATTTCTCATTAATTATGGATTGCCGGGTTCAATATCAAGACACTTCCACCTGTACCAAAAGCCATTCTCCTTTGCCTATTACCACCACCGCGTTGGTGAGGGAGAAATAGAGCAGGAGCTGAAAACAACAGGTTATGACACTTAACACAGCCCCGTACAGAGCCTTATTTTAAAATGACATGTTTGGGTGAAATCCACAAAGACATTATCATCATCTCCCCTAACTGTGCAATCTCGGGCCTCCTGTGTGTACAGCTGTGTGCCAGTGGCTGTTGTTAGCCAAGCGGTTAAATGAACGTTGTTTTACCCTGATTGAACTGTCTGCGTAGCGCGGAGCACTAAGGCCGCACAGCCAGCCTATTTAGGGTGAGGGGGGGGGGGAGCCTGCAGCCCGTCTCGCTGTCACTGCACGCCACAGTATTACCTTCCTAACTGGAGACTCCTGTTTCACCAGAGAGCTATCACATTTCATAACATGGAAAAATAACACTTTAGCAGGGGGGTCAGGTGGGGAAATGGCACCTCTAAATGAGGGTTAAGGCCATATCATTGTCTTCTCTGGCGGAGCCACCCCCGCCTCCAATAATTCTGCTGACCTTCGGTGCCATGCGGCTGGTTCGACATGGAAGGGTGAGCTGCTGGGGAGACGATCCTTTTCACGCAGCCCGTTCCCCTCAAAATGGCTTTTTCTTCTCCCAGACAATCATCTGATACGGAGGCTGAATGAAATCACAGATTACATAAGAAAGGTCCTCTCTCCGCCGCCGATAAGGGCTGCACCTGAAGTGACTGCTCTCACCACCCTCCTCTCATCTTCTTCTCCCTCATCTCCCTTCCTCTCCACGCTTATCTGTTCTTTTCTCCTCACTGCGTTCCTGCACTTTTTTTTCTCCCCCCTCTCTCCTTTAAAACCTGAGCTCTTGATTTAAAATATGTCGATTGCAGTCGGCAGAGGAGATTAATATGTAAATGTCTGTAAGCTTTTTAATTATATAAGATTAACTGTATTGTGGTATAATACTTGTGGTCGGTTCTACACTGTCTGTGGCCATTTCTCAGCCCTGCAACTGTCAGTTTTTCTCACAGCGTCCGACCCTCATGTTTCCACTTTCTATCTCCTTTCTGTAATATAGGGACATCATCAGAGGAAATATTTCCCCTTTGCGGCACATATGGAATTGAACTAAGTATTAAATAAAGAATGATATCCATTATACATTTGAGGATGAAAAATAGCACTTTATTTCCCTTGTGTACATACACTATATATGAGAAGAGAGAACCGTTCTATTGATCTTGGGTTTCATTAGGTGAAAATGCCTCCCTCGGTGTACAACTGCAACTTTTCAAGCC
The DNA here is from genome assembly GCF_902148845.1 of Salarias fasciatus. Taxonomy (NCBI): domain Eukaryota; kingdom Metazoa; phylum Chordata; class Actinopteri; order Blenniiformes; family Blenniidae; genus Salarias; species Salarias fasciatus. Next base: position 12,727,976 of record NC_043745.1, on the reverse strand, counting down.
CATTGGAATCCGGATAAACCTATAAGAGGGACACTCTGGAAATATATTCCCCCACCTGAGATATCCTTCAAACAAGGCCCGGGGAATGTAAATGAAGCGGTGTCTGTGATGGAGGGATTGCAATAGATTTGAAGGCATCGGCAGCAGTGAGGGTGGCTTGCCGGAGCTTAATCAAACACATGCACACGCGGGCTCGCTCTGACACCCACAAACAAACACACACAGGCTCAGACGTTTAATAGTGTGAAGACTGTGCGTGTGTGTGTGTGTGTGTGTGTGTGTGTGTGTGTGTGTGTGTGTGTGTGTGTGTGTGTGTGTGTGTGTGTGCGGGAGGGGGGGCACAGATGGTAGTTGCCAAAATGAGGCTCATCTCAATCTGCTTTGACTCAGTGCAACAGACAGAGAGCAGAGCACCACACTGTGGACTGGAGGGATACTGAGAAATGCACTGACGAGTCTTCCAATCACCCAAATCCCATACATCTTTATTTTTAGGCTTCCCTCCTCACATGCACAGTGATAGTTTTTTTTTTTTTTTAGATATATACAAAGGTAATCCTGAAACTGTAGTTCAGCAACCCTGAAAAGACACACACACACACGCACACACACACACGCACTGTTATCTTAATTTCACTCTCATTGCCAACACTTCACTGTCTCTCACTTTCATTCTTGTAACCGAGGCAGAGATGAGGCTGGAGGGTTGAGACTGGGTTTAAATCAGTAATCAGTAATTAAACTTGAACATGGACCTGATGGTTTTCCTTCGTGTCCCGGGGATCTACTCAGTAAAATTAAATATTTTAGTGCTGGGGGGTAGTGGGGGTGGATATGTCACTAAATCCATCAGAAATGGAAATGAGCTTAAAGCTTTCTGCATAGATTATCCAAATGTAGTTTTGTCTCATTTTTTTCAATATTGTCTTGCTTTAAATTAATGTTAATAATAATCTTTAAAAATGAAAATATTACACAAGATTAGCATAGATTAAAACACATCAATGTAATGGCTTTATGACTGAGGGATGTGATCACAGAGGGGAAAGATGTATGAGAAAAAAAAATATTTTGATTCAACTGCAAGCAAAGAAGCTTTTTTTTTCTTTTTTTTTTTACAATGTGTGAGGGGTGGGAGCATCGGTTGTTGCAGTTTTCCTTGTTGTGATTAATCGGATATATTTACATCACAATCTTGAAAGACTTATTCATGCACAGAGTTTCTGGTATCAAGTGTTTGTGAGATAAGAGGAGGAAGCCAGGTCTTGTCAATGGCTGTACTTATCTTTGGAAGAAGTGAGAAGCAGATTGCATTTCAATCCACATGTATTATCTTAGACGCTTTGAGGTATTTTGTATAAGAGCAACTTCGCTACTTAAGAATGCTTTCAGTGTTCATCTGGGGATGCACTTCAGAAAGTTTTCTGAAAACAAACATCTGCATGGATTAAAAAATTAAAAGATTTCTTGGGAGAAGTGACCTGAATATATAATCTACAAACAATACTCCCTGACAATTTCATTTATTTACTCACAACACCAGCATCTGATTGGCTCCTATAAATACAAATTGTAAAGTTAACTATTTTACAAAGCAGTGGCAGTTGCTCAAAATGAACCCTGTCCCATATAGCTTAAGGGTTCACTTTTCTCACTCTTTGTGTAAGGAAATGTCTAAATCAAGCGTTGTTATCTTAAGCAGCTCCTCCTGATTACAGAACGAGTTTGCGAAACTCTTTCCAACTTATTTAGTCTGATTTGTTTATCTCTGAGTAAAGGGGGTAATTTTTTCCCCGATAAGTATTCCCCTGTTGAAATCCTCTTTAATTCAATGGTTAAAAAGCACAAAGGAATGCCGAGGGCTCTAATGCCGGGACAAACCCAGGCGACAGCAGAGTGCACATCCAAGACAATCCCAGTGCTACCTGTGCCATGAAGATTAGACCATTGTGTAGCGGGAATGTTATCGTCTGCGTGCCAAGCACCGACTGCACTGTAAAAGTCGCCAGTAAGGTGCTTAAGATATGCAGTTTTGTCCCAGGATTTATTGATACTGTTACAGAAAAGAAAAAAAAAAAGGTGACCTGGTATCTTGGATATAGTCTTCACACGAACTCCTTTGTGGCTTTATGCCTCGTATATATATTTTTTACTCCTCCTCAGCAATGTTTAGGGACAGTATCGTATTCGACGAAGGCTTGACACTGTTCGCTGGTAAATTTTTATCTGTATTCTACAGCGATCAAGGGCCTCAGCTCAGCGCCTTGCGAGTTGCGTGCCGCTGCCAGAGGAAGTGCAGGACTCAAGAAACCATGAACATCCCTCGGCCCCCTCCGCCTTCACCGATTTGGTCCCTGAAAATGCCAAAGCTCATCCGACTGCCGCCACCAGCACCAGCCCTCCGGCTTTAACTGAGTCATACCACAATAAATCTGTTTCAAAAAGAGAAATCAAGTGGAAAGACTTTGAACTTAGTGTGTAAAGACACACCACACTAAAAGTAATGGCTGGAGAGACCATGAAAAAACATTATGATCATATAACAACAGTCATATATCTCGAGCAGACTGTATTAAAAGAAAAGACAAACAGCCGTGCGAAATGAGCCCGGAGCCTTGGAGCCATCTACACAGCGTTGAGTGGACTCCGGACGCCGTGGCCCCCGAGGCTGCCGGGACTGGTGAGAGCAATAAACAAATGAGCAGAATGGGAGTGGAGTGGCAGAACGTAGTGTATCAGAGCTGTGCTGTGTCGGCACTCTGATTTCGTTTGTGCTATTACATAATTAAATTTGGACTTGGATCATGCTTTTTAAGAGATTATGTGAGCATATGTTGCTTGAACATGTGCCAGCCTGTGAAATGGGCCTCCTTTCATGAGTACTGTATTAGGTTTAGAGAGTTTATTGAAAATCTGAATTAGTTCGCTGCCAACAGTTAATGAATTGATGTTATGATCTTAGTCCAAAGGATGCTAGTGTGCTATAAGTTAGGGTTGACGTTGGAATAAAGGAGAGGGAAGTCTGCTAAACAAAGATTGGAAATTACCATTTTTACTTTGTGCTAGTAAAGAAATTTATATACTTCAGCCTCTAGTATAGTATGCAATGCATTGTACAATGTATATTACTGCATCTCTGTGGTCTTAAGGTATTAATTAATTAAAAAAAATGTTTTTAAGTCATTTAGATTTTTAATAATGTGCAATACTCTAGAAATCACTTTGAATTGATCATATAGTTATTTGTCATCGCTTCAGGTGTTACTTGGAAACAGCAGAATTAAATAATCTTGATATTTGTGGACAAGTGTTTCTATTTTTCTTTTTATTATTTAGGTCTATTTTTTTGGGGGGGAGGGGGGGTTTTCCTGTCATTTAGTCAGAAGTCATCCAATGTGCATGCTACCGTTGTTTGTTTCCCCCCTCATGTCTCGACTCCCATGCATCACTTCTGTCCTCCCCCTCGTCTAGCTCGCCCTGTTGTGCATTCATCAGGATGGAAACGGACAGGCCAGTTGGCTCCACTTAAAGAGACACACATATCAGGGTCCTCTCCCTTTCCATCTGTCATTTTCCCTTCGATTGAAACATGCCCCCCTCCCGTCAGTGCACCCGGCTGAATATACGACTCCGTCTCTCTCTCTCACGCTTTCCTCCCGCCTTGCTCTGCTGTCACTGCCACCATGCGACCGTGCAGGCCCGTAAAGGTTTAAGCGGTTATTCCAGTCATTATTGGCTGTTAAATCTGGTGATGGTCGTAAAGGCCCTGCCTGTTCCCCCGTGCCTCAGAGGTCAGCTGATGGCCTGCTTTATGAGCTCGCAGCGCCGTGCATCACCACCGGGCCCGCTGTCTCGCTCTCGCCCCCTCACAGTCCCAGAGTTAATCCCAGCAGACGGACGGACGGATGAACAGAACATTGTCTGTTTATTCCATCGTTTCTGGGACCAACTGTAGCAAGCAACCAAAAAAGTTTGAGGCCCTCACCAGCTGAGGAGCTGATTTGTGAATTGAGATCATAGGAAGTGACGAGACTTGTGCGGCCCGCGAAGAGAAAGCGACCACCGTCGTGTAGGTGGCGAGAGCAATCCGGCAAATTTATGGCACATCTCAAAAAATTGTCATTTTTTACAATCCCATAAGCGAGCGAGTGAGTTACTTGCTCTCGTAAGCCGTGTCGTTTTCCCATGCCGTTTGTTGGAGCGAAATTCCCCAGATTACCATTGAGTTTCCAAAAGTGAATGACATCAATTTTATTTGACTTGTTTAAAGGCCTTTGCCTCATAATAAGCATTGTTATATGAGACTGCTCCTTTAAACCGCTCTGCCACATCAGTTATGACTCAAGGAGAGGAGAGGACAACTTCTATCATTATCACTGGTTTTATTGAACGCTCATTCATCACACTGACACATTATTCTCTATAAAAGCCATGAAAGTTTTCAAATAGAAGAGAAGGTGGTCGAAGTCAGAGGGAAAAAGCAACATCCGTTTCTATTTTTTATTTAAGAAATCCATTTACTCGTGTGAACCTCTGTTCTTTTAAAGGAAAGTCACATTTAATGGTGCCTTCACCAATACAGGACATTGTTCTTCCTGTAGCTACTGTGTGCGCTAATAATTCATCGGCCTGCCAATTATTATATCTCCCACAATGGGAGACAGGAAAGAGAAGAGAAGGAAGGAGCGAGAGGAAGTACAGTCTGCTCGCCTCTTGCTCAAGGACTGCTGTTCTGGAGCCAAAGACACTTGGATGTTTTCTCTCTCTCTCTCTCTCTCTCTCTCTCTCTCTCTCTCTCTCTCTTTTTACCGTCTTCTTTCTTGAAGGGCTTTTTTGGAGAGCTGCACACAAGCCTGCTGTCTTTACTGTGAAGTGCAGCCCCTTTATTACCAGGCCTCTGGTGACCTCACCCCGCTGAATGAAGTCATTGACTGAACTGCAGGAAGACAAACCAGCGTTCCGGGGAATTAATCAGGTCCATCAGCGGCAGAGCTCCTGGGCGCTGGACGGCCACGCCGGCTCGGCTGGCTCGGTTGCCCCTGGGAGCGATGCGGGGTAGTTACCGAGTTGACAGCTAGCTGATAGCCCCGCGTCCTTCATATTACGAGCACATCAAAGGCGGGCCTCCCGGATAAAGCGTCAGGGTTGAGGAGTGGAGAATGAGGCCTCTCACCACTGTCTGGATGAGTGCGGCATGACCTCATCCCCAGCCGGCTCAGCCAGAGCTGGGAATACGGAGGGGGACCGAGGGGCCATTGGGAGGGGAGCAATTTGGATGTTTAGCCACCTGAAACTCGGTTTTCTTAACATGTCGTCTCTCAGCGGCGAATAAAATAATGATAATGATAATCATCCTCCTCCCTCTGCTCTCTGCTGCCACGTCCTCCCTCTCTGGCTGTCATTTGCGCCTCCTGTGTTGTGTTCCAGCCTGTCTGTCTATGTAATTTGCCTTGCGTGATGGCATGCTGCTCTGTCCAAAAATAAAGAGAAGACCCCCTTTAGACTCCGCCAATTAGAGAGACAATTAGACCGAGCTGAGCCACTCTTGGGCTGCTGCGCGCTTGCAAGACTGTCCCGCATGCTTATAGCCTGACTGTGCGTTTGTGTCTATTCCATAATGCCTTTGGAGATCTGCCGATGCTCATTGTGGCGTGTTTATTATTTCACTTCTCTTTGTGTCTGTCAGTGTGTGGATGTTTGTAGACTCTGAGCTTGACATTGGGATTTCCTGTGTTTGAATATAGGAAGGTCAGAAGCAGAAAGTAAGGTGCTGTTTGGGGCCACTTTATGAGGAGCACGGCAGTGAAAAGCTAGTGAGCCCCTTGTCACACATGAAGAGCCATTAGCTCGCCAGCCACTGCTTTGTTATGCTAACAGTTCAGCACTCTATGCAGAAAATGACCCCTTTTTACCCTTTTTGAACAAAATAGACTTTATTTTATCATTTTATTGCCGTCTTTCTTGTCTGCGAAAGGCAGTCATTTGGTGATGTTTGATGGTGCGAGTGTGTTTGTGTGTGCCTGAAGAGAGGCGGGGGTGTTTCGTGTCTGAATTCCTGAGCTGTGTGAAAAGGATCGCTTTCTTTGGGGCTGAATTTAATGAGATGATCAATGACCCTCAAGATTCACATTCACAACAGGGAGAGAAAGAGAATGAGGGAGCTGAAGACTCAATAGGTTTACTGCGATTGTATGTCAGCTGTGGTCCCCCTTTGAAAATGTGAATTGTTTTTGAAACATGAAATCCTTCTTTTTGATTGCCGAGGGTTGGATTTCCTTTGATGTAGCTGAGGCAGACAGAAACAGGTCTAGGATTCTTTTTCAAGTTAGTTTCTGTATTAGACGAGACATTGGTCAACCATAAGTGCGAGAGGCTGATTAAACAACAGGGGCTTTTATGCATGTTGCTCCGAGTGCACGGGGTCACGGTACAAGGGTCATCCCACCGCCGGCAAATGGACTGTGATGTGTTAGCATAGTACAGTGCTGTCGGACAATTTGTTCTGACTGATTTCAACTAATTGTACTCACCTTCCCCTCTCCTTCCCTTTGAACTGTACAGGTAAGAAGGGAACCGGAGAGGTAGGCTGGAAACACTACTGACAGAGAGGACTGTGTTCTCACTTTGAATTATGGAGCACACAGTTAGGTGTCAGGAGGTATCACTTTTGAAATCACACAGCTCTAATATTTACGAACAGTATAGGTGTACTTGTTGTGTTCTGCATAGCAATTAGCTCGCATTCTACATTATTTGTACCATTTGATGTTTCGCAACGTGCACGTATTGACGTGAGGCAAAGAAGTTAAAATGCAACAGCAAGGCAGAGCCGATGTGAAGAAAACATAAAAACTAAGAAGACGTTTAGTCTGCTTGACTAAATCTACATGCTTGTTTCTTTGTGTCTGAACATCCTGTTCATATACGGCATATACATATCCAGTGTGTGTGTGTGCGTGCGTGCGTGCGTGCGTGTGTCTGCTCCTGATGTGGTTCACATGTCACGGGGGAGGAAGGACACTACCCTTTGGTATGTTTTGTTGTGCCCTCTTCCTTAATTTGCCTATTGTGAGTGTGAAGGGGAGCCAGGGAGATGACATCATGCAGCAGGCGGCGTTTGAAGTGCCAGTCCTGAAGGAACCACTTATAGCAATTAGGATATCCTTGAACAAGCGTTTGCGAAACATTGGCTGGTTTTTGGCATTTGCCTCCCGTTCCTGCCTACTAACTAGCGAGGTTTGATCTCCCATAATTATCTACCCACCGGCTCCTCACTCCTGACAGCTCTCTCCCTGGAGAGGGCTGAATGCCGGGGCTACTCACTGATTGCATCAAAGTGTCAGAAATTGCAACATCAAAAATAATAACTGATATTCCGGCAGCAGGCTGCTCTTTGAATATTTCCTTTAAAACGCTCTCTAATTTGTGTCTCGGATGGTGCCAATGTGTGTGTGACTGTGAGGGCTTAAAGCAAATAAAAGCAGGGGAAGTGCATTCATTATTGAACCCCTATTTACATATGGCAGACTATTCTGTCTGAACTGGCATGAAATAGATATGCGTTTATTCTGGTGCTGCTTTTACCCCATCCTGCACTGCTTTTCAGGACTTGCTCAGCATCTGTCCCCTTCACTTCCTTCTTCCTGACTTTGAAATATTTTTTTTTGCAGTGCCCTACAATACATATCTGGCATCAACATCTTAAATGTCTCCTCAGCAGAACTAACAAAAAGTGACAAGGTGGTGCTGCAGCAGAAGTGACCATGCAATGACTTAAAAAAATAGACCACAGAAACTCAGTGAGCGAGACGGAATTGTAGCAAACAGCAACCTGGAAAAAGTAGACTCAAAAGAGATTGAAAATGGCAGAGTTGGTGGAATTAACATCTTCACGTGTGTTTCTACGATTAAATAAAACAAAAAAATGCACCAGCCACGCTAAATGTATCATTCCAACACTGGCTGACTGCAAGAGGAGGCCTGCAGGATTCCAACGGACCCCATCGGCCTCAAACATCAACTTCTAGAAACACACTCTTTTCCTCCCTCCCTCATGTTATAGGAATTTTTTTTGAATGAAACAATGATAGAAAATATTTTCTTCTATTCAGAATATTGAATTCATAATCTGTGCCAATGAAGTTCACATGCAGCATGAAATGTGAAATGACAGATTTTTATCTCATAGCCATCTCAGTTTTAGGTCAGGCCGAAAACACAAAACATTTCACCTCAGAAGAACTTGCTGTCTGGCAACTCTTTCGGCCAACAGCAACTCAGAACACATGCCACTCCTGCTATTGCACTTGTTACTAAAAGTGACCGTTTTTGTTTGGATAAAGTCTTCTTGTTTTTTTGCTGCTATTTCCATGATGATTAAAAAAAAAGAAGCAAAACCTCAAGGCCCTTGTCTTGTCTGTTGCAGCGCGGTGTGCTCCTGCTTGCCTGGTTAGCACCCTGCTGTCCTCGGATAATGCTCACAGAAATATAAGCGGGTGTGCAGGAGAAAACACATAAATATTCCGTCAGGCGGTGTGTCCAGAGGGTCCACTTGCAGCAATGTTAGCGGGCTCTTTGAGGGTGACATCCATATTTCAACACCTATCTTGACTTTCCCGACCTTGCCGAGTTACACATTAATAACACATTTATAATACATAATCTCTTTCTTGTTCGCGCCGTGTACATTTTTCTGTTCGCCGATAATGGCATTCGTTTTTAATTGTGGACATCAGAAGAATAATTTGCGGTGTCTCACATGCTTTAGTGTTCCACTAAAGACCATTTGCATCACCTGCCCAGTGTCTATGGATAGGGCTTAGCCCCGCTGGTGGTGAGTATTACTTCAGTGAATTGAAAGGGACAATTGTGTGTTAAAGCAATGAATTGAGATAGACAGTCAACCAAGGTTTTTGCAAGGATGAAATTAAAATCAGCGTAGCGGCGAATGGGGCTGCTTTACCAGAATAAATTAATGCCTGAAGAGAAGGCAGGTTTGCTTTGCAATGACAAATGTTGATTTCCCCCGAGGTATTTAAAGTGATTTGACCCAGTCATTCTTTTAAATCACAGACAGGAGATGATAAATGTGCTACTAATGAGGCCTCTGCATTTTATCTCTTACTCTGCCTTCTGCAGGATCGCCCAAGCTCTGAGAGGCGCCTGCTATGCCTTCACATGCTTCTAAAAAGCACCCTTAGCCTCACTAAATCCCAACAATGCAGAGTAGAGGGGAAAAAAAAAAAAAAAAACATCAGTGCATATCCTTTGCATGCTGTGAAAGATTGTCAGAAAATTAAAATCAAACACGCGATCACATTGTTCTGCAAATGCACCCTTTTTAAAAGCCCCGCTAATCTGAAAAAGAGTCACCGAATTTCAACCCTGTCAGCATTTGTAGACATTATGATAATCTTCCTACCAAGGCTTCTGTTTTTTTTTTTTTTTTCTTGACTGTCTCTTCCCTCCATCTAAAAGGTAAGCACTTTGCCTATATACACATGACAAAAACCAGAGCTGCAGGAGCTGTTAACAGCACGGCTCTCATTATCTGCCGCGTTGAGCATGTTGTGGAAAAAGACGAAGGCTCTTTTCAGGTGCAGATGTAGAGCATCATTGATAGGGTGTGCTGCTTTCCGCCTTTACAACCGGCCTCTGATCAATCAGTGCTGACAGGGCAGGGGCTTTGTGTGCCACATAGCGGGGACAAATGTCTGCCAGGGAGCGGGGCACCTGAAAAGAGGAAGCGGCACGCAGCACCCAGCCCCTCTCCCGCAGATTAGCCCCGGCCCGCTTTGATGGATTAGCATGTAGAAAAATTGCTTGATTATTGATATGAAAATGTTTCTGGAGGAGGGAGGGTGGGTGTTGAAGGAGAAGATGAGGGTCCCCCAACTGGTGTGTTTCCGAGGGATGTGTGCGCAGCAGCGGTGATTATCCACCTTGCTTTCCCTTCACTCACCTGCCCCCTCCCTCCCTCCCTCCCTTTACCCCACTCTCTGAGAGAAAAAAAAAAGAGAGAGAGTGGTACAAAGAAAAGAAGAGGACGTGGGGAGGAGACAGTGTGTGCCTGGGCTCTTTCCAGGAGAGACACATTCAGCCGCCCTTCATGAAATATTGTTCATCATCATATTAACAGGGCTGAACGTGTGGAGATAAGGCCTGTCTAAAAAAAAAAGTAAGCAGAATGTCCCTGTGAGATATTTCAATCCTCACCCCCCTCACCCTACATTACCTTATTCATTCTTTCCGAGTGAATATGAAATGTAGCAGGACCTTTTTTCATCCAGCCCAGGAAAATGATGACATAATCACCTCCTTCTTTAATTGCTTGATTTGTCAATCCCTGGCAATCCCCGCTGCCGTCCTGCACGTCGCCACACGTCTTTCACTGTCAAATTTAACTCTCCGAAACAGAACCAGGCCTGCAATTTGCATCACTCTGAGTTATGTTGATGTTACAGTGTGAATTAGATACAACACTTGCAAAAATGTACCGCATTATGGCACATAAATTCACTTATAAAAGGGCTCAGTGAGCAGCCTGTATTTTATGATGTCAACCTAATCAGCCTTCAGCGAGAGGCAATAGGCCGGCGGGTAGTTACTGTTGTCTCCGCTGTGCCTGTGCTGCAGGACCTCCTCTACACCAGGACAGTTTTTGGTTTCATAGGAAAGGTGTCATCAGTGGCTGCTCTGCTCTAAACCCAGAGCGAGGGTGGTAAACCGAACAAAAGATAAAAGATTTCCATTGAGAGCTTGGGATTTTACCATCAGGTCTTGCTGAAGCTGTGAGTGCGAGTGAAATAAATGTGATTGATGCGATTATTGAGAAGTCAGTCATTAGAGAATGGAAGTGACCGGTGAACCTCGGGTTTGTTGAATAAGTCACAGCAAGGTGATGAAGGTGAAACGAAGTTGATGTACTGGCAACAAAAAACAAAATTAAATACAGAATATTGAATGAAAGTCTTATCAACTAATATTAAGGAGGTCATCCTTGACTGTGACTGAGGGCATTTCAGTTTTCCATCAAAACATAAGGAGACAACAGCTTTTTGAATTGTATGAAACTTCAAGCAGATCTGATTTTGATATCAGACCAGTCAAATGGAACTGTCTACATAAAGGCTCATTTTCCAGTTATGTTTTTAATATGACGAAGTTTGAGAAAGAGCTGAATAAAATCCCAAATATGGCAATTTTCTTATTATCATCAGAAGGACACTCAAAGGGAGTTTATAAGTTGCGTTTTCACCTCAACCACTTGGCCATGGTTTCCCTCTACAATTTTAAAACTGATGCTAGAGATCTGTAGTTGTTGCTGAGATTGCCCCTACATCCTCCGAGTAATAAGTTGAATATATTGGGCAGTTAAGGCTTGCTTCATAGCGAGAATGTCATAGGTTCAAGTCCTGGCCGGGCCTTTCTGTGTGGCGTTTCTGTGTATGTTCTGTATACGTGTGTGTGTGTGTGTTTTTTTTATAGGTACTCATTCACAGGATTGAATTCATTCTGCTGTCGAAAAATCATGCATTTGACATTGATAAGTGACCCTAAAATAGCCCGTGGGTATGAACGGGAGCGTGGTTAACTGTCCCTGTGTTTGCAGTCGTGGACTGGATAAATCTGTACAGGAGATGGATGGAAGTAATATGGATTGATGTCAGTTATTTCCCCAGTGATCCCTTCTGGTTGTTTTATTATCATGTCACTCAAAAGTTTGGCATTGAGAGCTGCACTGATCCCGAGCGTGGACGGACAAGCTGAGATTCAGAGATTGACACAGGCCCGTCGTCGTCCTGCACCCATCGGTGTCCTTCCCCGACAACACGAGGACGAGGGATTTGCGAGAGCCGCGGATTAGCGTTCTGATTACCGCTGTTTTGATCGCAGGAAGTCGGACCCTGTCTGCTAAATGTCATCCGTGACCGACGGACGGGATGCCGTTCTCACACCAGGCCGGGCCCTGTTACCGCAGACGGAGGCCTCTCGGTGGAGCTGTCCCTGACTAATGGAAACAGCGTGTGCGCAGTCTGAACCCCAGAACTCCGGTGACCAGCACAAGTAACGCAAAAAGTGTGTGTTTTACAACCCCCATGTAAAGGTCCAGTCGTAAACTGAGAATTTACGCCCTTCGTTAGGGGTAATACAATGCACATAACTCTAACGTATAACAATTGGGATCGCTATAAAGTAACCATTTTATACCTTCTCAAATCTGTGACTTGTAGGTGACCCTGGTGAAAGCAATGTTTGGGCAGACAGATTTACAACGGCTGCATATTCCGTCTGATAGGCCTCTGCATTTTTAGGGAATTAAAGGTGCCAAAATACAAAATGACTTAAATAATAGTTTTATGTACCCCATCAGAAATATTAGTCTCCAAAGCATAATTTACAACTTGTAACTCAAGCTTTTGTTCAAGGAGTTTTCACATTGATTCATGTCTAACTTTAGTTTTATGGCCAGTGAGGGAAACACAGAAACCCACCTCTGTTTTCCTGGTTGTTTCTCACTCTAAAGCCTCAACCCAGTCTGTCCATTAATATGACGTATGAGGTGTAAAAATAGCTCAGGTAAAGGTATTCAGATTTAACAAACTCTTCGCAGAACTCCTCAGAACCAGTCCGTTTTCCCTGGAGATACCATGGTGTGGGTGTGCTGAGGCCTTTTGTTTAACGTGACCGCATCCTTCCCCAAAATAGGAAAAAAAAATGTAAAAAAAGATCCATCATTCATCAAATTGGGCATGTTGTGGGCACGCCCTCAGTGGAAAATGAGCAGATCCGCTATATCAGTAACTTCACTGTGTACCTACCAGAAAGGAACAGTTGAAATCATATCCTCTTCCCACTCTGTCAAATTAATGTGCTGTTTTCAGACCAGCGCTGCGGTATGGTTTTGTTTGCCTGCTACTCCATTCATGAAAAACAAAGAGGAAAAAAAACAAACACTCAAGCCACAGTCCATTATTCTTTCTTGTACCATGACACAGTCACTCACCTGACTACCATCAGTGTCAAAGGGTGGCACACTCAGCGGGAGATCCTGAGTGGAGCCCATTGATGAGATGAAACAGGTTGACTTCTCCCTCGGTCTGAAGTGGAATGAAAAACAAATGTCATGGAAGGTGACAGAGAGCGTCTGTGTCTTATCAGCCCGGCCAATGTGAGTGATGGCTCTTATCTGGCCCCGTGCTCCGTGGCTGTTTATTATCCTAAGGTGGCAGGGCGGTGCTGGGAAGAGGAGAGGACTGGGAGCCCCTTCGTGATCCATCACTCCGGAGGTCTCCTTCTCCTCTTATCTGACCGCTACATGGATAACTGCAGCTCTTGTTTACAGACGCCAGGCCATTTGAATGAGTAGCAGGCGCAGGAAACGTTTCCTCTGCTCTCTTTATCAGTCCAGGTGAGTTATACGAGGGATGGAGTGTGCTGCATCCTTTTTCTCTGCACATTCAGACATGCTCGCCACAAAGGGGGAAAAAAAGAAGAAGAAAAAAATAAAACTGGCCCAACATGCACACACTCATGCATGCTCGTGCGTGTGCACGTACACACGTGTGTAAACACATACTATTCTTCTCCTGAGTGAAATAAATGGAGGTTGAGGGGAAAAGAGGCGATAAATGGTGAATGCAAGGCGGCACTGCTCACACAAGAGGATAGGCTTGTGTGTGGGCCAGTTTATCTCTTTTTATGAATTACATTCATTTCCGTTATCATGTTTTTTCTTTTTCTTTTTTTTTTTTTTGGCTTGGTTATCTGAACCAGCATGTGTTGTCAGTGTATACAAGAGCGAGTGTTGATACGAGAGAAAGAAATTATCTGCGTCTATGGTGGTCAGCGGGTACTCTATTGAGGCTAAAGCGTTACAGAGCGTCACATCCTGAATGGGAAGTGTCGTTCCTATATTTACTCGTGTTTTTGAAAGGAAAACCGCAATAAAGATGGCTGTTTTTTTCGCTTGTTCCATTTCCTTTCACCGTCTCTGTTGGGATATTCCTGGATCTCCCTGGCAGGGCAGAATGTGTAGGTTTCCATTTCAAACAGGGCTCTCATGTCCATCACATCACCAGGGGTCTCTCCTAAAATACATACCTTCTGTCAAAGCTTGGGGGATAGATGGTAGATGGAATGAAGTAATGGCAGGAGGGAGGGAATGAAGTGAAGGAAAGGTGTTTAAGGCTACCGGTCGCTCGTTCCCTTGGGTTTCAGTGGCAGGCAGGCTTTTCTCCTCAGATCCAAGTCAGCTTCCACTGAAGCTGAAAAAAACCGAGTTTGTTTGAATATACGGAAGAGAGAAGGGTGCCCAGAGGCCACCACATGTGAACCAACAAAGCAAAACCCAGTGAAATCTCTCTTGCCGCCACCCCCCGTCGTCTAACAGTGACACGGCGCGGCTCGCGCTCTGCTCCGGTTTTAGCTTGCAGAGTCAACAAAGCGGATCTTCATGAAGGATGCTAATTGCAAACTGCCAGAGACAGGCAGGCATCACGGGGCAGAAGTGGGAATTGCCAAAGTGCCAGAGTTGGGAGTGGGTACAGAGGAGGTTACAAGGGAGGGAAAGAGAGAAGGGAATGTAAACACAAAGTCCTGTGCTCTCATTAAAGAGTTGTGAAAAAGGCCTTGAGCTCATTGCAGCATGCCAGGCTGTGCCAGTGGAGATACCACGCTAACGATGAACAGGACTCTGCAGACACAGGCCAAGTCATCCACGAAGACCGCACTAAAAAAAGACGGGCTAATAAGACAGATGACAGCATGGTGGTTCGAGTAATGCCTTCATAATATTAAACAACTCCCTATATGCTCCCTCCAGATCAAGTGTCACTGTGTGTCCTCTCTCTCTCTCTCTGTGTTTGTACCAAAAACCATACTGCTTTTGAGCATCAAACTCAGTATCAAACCCTCTGTTTCACTGCCATGCGCTTTAAGGAGGGCAGAGAGAAGCTGCTCAGAGTTTTGGGCCAGGTCCCTGCCAATAGATTTGAGTGCTGACCAGAAGCCCTTGAGTAAACTGCCCACATCTGAAACATAAAATCCACTTCACTGTCCTCTAAGCCATGTCTACTCTGTGATTAGGACTTAAATTTTCATGTACTGTTTAGAGGTCAATCACAGCACTTTCTGCCTCCATGGACCACTAAACTGTGACTTGACTTGGAAGACACAAGAATAATAATTCCTGCTATCTTAATAATTTTGATTGATTAAAACACATTCGCTTGGTGACACAAGGATGTAAAAGTGAATATGTTCTCCTTATCCAGCGTCCAGCTGCCAGGCTGCAATTTATGTTTGAGGTTATGTGGTAGAAGAGAAACATGACTCATAGTTCATTCTTCCCACTCCAAGACCAAGAAAAAGCCTCAGCTTGATGCTTACCAGAGCGTGATCTGTTGTTTCTCTCGTGTCTGTAGCCTGTACACACACACTCACACACACCGCCAAAGCATAATGATGTCCAGTCTCACACCAGCCAACTCTTTAAATCATTTTTTATTACAGTGTCACCAGAAATAAAGAAGGAATAATGTTTCCTTACTTCTTGTCTTCCTGTGACAGAGAATCCTGCTAATGCTGAAGTTTAGCACCACGGAAATAGTAATTTAGTCTAATTTGTCTGTGATTAATTTGTAATGCAAAAGTAGCATTTATAAACAGGCGTGATCCACCTCAACTTAACAGTGTCCAATTAATCACCGGCTGGGCGCCGCCGACGCCAAAATAATGGCAATTTAATAACACGGCACTTATAGCACAGCAGATTACCAAGTATTTATAAATGTCATTGGCGAGCCTGTAATGCGTGGTGACAGGAAAACATGCGCAAGACCCAGCAGTGTCTGCTCCTATGTAATGCAACAAATGTACCGTCCCCATAGCAAAGAGGCTATGAATAACTGTGATAATCACTGCACAATGGCTTCATTTATCAACGTATGAAGAGCACAAGCGTTTGGGCGATTAGCCTGCCTCTCTATTTTCTGGAAGGAAGGTTTGTTTTAGCACCGGACAGACGTGTCTGCAGAATGAAGTCACAGGTGAGTCCTCAGCTGTTTGTCTACATTTACACACACACACACTCTCTCTCTCTCTCTCTCTCTCTCTGTCCATCTCACACTCTCTTTCTCCTTTTTAATATCTTCTCTGATGCATAACAAAGCCTTGTCCGCATAAAGATTAGCGAGTGACTATGATTACTACAACAGACCCCCCCTGCTATTGTCTTCTAATGAAAACACACAAAGAGTAAAAGCACAGAGGTTTCTTGCATTAATATCAGGAAATATGTCTAATACTGCAAAAATTCAATCAAAGCACATCCGTTTGTAGGTAATTGAATAATTATAATTGCAAAAAGTTACCAAAGGTACAATTCAATATTAGCTGAGCCCATTAGTAAAGACTTTAAGCTTTAGTAAAGTGTATTAATCCTGAAGGTTTTTACTTCTCGTGGAAAAGTTTTTAATCGACTGCACATGGACTTGTTAAACTTCTGAAGAAGTGTAAAAAAAGATGTCATTACATAAAAATATGCTCGAAAGAAAAATGCTTATCAAAGAAAACAAGCAAGTGCAATGTAAATCTCTTCAAAGAGCCCAATTACTCGAGCAGCTCTCTGAACATGAGTTCAACTTTAATGACCACATATACAGTCACAGCTCTTCATTTCCTCTTCGTGTGGTTTAAAAAAAAAATTCTTAATTTTTTTATTTTTTGCTCCTGTCTTTTTAAGAGGTTGTTGTGTTTTAGAACTGCTTCAGTTCCTGCTTCTTACACACACTTTGCCATGAACTCACCCTCTTGTCTGCTGTTGTTAACATTTCAATAGGACGGAATTTTATTTTTTTCCACCACGTAATTTCTTTAATATACCCGTGTAAACCTGGACTGCGTCATGCAAAAGTGACCCTTTGCGAATTGAGTGAACCTTAGTAAATCTGGAGGAATTTCCAATTAACCACAGTTGTTATGTATACTCGCCTTATTTGCATCCATAAGCAGAAAGAAACGAGGCAGTGAGAGGGGCACAGTGTGCTTTTCGCAAGACAGCTTTCAGTTAACTTGCCCGTGTAGCTTCATTACACAAACATTCTACATTAACTATTTATGCAGTATTTGAATTGTACAAACAATTGGATTCAAGTCACGAAGTCTCTAAAATAAACTTTCCATTGAGATTCCAAACCCGTCATTGAAAAAACCATCGATTCAGTGGATTTTTACAATTCTGGTGACATTCACCGAGTATAATAATGATCTTTTTGTTAAAAAGTTTGCAGATGCAATTTGTTGTGGATTTTTCTTGAAAACATTCACAAGATTGTGTTCAAAGTTCACAGCACAGAAAATATGAATGAATGAACAAACAATTAAATGAACAAGTTAGCCACCTAACTGTCATAATATATGTGAAGAATAGATAATTGTTCTATGATTAAACAACAGATGTGTTTCAATTTGAAGAAGGACATTATTCAAACTATTTGGAATGATTGCAGGTTTCATTATTCTCTGACAACTTTCAGTCCCACTCACTTCAGCCTTAGTTTTAAAATATAATTGAACATCTGTTTTGTGTTTGTTACATTTATACAGTTCATTATGTTTATTTTGAAAGCAGTGGAAACTCAGTTTTCATGAAGATATCATTTGATGCTAAAAGTAATGCCGTTGATGGTCAGCGAATTGTCACAAGCAACCCAATTTAGGAAGTACATTAACTGTAAGTTTAGTGCAACAAAATCTGCGAAACGAGATGTAATTTGATGAACTTATTTTTGACTCCATTGTGTGTTACAATGACAGATGACGAAGATGAATGGAAAAATGTCCATTGGAAAGGTTCCACTCGCTGCTGAGGGAGTGTCCCGAGTGTGTCCAGGTTGTGCGCTCTTCCGGATGACAAACAGCTTCCCGGCATTGTCGGTGGGGGAGAAAGTCATCACAAATGTTTTACTTTGAACGGAGGGATCGGTGGCTGAAAACAATACTAACAGACACTAAGAATAGCGTTGGTGTTGGAAAGAGATGACTCCCATCCATTAGGGGGGTTTGAATTCACTGCAATTACATCTTTATTTAGAAGTAGTTGGTGGTCCTTAATTTGATATGGACTTGTTTGGATGTAATTTTCTTAGTATTCATCAGTTGCGTATTAGTTACACTTTTGCACTGTGTGCAATGCTAACATTTGAATCGGTGTAAACAGCTGATGAGAAGACAGATGAGCTATGGGAATCTGATCTCTTCCTTGGTGGGGGGTAGAAGGTTCTGTTCTATCTGGGTAAAAGTGTGAGATGGATAGGTTGACAAATGAAAAAAAAAGAGAGACAGCAGTTGAGCGGAGACGACTCAGTGGGGATGTGAGAGGAAGGAGGTAGTGGTGGAGCTGGCCACCACTGGGACCGGAGAAAGGTCATGGTGAAATGGAAACTGATTCTCCGCCCTGGCTCCCGGGGTAATATCCAGTAACTCTGGCTTTCTGTCCCCCTGTACGACAGCGTTGCACCACTTCTACAACCTAAACTGTGTTCAGCCCGGATCAGAAGGGGCTGACCGAAAGAGAGGCAGTCACCAAAAGTGTCAGGGTACATCCTTTACCTTAACGAAAGCAATGGCTGTGTCAGAGTCGGGGTGCACTTTGTAGAGCAAAGTGATCATTTCTGACAGCCTTTAAGCTACAAATCCTGACTGTACCAGAGGTTCTGACCCGAGCTGCGTGATAGGAATGCAGTGTTCCGCCTCTGATGGCCCGATTTCCTGCTCACCTCTTCAAATTGCGTGCAGGCTTGGTTTCAGCAGAACCTTCACATCAATTACCCTGAAAGAAACCAAACTGTGGCTTGTGTTTGCGGGTGAAGGGAGATATTTACTGTTAGGACAAGCAGTAAGAGCAAAAATATATGAGAAGCAAAGCCACAGTTTGTTATGCTGTGTTATGTGTGTCAAAATCTGTGTTGCTGTGGTCTTCTCTTTGTTTTTTTTTTTTCTTACCAAACAGTAAAATGCACACTTTTCGCTCTGCTTTGACTTGAATGTGTCACAGAAGTGTTTTCACAGGTGGTTTCTTCTTTGCTCCTTTCATTCTTCTCTCATACAGTATTGACTTACTTCACCCTTACCAGAGTGTTGATTTGTGATTCAGTTGTTAAAAATTGTTAATATATGGGGCTGTACTGTTGAATTAACACCAACATAGCTCAAAGGCATTAATATACGTTTTTGATGATATTGATGATAATATATTTAGGCCACCGGAATTTATTTTGTATCTATGTCTGTAGAACAGTCGAAAATGCAGAATAAGTGGACGATGCTGCCCAAATCTTCACATTTCAGTATATATAGTTCTTCAGTTTTACCATGTCACTTCGAAGCTCTTGTTTGAAATGTGTTCCACACTTGTTGGTGATTGGACCTTTGTTCTGTGGATGTTCTGCAGAGCACAGTGATGACAATGGGCACAACACTCTGTTGACATAAGTTTTTAAGTGAAAGCACATCGTGTTTGCATTGTCATTTTTGAAACGTTTTGCGTTTGCACGGCAACATTTTAAAATTGATGTCCATTTACTTGGAAATGCTGTACTTAGCGTGCCAGGACATGAGTTAGCGTTGTTGGCCATTTTTAAAATCAAACCACACATACAAGTATGCAGACACACAACAATGGTGAAAACATGGACTAAAAGTCAAGTTGGATTGCTATTCCGACTCACAACTGGACTAAGTCTACCTGAATATGTCTTCAGTCATGACACTTTGGAGGCCGCCATTGCTATTACTATCCATCTACTTGTGCATATACAGAAGAACTATTTACTGTGGCTATGATGTGCATGTGCAGTAGCAACGTTTTAGAAAAGCAACTTTTACCCACATTTACATGAAGACAGAGTTGAGCATTTTCAAAAAGTTCCACAATGGGAACAATTGCATTTCCAGTGGTTCAAAGCATCGTTGTCATGAAAATGTAGCCCCAAAATACAACCCAAGTTCTCCATTTTCACTTGAAAATGCTATGGAGTGGTGAGGGGACCACAGAATTTTGACTTTGCAGATGACGTTGTCCTGTTAGCTTCATCGAACCCGGACTGACACCATGCACTGAGGCGGTTCGCAGCCAAGTGTGAAGCGACAGGGATGAAAATCAGCACCTCCAAATCCGAGGCCATTGTCCTCAGCCGGAAGAAGGTGGTCTGCTCTCTTTGGGTTGGCAGAGAGTCCCTGCCCCAAGTGGGAGAGTTCAAGTATCTTACGGTCTTGTTCATGACTGGGGTAAGGATGGAGCTTGAGATTGACAGGCGGATTGGTGCAGCATCTGCAATGAAGCAGTTGTATTGGTCCGTCATGGTGAAGAGGGCGCTGAGCCAAAACACAAAGCTCTTGGTATACTGGTCAGTCTTCACTCCGACCCTCACCTATGGTCATGAGCTTTGGATCCTGGATACAAGCGGCTGAAATGAGCTTCCTCCGTAGGGTGGCTGGGTGCTTCCTTAGAGCTAGGGTGAGGAGCTCAGTCACCAGGGAGGAGCTCGGAGTAGAGCCACTACTCCTCCACATTGAGAGGAGCCAGCTGAGGTGGCTCAGGCACCTCTTTAGGATGCCTCCTGGATGCCTCCCTGGGAAGGTGTTCAGGGCGTGTCCCACTGGGAGGAGGCCCCAGGGAAGCCAAGGACATGCTGGAGAGACTATGTCTCTTTGACTTGGGATCCTCCTGGAAGAGCTGGAGGAAGTGTCTGGGGACAGGGAAGTCTGGGCATCTGTGCTTAGACTGCTGGCCCCGTGATCCGGCCCCAGATAAGTGGTAGAAGGATAGATGGATGGATGATCCGCTGTCTGGTGAACGGGACGGTGACAAGACTTTGAGAGTTAAAAAGTCTAGATTCAATATGAAACCTGAGCTGCTCTACAAAATGGTTTGTTTTGCACGTTCCTCTAACTAAAGTACTCTGTATAGGATTAGACCAATTAAATCAAAATGCTGAAAGGAAAGATAGTGATGGAAAAAAAAAAAAAGCAGGTACATGACTGATGATGAGTTGAAAATGTTTTTGCAGCAAAGCTTGAGTTACTGGATGCTGTTTTGTTCTCTTAAACTATGGCCCGTGTACACACCCCAAAATATCAAAGTATCAAATATTAAGCTTGAGCCCACAAAGACATTAGACTGCTTAGACATGAGAATCCACACATCATAAATGCTTTCCGTTTGACTTTCCCTCTCTGTATAGTCACGTTCAGCGGTCGTGTGGTATCTTGACCTTTGAGTAAATGACACAAGTTTAGAAAGCCGCGAGCAAGGTCAGTTCTGTCCTCCTTTTTCAACCCTCTAACAGCTCACACTTGGGAAGGCAGGTAACTCAAGACAGATTGTTCAGACAGAATTCAGTGAACTGTACCAGGGGCGAGATTAGTTTGTGAGACATTTAAAGGTCCACTCTTTGGAGTTACAATGGTGTGGTAAATAGCCATCATAATGTGTAGTGTTTAACAGAATTGCTTCTCATTTTCACTTTCACGGATGGTTTGAAGATCTCCTGCACAAGTGAGTGCTCGCTTTGTCAGATGTTAATCAGTGCTTGGGATTGTTTTGGACACGTAAAACATTGTTATACAAGTGTAAAGGGCAGATTCTGCCTCTGCATTGCCAAATGACACATTACAATAATGCCATATGTGTTTTTTTAGTGGGTTGGCTTTGTCAGACATCCCCTCATGTGACTGTGACATTGCAAAGACTTCTCATTTGCTGACTTGCAGTTATTTTTGTATATAAATATAAAACAACTTTGCAGAATGTTTATCTCAGTTGTCAGCCTATGTTTGTGTGGGCATGAATCTCACAGAACCACATCTGCTCTCTCTGTTTTCTTTTACATACATGACGTAGAACAACATCCTCGCAGCCTTTTCACTGCTTTTGTGTATTTGTTGGCCTTGATTTGTGCCCCCCGTCCCCCCTCCCTCTGCCTTCTACACCCCACAATAAAAATAACATTTAGAAAGTTACCCAGCCCAAACCATTATGGGACATTTGCTGCCAACTATCCAGAAAATGTGTTTCTGGTTCCTTAGACTATTATATGGTTTTCACCAGCAAGGGGCAGAGAGGTTGGCTGGCTTCCTGATAGAGATTTATACAGGCTTCATGCCTCTTTCTTCTGTTAAAGTGTGTGTGTGTGTGTGTGTGTGTGTGTGTGTGTGTGTGTGTGTGTGTGTGTGTGTGTGTGTGTGTGTGTGTGTGTGTGTGTGCGTGTGCGTGAAGGTGGGGGAGTGCATTTCAACATGCACATATGAACATTAAAGGCATACTTCCTTTTCCACTGGGAAAAATATGAGGTCAAGTTGTTTTCCAGCTCCCTTCCCTTATATGTCTTTTTGGTGTGAAGCAGTAGAGTAGGTGTGAGAGAGAGCTGTTTTAGTCGTACAGAGGCCATGTTTACATGAGTTTTATTTTCCCTTTAATTTGGAATAAAAATTAAACCCTCTTTAAAACGATTGAAAATGACCTTGTAAACACCTAATTCTGAATGAAAATGACCATTCCAAATACAACTGGAATTTGAAGGAAGTGACTCTTTTATTCAGAATTTAACACCAAATTGATAATACAGTGATCTGTTCATACTGTTTTAAATTAATTCAGGTTGTTTTGTGCATACTTGTTCCCTTGTCTTGTTTTGATGACGCACATATTCCGGGATCGTCGCCTGAAGCAAACGTTGGACTCAAGCCAAGACTGTTCATTTAATAGAAGAAATGGATAAAATGAAAAGAGTGGCTGGATGGAAGCATAAAAATGCATACATTTTAAAATCTACGGCTTCCAAGTTAATTGAAAAAGAAAGATAAGAAGCAGGAAGCGGAGTTTGTTTTCTTCCGATAGACGTAAATACATGACGTCCGCCCCCTGTCCAATCAGCTCTTAAACTAAATTGAATAAAAGTGATTAAATGTGTTTTCCATGCTCAATTCAGAATTACGATACCCATGTAAACAAGAAGGGGAATTCTTTAATTCTAAATTATTTTTGTTCTGAATAAATAATTGAGTTATTATAAAAAAAAAAAAAAAAAAAAAAAACATCATGTAACCGTGGCCACTATAACCCAAGGCCAAACACCGGTGACGTATTTGTGGATCATTGGATTCAAACAATGATTACAGCAGGAAGGGGTTGATAATGCTAAAGATTAATGGCTCAGTCATGGATAATCACCCTCACCCCCCACTTTTCGGCGCAGCAGTAGCAGATAGACTTGTTCAACTCTCCACATTGGCTCTCTCCGGACCACTGGCACTCACCATCTTGTCAGGGAAGACATACTCAGGCTTGCTCGTCCACACTCATAAACAAACGCGTACTTCACAATCAATCCGCATGTAATCACACACTGAAACACACAATCCAAGTGAATGAGGCCCACCAGGCTGTGTTATGTAGCAGTCATGAGAGTTGACTGTTCGCTGTGATGGAGGCACACACACTGTGAAAGCAGCCTTCACTCAAATCTTTTTCATCCTGCTGTTTCCCCCCGTCATCTCCATTATCCTCCCCTGTGTTGCAGATCTCTTGCACTTCTTCCCGACTATTACTACTTTGTGGCCATAATTCACTATGGTCTGGCTTTTTGACATGCGTGCAAATTGGCAAATTACAGGATGCCGAGCTGTCACTAGTCAGATTCATGTGGTCACAAGGGGGCTTGTGAAAGGTGGGGAGTTGGGGGGGTGCTGGTAGAAGGGGGTTGGGCAGAGAGAAGAGGACATTAGCCCTGCCTGTGTTGGCCCAACATTGTTAACGCCGGCCGCTTGATTGACACCCACTGCTGCCATGATTTGAAAAGGCCCTCAGAGCTGCGCTGCTTCAGGAGGCCTTCTCCCCTCCCATCCTTCCTTTGTGTTCATTTTCCCCCCTTCATGTTGTTTTTTTTTTCTCTTTTTTGCCCCCTCTGCCTCATTTGCATCAGAGGCCACAAGGTTTCATAGTGTATGTGAGGGTAGCTATGGGACTCCCCGACTAACCTCCTCCATCCCATCTCCCCACCCTCTATCAAGCACTCTTTTGTCTCGTCCGCCCAGGCCAGATTGCGGGCGCAGTGTGCCTCCTGCCTGGTGCTCCTGGCTGGGACGGGGCTGGTGTTTCTGGGCGGGCTGCTGGGACGAACAGCATGAATGTGTTATTGTAACTGGGCATGGCCAGGCTAAAGCAGCATCCGCATATCTATGTCTGGTTCATCCAGCTGATCCCCCAGGAAAGGATGTCTCACTTCAAGGGAACAGGAAGCCGCTGTGGAGGATGGGATTTCTGGGTAAATAGCCCGAGTTGGACAGTGGGTTTTGCTCAGTCGTAGGAAGAACCCTTCCTTCTCGGGAGTGATGGACATCTGAGTAAAACAGTTTTATAGAGTGTCCAGGTGTCCAGTTCTTCTTGCTTTCCTTTTTTGTTTTTTTTATTCAGAATTATAATAAATGTTGTGTCCAGATAATTCTGTTTTAGTTCAAAGCCTCCAAAATGTAGTAATTACAAATGCAGAAATTCACCTACAGCAACACATACACCTTATTAAAAAAAACAATTGCATTCCTTAGGTTTTTTTTCCTACTTTTGGGTTTGTGAGAATAAATTATTACATGTTTAAAAGTTGAATACTGAGACACAGTATGTATGTTGTCATGTATGTTTTCACAGAGTCATGTATGTTGTTTACTTAGCACTGTGATTCTTGGGAAATGCAAGGCTGTAAAGGAGACACCTGTTTCATGCTTCATTGTCTTAGAAAGCCACAACCAGAACAGCAGAGAGCCGTCACCTCAGATCCGCAAAGGTTTTTCTTCCTTAAAGATTGTTTTTTTTCTCTCTACGTATGCTTGCTCATGTGGAATTGTTGGATTTTTCTTTGTAAAAGTGCCAAGAAATTGAAAGTTTAGACTGTTTTTGAGTAAGCTGAGATGACCTTGCATCATCAGCCTTCAAATGCAATCTTTAAAGGATGCAGCCCCGTGAATTTGGACACAGCTTGAGAGAATATGAGTCCACGCCTAAACATACCGGAGACTTGCTTACTATGCTTATTTTGTACAGTTATTATTTCTTGAGTATATTAAATACCTGCAGCAAGTTTTGTTTATATACTTCTTCAACATGGGTCTTGGTTAAGTTTCCGGAAGAGAACTGTACTTGCATTTTTTACTTGAGGATTGTGCAGTTTATTGGTTACACAGTGGCTGCCCAGAGGCCCAAACTCCAGCTGTCACTGTCGCTTATGCTTGGAGAATCTGCTCATAAAATGCTATTTTGAATTTCTGGCTTTGTTTCTAAGGAGTGAAGTCATCTTACAGTGTAATATAGGGAAGTCACTGTCCCAGATGAAATGAAGAAAAAAACAAATCCTACAGCGCGAGAGAGGGTTTGAAAACACTATGGGTTTGTGTGGCAAGATGTGAAAGCACCCCAACACCTAAAGGGAGTAAGAGAGAGCAATCTGAGGGGTTTGTTTAACTGTACACCAATGATACACTTTTTGTGCACTGAGTTTCTGCTGGTGAAACGGCAAAAGCTGACTTGGACATGCCCTTAGGCAGGAGGACCCTGAGTGCTTTAGACTGTTAAAGCACTGTCTGTAATGTCTCCTGGGCCTTTTTACTGCTATGAAAGAAGGGATGAAGACAATTCTTTTTAACATTCTGGTACTCGTGATGTAGTAAAAACAAGGCCTTAAAAGTTTTACTTTAAAAAAAAAAAAAAAGTTGATTGCTGTGAGAATATATTTCCCCTCTCCCCATGAAGGACGCCTGTCAAAATAGCCCCAGCTTTATTTTCCAGTTGCCACGTAAATCAGAACAGACCTGTGTTCCCTGCAGATAAACGCACCCCTCTTGCTTTTAAGTGGTTAGAACATGATCTTAGTCTGATTAATTACACCGCATGCTGCCCCCTCCCTTCCCCCCTGCTCCCGCTCCCTCTCACTCCGCTCTCCTGGCTAATGGCTAGTGTTTATGCTGAGAGTATAGCCGTGGTTTCAGGGGGCGGGTTAGTGGTAGCAGCACCGAGTCCTCACGTGAGGGGAGCAGTTTTAATTAACGTGGAGCCAACACCTCTCTCTCTGCTCATCTTTCACCTGAGAGACATGAGGGAACTCTGACACCAGCCCGGCATGCCACTGATTAAAGCGGGGCCTCATTTACCGTTGCCTGCTGTCAACAAAACACCACTAATGGCATTATGCCCAGGCCTTGGGGGGGACCCGGAGACTATCCCCACCCAGGTTCAAATGAGAGAAAACAAACTTTGCCTAATCTCTGATACAGGAGCTTAAGCTCCCTGTGATCTTATCTTGGGAGAGGTCTTGCGCGTTACCGGACCTGAGCCTGCTGAGATGAATGGGAATTAAGCAGGTGAAAGCTGCCCTGTTCTTACTTGTTTGGAAAGGCGAGGCGACGTTAAAGGTGACTTAGTTGACTTAGCAGCCATATTCAGAAGTCAGCCACTGACCCCACAGCGGCAGGGAATAAGCCTTTGCACTTCTTTCATCACCCCGTGCATGTTGGCATGGACGTTCCCAGTATTGTGACGGTGACCTCACACACGTCCGACTCTCTTCGTTCATCACTTCCTCTATATATAGATGGGAGTCATTGTTCAAATAGCTCGGGCTGTCCCTTTGATGTCCCGGCAGTACAAAGAAGTGGTGTCCTTACTCTCCCAGAAAACACTCCAGCCAGGAATCCTGAACATGATGCTCGTGTCAACCAGTCCATTAACACCTCCACGCTCCCTCTCCCCATGTTCTACATGTTAAGTGAATCTATTACACATGACAGAATTTGATATGATTTCAGGTCAAGTGCTTTGGGAGCAAATTTTGAAAAGGCACTGGTTAAATTTGACAATTTCCCTTTTTAAATGATTTCTATTTTCTTTTCAGCAAAGAAATGAACCTGTCATTATACCTTGGTTTTTTTGAATATCAACTCTATTTTTCTCTCTCCTATAATTATCTGGAGCCAGCTATTGACACACCCGTTGCTCTTGCCCCATTGTACACTTTGACAACTTACATATTTTAACATGAGCACCAGGGTAGTATATAATTTAATGGTAAAAGCTAGGTCACTTCACTTTAGTGAGCATTGTACTTTTACAGTCCTCCTATTAGTCGCCCCAGAAAGGAAAATTTAACAGCAGCTTTTTATTGATTTATGTCAGCAGCCATTAGTTTGGGCTTTGCATTTTTCCTTACCTTTAATGGGGGCATGCATTAGACTTGAAGTGCATTAACAGATTGGGGGTTATTAGCATGGTGATTGATAGAAAAAGTTTGTGTTTTGCAAAGTGACAGCTCTTCTTTAAGCTGCCCTGTAAACTTTTATAGAACCATACAGCTGACCTCAAATTGGAAATTTGTGTTGGAAGCCATCTGGCTCACCATTACAGCTTCTGACTGCTGTTAATTTTATATTTGTCAAATAAAAGGCAGAGGGGCTCTGGACGTGTGCCGTATGCAGCCCTTGAACTCTACTTCTCCTCACTGCCTCTTTTATATGTGGCTTAGAGGCTCTGCACTTCTTTTTTTTTAATTCAACAGCTTAATGTTTTGGAAGTAGAACCTATAATTCAAATGAAACAGCTTTGAATATTGTTTAGACACAGGATACCTGATATAAACATCCTACTCCCAAACAGTGGGAATGGTGCAAAACATCAATGGACCAAAGATGAATGCAATGATCAGGAAATCATCATCAAAGCCAATGTCATATTTCAAATTTTAGCTATATTTGGAAAGTTTTGTCTCCATCCGCAGTCTGTGGGGTGATTGGGTGGCACAGTGCCAGTCAGTAGTGTAGGAGGAGTGTAGCCCACAATTTGTCAGCAACCAGGCATACAGATCCTGCACACTACATCTAGCAGTCTGTCCATCAACTCGCCAGGTCCCCGCTAATAACTGCTCAGTACAATGAAAACGTTCTTCTTCTGAATGTAATAGAACTTCCATTTCTTGTCCCCAGGCTTAAACACTTGTTCCTGGTACCATGTGTCATAAACCCTTTTCTGCTTCACTCCACCGCTGGCCTGCTTTCGTCAGTGACCTTGAGGATCACTTGTAGGCAGTCCCCGGTTGATCTCCAGTTCAAGCGGGGCCCCAAAAACTAAATCCACTGGTATCTGGAGTTGCCACCCAAACATAAGGCCTGCAGGTGTGCACTAGCTTAATTCCTGGACTGCAGTGTATAGGACCACAGGACCAAAAGAAGATGGCAGTCTCACTGGACTCCAGTGGTGGCGACTGGTCAGAATAGCCAGCTGCTTAGCCAGGGTGTGGTTTAATCACTCCACCAGTTGAAGCTGTGTAGTCCTGATAAAGTGCACCCCAAGCTGCCAACACACTTTGCTGAAAACCTGTGGCTCAAACCTTCTGCCCTGGTCACCGTGGAGCTCACCTGGGACCCCGAAGCGAGTGAACGTGATGTGCAGCTCCTCATTACCATGACAGCCAGGCCAGTAGTACCACTGCAGAAGATGACAAAGAGACATGGCATTTCTGAAATGGCCTGCTGCCGCTGCCAAGGTGTGAGTCAGCTGGAACAATTGTGGGCTGACCACTCAAGGAACCAGCAGTTCAATGATGTCATCTCTCTGTTCTGGAGTCTCCCACCGCTGGTGCAGCAGCTCTTCGTGAAGCTCGATGTTGTCCCTATGGGGTAGTGGGATTTGAGTTCCTGGCCCTGAGCTGATATCTCTGACCACTGCGGTTGCTGGCCGGCCTCCAGCCACTGACGGTATTTGCTCCTGCTCCTCCTGGTGGTCACAGTTGCGGCACTCTACTGTCACACATGGGTGTCATGAGAGCACATTAACCTCACCATGGTAACGCCCCACCTGATGCTGGAAAGTCATCTCTTTTCAGAGTCCCTAACCGCCGTGTCTCCTGCCCATCTGACTGCTTAAAACTCAACAGTCAAGTAAGGGAGGCATGATCAGTATGGAGAGTGAAGTGGCTGCTCTGCAAGTATGGCCAGAAGTGTTTCAGAGCCAAGATTAATGCCAGCAGCTCCTGCCACACCACACAATGTTTCCTCTCTGCTTGACTCTCCCCCTCTTTACACCCGATGCAGTTGCGGTGCGTCACACAGCAGTAGCTATGGATTAGCTCCCATTATAATTATCAGCTGTATTCACACTGGATGCAGTTTACCTGTGGTATGATGCAACACCACAGGTGATATGCAGCGAGTCTATTTTCTCTGCATGATGCAGCCAACACACAAAGGACTGGAGGAAAAAGGCAGGGATTCCAAATACCACGGAAAACTGGATGCCAGTCCTCCAAAATAAATCTCCTCTTCCGGTCATGTCAGCATGTCATTTCCACTCCCAACTAATGCCAGTTTCCAGACACTTTTTTTTTTGTTTTTTTGATATGGATGACAAACTTTTTATTGATGAAACACTGGTAGTAGAACGGTAGCCCAAGGAAACTTTGCAGCGCACTGAAATTTGTGGGAGGGGGCCAGGCTTTGACAGTTGTCACCTTGGTTGGGTTGTTGGCCATTCCTTTAGCACTGACCACATACCCAGGAAACTCAGTCTCTTTGGTCAGTAGGCTGCACTAGCTGTTTTCAGCCTCAGTTTGGTTTGATGAATGGCAGCAAACATCTCTCTTAAGTTTGCAAGGGCCCTTGGTTATCCACCTGTGTGCACCAGCAGGTCATCCAGGTTGACAATGTAGCAGCTCTGGGGAACATCAGTCAGGACGCTCTCTATTACCCACTCAAAAGTTGCCGAAACATTCTAGAGTCAAAATGGAGTCACCCAGAACTGCCACAACCTCTGCCCGATGGCAATGGAAGTCTTCGGTTTAATATTGGCCACCTGCCTTCTGGGTCCTTCCTCCTTCATTCTCCCACTTTGCAGCATCAACTTCTCAGCCTCAGGTTCATCAGGTCCAGGCCGATGATGCACAGTTCCTTCATGTTTATGGAGCCATAATTTGTGCACCGCCTCCTAACCAACTCGAATCTGCAGCAGCGTCCTTGCCGTCAGGCCTGCCTTTTGTCCCATCACAGTCATCAACTGAGTGTCAGTGGTATCTAGTCAAGCTCCTGGCCACACCAGACGGATGGTAGACCTCATTATGCATGAGAGCTGACAGGTAAGACAGAATCTTCTGGTGCATCCAGAACATCCCACCAGCATGCAGCAGCAATGGGGGGGTATTAAAGGTTGAAAAGGTGACCCTCTCATCTGGCCATCTCACTGTCATTTCATTGCAGCTGAGGTGTACCAGCCCATTGGTGTGAGGGCAGGGCACCTATATGCAATGTAGCTGGCTCAGCATACCTGTGACAGTGATCTGATGAGCCATGTGGGTGTCATCCGACTGATAATTGTTGCTGTCGCGCAGGTGGAATTGCTGATTGGACTTTGCAGACCTCTTCTATCTCCTTCCAGTTGTAGTCAAGCTGTTAAGCTTCTCTTTCAACTTTCTGTGATGAATGCCGCCAAAACCTCTGTTCAAGTGCTGTGATCAACGTGTTCAGGTCCGGCTCCTCCTCTGGCACCAGATCCACCAGTATCTGTTACGCTTGGCCGTCCAGGGTCAGGGACCGATGTGTGTCGGTTTCTCGATCTGTCCAGCTGCTGTATGCCGCTGCAATACAATTGTTGGAGGGGGTCCAGCAGGGACTTGGCCGTCGCCAATCTCAGCTATTCTTGCTGTCCCTGGATGACACGATCGCAGGTCACTGGAGCCATCCTGGCGACTGGGCGCATTTTCACTTGAAGTTACCCAGGTTGCTCTTTCCAGGTTGTGCTGAGTGAGTTCTTTGTCCAGCTATTCTATTTCTCTAATTCACTGGTGATCCATCTCCCTTCTAACACCAGTGTAGCACTGTTAGGTCATGCAATTAATGCATCTCATGGAACTCAGAACTTGGACTTTATTGACATGAACTGAAACACATCAAAGAAACACAACAAAGAGGGGTGTGACTGGTCGAAACATCCCCTCACTGATGGTTTTGTGCAGTTATATGTAACATGACCTGCAATGAGCAGGATAATAATAACAATGGCTGATCAAACAATAAGGGAAACATAAAAACCAACAGGTATAATTCAACTAAGGGCCTCCACACACTACAGGATAATCGGGCCGAATTTTGCCCCGATCCTCTCCTCCCGATCGAGGCCGACAGGGTCCGATTGTCGGGAGTATGCAAATGAGTTCGGGTCCGATCTTCGTGTAGTGTGCGGTGTGTTCCGAGAGATTTTTTCCGGTCGGAGCCTCTCGGGAGTCGGAAGGGGAGATCGGAGATAATGAACATGTTCAATATTTCCGATCGCAAATCCTGTAGTGTGTGGTGCGCTCCGAGAGGCGCCGATCAGCTCTGAGTAGAGCTGTCCACACCCTCGAAATAAAGCTCTCTGATTGGATGAACAGCTCCGTCTCACCAAGGTGCCGCTGATTAAAAACATCCACTCACAGCTGTCAGAGCTGGATGATGAATATATGTCTGTGAAATATATTCACTATATGACAGTGAAACAGAAAAGCCAGAGCTCTAAACTCAGCCGTGCAGAAAGTGATGGTTAATCCTATCGCTCCTGGATGAACTGGATCCTCCATTCAGACCCAAACTCCGATCTAATATCTGCATCTCCGCCAGTCCTGCAATAATCCCAATGTTTTAATTAATCTCCGTTATTAACCATCACGGAAGAATGGGGAAGAAAAAAATAATAATAAAAGAAAAAAAAAACTTTCCACTGATTCCGTGCCCTCAGAGACAGAGCGGACTATAATGAAACTTTCCTAATCAACGTATTTTTACTCTGATTTAAACTATCAAATCTGTGGACATAAAGAATGATTTAAGGTATTTGATGATTTAAAAAAGATTTAAAAAAGTAGCTTTTATTTGACACGGTCTGCTAATAACTTTATTCTACTGCTGCACTCGGGACTCAAAAGTAAAAAAAAACAAAAAAAAAACCACAAACAGATTAGCTAATAAGCTGAATTATTATTAAATGTAAATTATAATAAAATGATCTGAAACTATGTTTCCCTCTTCTGTACTGGAACATTTAAATTTTCTAACAAGGTGCTGACAGTCCGTGCTCCGTGCGCACGGCGGGTGGGGGTCTGCACTGAAGGAGCGATACCAATGTGAATGAATGAACTGAGGGAACGAATGAGTTCTCCACTTATTATTGAAAGTGGAGATGAATGTAAAAACAGCAATGAAGGGAAACAGCACAAAGTCACGTCGGACGACGTGAGATTTGGAGGAGTGAGGAGCCGATTCTCGGCTGAAGAATCTGCTAGTGTGTGGTCTGCTCCGGAGTGACACCACACACTAGACGATCAGGAGAGGAAGATTGGTTACGATCTGTCCTCTGCTGTCTTGTAGTGTGTGGTGTCTGAATCGGGGAAGATTGAAAAAATCCTGTAGTGTGTGGCCGGCTTAAGAGAATAGGTCCCAGAAAATAAAATCCCATAATCCCTTGCATCGTCATCATTCCATAGCTGCAAGTAAGTGAATACTTATGTTTCGTTTGATATTAGATCATATTTCAGAAAAGCTAGACAAGGTAACCCAAGGCTGAAAAAGTTGTGCAATTTCAAAAAAATAATCATGAAAAAGTAAAAAACAATAAAAAAAATATACAATTCCTTGTAGCAGCTAATTTAACAAAAAAACATATGTAGGATGCACTGAAGATGAGGAAGACTTTACAAATCATTGATTTCAACATTCTGATATAAAAATAACTTCTTTTTAGCATGTCATGGACTTGTGCAGTATACACACTATTTACTATTCAAGTGTAGAAAAGTGGGCCAAAATCCTCATGTATCTCTGAGTTTTAAAAATGCATAATTTTCTAGTGTAAATCACTGCAAAAACTTTTTAACCACATCTGAAGATCATTGTGTGTGAGCACAGGTCATTGCTACTTCTACATATACAAGTTAGTTTTCAGCCAGTTGTTTGTTGAATGTTTTTAATTCTTGTGGTAAGCTGATTGTACGATATAAAGGGCCAGATTGCGTAGTTAATTCTTCCTTCTGCTCCCTTTCATTAATAGGTTTGGAAATGTTTGCTTTATATTGTATTGAATTGTTTTTTTTTTTTTTAGTTTTTTTTTTTCATTCGCTATACTCAGAGAATGAAATAAAGATTAACTAAACTAAGCTACACTAAGAAGACTTTGCTGTGTGTAGAAACTTAAATGACTCCACTGCAGTGAAGGTCACTGTCAGAATACAGCCAGTGTGATGTACAAATTTTTCCAGTGATTAACAATCCTTTCATTGTTAAAATACAGGATGTACCATGAGCAAAAAAGGTTTGGGGGAAAAAAAAAAAAAAAGAAGTACACACTTGCTTCCGTGTTTTAACATGGCCATATTTATTCTTTTGATCAATAAAGGCTCTAATCCTTCCTGTTCATGGCCTGTTTAGCCGGACGTAAGTGGCTAAACTCACTACTGTATGTGTGAGTTGTCCAGGTCACCGTGCCATGTAACAGGCCCCCTCGCAGCGGGCCTTCTCTCTGTAGGCCCTCTCTCAGCTGTTTATACTGAAGTCAGCGTAACGTGAAGAGGCAGAAGAGGAAGTCCACAATGAAACTTCTTGATTACCGCCCTGGGGAGACTGAACTGTGGAACCACTTAAAAGATAATGCCCGAATGATGTTTTTTAAACTCTGGCTGCCTATTTTGTGTGCTGAAACAATATCAATGATGTAAAGGAAATGGGACCTGAATGGCACTGTTTACAGTTGTTGGATGTTCACACATAAGCAGCAAGTTCCAATATAAACATCCACTTAGTGCATGTAAATCTAAGGGCTATTAATAAGCTCTTTTATCTTCTCCTCTGGAGAGTGGCCCTGGAGGCCTAAGGGTAATCTGGCCCTCGCTGACGAGCTCTCCACTGTGTTTCTCTTCGCTCTCTGTTTCTCTTTAGCAAAGCCTGTGCCTTTGGGCGAAAAATCTCATTACCAAGCTTTAAACACCTCTGTTTTATTGCGCCAGCTTCAAGAAAGTTTGTTTAAGTCGTGTGTTTACACCTCTGTGCAGTCCGCAGACTGTTGTGTATACCTGCATCCCAGACACAGTTAAACCCTTGCCAACCTGCCGGTGCCTGTGTTGATGTGTGAGGTTTTTCACTGACGGTTTGCCTGGCTCTCTGCTCGCTCTCCACCAGCCTGTCCCTTCTGTCTGGTGTTCAGGGGGACAGTGACAGTGCTCATATGGTTGCATCTCCCCTTACATATTTTCCCCTCTGCAGACTGATGAGTTCTGACGGAGTGAGTGCCTTTGTCTCGCGCTCTTTCTCTCATGCAGACCTCCTTTCAACTGTTGTTTTTCTTATTCCTGTCGACAGAAAGTTGTTTTTGCTGCCTCCCTTCCCTGCGTGTCCGTGACAGGCATATTTCCTGCATTTTGTGTGTGTGCGTGCATGCGCCTGTGTGTGTGTGTGTGTGTGCATGCGTGTCTGCGTGGACATGCACGTATATGTGTGTGCATGTCCGTCTTTGTCTCTATGTATGTGTGTATGTATGTGTGAGCACTTCAGTGGAGTAGAAGCTGCTTTTATGTCAGTGCCAAGTGTGGAGAATGGTTCCGCTAGTGAAGGACAGCCTCTCTCGCTGCACTGGGCTTCCCACTCTGTTCCGAAGAGCCAAATGCCTTTATCTGATGTTGGATCTTTGTTATTTGTCCATGAAACTACAACTGAGAACATCTTATACCTGTGGGACCGGCCGAGTGATCTCTTCCATACCAGCATGTGGACATGGACATAAATGGAACGGTTTGCTCCTTTGCCATCCTATATTGTCATTAACTTGCCGCCAGCCTCTTCCTAAGATGTCTTTGAAATATCAAATATAGTTGCAGGGAAACTCTTAGTAGAGTGGCCATGCGGGCAATATCCGGCTTGGCCCGAGGCTCACTGGCATCGTCCCAAAAGCTCAAATGTTTGTGTCACCATGTCACACCTAAAGCGGTTCCAGATTTCAGTTCCACATCCTTGAGACTCGGAGCAGCTTTTGCGGCTTGTGCATGCGGAGGCCCCGGCTGCCATCTTGAGTTGTGTGTCTCAGCTACTGTTTTGCGGTTTGGGCCGGTCCCAGATCTCGAAACAGATGGTGGCACAGTTTAGCATGTGCAGCACGCTGGTGGCACCAATTTCCCTATCATAAGGTGTCTCGTAAAGAGCAGGCTCTTAAGTCTTGTTTCCTCGCTAGGTTGTTGTTGATGTGTCTCTGATCTCAAACAATTAGTAAGTTGACTCACAACATCTTCAGCAATCGACAGCTCCCTCTGGCCTTGGTAAAATTTGGTTTTGCCTAAAAATATAACACATACAGTTTAATTAACACATGTTCAGATAGATGGAAACAAAAATTTCCTCAAATCTCGCAAAATGTTAAAATTATGTAAACTTATTTTGGAGTATTACATGGAATTCAAAATATGTTTTACATGAGAATCAACTGGTCTTTAATACAAAGGTGGGTTATAACAAGAAGTTGTTGTCTTGAATTTCTCGATGTGTTGTATCCATGAAAACTATTTCAGACACATTATTTATGACAATGTAATGTGCGCAAAATAAGCAAATGGTGTCGCTTTGAGTTCACCGAAGTCCTAAAATGCCCACCTGTCAGCACAGAATGCCACACGCTCTGACCCTATAACAGTTCTCAGCCACAGTGCCTATATGCAAACCTCGCTGTATGTGCTCAAAAAAAAATATATAAATATAATATAAATATAAATATAATATAATATATATAATTTATAATATAAATATAATATAAAATATAATTTGATTCAATTTTTATCACTGGCAGGCTAATAATAGACTCCTGCAAACCATACAATGTTCACGTAATGCCAATAGTAGAACTTTTTACTGCAATTTTTTTGTGTGTGTGTGTGTGTGTGTGTTTATTATCATTATTGTGTGGTGTACTTTCAAGTGAATGCCTTTGAATACTGCAGCAATATCAATGCTAATAAGATTCCTACACATAAACATGAACACTTTATGTATGAAAAAATGTAAAAAAAACCAAAAAAACAAACAAACACGAAAAATGTGCAAGTGTGAAATTTTACAAAGTGTCTTTGCAGTCTGATAGGACATTAGAAGAATGTGCACGAGATGAGGGTCAGATTGAGAGCAGCAGCAGATTCCCCACTCATGGCTTCATTTTAAGAGTTTGAAGTTATCAAATCCTGTAACAGAAACATTTGGTAGAAATGTCCTGTAAAGTGCAAGTTTTCTCTTTCTAAGCTTTTGCTTACAAAAAGCACAAGAGATAAATCGATTTCCTAACTTTGTCCAGGTTTTTCCTCACAGAGTTATCTGTACTTCTACTTACAAGGGAATGTGTGTTCTGTTGCCACTTCTGATTTAGAGTTTTTGTGTTGAACACAATTTACAATTTTCCAAATTAAAGGCAAACATCAAAGGCAATGCTTTGTCTGCCCCCTGCCCTGTACTTTTCCAAACTAGTTTTTCTTTTTTTTTTTTTTGTTCCCCCATTTTCTATAATGTGTGAGCCTTTTATCATTGGAGTGCAAAATGGCAAACATTCCTCCACATCTTGCAAATGAATCCCAGCACATCTATTTCAGTCAGAAGCTGTTGCAGCCTGTGCAGGAGGCTTGCCTTCTCATTTCTTCCTATATTGTAACTCTGCTTCACACTTGAAATGGAAAGTACAGCCTGGCTGCCAAGGATAGATGATCCAGGAGCAGGCTTTGATATCTGCTCGCGTACCTTTGATGCTCACAACACTAGATGTGCAGAGATATTTACTAAATCAAAGTAACTTTTCTTTCAACAGCTGCATAGAATTTAAGATGAATGGAAACAGTTGTATATCAGCGAAACCCAGTAATAACAGCACCTCAAGGAAAAAAAAAAGAAAAGAAGCAATGTTTCCGTGTCTGCTGAAATGCAAAACCCCGAATGTGGCTTACATTGAGTCAATGTAAGTAAGAGAGCTAAATTAAAGTTAATATAACAAGATTAAAGCAATTTTGTTTGAACAAAAGCTGGCCGATAGAAACTGCTCCGTTGTGTTTATTAAGAGGAACTGAAAATACTTGAAATCGAGTGACATTGTTGTTTAATAAAGAATGGCTGAACATATAATGTACTTTATATTCCATGGTCATGTCAGAGTCCTCTTACTACTCATCATCACTGACAACATGCTGAACTAAAATACTTCTGACAGAGGTCTTTGACTCTTTTTTTTTTTCCTTCGTAAAATCCTGCTGAAATCTAAAAATGACATATTCAAATCCACTGCTGGCAACCTGCAAAGTACCTTGTAAAAGTCCCTCTGTTGTTGTAGACAACCATGAAGCTGAAAACGGATGTGTTTCAGGTTTGGCTAACCCCAGTGGACTCCTAAATAAGCATGCAGACAGTAGATGAGTCACACAGATGATTTTTGGACCTTGCCTGGGTATTCGAGGAGCGATCAAAAAGTTTGGATAAAGATATCAGAAGAAGCTTTAATGATGCCAGGTTTGAGCGTGGTCACCTGATTCAACCAGGGAGTACTGAAAGCAGAACGCAAACAAGCAAAGGTAATTAAGACATGAGGGTTTCTTCCACTCTGACAAAATAGTGAGCTTCAAAGAACTGGAGCACTGGTGAGTGTGGCAGTGGAAAGGTGACAATCATAGTTTCCTGGCTTGAAAATGTGTATGTAACCCAGCCAGCACGTGTCTCCCTTTGAACGCAGTCCTTGCTGAATTTGAATTTCATGCAAAATCAGTTGATGTTAGTTAACGTATAGGGCTTTTGTTTTTTTGCTTGAGAAATGTTGCATGCAAAAACTGCACCAGGACTTGATGAAAGCAAAAACAAAACCCGCATTTTAGAGCAGAGTATGTACGACTTTTTTTCAGCACCTCAGTTGAAATTCTTTAAGCTACTTTAAAACAGAAGTGATGAAAACAACCCCCCAAGTGAGTTTGAGTGACAGTCGTGGCACTGAAATAAGGCCGGCCAGACAACCCGTATCCCTTTCACGAGCGTGGAAGTCAACGCTGGCTGAAAATGGCATCTCCCAGGGAAAGCCAACAACTGGCTATCACCCTGACCGTTTGTCTTCATCAATCAACCTGCATTTGTTGACCGAGCAACATGATGTCACTATTAATTTCATGCATTCCTGTAATGGGGTCCAGAGGGGCATCCTATCCTCACAACAGGCATTTCCTGCCCTGTTGCATTGTGGGATGTGTCCGCTTCCTTTTTAAGAGATCAGTTGGACTTTTTCAAAGTTTCACTTTTTACTCATGTTGTTTTTTTTTTCCTCCCTCTTTTTAATCTCCAATTCGTTCCTGTCTGCCGTCCCCCCCTCCCCTCATGGTGTTATTTGCTTTGCTTTGTCACAGCTCCTCTCGTTGGAAGCAGCTCCGCTGTGTTTGTATCCTTGTTATGTGAGCACTTGTGATGATTTCCACTTATTTGCCGAGGTATACACTGAACTGGATGTACCGAACCTTTTGATCAGCCCTCAGATTTCATGAACAGATACTGGCGCCGTGTGCTCAGATCAGCGCATTAGCGTTTCATTTGAAAGAATGGTGTCACTGTGTTGACAAGCTCATGATAAGTTGGTGGCTTCTAAGGGAAAATGTTTAAAGCAGATAAATGCCTCAGGACTCCATCTGTCTGTCTTATTGTCCTGATTGTAGTTTATTTTCGGTGATTATGAAAAACCTGCTTTAAACAGGCTTTGGGGATGTTGGTTTATTAGCTTTAGATGAAGTATGCCCCCCGTGCAATGATTCTGCACAAGGTACTTAATGTTATCTCTTCTGACTTCTGTGCATCTGTATTTACTGTCGACATGACTGGCTTTTTTATCATTCCTTTGATTATCTCAGAGGAGGAGGGAGTTGTGAATGATATTCCTTGCTGTTATTCTCACTTACACCCTCCACCACCACACCCTCCCTCCCTTCTCTCTCTCTCTCTCTCTTACTGCACCCCTCCTCTGGCTTTAAGAGGCTTAGCAGCAGCTTAGCGCCCAGGTCAAACTGGCCTTTGCCCTTCATCTGTCAGCCTTTTGATGTGGTGCCAGCCTGGGCTGCTTGCTACGCTCTGCCTTTAACGGCACGTCCAGAGGTCAGAGGAGGGCTCTGCTTCAGGACCCCGACCCGCCGTAACACCACACCAACCCCCAAAACTACAACTACCACCACCTCTCTTGCAGATGTGTTTGTCTCCAGCACCGCCCCCCCCCCCCCCCCCCCCCCCCCCCATCCCTCCCTTCTCCACCTCTCTCTGCCCTCCCTAGCCTCTCCCTTGCCCTAGTGCCCATTATTATTTTATAGTTTGGTTCTGCATTCCTTTGAGTCAGGCTGAAGTGGAAGGCAGACCTTTGGCTTTATTGCTTACACATGTCCGTGGCTCTCTCCCTCAGCAGGGAGAGACAAAACAGCACGAGGGAGATGGCCAATAGGGACCAGGCATCTTTAACTCTCCCCACCTTGAACTAATCGTTGGGGGGCCAGGCTACAGCTCTGCCTCAGCCCCGTGCCAGTGGGGTTTCAATTTGTAGAGACATAAACAGATACTAAAGCCAAGGTAACAACACAGTGATTTATCAAGCTAGTTCACATCAAATTATCACAGCGCCCCCCCGCTGTCAGGGCCCATAATAGCCCCCAGCCAGGCCTCCTGCTTCAGAGGTGCACGGTGGTCACACTTCATTTAGGAGTGCACAAACATGTGTCCCTCTGTCTGGTTTCCCTCTGAGCGTGACGCTTCACACCAGCCAGTGATCATCCTGGACAGGGCATCGAGACTTCAAGGAAGAAGCGAATGTGTAGAATTGTGTGAACGTGTGTGTGTGTGTGTGTGTGTGTGTGTGTGTGTTTGCATGTTTGTAAGGTTATTAAGGTTTATGCAGAGCTTCTGAATGGCGTTCTTACCCATTTGTAGAAAATTATTGTGATTCAAAATGAAGCCTGTGTGCAAATCTTTGGAAATAATAATTATCAGAATAAATCTTATATAAAGGCACATTCATAATGCTAACACTCTGCATTTATTATGTCAAACATATGTTGTCTTTTTTCCTTCGATTCATCACCTGGAACACATAAGAAAAGAAGTTCTTCCTGGAAAAAAAACACCAAAGTTAAGTTGAATTGTGCGTGATTGTGCAAGCCAGGTATGTAACAGAATCTAACTTGAAATAAACAGATTATTTTTCTGTAGCAAAATCGTGTTTCACTTTAATATGGTGCCTGAACAGAGTGCCGCCTTTGATCTCCACCAGCAGAACCCAGCACATGGATAATATATCTTTCAGAGATAAAAGTAAAAATGTGCGCGGGTTGATGATGTCATTCAGTTGTGGCCGCGAGCCTGGGAGAAAAGCAAACTTTCACAGGCAAGGCTATCCCAGGGATCACTGAAGGGTGCTCTCTGAGCCTTTAGGGAAATCAATTACACATTGTCCAAACTGTGATTCCTGCTGTAGGAACTTAATCGTGGGGGCCTTCTGCGGAAGATCATCCCGATGAGTTTGGACACTGTTTTCGCTCCCTGGTGTCTTGCTCCCCTCTGTCTCTCTGTCCTCCGCCATCACCACCACCTCCAACCCCCGACGCCAACCTTTGCTGTTCGCTACATTTGTGTGCGGCTTACAATTCAGCAGAGAGCCATTCATCATCATTTGCCGGTGTATCTGTCTCGAGTGCCTTAGCTTTGATCATGTTGTATTTTATACTTTACATCTGTTCCACATTTAACCTTCAGTAATGCTTTTGCTCAGAAAGTCTTGCCCTGGCATAACCGAGGAAGAGTTTACCTGGTGACTTTGTAGCCATTATAAATCTGGCTTATTTGTCAGGGCCCGGTAAATAAATGATCCACCGGTTGAAATGCGGTGATAGGGAAATCTCTCTTTCCCATTTTTTGCCGTATGAGACTGGGCTTGCAGAAATCCTGTGCTTCCTCTTTCGCAATCTTCTCCTCTTTCAAAAGCTTATCTAGTCCTAAATCATTCCCTTTGTATAGGGAGGACAGTACTTTTTTTTGAAGGGGGAGCTTTACTAACTCTTTCCAGCAAAATCATTTCCAGTCTTCATCTGAGGCTTTGCTCTCTGCGTATGTATGCTGGCACTCCACCGATGCCCCCCCCCCCCCCCCCCCCCCCCCTCGCTCTCTTGCTC
The DNA here is from genome assembly GCF_902148845.1 of Salarias fasciatus. NCBI lineage: Eukaryota > Metazoa > Chordata > Actinopteri > Blenniiformes > Blenniidae > Salarias > Salarias fasciatus. Next base: position 12,686,721 of record NC_043745.1, on the reverse strand, counting down.
TCTCTTTCCCCCTGTCCTCAGGAACCCAGGAGCATAAGGCCCTGACCCCCCTCTTCTTCCACCAACACACTAATCATCTCTAATCAGAAGTGAAATGCATTTTTCTAAGGAAGTAGCTGGAAAATTTCACAATCTGCATTTCTCCGACCAAGCTGATTAGGGAAACATTATCCTGCTTTCACAGTCACTTCCAATCTGCCTTTAATCTGTCACTTCAATCGCCTAATTATTTAGTCAATGACCTGGGGACGCAATCTTACAAAAGAATGAAATGCATGCCATATCATTTTCCCTTTCATTTATGCATGATATCACTGGTTACATGTTATGTTCCCTTGAGCTAAATATGCAAGCCTTGTTCTTGTACTCTTATACGTGTGTTTCTGGTATGCGTGAGTGTGTGCGTGTGCACGTACGTCTGTTGGAGTGCATGCAACTGTTTAGGCATTTGTTGTCCTTTCCCGCATCACTTCCATACGTGCGTGGATGTGTGCTTCAGTTCGCGTCAACAGTAGCTTGTTTAGAAGCTGCTGAGCTGTGAATGCTGGCTGGGAGTAATGCAGTTTAGCCCTGAGTTGGAAAAGCCCTTAGGGAGCGAGACTCCGTAGGGGAGTTGTGTTATTGGAAAGGTCATGATTACAGTAGGGGGTCAAAATAACTCGCTGACACTCTTTATACACAAGTGACTGCTATTGGGCCTCGGGGTGTCAAGAACTATATTGAGTATTGACTATATGTCACAGCAATAAAAAGGAAACCTGTTCTCCATTGGTAAATGTTTTACCTTCAAAGAGTGTGAAGTCAGGACAAAAGGTAAAAACATCTTCAATGTCAGTAAGAGGATCTTGTTGACATGCAGATTGGCAGAAGAGGAGAAACATTTGTAAATGAGCTCGTTTTTTTCTAACTGCACTTATGTGTTGAATCACCAGACTATGAATAAGTGCAAGTGGAAACATGTGAACTTTCAATTGAACCACATAATGAAAAATGTTGGATGCAAACGAGCTGCTCCATATTTCTTCTTGGATATGGTCACAAAACATCTTGAGGCCAAGATGAAACAACATGCACGTAAGAGAGCGCTGAACTTTCCACACAGCGTGGCACACTTATGATACGTGGAGTTTGACACAGGACCCAGCCAGCCCGATAAAGACCCAGACCTGTCCGGGGCAGCTGTCTCTCTTTCATCTCTGCCTTCGCTCCGTGGCAGCCTCTTCCCGCCTATTCGCCGTCGCCTCGCGTCTCTTATCAACAGCGGATTCTGGAGAGCCGTCATGCTTATTTGTTCCTGACATCCCATCCACTAATAAACCTGCTTGGAAATCTGCTTTTAAAAGAGTGTAAGAAAACATTCCACAGCGTGGCCACAGGGCAGGTCCTGGGTTCATCCAACCCGTTGCTAAAGCCATCCACTAAGCGCCTCCATCCAGTGTTGCAAAACACACCGTGAGGGGTCGTGAACTTTGCCACCCAGAGAGCACTTTGACCATGGGAATAGAAGTATTCAAACCAAAGTAAACAAGAGATGCACATCAAACATTGAGCTATTCTGTGGGACAGATTTTGTTTTTAATCTTTTAATTAGGATTATAATATGAGTTTGGTCTAACTCAATGTTTGTCTTGTAATATTAAAAAAAAAAATACAATGACCAATTTTAGATGGTTTTATTTGTAAAAAAAAAAAAAAAAAAAATTGAACAATACAAGAATAAAAAGAAACTGTTGAAGCAAGAACACTTGTTTATTTTGATGTTAATGTTGCATTACAATCATCATCCATGTTGCCAGCTGTTAAACTACAATAAATTGACAAATCTGTTCGGATGCACAAATATTAGGGGCAAAAGTGCACTGCAATAAGCATAGCTTGTACGAGTATCAGAACAAATATTGACTTGCTCATATGTCTGACTGGCAGAGACACTTGGTGATCAGGATATAATAACAGACGGTGCTTTAACATAGAAAGTGATGGCGGGTGGTGGTGTTGGGTGTTGGGTGTTGGGGGGTGGGGGGGCATGGACAGAGTTGATGCGTGAGCTATTTCAGGAATGCCTGAGAGGAAATGTATTGATCGGGACACTTAGACTTGATAAGGACGTCAGGTTTAAGAGGAGCAAGGCAATCATTAAGTACACCACCGGCCGCTGTTGTTCAAAAAATATATTTGCTGCTTCGCCTTGCTGCCCCCTCCACCTCCCCCCTTCTCTCTTTTTTTCCCCGCTCTCCACTTTATTTGGCTCTTTCTTGCCAGAGGTGAAAAGAAAATCTCATCTCCATCAGACTAAATTGTGGTGGGCAGTATTATCAGTTCAAAAGACCTGGGGATTTGACAGCTCCCACTCCATGGTGATTAATTACTTCTCAACAGTGGTGGGCTCTCCTCTCCCCTCTCCTTCCCTGTGTGCTGTTATAGTGGTAGTGGTGGTGGTGGTGGCTGGAGGCAACACATGATAAGTGCTGCCCTTATTACTGGTCGCTCTGGGAAAAGGCCCAGGCTGCACTGGGGCTAATGTGGGCCAATCACACCCCCTGCGCTACGAAGGGCCGGGAGAAGCTCGCATGATACATGCCCTTTGTTTACTCTTTAGAAAGATACAGTGCTGCCAACTGTGTGTGTAATGTTGGGTTAAATAACCACTTCTGCTCTTCAATCTCCCTTTCCATCCCTCCGCCCCCTCCTTCAGTGTCTCCCTCCAGGGTTATAGGAGTTTCGATCCCTTCTTTAATCACTACACCAGTCTGGATAGAAACTACAGACTTGAGAGCTCTCTATTATCATCAGCCAAGGGGAAGAAGGACACTACTCATCACGCGTCTGATGGACAGAATTAATCACTTATGGACATCATACAGCAGAAGCCATTCATTACAAACCAGTGTAATCACACGCGATACGCAGCTTCAATCAACTTAGAGAGACTTCAATATAGTTAAGTACTTAGCTGTGTACATATTTGTATTACAAGCCTGTGGCAGCCTTTTCCACTGTTATTTGCATTCCGGGGTTCTCAAGGTTCTGCACACAGCTGGTCCTTGAGGTTCGTGTCTCCCTGTGGGCTCCACTGTTTTGCTTGCATGTATGAGTGGCACTTTCCCCGAGGCTGTGCCTGTTCGTATGTGTCTGTGCATGAGGGGTTTTTGTGTCTGTGTTTTTTGCACACGCGTCTCCATGCATGTGCATTTGTTTGCCGGCACATGCATACATGCATGCTTGTGTAAAATGAGGCTACATCGAAAAAGCTTCATTATTGGACCTGTCAGTGCTGAAAGTCTCCCTTAAGGGGTGGAAATGAGAGATGGAGGAAGACGCATGGCGGAGCACCGCCTGTCACGCTCCTGTCCCCGACGGTGGGGCGCTCGGGCCATCGTGATGTCTTCCAGATGGACACATCTGTTTCCCTGAGAACAAATCTGGTGTGGACGTCAGGAAAACGCCGTGTCTGGCATTGGTTTATTTGTTTGTATCTGCCATTGTGGGCTGCCTTCATGTGGTGAAGCGTGGCGTGAGCAGAGACCTCTGGAGACACCTCTGGAGCTGCCGTAGACTCCTCTAATAACACGTGTTCAGATGTCAATATTACATTAGAAGCCAGTGTTCTCCTCCTGCATAGCACTACATCATCATTAGAATGACAAAAGATATGATTTCTGTTGTGGAGAGGAGTGTATTCTTACCCTGCAGTATGAGGGGCTGAATTTGTTTTTTTTTTCTTTTTAAGTTGATGTCGCCTGTCATGTAGATTATTGGACCTCCATTCGTTCCCCCTCCTCCTTTCCAGTGGAAGCATAGAGGATGAGCGTTGTCATTACAGACAAGCAAGCAAGGTGAACCTTTCCTAGACCGGGGACCTTTCCTGGTACCGAGAATTGGAACAACCCCCTGCCGCACTGCCCCATAAGCCCTGGCATTTTGTTTTGATGCACCGCAGCATGAAAATGAGAGAATATGGCAATGTTATGGCATTTGAAGTCAATATGTATTATAAAATCAATCTAGATGAAGATCTGCCCATCCCTCTAATTAGACGGGGTGACTGGAGATTGATTTTTAATTGCAAAAGTAATTACATGGAGCAGATAGCCAGTGACATTTGATTATCTAGGTGATTGATTAAAAGGCCTGGCTGCTGGGGCAGACTGTCAGCCGGCTGAATCCAGACAAAAGAGAAAATTAAAAAAGTTGTCCCGTTTGTAATCACGAATTTCAAGGGTGAAATTACAAAGCCAAACATCCCCTCAGAGCAGCCCAGCATCCTTCCACTTTGCGCTTGTCTGCCCTCCTATCTCACCCCCGCCGTCACAACGCCCACAATGCGAGACCTCGGTGACACGCTAAAAAGGGGAAAACAATGATGTGAAAAATGAATTGAGGAATTGTTCCCTTACAGGCGGCCTGGTGCGTAAATGACGGGCGCGTACATCTGCTTAGCAGCCCTGTCACATCATCACAGACAGCAGCGAGAGACGGAAAGTGAGAAATATAGACAGACAGACAGAGTGGAGGAAGGACAGAGGAACACAGTGAAGGAAAAGCTCTTATCTCTCAGACTTCTCCTTCACTCATCTTTATCTCCTGTCATCTCCTGCAATAGGTGCATGCACTTGTTTCTTGTTGTCTGTCGACCAGTAAGGGAGTGAAACTAAATAAACAGCGCAATAACATCTTTCTCCCCCCCCTCATCTCTGTCTTTGGGAAAGCCAGAAGAAAACCTTTTTCATGTTGTCTTTTTCTTCTCCTCCACTGTCACTCTTTGGGGATCTCTCAGAAAATGAACGATGACAAGGAAAACCAGCGGGGGGGACAGCTCAACTGTTTATGAGACTGACAAAAACTGTTTATGTGTCTGTGATGGACGGGGATGAGTGACGAGAGGAATGCCATTTCTACCTGGTTCTCTTGGAAAGTGCGCCTCGCAATGTCATACATTTGAAACTTAAAATTTAATATTCATCAAAAACTGGGAGGAAAATGTAATTCTTCAGTCAGGGCCTAAAATCATGCTGCTGTTTTATATTGATAAGTACTCCCTCTCTCTCTCATACACACACACACACACACACACACACACACACACACACACACACACACTCTGCACAATGCAACATGTTCTCTGTTCACAGTCCTCATAACCAGGACTTCCATTTATTTCTCACTAGGACGTGCCTATAAATTATGCCTGCTTAAGGTATCATTTAGCCTGGACTGTTAAGCCATTCCTGTCATTTTAGTGGAAGGTTCACTCTTTGCGCTTTCCATGAAGGCAACATTTATGCCTTTAATTTACAGCTCCTTGCCTGGAGGATACTCCTTGGCTTTATGAAGTGGTATTAGGGGGCCTATTTAGTTGTCATGGCAGAGCACTGCTCAGTGTGGTGCAGCCAGTAGAAGCCAGCCCTTGAAAAAGGAGAGACGAGGGAGCAAAGGCAGCGATTTCAAATGAGTATCGCTGTCCTTTTAACTCAAAGAGCTCTGTAGCCTGGCAGGAGCAGCTGAGCAGGGCCTTTGAAGGGAAGGGAAAGAGACAGAGAGAGAAGAGGGAGGGGAAATGAAACGGGCCCGGAACAGCCCCACATATTATTCCCCCTCAGGACGTACAGAGTCTATATTGGCTGAAGCAGCACCAGCCCCTGGGGTCACGGCTCCTTCGCCGGCTCAGAGAGACGCGGCACTAAGAGGGGACTTTCCTCTGTCTGCCTCAGAAACGGGCCGGCGAGCGTCTGCGGGTAAACCATCACACATGTGCCTCCCAGCACCAGGCCTGGGCTCAGCGGGCGAACACAAAGCAGCGGCACTTATTAAATTTCCATGAAGTTTACCGAATTTGCGGGATCAGTGGGGTGAGGCCATCAGGGAGCCCGTGCCACCGCCTGCAGCTTCCCTGCCACTGAAACCCAGTGCGGTTGTGGGCGACCCTCCTCCCACCCTTTCTCCACCTTCCCCCTGCATCGCTCTTCTCTCTCTTAATGGAAGATTTCTACCGCCTGGGCATAAGTGCAAAACTTCCTTATTCCACAGGGGCCCCGAGGGGCCCCGGATGTAGAACTATAACAAATAGATATATGCAGGCACGGACACATGGCTTGTGAATCACTTGGCATCAGAACATTTCATCCCCACCAAAGGCGTATTCAAAGACTTTGACACATGCTACACATGTGCGGAGTTACGGTCCATTCTGTCTAAATGGTCATGCTACTACACGGTGTGCAGAATATGACTCAGATGATGTAGTTGACTTCATTCAGTGAGGAATGGGAGGCAGGTTATAGCCGTCCACAGAAATTTAGGAAGATAATCTCGTGCATGTCATGGGTAGTAAAAGCTCACAGCAGGCTATTCATCAGAGCTGGGGCTCTTCCAGATGTGGAACCAGTTGCTTGAAATGCCACGGTGAGAGAGTGTGGTGAGATTACCAGTGCGAGAGGGACTTCATTGTGTGAGCATTTGGCCCTGCAAGCCACACACATTTGTCCAGTTCCAAAATACAAATGAATTGAAAATCTTGATATTTAAATTTTTATTGTTCATCATTAGAACATTGAATCATTGATCATTGACTGGGACTGGGTGATAATGCCCAAAATTCATATTTCTTAAATTCTTTTTTTTTCTCTTACAATGGTGATACATAGGCTATAAAGTTTTTTTTTTCTTTTTCTCAATAAAGCTTTACCACAAATAAAATTCTGTGTGAAAGTCACAAAAAAAAGTGACTTGTATCTAAAAAAACACACACACAGACACACACATTTGTAGGGTTTAAGCAACCTCATTTTAGTTCAGACCAGTAATGACAGCCAATTAATGCACAAACATTCACAAATCCAAACATTTCATTGCAAATAATAAGAAAATATGCATGTTAATTAATATTTTCCAAATAAGTACAACACCATGCCAATTTGAAACTTTGTATCCTGGTGCAAAATCTCTTTCAACCCTGCTGCAGATAAGAACGCAACAATGACTCAGCTATATGAATGGTCGCCTCACAGGCCGGACTGGATCCTCTTGCGGCCCGGGTTTGGCCCACGGCCATATATTTTACAGAGTAGACCACAATGACAGAAAACATGAAGGAAACGCTCTGCCCTGTCAGAAGGAGGGACTGGATCTTTTGGTCGAAACATAGATTACACCTTACAACCAAAAACGGCAAATACCTCCTCTTCAACTTTCTCTTTTTTTTTTCTGTCTGTTGCTTGTTGTTTGTCTCCAAACTTGAGACATGAGTGGGGCGAGTGTGCAGGGCGGAGCAGCTCGCTCAGAGCGTTAAAACTAATATTTTAATACAAGAAGCTATATCGATAGATGTGATTTTGTTTTTTTTTTTTAATCGAATTTGAAGGATAGGTTGTAAATCTATCAAACATTCCAAAACTATCACACATTTGAAATGGTCGCACATTTTCAAATTTTCACACATTCTAAAGCTATCAAACTTTCTAAAACTGTCACACATTTTAAAACTATGAAAGATTTAAGAACTGCTAAACTTTCTATAACTCACAAATTTTCTACTTTCAAATTATAAAAAGGGACTGGACAATATGAGGGAAAAAGTTCAGTCTTATTAGATGATTATTATGATTCTTAGTCTGTTTCATATCATGAAACAAATCACTATTTTTGTCCATTTTAAATGTTCACTGTTACTTTTAAGTGACATTTGAAGATATCAGAATGTAAATTTTTATGCATGTACGCATTTTCTCTCAAAGTTGAACATGACACCATGCAAATGTTTCTGATTTTTTTTTTTTTTTTTTTTTTAGTAAAGTGTTCTTTATCATTTTCTTTTTTCCAGCGGTGTTCCACTGCTGGGGTCACCTGTCCCGCTCTGTCCGGGATGAACAAACCTTTAGTCCGTTTTCTTTTCCATCCCAGGGTTTGGAATTGCATGTTGCCGGGTGGTGTTCATGTGTAGGCAGGCCATTAGGGGCTGCTAGCTTAGCCGCTGGCGGGTCTCTAGACCATATGTCTATTGAAGAAAAGTTGTTTTGCAATATATATATATATTATCATTTTATTGCCAAGCAGTAATGCTGAGGTACATGAACGGAAGGTGAAGTCCTCAGTTAGTCGCCACAAGTGATAATGCAAAGAGTAATCTTCATTTGAATATACCCCAATTTTTCAGTCCTGACAAGATGACGGTGTAGTGGTTAGGACTCTTCCCTCACAGCGAGAACTCCCTCTGTTTGGATATCAGGCTCAGGGGCGTTTCTGTACGGAGTTCATGTCTTCTCCTGGTTCATGCGTGGGTTTTCTCGTGGGACTCCGGTTTCCTCCCACTGTCCAAAAACATGTGTTTGTGGTTAATTGGTGTCTCTGAATGTGCCTGTAGGTGTAAATGTGAGTGTGTGGTTGTCTGTCTCTCTGTGTTTGCCCTGAGATGGACGATACCCTGTAGCCTTCCACCCACTGTAAACTGAGATCAGTTCCAGCAGGTGTGACCCCAAGTTGGACAAAGCAGTGTAGAAGATCACTCTCTCTTAAAATTTAAATGAAAACTACCCCACGATAATCGTTAACATTACTTCATCTTGAAGAATAATTGCATTGCACAGTACAAAATATAGTGATGGCTCAAAATTATGAGCATTTTATGCAAAAATCCTGACAGTTGATAAAGTAAAGTCTTCAAGATGCAACGATTCTGATTTTAACTTGATTCACTCACGCGATTAACACAAAACAGTGTGTGTACAATTATCAATTTGAAATCAATAATGTGGAGTCAAAATGTTTCAAACTAGTACTGTTTAACAGTTCCAGTGAATGTATTTGTAGATCCATGTTTGCTCGCTTATAAATTTAATATCTAGATAATATTTCAAAACATGTGTCTATCAGCATCAGGTGTGAATGTGATTGTTTAATTCCCGTCATTTCAGTCATTTTCTCAATGAACACAATCGTAGGAATTAAGATTACTTTTTCAAATGGCAAGGAAACTTGCTGTATAGTTAGACTGAGACAAAAATAAAAATAAATATTTCTATGTCCAGTTTTGTACTTTTTTGTGTGTAGAAAAAGTGTGATATTGTCTATGAAACACAATCAGTAGTGAGTGTGCAAACCGGCAGACTTAAGCTTTTCTATTGGGTTTAAAACTGACGATGAAAGAGTCACAGCTTCAGCTTCACCTGCCGTGAACCTCACTGCATGTCACGAAATTGAAACTCAAATAAACGTGATTATGGCATCCGGAAACTCCCTTAGGTGTATAAAACCTAAAACAATATTTTGTCTAGTTTCTAGGTAGATAACAACAAGTCATATTACTCATGCAACATGCAAACCAGGTTTAGCAAACAAGACAGGATAAAGTGAGGATGTGGTCAATGCAGAGTCAGCTGCAGACGCTCAATTATGACAAGTGGGAGCCGTATACAAATACTTTGCTTGTGTATACATAAATCACAGTTTATTCTCATGTTGTTGTGTCTTTCATGTCCCAGTCTAAACCAAGACCAAATTCCTAGGTTCAGCTGCCATTTAAAAGTACAGCTTCTATGTGATTCAGCATGCCTCTTTGACCCTGCAATGAAGAGATATACACAGACAGCATTCGATGATTGTAGGTCACGACAGAACTGGCCGCAACATTTTCCAGGTGCAGATCAGCGGACATCGGAGGTTAAACAGAGCTGTGCTTATTCATCAAACTTCAGGCATCATTCTCACTTCGCAGGCACAACTGCTGCTGTAGTGTACATATACAGCAGGGAAAGTGAGACGAAAAGTTAAGGTTCGGTTGCACGGTTTGTCACAAAATATTTTTTAAGAGCACAAATGTCCAGTCAGATGTGACCTTAAAGATTGGACAGGCCCGGCCTGTCAGATCTAGATGGAGATGAGGAGTACAAGTGTGTCCCATTAGCTCCACCTTTTCATTGCCCTCACTCTCTGGGTGATGTTGGCCACACTCCAAGCGGACAAGCCTTGATCCCCGAGCCTGATAAAGTCTGGCCCCCGTTGATGGGCCTGATGACATCTGCACTGTCCGTCTGGGCTTCCAGACAAATGCAACCTGGGAAGGTTAGTGGCGGCCCTTCTGTCCCTTATCAATCAATTACATTTGGCTTGGTCAGATTAATTGTATGGAATTGTTTGCCGCAGATAGGAACCAGGTAGATCCTGAATGGGGGTTGGTTCAGATGCTTGCGTGATTGTTTGTAGATGTATTTTGTGTGCTTACCTTGCCCTTTTTTCACCCTTGATCTTTTGTGGCAATCCCATTGTCTGTAATTATGTGTTTCTGGATGGGAGCAATGTAATTTATGACACCAAAAAAAAAAAAAAAAAAAAAAGATTTTAGAAATAAAGAGAGCAGACATAAGTAAATTTAATTTTGCTGTGGGTCACCCCGGCATATTCTTTGATTTTCAAATGCTGGATTAATTATGTGATGTTCAGCTCTTTGTGGCTAATAGCCGATAATGATGTGTGAGAGGTGTGTCAGACGGAAGCGCATGCTGGACTGCCAAGTGCTGCTGGACCCAGGTCTGACTGCGTTCATCTTACTAATGAGATGTCACATGGAGAAGATGGAATGACCAGAGTGACCAAGCGGTCATTGCAAACTAATTCTCCCCTCCAGCTCTGGATTGTACCAACAGCCCCAAAATTCAGAGCGCAGCTCGTGGGGCTTGCCAGCTGACTGCCTCACTCCAAGGGTTCATTTTTCAGAGGGGTATTTGGCTGTTAGGAGACAGCTTGGCCCGGTTTGGCTCAGCAGTAGAGTCATTTGCAGTCCAGAGGAGCTAACAGTGGGCCTGTGGTCCTGATTGGTCATGTGATTGCGGCCATAGATCCAGTCTTCCATCTAGTCTTTAGCTCCACTCTGAGGAGATGAGCTGAGGTTAAATCAACACTTGTCTCTCACTTCTAAACATCTAAATCTGCGGTGGAGAGAGAAGTGGGATGTGCTCCTCCCTCCTTCCACCCCCTCAGGCTCGCTTCGCTTCTCTTAAGTTCTCTGCAGCATTGCCAGTGGGTCAGGTTGATCCCCCCCGTCATTGAAACTCATTCGGGGGGCATTAAAGTGTAAACCAGATGAAAAAACAAAGGGCTTAGGCAAATCAGATGGCTCAAACAACAACAACAAACGCACACTCTGTAATCTGCTTAGGGAAATTAATGAGGGGGAGCCCCTTGGCCAAGGTGGATAATGATCCTGGACCACGGGGATGAGAGGCTGCAGTGGATCAGGCAGAAGGTGAGAACGGGAAGGGGGGATTAGAGACGGACTCCCACTAGAATCAAACAGGACTCTGCCAAAGGGATCCCTCCCCTCCTATGCCGAAACTTCAAAAACTCCAGCCTAAGCTGGAAGTAGGTGTCTGTAATCCCCTCTGTGGCTGTAGATCTATGCGGCCGACTCAGGCCCAGCTTTCATCCTGCAGCTTGTTCGGCATGCTCTCCCTCCATGTCCTGGGAACGTAAACTTTTGCACTGTGGCCCCCGTGCAGATCGCGGGGATCCGCTGGCTCATTACCTCTTCATTAGCGGGCTGCACCTCTGGCTGCCAAGAGGATCAGGCCATGCATGGAGTCGAGCCGCACCAACCGCTTGTGGGGGCTGGAGACCTGGGCTTGGTGGCCAGATGGACAGATGCATGCTACTGGAAACACGGGTTAGCTGCCTGTAGATCTCTGCACCCTTGGAAGGTCACAGCCACTTAATAACTCTGGGACAAACAATATAAGGAAACCATTTGTCCTCTGCAGTGTTGCTTCAAGCGATCCTCCCAAAAAATGTCCCATGATTGTGATTATACCTGTTCTCCGCTCCTGCACGGTTGTCCGATCTGATCACTTGAATGGAGTTGAAGGATTTTCCTTATACGTATATAAACACTCCTTTTTATTAGATTCTTAGAATTAGTGTCAGAACTGTCACTTACATCTCCTGAATATGTTTTGAGATACCTTTGAAATGTGATGCCAGTCGGAGTTGGATTTATCTGCCTCTGCTTTTCTTTCTTACAATTCACAGAATGCCGAATGATTTAAAGGGAGGTGTGGAATTGAGAAAATAAGCAGGCTTTGTAGTGCTTAATGGGGCCCAAAGCTCACTGTTTAAGCCCCCTCTGCATCCAAAGCAGCCACAGCCAGGAGCCGAGCTCCACGAAGCCAAGACTCATCAGCCACTCTGCCATCCTCTGGTGTGATGGTGACAGTACATACACACACACACACACACACACACACATGCACACGCACACTTGTGTGACGTACTGAGAGACACAGGAGAATTTATTCAAAGAAAATAAGTTGTCTTGATTCAGATTTCAACAAAAACTTGAAGTTTTTAAACTTCATCTTTTTCTGCATTGTCTCCCTCCTCTCGCTTTGCTGTTGGTGTGATCCCAGCATCTAAATTATGCAGTTCCTTATCTGACAGTCATTTCCAAGGCCACGCATGCAGCGTGGCCCCATGTGGTTATGGCCAGGTGTAAAAGCTTGACCTCTCTGTAGGACAGCAGAGTGACTTTCATTAGAGCACCCACTGGCTACTTCCCACTGAGCTTGCTCATAGATTTAACACTGTGTCTGCATACAGGATGAGAGGGAGGGTTCCCACAATCCAATAAGAATCACTACAGGGAGATGTCAACAAGGACATTCACCAGTAGTAAAATAGAAACAAAACTACACACATTTTTAACACCTTATCTTTTATGCTGGGTATCTCTAAAATCTGTAGCGTGTCTTTAGAAATAAACAAACTGACACACATTTTTTTCTTTTGTTGGTAAATAAATAGATTTTTAACGCCTCTGGATTTCCCAGCATGCTTGCTGTCGCCTGCTGCTCAGCTGGTGCCGTCACGTTTTCCTTTTTACTGGGTCACAATTGTTTTTGATATTTCCATCGACTAGCCAGAGGATATTTATCTGTGGGAGCGCAGAGGCTGGAGAGCCGTTTTCAAATGTTAACAGTCGTCGGGCCACAACAGGAGCAGCTCGCTAATTAATGCACCAACATGGTCCCACGGTGGAGCTGGAGAAACCTAAACAACAAATGTATGTTATTATATTGTAATTGCATGGTAACATACTGACTCGCAACCCTTCTGCCCTGAAGGTAAATATATCCCATACTGTTTCTGGAAGAAGATTAAAGTTGGAGGTTGTTTCACCATGGAGAGTAAGGATTAACCGGAGTCAACGTATTCTCCAGGCTTTCTCACAACTCCATGCACAAAATTGAGTTTTTGTTTGTTTAAAAAGCACAATTTCACAGGACTTTGGAATATGATAAGAGAAAATAAAAGGTGTTTCATCAAAAGGATCAGGGTTTTTTCACTGAAAACAATTATGACATGCATATTTTAGGGGAAAAAAAATCCCACCCAACAACATAAGGAAGACAAGACCTTCAGAGTTACACATGAGGCTGTAACTATAAAGAAATATACAACTTTCATTTAGTATTCCCAATTTAGAAGAAATGCATATTACTGCTTCATCGTTCTGTCATTTTTAAGCTGTCGTTGTTGTTAGTAGCACCTCACCTATTACAGCAATTTAACCCTACATTCAAAAAATAATTTATATTTGACCAGCTCCAATTCTGCCTTGGGAAAAACCTCTGAGTTGTAACACATGCCTAAATACAGCATATATGTAACATTGACACAAATTTGCAATACATTTTTACCAAATTATTTGTCGACCTGGGGCTGGATTTTGGCATTGAATTGCCAATTTGCAACACGAAGAGTTCCATTTATAACAAAAAATACTTCTTATAAATTGGGGGTGGAACTACTCAGCAAGACTGAAGTTGTTTGAAATATTAGGTTGAAGAAAATACACATTCTGTACATGTATTCAAAAACACATTTTCCTGTTTTTTTTTAAATTCTAAATAAAGAATAAGCCACATAAGAACATCAATTTTATTTTCAGCGTTTATTCTGTTTTTCAAAAAGACAATACAACGTTAATATCACATCTGAAGGCATAACAATTACACACAGTGTTCACACTGAAAACACCAGAAACGTAAGCCACACTGCTTCGAATATTTGGAATATATAATTTGCCTAATCTTTTTAAATTTGTTGGAATAAACTTACATTTAAAATTTGTCACATTGTGGTAGCAATCCTTTTAATCTTGTTGAGTCATAATGCCATCATAGATAGATTTTAATACAGTCTATTCTGAAAAAAAAAAAAATCTGAGATATGTTATGTTTTTGCTTTTTAGCAAACAACATTAGCTTAAAATACAAGCTGACACTCTCAACTAGAAGTTCCTGTTTGGATGCATACTCATATAAAAACAAAACTGTTACATTTATTCCATAAAAGGATTTGATCTTATTGTGTTAATCTTCAACATAGAACTAGAATTGACACAAGACACATCAGGATTTCATTGCTCTGTTGGATTTTTCTTATTGATTGTTATACACCATATTTGTTTTACTGAAGGTATGGTTGACTGGATTTTGAACTGGGAAAAATAAATTCCTCAAGCTTTCAGCTCTTTTCTAACAAACTGACCTGCAACAGCAATTGTTCCTAACACAAATTCAGATTTCAAATACATATGAACTAATGTTCGGGCAGATCAGGGGGGCATTTCAGATACAAGACCAGTGGTATTTAGGATGTGAGTGACATTACTAATTGAGCTTTGTCATCTTGAACTCCACTTCTTCATAGGTCATGATAACGATGACATGGGTCCAGCTACCAAAAATATAGCTAGGCTCACCACAAATTTCATTTTAATGTAGTTTCATCTCCAAATAACATCTATCTCATCAACTGATGGTATGAACGTGTGATTATCTGTCTCTCTATGCCCCCCGGACATTGAAGACTTCCCTATTAGCTGAGATCAGCTGCAGTGCCATATGACCCTATAATGAATACATAGTTATGGATGAATGGAAGACATGGCAGGATAACAGTGAGCAAAACTTCACAGTTGACCAGCTGGTAACTTTTTTTACCATAGGATAACTTTATGCATGCACCTGTACAGACCAGCTGACAGTTCTGCTGAGGCTCAGGATGTGGTGTTATAGTTCCTCCTCCCCATGCCCGCTCCACTCGACTGTTCTCCTTGTCTCATCCGCACCTGTTTCTTGGATTGGATTGAATATTTGGATTCTTAAACCTTGCCCCCCCCCCCCCCTTTGCTGGGCCTGGGACAACACACCCGTTTGCCACCCCTATAGACAGGTGTCACATCTCTCCATGCACAAAATATATAGCACATATATAATGTATTTACCATTGCTGTGTCAAACTGTGTAGGGAAATCAGTTCTTCTTAGGGGTCTCATAAAAAAGCAAAACGGCTCAGAAGGGTTAAAGGTGCTGTAGGCAGGATTCCGCATCTCCGCCATCTAAGACGGCGATTTGAAACCCAGCACAGCCAATCCTGTCCTGTTTTCTCTGACATCACGCCCTTACGCAAGTTAAGCTCCTCCCACAAGAACGTGTGACGAACGCCCCTCGACCAATCACGGTTAGAGCCTCATGGGCTCTTCTGATTGGTCAAAGATACCTGGAGCTGTCGAGATTCCTTTTCAGCTCAGAACAGAGACAGATGGAAACGCTGCGCCCTCGCGGTAGTGCAATTATGCTACACTCCTAAAGGATTATCAATGGATACTCTAACATTTAATCCAAAGAAAACACAGAAAAATTAGCATTGGCAAAATCCTGCATACAGCACCTTTAAGTAACAAGTCAAACTGTGTTTCACACCACAGTAATATATGTCTTCCTACCTGAAAAGGTTTAAGTTGCATATTTTTTAGTAAGTTACTATTTCTGCTCTGTATCAGTCACATTCTTCTTTTTTTTTTATCTCTGATAGTACAATCTGTTCTTCACAAACTAGGCACACAGCTTTGTTTTAACTTCAATTAATAAGTCCTTTCCTATATGCTGTTCATAAAAGCTCAAGTCTGATTCAGCATATTTGTGTTAACTAACATAGTGAAGACCAATAATTTTAAGTCCAAAAGCATCGTCTATGCAGATTAAAAATAAATAGTGTCCACCTCCAAAGCAAAGCAGTTACATTGCATAGATCATGCATGTAAATTGGTCAATTTGAGTGGGCATTGGCCAGCCAGGCACAACTAGGGACATCTGTAGCCCAGCCCAACAAATCTGCTGTAGATTGATGTAAATATCTACAGTTATATGTTTGATAGTGATTTTCTGATTACAATACTGAAGATTTGAGTTCAAATATTTTATGAATCCAACTCAATTTTTTGCGATTGAGTACTAAGATAAATTATATTTCTACTGACAATCTCTTTCTTATATCGCTCCTTTTTCTTACTGTTCACATCCAAAATACCGTATGTTGTATTTTGAGTGGGTTTGCTGCTGCACATAACCAAGGAAGAATCGAGAAGTATAAAGAGAGAGGAGGAGGAGCGTTTGTCTATTTCAAGTTGAATAAACTGAGGCACTGAGCAGTGGGTTCATTACTGGCCCCTACTGTGGCGCTTCATGAAGACATATGGGCCTAAAGAGCACTTGATGTGGCTGCCACCGCCTTGCTTGTCATCCACAATTTTCCCTTCCCTAATCCCTGCTTTAATTTACTCCACTCCACAAGGCGTGCACTGACTAACACTGTCCTCAGGGGTCCTTTCACTTATGCCACCGGTGACAAGGAATATGCAAAGGCACAATTTCTCACCAGGAAGGGTGACAGAGAGCAGTTCCGCCGGGGAGCACACCTCCCGTTTCCGAGCATCTTTTAATGTCACTCACAAGAGCACTTTGCAGTTGCAAACTATTCTTCAGAGACCCCTTTATTAACATGTTGATCCAAGGGGTCGTTAGGTGAAGATTGTTTGGTGCAGTGGATGCGGCTATTGATTTGCTGAGAGATAGACTTTGCTGGAAAGTTTGTGACAGTGCAAAGAGACCAGGGAGACTACTTCTCCAGACTCAATCTTAACAGTTTTCAGCCTCTTTATCCCTTTCTCCTCCCTTATTTTTCCCACTCGTCTAATTTTCCCCTGGAATGCCGGGTGAGAGAGGAGCCGTTGACGGGCACAAGTAATTGCTATCAGTCTGTCATTAGGTTCTCTATCTGGCTCCCTCTCTATTTTTCCTTCTTCTTCGTCTTTTTTTCTTCTTCTGGGGCGCCCTGCACAGGCCTGTGCTCAGCATTGCTTACAAATAAGACACTTAGGAGACGAGTGGAATTTGCTCCCCAAAAGCTGTGATGTATTGGATTTTTTACGGTCAGAGCAGCTCCTCCAACCGTCTTTTCATTCTCTGTTGTCCTGAGAACCATTTTCTCTGTGTTTGCAATATTCACTCTCTCTCCCTTTCTGTCCTCTCCTCTCCGCCTTTCAGGGTATCATTTGCAATTTAATGCTTACCTGGGGTGAGCCTTGACAATAGCTTCCACCATGAAATGGCCCAGGCCCTGCCTGCATGCCTAATGAGGTTGATGTTGAGCTATTTAGGTCATTGTCCCTTTACAATATCTACTTAATGCAACTCCATGGGAGTGGATTGTTGGAACGGTTAAAGATTCTATTAAGTCTTTACAAAAGCCATTCCATTCCGCTGTCCACCACATACTACTAGGGGCACTGCTCTACTTCACTTTTGCTTTGTGAGAGGCTGTCGCGACAAAGCCTAGCAAGAAGGTGCTGTGTTACTCCGGAGGGTCACTCCGCTAATATCTCTCCGATATTTGAAGAGTGTTGTTTCGCAGGTGAAAAGCCAAACATCCAGTCAGTCAGCAGCTCATTTGGTGACATATGAAATCTGTATTGAGCTGGCAAATTCATATTAATCATCGCACAAAATGATCTGCCAAAACAGACGGCCAACACCAACTATTAATCAGAGCAGAACCCGTGACAGCCTTTGGAATCAGAAGGGAAGGAGTCAGAGGGGGGGCCTCTTTGAGAGAGTACTTGATATGAAAACTGTGTTGTTGTGCTTTGTACCAGCCTGTGGGAGTTTTTAAACAAGCCCATATGGTGGTAGCCACCAGCTTTGGAGAAGGCGGGTGGGTTGGGGGGTTAGCCAGGGCCAGGATTTCACACAGTCAGTATTGAGTGGGATTGAGGAGGCGAGCTCTTAAGCTGTCTTTTCAGGCACAGCAAAAGCCCTCCATCTGGCCTCCTCTAAAACTCGGGGCGAGTTTACTCAGCTCCCTGTCGGCTGATTGGGCCTCCTGAAGCAGAAGTAACAGCATCAATAGTGTAAACCCTTGCCACTTGAGAGTATTACATTTCTTTTCATGCTTGACTTAATCAAAAGTGGGGAAGTGAAATTTACACCTTTTTGATGTTCTTTTTTCCCCGCTCTCTAAGAGGGGCGATCTTAACCCATTTGATCTTCACAAGCGCCCACTAAATGGCCAAATATGCCAAGCAGACGGAAGCAGACGGTTGGCAGTTGCCAGTTTGCGCAGGGTCACTGTTGGAGCACTCCATGTGGTGGGGCAGGCAACCTCACAGAAGGCTCCAGTCTTCACACAGTCCAGCCAAGCTTCTGTCTGGAGGCCCACTGTCCCTCGCTCACTGTCCGCACCCAGCCAAAAATCAATCCACCCTCATGCTGATTCTAGCTGCTCCGCCTGAGCCAGTGTGAGACTTGTGTTGACTGAGCAGCATCAAATGAACACTGTAACTGGGGCTTTATAACAAAACGGACAGACAAAAAGCACCAGCCAAGTGTCAGTGCTATGATGTGTATATTTGATGGCATTAGCAAGGCTTTGCAGAGTCACTATCTAGCTTGCATGCAACAGCAAGTCACATCATGTGCTCACCGAGAGACAGAGTCGGCAGCGAGTGGGGGAGATCTATCTGAAACTTACTTCTTTTCTTCCTGTAAATCAGTTTCCGATTGCAAAGACATGCAGCAGTTTAGCAAATAACGGGCAGACTGGCTTTGTTTTATGGATAAATGTTTTGACTATGGTAACCTCCCTAATCCAAGCTGCTGACTGGTGCTGGAGCAGAGGGAGCCGACCTGGGGATGTGTGAAGATTCCCCTCAACAGGAATCTGGAGAGAGCAGTTGCTGGAGAGCTGCTAGCCAGTGACAGTTGCTCCAAGAGCCTGGCTTTAATGAGTGTGTGATGTCTGGAGTCTTTAGCTCATGTTAAGCCCAAGCTAAGGCCAGGATCTGACTGATGGAGCCCTAGGCCTCAGTACTGTAGATTTGTGTTTGCACCTCTTAATGAAGCTGGGGGCCGACGACATTGCCTGGCCCTCCGCCCTGCCCTTCCTCTCTCTGCAGGACCAGCCTTGTGCCAGCCAAGAACTGCTGCAGAGACCCGGTCTATTAGTTCCTGTTTATTTCCCAGGCTTCCAAGCCCTTCTCCCTTAGTCATCGTGTGCAGCAATTTTTCTCCCCCCACCCTCCCCATTCTTAAACTGTTGTTGGTTATTCATTTTGGTCCAATTTTCTCACTCACTGTTGTAGGCAAGACATTAAAAAAAAAAACTGTGATAATTAAATGCCTGTGCCCTGTGGAAAACAATGTTTTCCCCCATCTTTGCATTGAATATAAATTACCATTACAGTGCCTTGGTCGGGGGGAAAAAAAGTGTGCATGTGTGCATTGGTGTGCGTGTGTGTGGTGTGTGTGTGAGGAGTTTACTTGGTGTCATGGCATGAAAAGAAGGGGCCCCCATCCAGGCAGCCAAAATCCTGCCGAGGAACTTGTCTGGGATCGTGATGTTCCGACAGCTCCACTGCGACAAGATACATAGTTTCCATTCAGAGACAAGCTTCTTATTGGTTACTATAGTTTCACTAATGCCCAATTGAAGGCGATGCCTAATCTCGACAGAATGGGTTAAAAGGTGCCGATGTCCAGAGCCACAAAACCACATGTTGAGAGTCAAGGGACCAAGGCCCCACAAAGCACGGCTCCTCCAGCTTTGATGTGGCCCTATCAGGGGCAGAAGATTGAAGAGAGTCCTGGGGAGGGGGGGCGGTCAGAATACACGAAGGGCCCCCACCCACCCACCTCAGCATACAAACCCCTTGAAGGACTCACTTACAATGGCGAGGGCTGAAGTGTGAGTCAGGGGCTAACAAAAGAGATGGCATCTCAGCGAGAGAAATGCCCTCGTCCCTCTCTTACATCCCCACCATCACTGCTTTCATCATCGCAGCGGCTGTTATTTTTATCACTGTCGTCACCGTAATCACCACTTTTTGCGCTTGTGTAATCATTAGCGCTACCCGCGTGATGGTAATTGCCTCAGCATTAGCTTCGTTTTTGCTAAATGTTATTGCATCATGTGTTTTACTCTCCTGCCACCCTGCTTTATCACACGCTACTCGTGACCTTTTTGGTAAAACAGTCACAGCTGTAACATTGTAAACTGAGCATCAGAAACAAAGTGGATGGCAGGAAATGAGGAGCCATTGGTGTTTTTGCTGAGCTGTGGCATGTTTAAGGCTCTCACTTCTCAAGTGCCATGCTGAAGTAGCCTATAGACGACAGCGTGTGTGCGAGTGCGATGGGGGTTGCTGTCTGTTTCAATAGACTGTCGCTCAATGGCTCTGAGGAGTAATTGAAAAGCTAATATTGTTCAGCATATCCCAGGGATTATGTCTTATTGTAGTAACAAGTATGCAATACTGCAATGTTTATTTTTGGTCAGGCTTTGTTGCAGCCACTAATTGGTGCTGAGTGTAAAAATGTGGAGTGCGCATTACCGTGGCTGAGTCATGACAGCACAAACAGTCCCGCGCTAATCACTTGCTCTGTGTTATCTCTGGAAGGCAACTTGAATTAAAATCAGACCTCGTAGCCACAGATGCAATTGATGGGCGTCATTTTACAAATCTGCTGGAAATGAGTCCACGAGCGCTCGCTTATGGTGGCGGCGCTATAAACTGAGCAGCGCTGAGTGGCAAAGCATCTGCTTGTGATGTTTATTGCACAAACACAGACACAGCTGTTTGCAAACCCTTTCATTTATTAGACAGACGTTAACATTAGTGTTTAAAAAAAAAAAAGTCTGCCAGTATTGCTCTGTCGTTAGCCGCTGCCATATCTTCCCTCATTGTGCGGTTTATGTCAGATTTTAAATCAATTAAGTCTGTAATTTGTAACAACTGCTGAGACTGGTTCGGGCCTAAACAATGGCAATGGGATAACTGCCCTTTAGTGAAGCATCAATGGGCTTACAATGTGCTGAATTAGCTGGCATATTAATGACCAGTCGCAATACCCCTCCATTCTCCTCAACCAAATCTGCTTATGCAAATGGCCCATGAATCCAGTTCAAAGGAGTCTCTTTTAAGTGAGGCCTATACCCATCCACCCTGGGGGCTGTGAGAGAAAGTGACATGAGAAAAGTTAGGGACACTTGTCTCTCTTTTTCGTTTTCTTTTTTTTCTCTCTCTCTCTCTCTCTCTTTTTCCCCTGCTCACAGAGCATGATCCAGTTAGCATGCACTTCTGCTGGTTACCAGCATGGCCGGGGTTGTGGAGTCCATAGGGCCGCTCAGCGCAGGGGTGGGGAGGCGAGCAGGGAGTGGGTTAATCCAGCCAATTGTGACTGTGTGTTTAAAATGTGGTGTTCGGTAGGGGGGAAAGCAAGACCCATCCAAGTTCATGCCCCTGTGTGAAAGAGAGGAGAAAGGCTGCGGGGTTCGACGTTGAAGGGATAGAATAATCCCCTTCACATTTGTTAAAGGGCCACTGGTCCTTTGTGTTGGCCAAGACAAATTTAAAAGACGATGTCATAATGGTTCAATTGGAGTAATATCTTTGAGCACAATAGATGTGGCTTCTTTCCACGAACAACTTAAAGCCCCATTGTTCCTATTATTGGATGAGATGTTTGGATACATGCGAACACTCTGAATGAGAATAAGTTGTTGTAATACAGCCTGTTATAAAATATTGAGCATGATTACACATGTTGTGGTCTCATGAATGATACAGACACAGTGAGAAAGGAGGGGAGGGGGCTGTGTCTTTTGATGGTGCATGTGATTTATCTCACCATGCAACAAACAATATGTTCGCCTGCATCTAATGAAGTGATTTAATTAAAAGAAACAATGTTGAATTGCTGTTTGAACAGTCCACGAAAGTGGTAAATATACCGTAATGGTAAATATAGACTAAAGTGTTTAAGTTTCTATTAAAGTTTTAACAGAGATGAAGGGGAAGTTGTGTTTTTTCGAGTCCCCGCTTGACCCGTCTTTAAACACTTTTCAGGTGAAATATCCTTGAACATGTTTGGTTAACCTATTTGTTTTCTTTGAAGCTTTTGTGTGACTTTGTTCTTGACAGGACTGATGATAGATATGTTGGATAAAGGAGTGGAAATTCTCACCGGAGTGAAAAGGTCCCTTGTCCTTGCATTTCCATATAGGGTGAACGTATAAGTCCTATGGAATGCACTTTAATATCCCAAATAGTAAACATACATGTATCACCTCTGGCTCCGCTCTTGTTGGAACAGCCTTTCTTTACTCCGCCTGACATCGTGTGTTTGCCCGCATTTCCCAACAACTGTTGCTTGTGTATCTAGAGGCTTAATGCTAGGTTTATCCGTGAAGTGCACATTCAACACACTGGTAACTCTCGCAGGACGGTGCCAATTAAACACAAAGTCTTAATTTATAAATCTAACGCTCTTAAGTACTCATAATACCCAATTGAGAGGTATTATTTATTATTGTGGGATTTTTCTTGCGCATGCTGGGTGCTTTCCAAGTTCTGGGAGGCAGTGTGCCAGCAGTAGAGGCAGTGAGACGGCTGGTATCCTGATGACTGCCATAAGACCGGGGTGGGGGGGGGAGGTCACTTCACCAAACTCAAGTACCAAAGAAGAAATCAGGACACATTCGGCAGTGTGTGCAGGTCTGTGTTCACATCTGTGAGCAGGGTTTACATCTGCTCAAGGCTCATTTTTACATACATCATTTAGAATTTTGGTGCAGAGGTGGACTAGAAGCTAGAGACTGGGACTGGGAGTTTGCAGGTTCAATCCCCACAGCAGACAGACCAGACTGTGGGTCCCTGAGCAGGACCCTTGACCCCAGCAGCTCCCCGGGGCGCTGCGATGTGACCGCCCACTGATGGGTCAATTCAGAAAAGAGGAATGTCCTCAAGGGGATTAATAAAGGATGATTGGTTATTAGTTAGTTTAGTTTAGAATATGTTTGCGTATGAAAATTGAAACACTTGAAGCCTTTTCTAACCAATATTACCTCTGGACAAGAATGCTGTCAGCTGTCAATAATGTTCCTAAAGTTTTGCAGCATTGACAGCATCTAAACATCTCCAGCCAGAAGCATGTTGGAGCTGTCTGCTAATAGTTTCCTTTATGTATTTAATGTGTTGTCACTTTTTGACAGATCCTAGGTCTTTCTAAAGATTTTTAATTTGCTCAGAACTGATTAAGTCAGTTAAATACACCTTATTTTTGTGTCTTTTTAATAGTTTTCTTGGCACGTTCTGTGTGTTTTGCTTTGTTGTTATACTGACAGATCCAAGACTTCCACCCCTCTAGTTTTCCTGAAACAGCTCTGGATTCTTTTGTTGGTCTTGAAAATATATTAATTGTACTTCTACTATCAGAAAATTAGTCAAATATTGTCATAAAGTCTTCAGTATGTTTTATAGTCACTTATATTTCTTATTGCCTAAAAGCATACAATATCATTCCAGACGTATTGTGCTTTCAAGATAGGCTTTGTCATCATTATTCCTGCATTTATCTCATTTTTACACTCATGTTGGCCCCGTTTCTCTTTGTCCATCAAACTATGGTTTGTTTATTACTTTGCGTATGTTACAGACTGAAATCATCAGTCCTGGTTGTCCCATATCAACCTGAAGCTCTGTTTTACTAATTATATTTAAATCTTTTCTTCACTCACAGGATTTGGCATAGCGATATTCTCATGATAACAATTCCAATGCTTTTTATATTTGCAACTTTCAAAATCTTACAGAAAACAGAGGGAAGCAGCGGCCTCAAGAAGTCCTTAGTCTTGAATAAGATTCACCAATGTGCTACACATTTGTCATAGAAACTTCTGAATAGGTCAAAAACGCATATTAATATTGAGTAACTCACAGATATGGAATGCTTTGGGTGTTTTTGGCAAATTTTTGACAAGTCTGAGGTTATAAAAGCAAATAAATTATAAGGGCATTTTTCACAGCTTCTCATACTAGATATGTTTTAACTGTTAATGAATGTTAATGGTACTCATTATGTCCATGTTCTGTTTAACAGTTTTTTAAAAAATGGTGAAATCAGGATTTAAAAATCTGCGGTGATTAGCCTGAAGTCTGCATTAATAAATGACATTTCTGATGCACTCTGGTCCGTGACACTGAAAGTGAAATTAAAGTCAATAAGACCCATAATTCTACATAGTAAGATTGTATTTTCTGGTTTACTCAGGCCACATAAACACAAATAAGACTTATTGTAATTATTCAGCATATGCCAACATTGTTGTAACACTTTTAATATTTTTTAAATTGTGCTACTAGGAAGTAAGTTTGTGTTTCTTATTTTATTATATATTGTTTTATACAGAATAGATATATTTGAATTATGGAAAATACTGAAATATCTGTAGTTTACCTTCATATTTGTGACGGTATTGGTTAAGAAAATAGCATGGATTCTAATAATTAACTTAAAAATCTGATCAATCTTCTGTATTTAATAGAAAAAGCAATAGTTTGCAGTATGAACTTGCAGCTACTAATAGAATGCATCAGTGAAAGGTCTTGAAAGTGTACATCAGACAGTATAAAAAAGTGAAAGAAAAACAACTCCCCTCTAACTTATGACCCACACCTCCTCTTCCCCATCCATCTCGGCACTCGGGGTGTTGGACGCCGGCCTCTCAGTGAATTTTCCCTCCTTAAAGAAGCTCATAATGGCTGTGTGAAGTCCCTAAGAGGGAGGGTTCCACTAGGTGACAGATTCTTCCTGTCCGTGAAATTCCCCCTGCGATAATTTGTCTTTGTGCTGATGGGCCCGTAGCTCCACGCGACATGGGTTATGGCAGCAAGGGCGGGACCGTCCTCATCACCTGCCATCTCCGTGGCCCTCTTGACACCCCACTCACATAACCCCCACACACACACACACACACACACACACACACACACACACACACACACACACACACACACTCACACACTCTCCATTCTTCTGTCCTCCCTATCCCACACACACACACACACCCCCCTCCACTTTCATCTCTCCAGCAGGAGCTGTCTCCTTACTGGCAGAGCAACCAAATAATGGAGCTTGTCACAGGCCTTGTTCTTTGTGTTTTTCAGGGCCCAAGAAAAATGCAAACACTCCATTGTAGTCATTAGTTTTCCCATCCTTTCTGCCGGGGCTTGTGGGTGGGGGCTTTGACCTGGTTCAAAAGGGACTCAAGGAGGAATTCAGCTTTTTAGAGAAAGTGAATTCTTGATGTCACATGCTTGGTGTGTGTGCATTATATATCTTGACCGTGCTTGCTTGTGCGTGCACTTTTATTAATTCGCCCTTGAGTGCGTGTTTCCATATTAGGCGTACGCTGTGCGTTTGCTCATCAATCACTTGTCTGAATAGCCCGTCTGACCACGTCTGTTACAAATGTAAAAACATTTCATTATTTGTGGTGTAATGAGGAAATGAAATGTCAGGAAACATCTTGGTTTGACCGGATAGATTCCTGCAACGCGGAGCGATGGGACCAAGTGTTTCAGGGAACCAGAGAACCAGAGGAGGTGTGGGTCAGGTGGGGGATGTTTGAACTAAGCTACAGGGGTCCTGGAGGAATTTAGGAGCTGCTGAAAGATAGAGAATGTCTGCTACAGTCATCATACAGCTTTATAAAGCCCAAAAAGCTTTTTACTGGAGGGACGTGGCTTTCATCACTGCATTTTATTCTGTAAGTATTGAGAGTAGCAGAAAAAAAAAACTGAAAAGTGGCAGCATATTTGAGGGTTCTGTAAAGAATAACCTGTAGCGGCAATTTTGTATTGAAGCTTTGCATTCATAATTTTTCCCATTGAACAGCACTGATCAAAGAATTTACTGACAAGTGTACCTGGATTCTGATCATTTTGTTCAGATCCATCATTCCAGTTTGCTCATTCAGTGTTTGGTGTCACCCAGAAAAGGCCTGAAAGGCTCGAACAGGTCGAAACAGGAACGAGTCACGGCGCTCGCCATTCTCTGCCAGTGCTGTTATGATATTGTGTGAATGCTTGTAGAAACAAACCAGTTGGGCCTGATTGAGAGGCTCATCAATAGGCAAGGATAGACAAAAGAGGAAGCTTGTGCTCGCTGTCCTCACTTTAAATTCAGCTGTTATCTGGAATGTACCAGCTGTCCACTGTACACAAAAAACTGCTGCCTTTCCCAAACCCGATCCTGGCATTCGCACCAGCGTAGAGGGACCGGGGGAAGCACAGGCCCCGGGCCCCTGGGGTACGACTGCAGGCCCCTGGGAGGAGGCTGATGGACAGGAGCGGAGGAGTTTAGCAACAGGCTGGCACTCACACTGGGCTCTGTGTGCATCTGAAAAGAAGCTGGGCATGTGACTCAGTGTGTGTGCATATGCAGATGTGTGTGCGTGTGCGTGCACGCACGCGCGCACATTCATGCGCCAGCCTATAAATGTGTGTCAGATTTCTGACTGGGGCTTCGAGACATTCAAGGAAGTACTTTTAAAGAAGCATGTGTAAATATAGCCATGACAAAAAAAAAACAAAAAACAGTGTCATATTTACACGCTTGTACACACATCCTCACTGCTCAGCAATCAGACCACAAGACCAGTGCTGAGCGCGGTAGATAATGACAGGTAGTTTGAAGTAAACCTTGTCTAAATACAGCATACGGAATTGCCCTTTAACATACAAGCCCCCCATTCAGCAGCAAAGTCCATAACAGATACCTGAACTTCCATGTAGGATTAAAGTGTGTCAATATGAGCTCAGGAGGCACACCCACACCCACAGTCTGCCGGACCGTAACGCTCAACATGTTTGAACTCACACAATATGAAAGGGCAATTGTGTTTCATGTGTGTGTGAGTGTGTAGCCTTTGTTTGTCATCATCTTTCCTGGAAGCGCAGTCACTCATGGCTCGCGGCTGTATAAATGTGTATTTTTTCACAGTTCATTTGATGTTGTTATCTTGCATTAGCCACAGTATTCCTCGCTGTCTGTAGCCGCTGCTCTGAAGAGCCCTTAGGTTATAGGCCCTCATCTCACCCATCTCACTAAACGACTTAACCAAACTAATGAATTACCCAATTAATCAAAGCAGGACCCTCTCTCTGCCCTTAAGTGCTCGTTTATAGAAGGAGCCCGCCCCTTTGACCTCTATCCCTCTAGGGGTGCTTCAACCAGCTTCACTGCGTAACATTAAATAAATATCATTTCAAGGCCGTATTAATTCCTCACATATCCATCCTTAAGTAATTAGTCACACTTACTGTATGCATTCCAGGTTGTCAATACACGTGTCTCCCGGCTTCATGTATGCAGATACGTGCGCGTGCACGCCCGCGCGCAGTCAGCCCGTGTTTGTGTGCCTCTCTCTCTATGTGTTTAATCCATTTAAACCAAGTCCAATTCAGCCATTTCCTCTCACCGTCAACCTTATCTGTAGCTGCTGGGGACAAAAATCATTTGCAGTGGAGTAAAATGACTGAAAATAATGGGGAAATATCAAGTGCATCTTTTTTTTTTTTTTTTTTTTTTTTTTTTTGCACCCCCATTTATTCCACCCGCTCTGAGTGAGCTTTATCGGGCCGAACACATCGCAACATACCCCCTCCTTTTTTATTTTACTTAGATTTTATTTTGCCCACTCAAACTTTTCATTTTCTGACAGATTGAGGCACCCTATTTAACAGTTTTATTCATCTGTGCCTGCAGGCAGGGACTGACGTTACAGTCAATAAAAATGGGAGCGCTTTGCAGGCACCTCTTTTTCCCTTTCCCTTTGTGTGCAAAGTGGCAGCCGTGAATTTAATCGAGGGAGAATGTTGTGATTACTTAATGGTTTCCCAGGCAGCCATGGACTGGAGAATTAAATTCCGCATCTGCTTTCCAAGGCGTTAATCTCCTCTCCTCACATTCCGCCTGTTATGATGTGCACACAAGAGATAATGTTTAAACCGACTAAGGCAGGGTAAACCAGCGCAGGCTGTTATTGGCTTTATAATTACATAATTAACTTTTTGTTTCTAATCGTTACGGAGGTAATGGCTCTGCTAAAACGGGGGGCATCTGCCGAGCAGAAAAACCAAATCAAAAATCAATAATCCATAGAATGCCATTACAGTAAGTGCTTAGTCCTGAATCACGGGAGAGGGAGAGAGAGAGAGAGAGACGGTTCGAGAAAGGGAGAGCAGGTTTGTCTCCTCTCCGTTTTTCTTTCCTTCTTTTCCTGTGCGGTAAATGAATCTCATTTGGAGACAAGAGTGTTATCTGTGGGAGAGGAGGCCCAGCAGCTGTGGGGAGCAGCAGGGTATCAGGCTCTGCCAGGTGTATGGCAGGAGAGAGAGAGGGCCAGGAGCCACCGTAAATTACACCTGGCCTCCCAGCACCGCTATTGTAGGGCGATTGACCTGCTCCAAATGAATTCCATTTTCTTCAGGTCCCTCCTTATTTCTAATTTACATTGTGATCATATATGTCTGAAAAATGATATCATAAAAAAGATGAATGTACTAATTACCTCTCCTCTTATCTCTCCCTCGCCCAGTGCTCACCCCTTTGGACTTACTCCTCGCAGCATGTAAGTATGTCACTTATTTCATTGTGACAGGCGTAATGTATTCACAAAAGTGCGCCATAAATACAGGCGTTCAGGTTGGCCACCTTGCACTCACATCGGGGGCCTCACAATGCCATGCCTGCTCAAATGAATGGCGAATTGACAAACATTTCTAGAGCCAAATTACCTCCGGTGTCACTGTGAAATTAGGTTCTTGACCCGGCCTCTGATGCATGCTTATATTTCTACATATTTTCCCCATCGATTTTCATGCATGGCATCTTGCCATTGCGGCGTGAGACGAGGCTCCCTATGAGAAAGGGGTTAGGGGTATTTTAATACACCTGTGAAATGAGACTCTACTCGTCATGAATATGCTAAAGTAGAGCTGTCACAGCAGTCAGAGTGATATCCCCTCACCTCTGCCAGATGAGCTGAGGGGGGGGGGATAACCGACTCCCACTCTGAGGAATAGGGGGACCGAGCTTATGCTGCCTGCCAGTGTCATTTTAACAAATAGGCTTATTAACAGTTCAGAGGCCAAGGACAACAGCAAGGTTATGCAACTATCCTGACGTAAATGGGCGAATATGAGAGAAATATTGAGTTGGCTGATAGGTGCTTATTGTGCGTCGCCGTTTCATTACCGCGCAGCCTGGTCTGAGTGCCTTCCTCGTCCAGTCACGAGGGAGACGGCTTCCTTGAGTGTTTATGTCTCCTCACCTTGGGATGAACTTGTATTCTGCCTGTCAACATCTGTTTGCTTAAGATTTCACCTCAGAAGTGACTTTGACTTTGTGTGTCTCCGTCTGGCTTTTCCCCCTCTCCTCTGTATCTGCTTGGCTCTTCAGCCACACATGCTCCATCATTTGACTCCGTGTTCCATGACACTATGCTTTGGCACTTGACCTCCTGACCCCATTCTCAGCCTGCTATAACCGCCCGTCAGAACTCGGCATGGCTGGCTGCAATATAATGGTAATTTGCTGAGGTGGCTGTTACTAACCCACATTATGATCTCAACTCATTGGAACACATGAAATAACTCCAGCAGAGTCACAGACACGTCTTCAGAGACAGCAGTCACCCATAAAATGATGCATTTAGAGCTTTTTGTTGAACATTATCTCTTGAGTCTTCAGCCCATATAGTAAAATGTTACATAATATTCACAGTATATACAGCCTTTGTAAGGTCTGCCTTAGTTAATCTTCATCAACCCTGTTCTTTCTAATCATTTTTTGCCAATTAAATTAAAGTACATGACTGAATGTTTTCTGGATGAAGAGCAGCAGTTTGTGTTCACAGAATTTCGCCACCAAAGTCTCACTTTAACCTCTGAAACTTTTGAAGGAGAGCACAGCCTGGTGTGACAAACAAGGCTTTCCTGAGAAACACGACGTTTTGCGTGTAGCCATTACCCTTTGGTGTCACATTTGGCATTTGTTTTAAGTTGAGTCTTTTCAGGCACAAAGGCAGTATCTTCAGCCGTAAAAAGCCTGTGTGAAACGCTTTGCTTAACCTGCTGACACAAAAGAACCACTTAAGCCGTTCTCCCCTTCATCCCGTACAAGCGCAATGACTCACTTTCCATTTGAAATCAATAATGGGGGATGCCAGTGACCGAGGGTAACTGCTGCACCAGGACATATATATTGAAGGGTATCAACACTCGAAGGCCAAAAGGTGCATTTTGCATATGGCAAGTCCCCTGCCGGTGTGTTTACTTCCAGTGCACCTTTTCCTGTCTCTGCAGCAGTTTTAGTACCTCACTCAAAGGGCGTCTTCTCTTTTTATTATACTGAAATCTCCGAAGATATTTTCCGAACCTGTTGAGAGAGCAGCTGAGGCCATCGGTTAAAAAAAGGAGCTGACCTGCTGGCAAAACCCGCCCTGGGGGGTACTTGGAAGTTGGTGGTGGATACACCTTCAGCCCCCTGAGCCAAGTGTGCATGTCTGGAGGGCACTGGGCCACCTGGCCGAAGAACGGCGCGGCAATGATTAATGCACCTTGTTTGGGGTGCCGTCATCGGAATGAGACGGACGAGGACTCGGGATGATGGATGGGGGCCGAAGCAAGGGCTGATAAGACATGGCCCATGAATCTGTTCTACATCATCGGCTCCTTTGATCACTGACAGAAGTTCAGAGATGGGCCCGTGCATCTGTCCAAACAAACAAAAGCCTTTCCCTCCCAGACACCTCCCTCATTCTGCAATGCTGCAGCCAACCACCAACGCCCCCCCGCCCATCCTCAATCCCCTACCTCTCAGGTTAGCTCTCACTCCTAAACAAACGGCAGAGAGGCAAAAACGGAACGACAGAGAGGGCGTCCATCTGAGAGCAAGACTTGAGTGATAAAGAACGTAAGAGAGTGGGACTTGGATTAGAGAAGACAGCAAGACAGAAAGAGAGCGAGCAAAGTATCCATAAGGGGGGCTTGGAGCCTGTGAACCATGGCAGCATGGTTTAAAGCCCCCCAAAAGGAGCCCTCCACTGCAATGACAGATTCGGCAGATAAGAGATGATCCATGAAAGCCGATCGGTGTGCTGACAGCAGGAGAGAGGCCTTGGCCCCGGCCGGTGGGGTGCATTACTGTGGGCAAACGCAGCTGTCAGGGCCAACCGGGCCCTCAACTTTCTGCCATGCCACCAAGCTGACGTCACACAGCGAGGGCCTGTCCACCCCCTGCCTCCCCGCCTTCCAGTCTCTGAACGCTGCATTCCAGCTCTGACGCATTCCCAGGCCAGTCTGTTGCACAACTTCATTTCGGTGCGCGTATCAACTGACAGGTGTTGAAATTAACCTATCTCAGCAATTCTCTGACATATTGACAGTGTGCAAAAAGAATGCAGGGGCACACTGAGTGAAGGGTCTCTGACAGGTAAAGCATAAAAGATTAGACTTGGATTTATTCTCCAGAATCACGTTGAGCTGCAGTTACGAGGCCTCTTTTACTCTTCTAACACTGTTAGACTAAGGAGCTTTAGCTCTAGTCTCAAGATAGACAGACAGAAATATGGACAGCATGGAGAATGAGATCCACTGTGTAAAACAGGGGACTTTCATGTACTTTCCCTGCTGAACACGCGGCTGCATGGCGCTTATTCCACCAGCCTCCAAAGAAAATTACCCCATCTACCAAGGGGGCTGAGAAAAAAGGAGTGCAGACGATTCCCTCAAGGAAATGAAAGGCAGTAATAAGCTATTTAATTTATACTTGAAATTATTTTATGCTCAATAGATACACTCTGGGTTCTTATTGCTATTTAAATGATTATTCTCGCCAAATTATTTTAATCCATTTTCAGAGGAAAAATTTCTACATCCTCATTTAAACAGCTAAATGGGGGCATCTTTTAACTTCATGCGGTCGACATAGTAAATTAGAGAACTAAAAGGCCTCCTTTTATTTTGGCATTCATTTCAAAGTATTAGCTCCGTAATGGATATCCTCACATGCTAATGCTGAATTATTTTACATATAAATGCTAATTTAAATGCACAGGCTTATGGTTCACTTGCTTGCCATTAAAATTGTTTGTTTGAGCCTGTTTTTTTTGTGTGGTGTGTTTGAGACAACCTTGAAGTAAGCAAAACTGATAAGGTGATTAGTATTGGTTTGTTCATTCATACTCCAAATGACTTTAATTAGTGTGTACAAAACGATGGTGTAGGATTTTGCTTTGGAGTTTGGGGATGGTTTGAACAGAGTTCCGTTTGAATGTCGACATTTAGCAAGGACGTTATAAGGAGTGCAAAGTGCACGTCAAGTTATAAGGGCAGTCAGCGATGCACTATTCACCATGTAGTCATTCAAAGCTGGGTATCTGTATGAGATAAGAGCTTGGGGATATGTACCTCATAGCTCTGACCTTGGTCTGAGAGCTGATCGCTTTGGTCTTTTTCTCTTTTTGATCTTGTATCTCTCAGAGTTTCTGCTTCACCTCTGCCCATGTCTAAAATCCTGTCTCTTCCCCTCACTCTCTCCTTTTCTCTTCATTCTCTTGCTCACCTTTCCAACACACATTAAAAGCTGAGGTGAATACATGAAAAGATTGGTGACCTTTTAATGAAAATGTCAGTATTCCTGTAGTGGGGGTGGGAGAGGCAAGCGCTATGTTTCAGAGACCAAGCACAGTCTCCATGACACTTGAGCTTTCACAAACTCAGCTACACGTTCTGTGACACCTCCGAAATGTCTCTTTTTCTTCCCTTCAAGGTCTTAAAGTTTTTTTTTTCTCTCTCTCTCTCTCTCTTCACATCAAAATGAGGCCTGCTTTGACTTCCTGCTCTCTTTTTAAAATGCTTTTTTTCTTAAATGTCTGAGATGAATTTTCTCAGCCTAGAACCAATTTTTTTTCTATCTTATTGTTATTATTCCTCCTGTATCCTGTCTCAAGTTAATTCGATTAACTTCAATAACAAAGGTCAAGAAGGGGACACTGAAAATGAAGTGTACACCCCCTCTCAACTTCATCCAGATGATTTACATTAAAGATCTGACAGTCGCAAAGAAAAAAAAAAGGCAAGATAAATAACTCCCTGGTGATTTTCACAGCAGCCACAACTGGGCTTGACAGATGTACACCTGAGAAAAAGTCACTTGGGCTCGTGTCACTTTGATGTCTTCCTTTCTAGCTCCCTGGCTTTGTCTGTTCCTTTTACCTCCGTGCGAGGGATTTTTTAAGTCCACCTCAAGAAATTGAAATGTAGATCTTCCCTGAGTGGCTCGCAGGAGCAGGTGCCACACAGAGCAGCCGCGATCATTTGTCGACTGTACCTCTGCCTTTTGTCACGTTTTGTCTCCCGTCTCTATTTTTAGTGTGGCGAAAAGACGTCAAGGCGAAGGTGTACTTTAAGTAAGTGACAGCCTGACGCCCGGCTTTATTTGATGCTTGCCAGATCAAAGCCTCACTGCAGGGCACGCTAATTTGAAGTCCACCGCAGTGATGATCGCTGTGCATGATTACCCCACAATGGCACTCCTATTAATCACATCACTCTGATTATTCTAATTTGATTTGACTCAGTGATGCCTCTCCCCAGTTTTACCTCTCTCCCTTTCTCACTCTCTCGCTCTCTCTCATCACCGTCATCACAACGTCTCCCAATAAAACTGTCAAGTGGGGCGACTGCTCTCCGCAGTAAGTGGATGACATTTAAAAGGCTACAACATGACTGACAGTGTACTCACAGAGGGAGGGAGTGAGAGTGCAGGAGGGGGGAGGAAGACAGGGAGAGGCAGAGACAGGGAAGATGAGGGAAGGAGGGGATGCCCATGTTAATACTTACAAATGACTAATGTCTCCCCCAGCAGGTGCCACGGCCAGACAAACTGGATAAATATTGAGATTCCTTCGAGCACAGCAGCATGCGAAACGAAACCCAACTGTTTCTAATAGAGCTCTGGAAGTGGCTGGCCCTGTTGGGTAGCTGAGCTCTGTCTGCCTATATCCCTCTGCCTGGCTAATTGCGCTGTGTGCTCGTGGTAAATGTTTCCAGTACATCAAAACCCGCACTACTGCACCAATACTCGCTGGGTTAATAATTTCATTCTATTGAAATACTGATGTGTATTGGTTTGTTCAGAGGAAAAGCTAAACCACGGTCTGTATTTAATGTGGAAACGTGACTTTTTTCCAGTATTTCTTCTGTAGGTGACGGTGTGTACGATGAACACAGATGTCAAACTAACATTTTATTCAAAAGCTGAAAGCAATTCAT
Source organism: Salarias fasciatus (assembly GCF_902148845.1). Classification (NCBI taxonomy): domain Eukaryota; kingdom Metazoa; phylum Chordata; class Actinopteri; order Blenniiformes; family Blenniidae; genus Salarias; species Salarias fasciatus. The sequence continues at coordinate 12,652,217 of NC_043745.1, read as the reverse complement.
CAAAATGTCAACTCTTTCCAAACCCAAAAATAGCTTTTGATTGACATCTGACAGCCTGTCAGAAACACCTCCACTGTTGTACCCTTTTGGAAATGATGAAAATCTAAATTGAGTCAGCAGCCTTTACTGAATTCTTCCTTCGTCATAGCTCTAATAACAAGAAGATAAACCTTTCTTGTTTAGGGATGCAGTATTTTTTATGCGAAACACCAGTGATTTGAACCTTCCATTAACTATTACAGCTGTGTTTCTAAGTTTTTCTTTCAATCTCAGCCTAAATATTTCTTTAAAGCATTCACTGTGACAGTATTAAAGCTGATAAAACACTGCCAATAAATTAAAAGTCACTAACATTGGAAGGGATGTTTTAGGTGTTCTGCTGTGTGTGTTCCAACATTGATTCGGTCCCCTTAATTCCCACATTGATTGATTGTTTGACAGAGATATGAAAGACTAGAAAAACAATTCTGCAATTTACCAGTGAATAAAAGTACTTATTCAATCTGTCAGTGAGTTGGTGTGAAATGCTTTGAAGTTGTTTCTTCCTCTTTTATTATTTTCATTTCCTTTTTTTCTTTAAAAATGCTTTGAAGTATGTGACCTTCTGTTCATTTACTTCTATTAAATTGCTTCAGTCTAACCTACTGAGTGCAAAAAAATGAGGAAACCTTGACAAAACCCATAGACACAAAAGTTTGTGTGGCTTCTCTTATTAAAAATGAATTATGATGAAGAGAATTAAGCGGAGGGTTACGGCACAGTAGGAAAAAGCAAAATATGAAGGAGGGCTCATTTTTTGTTTTTTAAAAAAATGGATAGGTACATATGTGGTAAAGGTAAGGTTAGATGCTACCGGTGCTAGCACATGGTACTTGCTGGGTAGTTGGACAACGAAGCCGACAGGTGAATAGAATGAGAGCAGTTCGACTGTCAAAAGCACTGATTGTGTGCCAATAGGCTCTACCTGACAGTTATTCAATCGATTGTGCCAGAGTGGTGCCAATTTACTCTAGAATTATTGAAAGTGAAACAAAGCCTTTCTACGTAACAGATTTGTCAATTCCAGACCACACATAATAATTTATCTCATCCCAAAAATATCTAAGTTGATAAAATGAGGAAGTCCAGCATTCAGCCAGAAATGACTGAGACAAAGCATGTGTGACATGAGAGCTGGGTGGAATGAACCAGCACAGCGTGACTCCAACTATGTGCTCGGCTCTCATACTTCCAAACTTTTGAAACTGTTGCTGCTTCATTCATGTTTTATACATGCAGAGGGCATCTTGAAGATGTCATCAGTCCATCACAGGACAAACAGCAAGACAGACAACCACACACACTCACATTCACACGCACAAGTCCATTAGCCTGGTTTGTATGTTTTTGGACTGTTGGAGAAAAAACACAGGGTTTTTTTGTTTGTTTTTGTTTTGTTTTGTTTGTTTTTTGTTTGTTTTTTGTTTTTTTTTTTTAAGGGGGAGCCACAGGCTGCTTGGGAAAGCATGTAAACTATTGCAAGATGAGTGAAGGGCAAGTATGACTGCATTAAAAAAAAATCACTTCGAGGCAATTTATTTATACAGCATAATTCAAACACAAGTTAATTCACAGTACTTTACAAAAAAATAGAATAAAGACAATAAAACAAAGCGAATAAGAAATGCTTCATGATAATAAAGTAATAAAATACGTAAAAATGTTTATTGGAAAGCTTGAATAATATTGTTTTGCGGCCTGATTTAACAGAAGTGTGTGTCCGCAGCCCTGGCATGTTTATCAAGTTTCTTCTTCATGGTATTGAAGTTATATAAATTGTAAAAATATGTTTTCACATCCTGCATTTTTTAATCAAATATTTGGATGAAAATACTGCATTTTGATATGAAAACCTGCTAACATTGAAGAGGTGCCCTTTTCCTCTCATGGGCAGCACCCATCCGATCATTTGTGAACAGGAACCTTACAGTGGCAGGCGACACGTCCCGCTGGCAGCAACACGCTCCACCCTGACTCTGCAGGTCCAGCCAGTACAGGGTTTTTTTGTGCGTCATTCTCTCCGCGTGCTCGTCTGAAGCCGAGACAACACCAAAGCACATCCTCTTTGCAGACAATAGACCTGGCCTGCCACGTTCGACCAGCACAGCAGGCATCCAGGGCTCTGCAGAGGGCAGGAAGCTGCTCCATCTGACCCACTGCCTCCTCACATATACAGCCACAGGAAGCTCCCTCCGCCAGCCAGCGGTCATGAGTTAAACAGTTTTACCGCTCCGCTGCTGACACACAGTGTTTCGACAGTGGCTCACATCAATCAGCTGTGAGAGTATTTTTACTGCGCTCAGTGCCCACAGGTATGTTTAAGAATATACCAGCCTTATCCTGCACGGTATGTTCATTGCCAGCGAGCTTTACCAATATAAAATATGTTGACACACGTAGAATAACACTTCAGTCTGTTTTTTTTTTTTTTTTAACTGAAAATACCAGCCATTGCCTTTACAGATAATAAAAATATACAGTATTACATATCCTGTGATGAATCCTGGTGTCAGCAGCGTTGATAAAAGGCTGTCAACATCTGCTTCATTTCCTCATATGTCATTTTAGGACAGTGTAAAGCAGCGGCATTGTCAGTAGAACCTGTAAGACAGCTACACGGGGACTGGATGAAAGCCTTTTTGCCTCAATAACACACATTCGATTTAGTGATATAAAAAACATCCTTTTAATTTCCCATGTTTCCTGATGTCACTGGAAGTACAGAAAGATAAGGACAGCTGTCTGCCTTCATTTGCCAATGTTTTCTATGCTCAATGGTGACACAAACATGAAAAGTACATAGTTATTATTATATTCATATGCCAGCTAAACAATATGAACAATAAATAGACGCTTCCATGAACAAGAAAAAAAAAAAATAAAAACATGTAAATGTCCTCACACACATACAAGACTCCTGCTGCCTTTAATACAGTCTTAGGGCTGTAAAATTCACACCTATTGGGCTACAATGCCCAGACAGAATGGCCCATTTGGCATGCAGATGGCACTCCTGGTAAAGTGTGGTGTAATTGGTGCACAACCATGGCACTGTGTGGCCTAGCAGCCAGGGGCAACACATTTTCTGGACAAAGGGCAGGACGGTTTTTGGCTCAGTGGAGGGTTTGTGGAAGAACCGTGCGCCATAATGCTGCAGCCATATGTTGTGTAACTCTTATAGAGCCTGTATGTCTTTGTGCATGTAGCTGGAGGGTCACACGTCTTTGTGTGCTGTGTGTTATGGTGTGACACTGCCATTATGGATGAGTGCTGACAGCCGGTGGAATGGCCACAGACAGAGGGCTTGTACTTGTTGTGTTAACACTGGCGGGACACAATAATCTGCTACTTGTAAAGCAGGTATCGTCCTGACAAAACCATTATTGTCTCCACATGGTAATGAGTGCCGGGGAGGGACTGGGAAATAGATTTAGAGGAGGCTGGTCTTGGGCCCTGGCCTGCCTGAAATGGGGGGTGGGGGGGTGGGGGGATAGGGATGGAGAGGGGATAAGGACAGGGAGGCGGGGGAGTGGGACATTAGATTTGTTCTCTTGCATCACTGAACACTGGAGAGTTGTCTTAAATTGCCACAATACAAATTAGTCGGGCTGAAGAATGGAAGCCACAGAAGTGGGGGGAAAACAGATGACAAGCCTGAAGATTTAAGTCAAACATACAATAGCATTCTGCAGTACTCACCCCCCCCTCTTCTGCCCACATCTTCCTCTCTGTGCATAAGATCAGGGTAAAATGAAAAGAAGGGACAAAAAAAAGAAAACAGGGAGTGTTGTTGGTGTCTCCTAATGATGCAAGCAAAGATGCAAGTCAATAGAGCAATTCATTAACAAATCAAAGTCCCAAGGGCCTGCCTGGCAGCATGGCCGTGTTTGTGAAAACCCTCCTTCAGAATGGAGACCCATATGCCGAGGGTCAGGGGGACGCCCCTCTCCACACTGTTTACCATTCAGCGTACACACACTGTCGTTAGGGTCACCACTATCTAACGCGTCCGCTGAGCGCACAACAGAATTTCCATATGGTCCATGAAAATAGACGCGCCGTTGGACCTCTCTTACTTCCCACGCCCCGGCCCTCAGTGCCATCAACTGCTGTGCTTGTACGTATTGACGCCGTTCAGGTGGACAGGTTTAAGGTGATGGGATTACACTTTCACACAGGTCAAGAGCTCAAAATATTGTACTCATCATTTAAATCCAAAACAAAGTATGTTCTTCTCCTTTGCGTTTGCGTCGTTCGTTTCCCTCGCTGCGGGTTGTTATCTCCCTCCCTGGCCTTACCTCTCCCCTCTATCACCCTATTCTCTCCTCGGCTTCATACCCCCTGCTTCCCCACCCTTGCGTCTGCCTGTAGTGCACCTTTCAGAGGACTTTCAGAACTCTTGCAGCAGTGGCGTTGATGTTGCTTCATAAGAACGTGAGGGCAGTACTGATGGCCGCCTCTGAGTGTGAAGCCCATTGAGACGGTGGTGACCCGCTGAAGAGGATTCCAGCCCGAGGGCACTTCACATGACTCTTTCAAATCCACACAAATAAAGCTCTTTATGGCCTGAAAGTGGCCCCACAGAATGGGTGCTACAGAGCCCCCTGAAAAGCCCAACACGATTGTCATGGATATTACACGACGCGAGCAACAACAGGCCGAGGAGACAAGTGTTGATCGGGAACAAAACTCGAGCAGACTTTTCCGCGAGGCGGGCCAGGGAATGTTGACAGGCCGGTGAATGGTCTGTTTAACCCTTTGAAAGTGAATGGAGGCGCCCTGAAACAAATGCATTCTGATAGACTTTGTACGCACTGGGACACAAAAAGTACACTAAGCCCCTGCAAGGGAACCAGGCAGAAGGCAAGAGACGAAAATAAGATTGGAAAGGTGGGAATGTGTTTGCGCCAGATTCCATCAGCCCGACTCTTCCATTTTCTGGCTTCAACGCTTCTCTTTTGAGCTCAACAGAGAGATGATTTAAGCCTTGACTGGGCTCTAGCATCCATTTTGACTGAGCCCATTTAGAGTTTTGGACAGACTGTTTGTTCACAAGAGTATGCCGTGGTTTGATGGAGAATGTCAAGTCTGAAGTGAATGCAATTCCTCTGGCACTGGCAGTCATTCATTCAGTCACCTAAAAACTTTATTTCTCTATCAACACTCAGGGGTAGAGCCAAGCTCAGATTCAGAATGCATTGTTATCAGATTTTGTGTAATTTCTCCATATGGGTGTGACAGTTGTACACAGTCCCTGCCAACAACAATCTCTCGGCACGGGGAGGAGACACGGCTGTCAGGTTGTGGCTCCCGAAAACTACAAAAAGTAATAACACTGTCATTTGAAAATGGTAATTGCTGCAGTGTAAAATGCTTTACTTTGTAATTAAACTTTGCTCTAAAACAGATATTACTCCTGCTGATTTAAAATTGGGGCATGTGACAGTTATGAGGCTGTTAATTGCAAAACTGCTCAGCATTGCTAATTGTTCCACGGGTGAATGAAATAAAGCCCTGGCACGGGTGCTCTATCAAAATGAGTGTTGGCCACTGTGCCACTCTGCTGTGTCACCTGTGGGTAGCCACACATATTTTTAAATATATTTTTGCGCACTCATCCTGTTAGATGAGAAATATTTGCCATTATGGATGAAGCATTGAAAGAGAGAAAAGTTGAAAAGTAGCCGCATTTTGAACATGTTATTTCTCAAGTAGGAAACGTCTCACATCCGTGTTACGTACTGCAATTGGTCCAGCATGCATATAAAATGTGCCACTTATAAGTTAGTGCATGTTCAAATGTGCCTACATCCCCAAACTCAACATGAGTTTCCTCCAGCAAACTGCTACAGCTAGGCTGTCACCCTCCAAACTCTCTCACACAGCCCTCTCAGAGAGCAAAAAACTTCTCCAGCAGCGCTCCTGCATGCTGACGGTAATCCCGAACTTTGGAAACTGCAAGGGGGGAAGAGAAATGTGCTTAGTTCAGCTCCTTCTTGTCACCGGGTGTAGTTTGAGTGGGAGCAGACATGGCTGCCATTGTGGGAGCGTTCTGTGTTGCTGTGTTTGTGTCAGGAAGGCTTTCAGCAGCGAGCCTTGTGACAGTGAGGACGTGTGAGGTGCATTGAGATGTCCTCGTTCTAGGAATACTGCCACCGCCACCATGAGACCAGCCAATTATGCCTCCAGCATGCAAATGTCTTGCAGAGAGAGAGAGAGAGAGAAAGAGAGAGAGAGAGAGACAGAAACAGAGACGGAGGGAGAGAGAGCACACTAAGACAAAGACACAATGGGGTCTGTGAAGGTTCTGTGTGTGCCCTACTCAGTCTGAGACTGTTGTTTAATTGCCATGTTTACCCAGCGACTACATCCCATGTCATTAGCACACAGTGTAGTGTCATTTGTGTTGTCACACCACTCTATAGCACCATGGGGTCATTATTGCTCGACTGGCATGAGCGGAGGAAAATTGACATATTTTATGTGGGAAATCCTGATACACTCCATGGAGTTGTTTTCTCTGCACTTTCAAACAGCCATGGGGCCAATTAATTTCTGACCAGTCCATATCCCAGGGACTGCTGTTGCTTTTAATGGTCTGGTTAGCGAGCTCTCACATGTCACTGTGTATTTGATGAGACAGATAACTGTAGTCTTTTATAACAGGGTAACAACAGATGAAAAATATATATCCGTGTGCGCGTGCGAGTGTGCTCACGCATGTGTGTGCTGGCACTTGTGCGCACTTGACTGTGGGTGTGTAAATACGTGTGTTAAAAAAAAAATCTAATAGGCAAATGTGAATGTGTAAATGCATATTTTTTAATAAATATTACCATCGATACATATGCATTAAACACAATGATTTACTAATTTAGAATTCTATTTAATGGTTTTGATAATTGTTTTATGACTATATTATAATTTAACTGTGATATGAACAAATATATCACATTAGAAAAAGCCTGTGAAGATTTATTCCTGAACAGTTTCCATTATCTTAATAAAAATATCAATTTCCTCCCATCCTGGTTCGCAGTATCCCAGCAAAAACACACAGAAGTAGAGGAGGGTTAGAATAAACACCAAACAACAGAGCGGTGGGTGGAAAAAAAAGCTCTCCTGAATCCCTGACTGCATGGTCAACACAGGTGGCAGATTCACAGGAAACAGATTTAATTATGCTCCTGGTAACAATGCTTTGTCCTTACAGCGGCTGACATCGCTGTTGACAAAGGCCGCCGCTGCATTCTAATCAGGAAACAAAATGCCGTGGAGCGCCCCAAAGCCCTGCTGGTGAATCATTAGCCAACCACCTTCCAGGATCCGGGCGATGCAGCAGAGAGCGCAGCCCTGACGTACAGTACCGCGCCATCAGGCAGGCAGAGCTGGCGCCCACCCTGGAGACTCGGGTCCAGCGAGGGGAGAGGACAGGAGCGGCGAGGAGCTGACCAGCTGATAGACAGACAGACAGAGCGACAGCCGCGTTGCCCCGCGCGGTCGTCCCACCAGGGCCGCGCTTAACAAGGAGGCTGACAGGCTGCAGCTGGGCCCTGCCTAACGAAGGCGGGGACATTAGCGGGGCTCTACGTCTGTCTCATTAAAAGACATCAGCCCACCTTGATTTCCACACACGCTGCCCACTTGTGTGACAGCTCGGCACGCCACCAGCCAATGAAGGGAGCGCGGCGGAGGGACACGGCGGGGCAGGTGATGGGAGGAGCTGTTGACATTACAGCGCTGGGAGGGACGGGGGTCAAATGTAAGGGTGACCCCTGTCTGGTGGACGGTGATGACCTCGTTAGGGGCCCTTGACAAAAGCGGGACTGGCTGGGTGTCACCACTGTCACAGTATACACAGGTTGGCTCACATCACAGTCTCTCATAGCTGCAGCTCCCACCGACTCCGTGACTAGTCTGTACTGCTGACACAGGGGCGCCCGCTAATGAGCATCAAAGGGCCTGTCCTTCAACTAGTAATGAGGACAGGTGACGACAATATCACATAATAACAGCGGCTGGAACACGGGTCTGGACAGTAGAGGCCAGCGCAGTGTGAAGAAGATGAAAATAGCCTTTTAAAGAGCTGTCACTTTTAAAACATCCAGCTTTTCCCCCTCACTGCAGCGAGTGGCGGAGACAGACGAAACCTACAACACACTCCTTCAGATAGACGTTTCTCCACCCTATTAAACTAAATTCATAACGCCGCTGAAGATATACTACACACAGCCTGAGCAAGGGTTTATAATTATGCAAAAGGGTCCCAGTGCAGCGGTATTACGGGGCCCTGGTCTCATCCCAGCCCCATATATTGGGTTCCAGCAGCCTCCCTGTGCAGGTCTCCAGAGCTCAGTTTAAGAGGAGGATGAATAGAGTGATGAAGTACGGGTCACATGTCTGTTTGATCCAGTGATAACGAGGGGGCTGAAGAAATAATCTATCAGCAATAATCCCTGACTCAGGAGACACCTCTGTGACGCACACACACACACACACACACACACACACGCACTCCCTCGCTCAGACGTATGCATGCAGATGGCAGATGCACACACGCACACACACACACACAATGATCACCATATTCAGCAGGCCTTCATTATCACTATAATGTGAAGCAGGGGAGCCTGCAACCAAAATGACCAATTATTCAGCATCAAGTATATCACCCCTTCTCTCACTCGCTGGGATTTATTACCATAAGATACCAGGCCAGTGTAAACGGCGGTGAAGTGAACAGGAGACAGCCAGACAGATAATGCTGTTTATTGTTTAGAGAGGTACAGGCAGAGAACGCCGCACCACTGGGACCTCGCTCAAACTCGGTTGAAAAGGGAGCACGTAAAACACAGAGGAGAGGTTATCAAGAAAAAGATGGCATACTCTACACGCATAAATCATTTATAATGTGTACCATAACATTTTCCTCTCTTCTTTAGTCACAGTGAAGGGTAGGATCCCATTTCCTGCTTGGGTCCGTGTAAAGATAATCATGTATCCATTTACATTTCCCATAAAGGAATATGGAGATGAGGTGGGAAAGTCAGCAGGGGGTCCCTGACACATACGTATATACACACACACACACACACACATGCACACACAAGACACAGTCACAAATGTATTTGCCTTGCTATGCTGTCACAATCGGGACATTCTGAACTATCACAGATTTAGATTAGAAGCTGTCGGTGTTTTTCGTTGCAGCCACTGTTCACAAATGAAAGGCTGAGGCGAAGCGAATGAACAAAACAACATCCTAATGATTGTTTATACAGTGGAAACATGAAGCAATTTTGGCTGATTATCGGGACAATGTCTGCCAATGACGCCATTGTTAGTGTACAGGCCAGAGCAAAAAAAAAGTGGAAAGAGAGAGAGGAGGCTGATTGAGAACAAAGCAGAGACAGCTGAACCCATCATCTTTTATTCATTACATAAATGACATTTTAACAAGAGAAAATTCCTCATTATTGCTTCATTATACTGTATTAGATCTCTGTCTAGCAGATTGATAGAGTGATAGTGCTTTTATGAATATCAATATGTTTAGAAGAGGGGGGCTTGTGAAAAGCTCATCCAAGGTCAAAGCTATATGTTATCACAACAAAAACCACAGTAACACAGTAGGGTCAGCAGATCAGTGTGCGATATGTGTCAAAAATGGTCGTACTTTATGTTTTGACACCATGTCTTCTTGTCTCCTTTTCGCAAATCATTTGAGAGACGGTGGCCAGGACGACATTACCAGATGCAGAATAATGCTTTTATACCATAATGTTGACATTTTCCTTGCACTTCAGTGTGACTTTTAATCTCCATGTTTTCCTTGAATAGGTGCAAACTGAAGGTATATTTTACAATTATGGAAATAAATACATGTTAATGATAATTTATTACATCTTTTTTTATATAATATGTTTTTTAATCTCCAGCTTTATGTTTTAGTTTTTTTTTTTTTCTTGCCGTCCCTGAGAATTGTACACGCCAATCAAAGTGAGGCAAGTGTCCCCTGACAAGCGAGAATAGCTTATTCAAATTGGTGTGGCGACTGAGAGCAGAGTACAGTAAATGTCTGAATGCAAAATGAGGTATTTATGAAAAATGTGGCGACGCTGTCCTCCATCCTAAAGAAGCATTATGCCCACCCGAGAAGGGAAGGTGGAAATGTTGACCTTTATGCTCTGTAGTATTTTCTGCACAAACACGCACGCACATATAAGTATGTGCACGCGCATCCAGAGGCGTTAAAAACACAAACGCAGCACAGCACATAGTTTTTCCTCCTCGCTCACATATCCCACCTCAGCTCGGGGGATGTTATCTCAAATAATTACCGGTGGCCTCTCCCCGTCCCCAGTGGCTGCCGCTTGTGAGCGAGCGGAGACAACAGTAGGTCACAGTGGAGGGTCTGCTGGAGGAGGAAGTGAGAGTGTTAGCAGAGACAGTGGTGGCGGTGGTAGAGGAGGTGGCGGGGGTGTGGAAGATCTGAGACTGGCCTCCTATGGCCCTGGCAACAGCTCTTAATTAACCACCCAGGTATTCCTGAGCCTCACGGCCCACTGCCCGGCTGGCCATATGGCTGGAGCCGCGCCACGGCCATAATTGCCAGGGGAAACACTGCATCAAAAAGAGCTCAGCCAACATAAAGCTTGTGTAAATTATTTTTAATGGTTCCCTTCTGGCAGGAGCACGTGTTTGTCATCTCAAAAAGAGCGGCCGAGCGAATTATTCGCCCTTGACCCCTCTTTCCCGTGCACTTGCTCCGTGCTTGACAGTGTGACCTGTCTACCTGATTGTAGCTGGTGTCTCACACGCATACACATCCATTAGCGCGTTACACCGCCGAGCGATCCCACTCTTCCCCTGTCGCGTGAGTGAGTGGTTATAATGTGCAGAGGAAAAGGCATTTTTCTTCGTGCTCTCAGCTGCACCTGAATGACTCATCTGTGTTTTGTTTAATTATTGGTCTGACACATTGCGTCCTATCATACAGGCTAAATATTACCTCTTTTATGAATGTAACATTAAAGAACAGGTGGTGCAAAACATGATTAATTAATTAGCCTTAAAAGTATAGTGCATGTTTCATTTTTCCGTGAACGCCCGTCGCGGTCCCTCATCAAGATCTCACCTCATGTGCTCTGGAAACTGGCAGCCATCTTGGCTTCGCCAGTGAAGAAAAGGAGCTGCAGATTATGATTTGGCCTTCGGTCTGTAATTACCTAATCTGTTGTTCTAGAGGCCTTTCATGAACAAGCATCTCTAAAGGGATGAAAATTGTAGTGAAATTGGTTCCATGCCTGTCCTTTCTTCTCCCCTCCGCCCACCTTCTCCACCCCCCCTCTCCCCCTGTCTCTTTCTCTTTCGGTTTGGATTGCTAATCATCCCAGGAGGGGTCCAGGAGGGATAAAGTAGCACCTCATTGCAGTTTTCCGCCTGTGTTATTTTCGACCATCGTTCTTGTACAAGGATGTTGTTGTGAAGAGGCGAGTGGGAGGGAGGGGTGGGTGGTGGTGGGGGGGTGGGGGGGGCAGTGTTCTGTGGCCTCAGAGGTGGGTTAATACTGTTGGCTTTCCCTTGTCTGGTGGCTACTCACAATATGTCAGGAACACAGGACATTTCCATGCCCCAGCTCCCCCCCTCCGTAGGTCTCACGCCAGGATCATCGGTGAGCTGTTTTTTTAAGGAAGTGGCTAGCAATCTGGTCAGAGCGACCTCACATCTGCCCCGCTAATGAGAATGCTGGCCTCCTCCCAATCTGCCTCCCTTAACACTGTCCTTACCCACACAGGTCACGTCCTCCAAGGAGCTGAACAAACACAGCACATGCAAAAGAGACGTGAATACATATGCACGTGAGCGCAAAAGCACTGAGACGCACGTACGCAAAAGTAGCAACAAAATATAGGCATGCACAAACACTCTGCTGCGACAATATGGCATAAGTGTAGGGAATACAGTCACCTGCTCAGGTGAAGAGACGTCAGCTTGCAATGAACAGCCTGAGGACAAATGCATGCAATATGTAGAAAATGCACAAAGCACATACATATGCAGGAAGGTTCCATTACAATAATCAAGGGAGATTGTTCATCCTCTTCCTGGCTTTTAATAATGATAATAATAATAATGATAATAATAATAATAATAATAATAATAATAATAATAATAATAATAATAATAATAATAATAATAATAATGATAATAATAATAATAATAATAATAATAATAATAATGTTTACAGTTACATGTTATCCCTAATTTTCCTATTGGCTCCAACATTACTTTAAACATAATGTGATTGTATTTAGGCACATTCTCAGACATTAAACATTCTTAGTGGTCCTCACATAGTGGGTAAACTGAAGTACACACACACACACACACACGTAATGTACCGACTCTGAGCCAACTGTCTTTTGCAAACGGAGCATAAACCTTAAAAAAAAATAAAAATAAACAAAAACAATCGCAAACAAACACAGGACTCTGCTACTTCTTAGTTCCAAACTCCAACTTAATGACTTGGTTGACACTTAGTACCACACACAGCGCGGTTGAGTGGAAATGAAAGCATAATTGCCACCATAGATCCAACACATACTGAAAATAATACAAGCATGCATTCATGCATTTAACCACACCATCAGCCCACTCTCTTGACGACATCTGAGTCATTACCAGAATATATTTTTATGGTGTTTTCTAAAAGCCATCGGAGATGAATCACACTATCAAGCCAGCGTCGCCAAACAGACCCTGTATATTAACTTGATGCAAAGCCAGTTTAATGTACCTGCATCCTGAAATGGCTCCAAATCGCCTGATTGGCGGTTATTGCACCTTAGGCCAATGAGAGGGCGACGGAGGCGGCTCGTTCACAGCTTTAATGAGCCCCACACAGTGAGACATGGAATGAGATATCCCCAGTACAGACTAATCTAAAATGCCCTAAAACAGCAGGCCCATAAATTAAGCAAAAGACACTCATGCCTGAAACAGAAAACGCTTTGTAAAGCAACCTTTTGTGCTGTCACTTTGACTTGCACTTACTGAGAGTGTGTCTGGCTGCCTCTCTGACTCACTGTTTGCCAGCACTGACCCTAAGATACTCAACAGAATAAATATTTATCAGAAAACACTTGCAGGGCACAAAGCAAGACACTTGATAAGAAAACACGGACTCCGTCTGTAGCCTCTGCCATTAATTTTTTTTATGGATCATACTCAAACAGTACAACGAAATTACAAACACATGAATGAAAGAAACAGTGGTGTAGCTATATCATGTTGTTTTATTTATTGTTATAGAGTGCTCAAAATCACAAGTAGTAAAGTTATGAAGTAGACACAAAGTTAAAAAAAAAGTCAATGATAAACTATTTTGGTCACTTCTTCAAACTTAGAACAGATCGTTCCACACACACTTTATAACTTTATACTTTAGAAATAATATTTGATAGAATACTGTTGTTTAGTATAATAATAGATTTAAATTAAAATTCCATTTGAGATCTATGTGCAATATAAATATATATATATTCTGAAACTGCTACACTCACTGCTTTTACCCTGGAGCCTATTTAATACTGTTGATCTGTCTGTGCTATCTTTCAAATTAATTCTTCTAAATTTCATTAAAATAATTTATGATTCTACCCTACATTTATTTATTTTTGTCATAATTTATAATTCAATATTAAAAGAAATTAAATTAAACCCACGAGCCTCCATTGAAGCAACTATAGCTACACCTATAGAAATCTTCTTGATACACAATGTTAAGTTTTTATGTTGCAGTTGTGAAAAATCACCTGCTGAACAGGATAGTTCAGACTGATCAGCAGATGATCATCACTGACTCCTGCATGTTTTATTCTGCAGGCCACATCAACAAACAACAGATCAACATTTATATCCATATTGTGCATGTTCAGGTATGCTAACCTTTAAACCCATATTCCAATCACAGCCAGCACTGTTAAACTAAGCAATGTATTGCTCACATTTTCCACTGCCTTGTGCTATATTGTCTCTAACAGCATCATTTATGCCCATTAAATCCAGAAACCCACTGCCCATCATTCAAGGAAATGCTTATGTACCAATATGTTTTGTCCATTAAAAAATGTTCCCATTGTGAGGCATGAGTGCGAACCAGACACTACAGAACAGCAAATATGAAGCGACTCCACTGAGAAATTGTCGATGCTCCTCCCACTCACCAGTTTTCCCATCAGACACCTCCAGTTGAGTAACAGGGAGGCCTTGATCTGAGGTCAGAAAGTTGGCTGTCTGATAGTAATGTTAAGTTTAATGTTTTTTTTTTTTTCTTTAAATCTCTGGCTTTTACCAGCTAAGCACCACGGATCCTCCTTGGAGACAGCTTCAATTACAGCTCACTGTCAAATATCCAACACATTGTCTTACACAAGCCGCTCAATTCAATTCAAACTAATGTCTGACGAATGCGACCTGAGAAAGAACAATTCTCTTCTCAAACTAGTCTCTGAGAGACAACAGCTTGACAATAGCTGGAATTACATAAACTGAACAGCGGTTAGGCCATGGAGCTGTTGAGGCGTCTGTGTGATTTCAGTCCTAACTTTGTTTTGTGACTCTGTGGCTTGTAAGGTTTATGATATTGCAGTAGTGAAATGTGCGAGGAGCCAGGAAAGGGAGGAGCAGCACCCACATTAGACCAACTGTGGGATAAATTCACACACGTTCACAATTACTGGTAGAGCCATGACACCCTTCTGATTGCTAATTAGTACTTGAATCGACTGGTTCTCAGTAGAACAACTTGAGGATTTCAAGCATGAACAAAATGTCAGCGGCTCTAATGGCCTTTTTCCTCTGTTCTCCACTGCTGCCTGTTTCGCTCTCCGTTCTTTCTTCGACTGACAACATGGTATGGGTCCCACCTACACGCTCCAGCCCCCAAAGTAAAGGATGAATCACCCAACACTTCTCCGGTGTGTCAGATGTTAAGTTTGTGAAATGCCACAGGAGACAGCACAAACTGACAGCTTTGGTCAAGTGTAAAGTATATGAAATGAAGCACTAGACATCATCTGTGTTTTCTTCAGTCTGCCTTTACCTGCGAGAAACATCAGGCATCCAGCTGACGAACACTGTGAGGTGTGAATATGTTCTGTGTGTGTGTGTGTGTGTGTGTGTGTGTGTGTGAGAGAGAGAGAGAGAGAGAGAGAGAGAAAATACTGGAAAAAAGGCACCAGCCTATCAGCTTCATTTCTACATGCCGCCTGGCCTAATTAAGAAATACGGAAAAGGTTCAAGAACTGTGAAGAGTAGTCTATTGACCTTCTCACCACTATACAAGAGAGAGAGGGATGAAGAGAGGGGCGAGCCGGCCGTGGGGATGGTGACCAACTCTGTCTGGGGAGGTAGGGACATTTATAACGAGAACAATCAAGTGGCACCAAGAGCAGACGGCAAAGAGATCCTCCTAATAATTGGTTCCATTAAAGCCCTTTTAAAGTGCAACTCTCTGTCAGATAAGCCAAGGCGCTGTCCGTTTGCTCATCTCCTTGTCATGGTAATTTAGCCAGGCTAAATGATGCTTGCAGAAGCTCTCTAAGGCCGCTATTCTTGGACCAGACAAAAGAAATATCATTTTACCCATAGGTTTCTGTAATCTGGAATTAGGCACCATTTAGAGCGACACAGGCAGTGTGGTTGGAGTGGCAGAGGCCCATTGCTGCTGTAAATGGAGATTGAAGAGGGTGAGATGGGGAACAGAGGGGAAAAAGAGATGGTAATAGCTGACAAAATGCTCTGACAGAATGTGCTCATCTTGGCCCGCAGTACTGAGGCAACAGCAAGGCGACACGAGAATGACTGAAACACAGAAAAATGTTATGCGCATTGCAGATTGTCCTGTTTATTATACTTAAATGATTAAAGTATTGCCTTTCACTTTGCTTTGGCTAGATCAATTGTTAGCATACTTGCAGTGTGGTGTTGGATCGCATAAGAGTTACTTTGGTTAAGCCTTGAGGTGCAAACAGTATTAGCACACGGAGGGAAAAAGGGGCTTCAAACATTTTGTTAGCTACTTGACGTAAACTCAGAAGTAAAATAAGTGAAAGGATGGCTGAGAGTCAGATCATCCTTTGCTTTGTAGTCTTTAAAGCAGATGATGGCGGTGAATTATAATGAACTTCAGTGCATTTCTGTCTCTCTATTGTTCTAAACCAGTCATAAGATATGCACCTGATATACGCAGATATACTGTATTATGTGGGGATTATTGAGAAACCGTTGTCCAACAACAGTCTATTATGTACTCCTAATACTGCAATTGTCAAGTTAAAAATCGGCAACAAAAAAAAAAAAAATGAAAATGACCTTAAATCCTGGAAGATTGTGTTGTACCTGATGCACATGAATGGAGGACAATACTCTGACTGAGAGTAACCAGAAGCTTGTGTAATTCAGAATGCAGTAAGATATGTGAAGGTCAGGATGTTTGTGAAAGCACTTTGAACCTGGATCTCTATCCTTAGTATCTGGTCTCAAACTGTAATCTTCCTCTTCATCAACACAATTATGCATCATAATTCAAGCCTGGTGTTTGTACTGTCAATACAGACTTCTGTTGGGACATTTTAACCGTCTCAGGCTGAATATTGAGCTCAAACCACTGGTGCTGTGGAGCATTTCCACTTGGGTACTTTAACCTAAAAGTGAACCAGTCACTCCAACCGTATGTTTTTGGCCTTTTTATTCACAGTTCTTCTCGTGCTGCAATCCATCAGATTCAGAATCATCTGTTTTACCTTGTTTTAATCCAATAATTTAATTTATTTCTATTATTACAAGATTCTAATACTTTTTTCCCCTTTAATTAAGACTATGTGGTCACATCTCAGTCATTAGGTGCATAAATAGACTAAAACCAGTCTGTGATTCTGTGTTGTTGAAATGAGGCATTAAGTCCCAAATTAAGCAGCATTTTCCTTTTAATTCGGTGTTTCAACAAAAGTCTGTCGAGCGGCGTTCCAAAAATCATGTGTGAAATTACTACAAATAACACGGAAACACAAAAGCTACTGCAGCTGCTTTGATTACTTTGTTTTTGACGCTCCAGCTGTTCATCCAGAAAGTAACGTTGACTTGTAAATGTGTTTAACCACCAAGATGACATGAAAAGGAATATGCCAACACATCAAAGCGTTCCAAATACATCCCGGTGTCCAAAACTAATTTCCAAACAACAAAACCAGAAAAAAGAGAAAGAGAGAGAGAGGAAGAGAATCTGACATGTTTTGAAGAGACATTTTTCCCTCATAGACAACCGAGAGCTGTTTTAGCAGACAGACGCTGGCATATTTTGACTGTTACTTCATACCAAAGCAAGAACTGATCACAACGACAACAAGAGAGTGGCCGTGTAAACATTTCAGCACAAAAGGAAGAAGGCAAAATCACCACGGGTTTGTGATGACGGGTGATCGACGCTTTGAAATGCAGCAGCGGGTATTGTCATATGCCAGAGAGCTCTGAGCTTTGCAAAACTAACTGCTCACCGCCTCTCTGATATCTCTTTTGCTAACAGACTCATTTGGATAAATCAGTGTGAATATTGGCCCCAATAACGCTTGGGTTTTTTTTTCTTCTTTTTCCTTTTTCTTTCCGTCTCGTGTTGCCAGCAGCCATTATGAAAAATTTTGCTCTCTCTGCACTAAAAGCTGGGAAAATGAGCCTCTTTTAAATGTCGCACATTTAATATTTATCAGCTTTCTATTAGAATATATGCACACTCAAATCGTCAGCCTATGTGATCTATCGCTCTGCTAAATTATGGTGCCACACAGCACTGAGGGGGGAAATTCATTACTGCTCAGGGCAATTTCCTCCCAAAACAAAAACATTTCATTCCAACGGAAAAGCCAAATTAATACTGGCTTTGCATGAACCCGATTTTATTTGCCAAAGAACTGCCACTTTCTCACTCACTTCATCCCCTGGATGAAGGATGCAAGTTGAGAGCTGGGTAAAATGAGTTTCATGCGTGCAGACACACACATCCAATTTCACTCGCTCGCTCTCAGTCACACAGAAACACTTTCTCCTCTCGTTTTTTTTTCCGCCCTCTTCCCTTTGTCTTCATCTCTCTCTCTCTCTCTCACACGCACGTGGCGACGTGCACAAAGACAAACTACATACCTCCGTACATATAGAGTACATACACACACACACACACGCACACACCAGCATTTCATCCCACCTCACCGAGAGCCCTTTGTTTTCCGCGCTGCCTTGCGTTTCTGACATCAAAGGGGCCTCGAGTCTCACAGTTGACTCTGGATGAGCCCGTTTGACGTCACCGCATTGTTGTGTCAAGTTTTCACATCAATGGCGTGTTTACCTCGTTTGATGAGCCAAACCAAGACACTTGAACAACTGTGAGAGGACAACAATAAATAACTAAAGAAAGCCGCAGCGATTCCCCCGATGAAAACAGGGAGGTGAGACATGGCATAAACACTTAACGTATATACAGAGATATTAAAACACAAAGGGGAGCCGCTGTCTTCCCAGCACTCAGCAAACAACTTTAACCAATGTTACTTGGTCTACTTTGATCTTATTATATTGTGAACACATCCTTTTACATCGATCCAGTAACTATTGCAGATGGACCCCCCCCCCAACCTTCTTAAAATACATTTGTGTGCCTGAGCACGCATGTGTGCACATATGAGGCACTTGCTTCGTTAATCTAAATGACTCTTTCACTGCTTTGGATGTCTTCTGCATATAAGGCAGCCTGATTTATTCCCGGCTCCTCGCCATCAAGTGTTTGTTTATGGTTTTGACATAAAAAACAATCAGGATTATAATGTGCGATGGGTAGAGTCATGTGCTGCTGTTTATTTGGCCATAAAGACTTGCTGGAAAGTCATCTTAAAACTGCATCATGCTCTGGATGCCAGGGAGGTCAGGGACAGGCTGGGGCAGGGTGGCTTTCGGATGAGGTTGGGGGGGGGGGGGGGGGGGGGGGGGGGGGGGGGGGGGGGGGGGGGGGGGGGTGCAGAAACACGCAAATAGAGATGACAGCTGATTTGTTCAGGAGCTTTTGAATAGCTGATGAACCCGTGAAGCCCAGAGTCCTGTTAAAATTTTAATAAACATGGCAGAGGCCTATTGACTGGAAGTGAAATATGCACATTGTTCCCAGTGCCGGCCGGCCCAGAATGGGGCAATCATGTTTGACAATGTGCAGTGCAAACCTTTCAATCAGAGTGAAGTCTTATTTTGTTGAATATTAAATACGAGCTCTTTTCTGCACGTGTCAAGTGAATTTATAAAGCAAAGGAATATTATTGCCGCCAATTGACTTTCAACTCTCATCTCCATAAATATGATCCAATAATGCATCTTAATGTAATAAAGTTACGACTGTGGAAAGCGCGCATGTGTGTGTGTGTGTGTGTGTGTGTGTGTGTGTGTGTGTGTGTGTGTGTGTGTGTGTGTGCATGTGTACGTGCGTATGTGTGTGTCTGTGTGTCTGTTAGTCACAACGAATGCTTCCAAGTGCCTCTACCACTATTTCTCTTTACATTCAGGATTCTTATATAAAAATCACTACAAAGAGAAGTTATTTACTTAGAAAAAAATGAGGTTGGACGTGTTTTGTTGGCAGCATACTAGTAATCTTCAAATTCAAACTTTCTTCCTGTAATTGTTTATTTTCAAGAACCACGCTCGTCTGTTGTAAACTGACAAGCGTCGTTTCCCGATTCTTCAAAACAGCATGTAAATGTGCGTCAAGGAATTCTATTTTTATTTACTGCTTTAAGCAACATGAAGGCTGTGTCACATATAGCTGTGAAGACAACTCAATCAGGGGACAACTGAAAAAGTGCAATGATTGATGATGTGAAGCAAACACTGAGCGAGCGGTTGGGGGGGGACTGAGATTTGTTGAGTGGTGTGATGATTTATTTGCTTAGCTGCCACAGTAAATAAAAATGAAATAAAATCAAATCAGATACTTGTAAATCATTGTTCTCCTATTGCATATAGTACAAGGACAACCTGCAGCTGTTATGTTATCTTTATTAGCAGTAGTATAAGAAGAAAAGAACCAGATGCACACGAACCAGTATGCTGGCTTGTTAATATTTGCAATATAGTTGAATCGAGATGATTTCAAAGGTGATTTGACATTTGACCTTTGAAATCATGCATTTCTAATAGTCCTCGTTTTACTTCAATCTACTTCTTTGCAAAGTGAACAATGTGTTCAGAGACATGAAGGAAGAAACGCTGTCATCACACTCACCTCAAGCTGCTTTAGTGCCGACATTTCCCCTGAAGAATCCATGAAGCAGACACTATATGCATCATTTGCATGCATACATATATTTAACCCCCCACTAATACCCAGACACAGTCGTTAATGTACACACACACACACACACACACACACACACACACACACACACCACGTGCGCGTGCACACACATACACTTATTTATTGTGCCATATACACACATCCACAGACATATGTGAGCATGTATGCATATGCAAACAGTTTGAGACAGACCTAAACAGTTTACAGCACACACACACACGCACGCACGCACGCATGCACAGACACACACTAACCCCCCACCACCACCCACTCCATATGCCCCAGACATAATATTGCAAGTAGCCTTCAAAATGCAGTGTTTGGGTCAAGCCGACTTGCACTTCTAAGTAATTTATAATATGCTTTACTCCAAGGTATTGCACAATCTCATTATCATTAGATTTTTGCATATTTAACAACAGTTTTTAATTAGAAGGTATTTTATTATTCATGCACATAATTTGAGGCGAGCTCAGGCTGCATGCTTTTTATGATGAAGATGGAAAGAGATGAGGTAAGGACGGAACAAACACGCAGACTTTTTTTTTTCTCTTTAAATGGAAAATTTTGTTTTGTAGCCTTTAACTGGCAAATGATTCCGCACACTTCTCTGGTAATGGCTCTTTTAATTTAGCTAATAGCTATCATGTTGTGTACCTTTATGCATTTGCTAAATTCTTAGCTCTGGGAGTTGTCTCCCAGTGCTTGAGCTGTAAGTAGTTTGGTATGCTTTGGCTCTCAGTGTAGTAGCATTTGCTGCGGCTAGGCTCCTTGATGTATTATTAAAATTGGAAATGGACTCCAGGGACAGCATCTAGTTATGTGCTTTCATTTGCCGAATAAACCAAGCGTTGTTTTCATCTTTGCTCATGATTGTTAATGGCGCCGCTGATGAGAGGGGTGTGTGTGTTTTCTCCCACTCCCTTTATCAGCACAGGCCTGTTATTATGCAGGCCAAATAGCCAAGCTGCTGATTTTGTTTTAGGTTTTCAATTAGTCATTTGACTAAGCACATCTGTTACTGGCAGAGGCCCAGAGCATGGACGAGTAGCTGTCACCTGCTTGGGGGCCGACGGAGCGCAGAAGCAGCAGGGCTATCAGGGCCCCTTGGTGGCTACAACCACTTCAGAGCTCCTCAGGGGTGTGTCCTTGGTCCCTTCACATTTTACAGCCAAGTCTTCAGAGGAAAGGTGCTTCCAGAAACACCCACAGCCTGTCTCTCCCCTTGTTCTTCTGCTCCGTTAAAGCCCCAGCCTGTGGAGAATTCGGCGTTTAAAGCCTCCTTTTCCGACTGTAACGGATGTAACCGCCGTCGCATCGCTGCTTTGTGGTTCTGAGACCGCACCCGCGGCTTCAGCCGTCGCTCATAACGCTCTGTGTACGCTTCTCAGTATATTTTGTGTTTGCTTTTGATTGTGTCTTAATGATTTATGTATAGCAGTCTGCTTATTTTTTCTCTCCCCATGAGTACTAAAATTGATGAATATACAATGCAGCTTTCTTTGAAGGGCTGCGAGTGAAGAGCTGTTTAAATGTGGACCAATGCAAATAAACAGCCTACTTCCTGAGCTGTCCCTGCTGCACACCGCGGAGATGTGCTATTTAACCCCGTGCTCGCTTGGATGTGCACACACATCTTTAGAGCATATTATGCGTTGTATGTTGCGTGCGTGCACATTTTTTTTTTTTTATGTTTGATTGATGCAAACAGCACCAAGTGCACCTTTAATATTGAGCAAAAACAGTTGAGTGTGTCTAAAGCAATATGCAGTGTTTTATATGTTGCATGCTGACAGTAGTTAAAATGGTTGATTTAAGTCAAGTGCGGCATTACCTCTTCTTAGTGCTGTAAGTAATTAGAAACAACGGAATAAAAGGCCTATTTATGTAGCCACATTGCAGCAAGGCTCTGTGAAACAACAGCAGGGTGAGATTTACTCTGTTCTCCAGAACAAAAGCACTACGTCACTTCAAAAGTCAGCAAAGCGCCGTTTCATTATGGTCAGCGATTTCCTGAAGGACCGAGGCCGTCCAATACCTCAATCACATTAAGTCCCAGCCCGTTTTGGGAAGCGAGACAGTAGTCAGGCCCCAAAAGAGCTGCAACCAATCTTTGATTGTCAGAGTTCAGGGAGGGTTCAGTCAGTAGCACCGTCGTCTCTGCCTGATCCAAGAGGGACTCCCACGGGGCTTTAATAAAACATTTTGCTCATTGTGGAAAGTAATGACCAACAATGTAAACTTGTGACTCGACAACAGATGTTGGCATGCTTAGTGGAAACAAGGTGCTGTAAAATTAATTTCATTTGAATTATTTACTGCATGCATTACGTGCTTGAGGAAGTAGATTGGGGGGGGCGGGGGTTGAGGGGGTGGAGGGTGGAGCGGGGGCATTGGGGTAGGGGGGTGTTTGGCAACAACAACAGAAACATATTCAATTAAAGGTGAAATAGTGGGATAGAGGGTGGGGGAAAAATGAAAAAGAGAGTGATCACATGTGTTCTCTCTCGAAAATCAAATAGGAATCACAGCAACGCTGACATCGCCCCTGTGATTTATATTTAATAGGGTTTATTATTTCATATTGTCACTTCAAAGGTTGTGCCAGGAAAACTTGCTGGAGATGTTTTCCAAATTAAATTATGCCAAATTAATATCTGGAGAACAAGTGCGAGGGCACTGTTGTGTTCTTTCAAGTGACTGGAGAGAGATGCAGGGGCAAAAAAAGAAAGAAAGAAAAAAAAAGAAAGAGAGAGCGAGAGAGAGAGAGAGACTGTCAAATGAAATCAAACCGTAATGATTCTAAATGGAAGTATGTCATAGCAGCAAAAGCCTCATCTAAGCACATCACCATGCATGGATAGATAAACAGAAAGTGAGATAGCGTAAAACCTCATTCAGGGTAATCTGCTCTGTGGAGCTCCCAGAGAGTTAAAGACAAGATGACAAATGAGATGTGGAGTGGAACAAAACTTTCCATGAGCCTGGAAACAGATGCAGAATCACTGGGAGACAACAAAGTTAACTCACTGCTGTGTATATACGTCCATAGAATGAAGAATTATAGCCCGACTCTGCAACTCCAAACTCTTGTAGGTAGGCCCGGAGCTCTTAAATGTCCCAAATTACATGTAGTAAGAGCTGGACTTTACACAGTAACTTGTTTGGGTGTGTAAATTAGCATTCTGCTTTATATACTGTGGGGCTTTTGTCTCCCCACACACACATCATTTGGGTCTGATAATATTTGCAACGTTCATAAGGACTGTTTTGTGAATTATTTCATTCCCCTTTAAATTAGCATCGAGATCAACTCATTTGGCGTGCCACTGCAGATCACAACAGATCCCACAGTTGACATTTATTATACTATGAAATATGCAGAGGCTTATCTGAGAATGATAGCCATACATTTCAGATGAGTGTGCCTTACAGAGAGCTATTAGCAAGGATGTAATGTAGTGTTTGAGACTTTGATATGGTGGCGTTTAATGGCTGATCTCTGAAAGTCATTGTACTTTCAGTCTGCTGAATTGTAACAGCCATGCAGAGAGAAATCAAAAACTACCCTCAGTCACCATGGATAAGATTGGACATGGTTGGTATTAGTGTTATTTCAGTCTGCAGCCTTACTGCTAGAGGATACTAAATCTTTATAATCTGCAACGACCATTATGATACTATATACTGTATATCCTGCAGGGGTTTTACTGGCCTGCAAGAGCAAAGAGCTCCTCAGTTGAACTTAAATGCATCTTGCATGCCAGCATAAGTAAACTTACTTTTTCTCAGGCATCTCTTCTGACTAAATGGTGTTTTTGTTGCATCTAATGTATTATTAAAGTTGCATCTCATGGTTAAATGGGTTCATATTTATATTTAGCCTAACCTGGGAACCCCTTGTGTTATTTGCGTACCAGGGCCTTATCGCAGTGTTTCCATGTATGACCTAAAAACGTGTCAAAGGCCTGTTTGGCAGGACAAAACAGTGCCAAGTGTTCTGTACTTTATGTTGTATCAGCAGGCGGTCGGCGGTGTGACGCCATCGGAGCAGGAGAGATTTTCACCTGGATTTCCTTCATCACCCTCGCCCCGCGGGCGGCAGCTACCAACAGCACGTAGCTACCGTTAGCACAAGCAGTGTGGAAAAATAACAGCAGGCGCTATTGATATAAATATATTTCCTCCCGTAGCTGCCCCCCCAAGTTATTCATCTGTGTGTTTATTTTCTTTTCGGAGCCTCGGTCTTTGCTGTGCAAAGGTTGCCTTTGTTTGTGATGGTCCTGCAGAACAGCTCAGCTGAGTGTGAAGTGCTGGGATACAGGAAGGAGGGCTGCTCTTTAACCCAAGCCTTGTGATAAATGGAGACATTTAACAATAGTGCATCCTGCGACCTGGACCTGGAGCTGCTGACAGCAGCTTGTCCACACAGTGTATGTCCTCTTCTTGCAGAAAGGACTCTACAAATAGCTTAATGATGGATTCATTACGTACAATTAACCCGTTATGACCTGGAGTAACATATGTGCAGCGCTCCCTCTCGTGCAAGAGTAAGCTTCTTTTCTTGCATCAGAAAGTCAAAACCTAGCCTTATCAGCAATGTCATGGCCACTTTTTTTTTTACTCCACTCCATGGATGTCTCGTTCTCACACACATACATGTTGAGAGCACTCAGCCAGATGCCTATTGTGTCCTTGGTATGTAATGAGCACTGGACGGCCAATAATAGTGCGAGCACTTTACACAGCAGAAGTCATTTGAAGTTCACGGTTTGCAGGGCGGGAGAGAGAAAGACACACATGCCCAAAACACAACCAGCTGTGGCGCTGCAGTGATGAATGCTGCATCAGCGTTACCCATAATACACACACACACACAAAGAACCCATTACCCCATTACTCCAAAGCGTTTTAAGTTACACTCACAAACACTTACAGATTATTACCAAAAAAACTGACAGAGGACGGAGTTTGTCTTGGAGATCCAGATTTCACCACAACATCCGTCTGTCAGCAGACCGTCTGCATTAGTCCCTTTGAGTCCCAGTGCCACATGTTCTCAACGCTACAGTAAGCTACTGCCCCAAACCATTTGCCACTATTTGTCGATTGGAAGTGTGCGAAAGTTTAAAACTTTTGTCAGCTTATTTGCGGTGTGCCGCAAGCGCCGAGATCACATCAATTCCCGTCGCTCGTATGAGACGCCATCGATTAATGTGGCCCCCGCTGCAGTCACTGTCCAGATGACAGTCACATGTGTCCAACAGGATGCCTGCGTTTGGGTTTTAAATGCGGGAAATCATAAAAATAATTTGTTAAACCTCATCTGGGGAGCATGTGGCAAAAGAAGCATCAGTACACTCAGTATGGCTTTATTGCATTTTCTCTGCAGTCCTGAGTTACTTATCCACAATATGCGAAGGATTATCTGAGTGATGTTGGGCAAGTTGATAACATTCTGTAGCTGAACATGATTATCGGATACAGTACAGTTATTGGAAGGTAAATTGAGTGCATACTTAATACTTAATTAATTTGTCATTGTGAGTAAATCAGTCATTGTCCAAAATGTTCAACTACTCGAGCTCTTCCGAGGGCCTTACAGTTATCAGCAGGTATGCAGAAGTGTGCATAACATGACTCTTATGTTCATTTAGAGAAGGTGAATCAA
Source organism: Salarias fasciatus (assembly GCF_902148845.1). NCBI lineage: Eukaryota > Metazoa > Chordata > Actinopteri > Blenniiformes > Blenniidae > Salarias > Salarias fasciatus. The sequence continues at coordinate 12,626,112 of NC_043745.1, read as the reverse complement.
ACAGACGACCTGCAGTCCAAAGCAGAGACATCAGAGGATCTGCTCCGGCCCTGACAATGTGTGTAAATGACAAAGAAAACAAACACAATCTTCAATACAAGCAACTGCTGTTTCCAATCTGTTCACTGGAAATCTAACTGTTGTGGTAAGTGTTACAGAGCTGACGCAACACTGGGAATCCCAGGTCAACATACCAGGAATCAGCAGTGAAAGCTGCCTTATTTATGAGAGAAATAGTGTTTGGGAGGATTTTTAAAAACTCGAACTGCTTTTCCTATTAACATGTTTTATGAAATCTCACTATATTTTGAACAAGGGAGCTTTGTTTGCACTGGCTTTATGTTTTAAAAGATTATGTAAAAATACATATTTATTCAAAACACGCCTTAAACAAGAAGAACATCTGGAGCTGTCCAAAAATAAGTATTTGATATGCCATTATTTTATTGGTCTGGTCCACTTATGACCAATTTAGTCCTGATTTGGGCGCCGAAATAAAATAAATTTAACACTCATGATTTTGGGGGAAGTTGGAGGAAGTGAGAGACAGACAGCAGCTCCAACAGATTTCTTCTAATGAGTTAATAAAAACTTCAGCAAATGTAACTGCATTTCATAATTTTCGAATTGCAGTCATCTATTAGTATTAATAGCATCCACGTTTCTTTAGAGTGAGTTATTCCTAACACACGTTAGGACCACAGTAGGTGAAGACATACCTAATTTATGAGGGAGATGTTGAAATAATACTTAAACACACGGAACTAGTTAATCGCGAGCGCAGCTGAATAAAAAAGCTAGACATCCCACATTAATTCCCCTAATCAGCATATGGATCAGAAAGATTTCCTCTCACACAAGTTGGGACAGCCGTGCCTATTCAAAACACATTAGACAAAGTGCGACACCGTCACGGTAGCAGATGTTCTTTACATTTCTCCCCGTTCCTAACCTATTTCCTCGTCACTAAACCACCAAACCTCGGCTCTCTCCTCTCATTCCCCCTTCTCCCCAGCAGCACACAAACCGGCACAAGACAAAGAGAAACAAGATGAATTAATACCAAGAAGGGTCCCAGTGGTATTGAGAGGGGATTGTTTTTTTGTTCTAGTTGAAAATATTTCTCACTTTTTAGTGGAGTGCGCTCGGCTCCCACATGCATTGTCTGGCTGTGATCATGTGTCAGAGCGGTACAAGTGGGATGTGGGGCCGGGTGCCCGGCAGGCTTGTCTGAAGCAGACGGCTTGTTTGCGTGTACTTAACAGCTCCTCACAGCTGTGTTCCCTCTAAATGTAACAGGAGAAGACCTCATCCATCAGAAAAAGGCATTCTCCCTTTCTCTCCCCGCCCTCCTCCTCTTTTCTTACCCCTCTCTTCTCCCTTCTCCTCCCCCCGATTTTTGTTCAAGTGCCTCCATTGCGAAAATGTCAGCAAACAGGCGAGGGGTCGCGTCGGAGGTCAGCCTGTGAATCGCCGTGTTGGCCCAGCTTTTCTCTCTTTTCAAGAGGGTGTGCATTTCTCAAGAAGTTTCTTATGAGCGAGTCATCCGGACTCGACACATGTTTGGGGGGAGTGAAATTGGATTGTGCCTGTGACAACACAGATGCAACCTGTCTGGAAGTAACTCATCCAACATCTTGTCTTGAGTAAACTTTGCCATCAAACGCTTCAAATTGGATTTTTGAAAAAAACAAAGCAAAAAAACTTGAAGCTCCTCTTGATCGAACAAACACACACAAAAAAAAAACATTCCTTCTTCCCAGACAGCCGTCAGAATTCACGACTTTGTGTACTGAGACAAAAATAAGTCTCATCCTGTTCTGTCTTAAATCTGACCTGTCTTCCTCTAAAAAATGAGCCATGTCTTGCTCCCAGGTTAATGGCTGCAAACTGTCACGTCGTTTCCGTGCACATCATATTGTCGTTAGTCACTAGCCTTACATCGTAACCTTTATGCCTCTGATTAACCCCGAGGGCTCCAGAGGAGGAGGAGGAGGAGGAGGAGGAGGTGGGAACCAGAGTTTCCAGAGACGTGAAATCTAACTTGGGGCTACGCTGACTTTTTCTTTTTTCTCTCTCTCTCTCTCTCTCTCTCTCTCTCCACAGAGGCCCCTCCTCTGGTCTGACTCAGTGCACAGCCTGTAAATGTTCGGCTTTGATTTCACATACATGACAATAAATTAAGGGGCATTTATCAAAGTTGCTTTGTTGCCGCCCGACAAAAGCCACTTTATGCATAAATCACTGCGGCCAACAATTACTTTGAGCCAGCGTCCGAGCCATTTGAAGCTGAAGGAACATGGATTTACATACGGAGAGTGAAACGTATAAATGTGTTCCTGTGATTAGCTGTTGCATTTCACATCTCAAGCATTAGGCCGATGTTGTATATCGATGTTGATGTTTTATGTGTGTGTGTGTGTGTGTGTGTGTGTGTGTGTGTGTGTGTGTGTGTATGGAAATAAATAAATCATCAAAAAGTACATATGAGGACAAATAAAATGCTTGGAATGTCTTTATGTAGCGTTTCAGGATTTAAGGATCGCTGGCAATCAAAGTTAGGGAATTATAAAGTACAAGTACAAATACTATAGGACTTTGTTTAGAATTGGAATGATAAATGTTCTTTACTTATAGAATAAATTATTCCACCTCTTATACTGCAGCCTCAACACTTTAGTCACAACATCCAGTCATTCACACACTCACACACCAGTAGTGACGTGCACCGGGCCCATTTGGGTTTCAGGATCCTTTCTGAGAACATTTGTACTCATGTTCAGACTGAGACGATGGATCAAACAGCTAAGTCTAAGTTTGGAGGACAAATTTCTTACAAACTAAATAGATCCCTTACTTAATGTTTTTGTGTTCCTGATGATTTTTACTTTAATCCTACATCCGAACACAAATATCTGAACTTCCTTACAAACCGGCTCATGACTTTGATTAACCTCCGGCAAGGGAACAAGACATAAGACAGGTGACGCCACACAGAAGGAAGGGTAAACACTAAGACTGGTCAGTGACACAAAGTGACGTGGATGAACTTCCTGTGGAGGCGTTCCACTTAGTGAAAGTATTGTTAATTCTGATTGCTTTACTCACAACTTCTTCTATCTGCATTATTATTAATAATATACCTTGTTGCACCTATAGCTTATAAAACATTCTATTTGATAGCTTTTAGTTTGTTATTTTATATATTTTATATATTTTACTTTTTTGTTAAATTTTCACAGGAAATTCCTTAAAATAAATCTTTATAAATACTAATTTTTATATAGTCCAGACAGTTTTTCTTAGTGTCATCTATATGCTTTTTGTATTCACGGCCTGTTATGTAGAATTTCATATGAAGCGCTGTTGTGAATGAGTGTATTCACAGTCTGCTGTATGATGTAGGGCTCTGGTGTTCGCCTGCAGGGAAATCTTAAAAAACTCCACATATCCACATTGATGTAAGCCACCTCAGCTGGCACATCCACAGGCCCAAAGGTCTGCCGAACACGTGTCGATATACTATATGGCTGAATAAAAGTGATTTAATGCAACACATAAAACAAGTGCTCAAACAAAAACAAAACACATACACATTTGGAGCTCCCGCCATACTATGGAGCTCATGGAGCAACATGCCAACAAGCCTATATTCATGCGTTGCCTCTCCTTAGCCTTGTCTTCTGGGAGCAAACTAATTGCACTAGAACAGAAATAGAGCTGAGAAGTCTGAATGTGCTCCTGGAGAGACGCCCCCAACGCTGCAAACACACCTACCAACCCCCGCTGCTCCCACTTTTTTTGATTTTTCTTTATGCCTGTTGTAACAAAAGTGCAGACGCAGAGTGAAAATGTCACATTCTGAACTCTCCAGAGAGTCCTAAGTCAATTCAGCTGTGAAATGTGAAATATCTGGCGCCGCGCATGTGTGCGTATGTGTGTGTGCGTGCATGTGATATCCCGTTTATATCCGTAATGCCTGCGACATTCGCTCATCCAAACAAGTCACAGTCGTGTGCAGGGCGTGATATCTCCAACTTTGGTGCCAGTCGAACTGCGTCCCTCAGTGCACGGCCCGTTTGGTCACAACGCCGGTATAATAGAGGCTTTTACAACGTGCAGAGGGAGTGCTCCATTTCCAGCAGGCACACGAGAACCGCACCCCTGTTTTCTCCGGCTGCCGTGTTTGTGTGTTTTGTGCGCGCCACATGCCCCGCAGATGTAGACAAGAGAGAAGAGGAGGGAAGGACCTCTGCCCACTCTGGAGAACAGGCGCATCAGTTATCTGCACTCGAGAGAGTGTAGATAACTGCAGAGCCGCAAACTCTGTGTGACTTCAAAATACTGTACAGTGTGGATCTCTGCTTCTCTTTTCTTTTTTTTTTCTTTTCTTTTTTTTTTTACACAAGGACACAGCTCAGTTCAGAAGGGATCTGCAACCTGTGGCTCTGGAGCTGCATGTGGGTCTTCAGCCGCTCTGTGGTGGCCCCCTTACAGCTTTCACAAACTGCTGTGCAAATAAACATTATTTTCCCCATTTTTAACTTTGTTTCTCAGCAGACAATTTTTCATCAAGACTCTTTATCGTTTTGATGTAACACATATAATACTGAAATTAAAACGGGTTCAATGTCTGCAATCGGGAATATGTATTTTTGCTGCCCTTTCAATGCAGGTCATATAAGAGTTTGTGTGTGTGTGTGTGTGTGTGTGTGTGTGTGTGTGTGTGTGTGTGTGTGTGTGTGTGTGTTTGTTGGAAATATCAGAACTAAAAATGGCGAAATAATAACTAAGATAGCAAAATACTGTAGTTCAGTGTGATGGAAATATCTAAAATGCTCAAACAGATCAAGATGACTTTACCAATTTAATGGTTGAGTCAAGTAATGGTAAAAACAGCTCAAATGAACTGAAACTAAAAATAGCTCCAAAGGCTGAGACAACCAAAAACAACTAAAAGGGCTTCATTTTTATGTCAACATATGGTTACAAAAGCTAAAATTCCTAAAAATGATGAAATGGTTGATGTAACCATCCATCCATCCATCCATCGACACCATTTTATCTGGTTCTCCTCATATAACAGAAATCTCAAGAAATCCCAAATTCAGAAGGTATTAAAACAAAAGTAGAAAATGGCCAAATATCTGCTGTTCATAGTTGTCATTCTTGGAGTTCATAAAAGTTTGAAACATTCAGTATTGCAAAACTTTATTCAGGCTAAGCGAAGGTTGATAAGTTTCAGCTATGGAGGTCAGGTTGTTGGGCTTTGCGCTGAGGAGAGTGAGTGGACCGACTGGACAAAGGAAGCAGGAGACGGAGCTGCAGGCAGCGGAACTGAAGAGGGATGGAGTGAGACGGAGGCAGATGATCCACTTTGGCAACTCCTGGAGGAGGCAGCCTAAAGATGAAGATGTTATATTCATTTTCAAGGTTAAGTTTGACTTCCAGCTCCAGCCCGTTTTCATTTGGTGGGAGTGGGAATAACAACTCTTTGGTCATCGAGGTTGCAGACCTCTGGGTGAGGGCAGCGCCGTTACTTTGGATTGTTGCTCCTCGCAGACCGCAGAGCTGCCGGACTTACTGCGCTTGACACACTCTCTAAAAAGTGACAGGGATGTCATTTGCAGCAGGGAGACAGGGAGAATGACTCCTGTGCCTCCTGTACACAACCATCCCTCTGCAGTGCCCAGTAATAGACGGGGAAACATGACAGAAGAAGGAGAAAAAAACAACAACAAGAAGAAAAAAAAATCGCTGATTTGCGGGTGACAGCCCAAAAACTTTTGGGAGTCAAAGAGTTAGCACCAAAGTTCTCTGTCAGCCCATTAAAGATGTGAAACTGGCATCTTGGGCCTATTGAAACCATATGTGCAAAGGAATTTCTCTGCTGGTAAGACATTCCAAATACTGTCCCAGAGCCAGAGACTTTGGTGTTAGTCTAATTTAAGCAGTATGTTGGAGAGAGCTCGCCGCGCTTTGATCATGTGGAGATCGTTTGGTACAAATTGAACTAACCCTAGCTCCGTTTCTGGTGGATCACAACCGTGGATTTGTTGAATTAAACGCTTCGTTGAATGCAGTCTGCACATGAAAAGAAAGTTGCTCTTAGGAATCCGATAGCGGTTTTTTCACCTAGCCAGCAGGTCCGCTTCTTTTATTACTTTTAAACTCAATCCACGCCGAGTCCGCGCCGCTTTAACGAGACGCGGGCCCTGGCCTGGAGGAGATCATGTTCTCAGGAGAGACAGCCAGAAATCACCTGGGCTATGTAATAGAGAACATATTGCACACAACCCCCTAAGCATGGACTATCATGGATCAGACTGTACATGTATACATTCTCCATCCTCGGTTTCTTTCATACACCTTTTTTTCAGTTTTTTCTGGGACCTTTGACCTTAAGCTACAAACCTCAGCACTCACTCACTTACTCACAGCTGCTATCTAGCGTGCACTCTTCCTCCTTTTCAGCCAATTTTTTTTCCCTTCCCTACCCTCCACTTTTTATTATCATCATTATTATTTTTTTTCTTAGATCGACTAATTCTCATTCCACGAGTGCGACAACCTTGAGAAATTAATATTCACAAATGATCCAACAACAGTCTTTTGTTTGCGGCGGGGATCTGAAGCATTTGGTGGGGACTACATCTCTTCCTCTCAGTGACATGTTTCGCCAACGCGCCCCGCTGTGTCCATATGGGTTCACCGTCACACGTCGGGGGCAGAGGGGCTGCTTATCTGTGCTATTGATTTTCTCATTGGCTCCGCTCCTCGTTTGGTAAATGAAAACATGCTGTGTGCAGGAAACGAGTCCTGGAGCGCTCTCCCCGAGACGTCTACATGTCCTGCGATGTGCAAGTACACGGAGAAGAACGAGTTTACCTGCTGTTATAGTGCACGAGGTAACAAAACAACTCCAAGTGGATCAAATGGTCACTGACATGTGGTGATTTAGTGGACTTTTGGGGTGATTATGAGAAAAAGTAAATCAAACAGTCTTCAAAGTTTCATATTATCTAGAAAAAAAAGTTGTCATAGTTATGTTTTAACAATCCCAGGGGTTCATATTCATAGCTTCCTGTCAATCGCAGTGTTAAATCAGGTAGCTTCCTTTGTTTCCGTGGACACTGCGTCATAGTACTAAGAAAGATAAGAATAACAAGGCAGAGAGGAAGGAGCGGTGGAGGTGAAATCGGGGGATCCGGCCCCTGGTGCACATGTGCAGGCCTCTCCTGGCATCAGGTAGGAGTTGATTGATCGCACTTCAAAGGCAGGAAGTACTAGATAATTAAAACTGTGGCATAAATAGATAGCGTACACTATACGGCGGCTCGTACGTTTGATAACAAATGAGGGGCTGCACTAGTGTTGAGGCCGGTCTCTGCTCTGTCCTGAGATTCACAAATTTACATGCCCTTGTAGTGGAGAATAAAAGAACCGGCAAACATACAGACCAACCTGTGAATAATTAAGGCAGCTCACAATATACACGTGAGTTTTATTTTCAAAGCAATAAGTTTCCTTTTTTCATTGTTACAGATTTCCTATAATCAAACAGAGAAAACTTCAAGATTCAGGTGGTGCCTTAAAACAGGAAGAAGGTGAGACAGATGAGGACATTTTATAGTCTTATTACAGTTTTAATAACTGCATCAATACTGTTACATCAGTCGTGTTATATATCAATAAAGCAGACGAGATTATTTTGATACAATTTTACTTGCAGGTGACAATTATGTTTGAACTGCAAGAAACCTGTCAAATTCATGCTTGAAAAATTATTTTCTTTTGCCATCATGGGTAAACAAAAAAGTGTGAAACGTTAAAGACACAGGAACTCACGTAAACACATTCACAATGATCTATATGCGGCCAAATTGCCATTGTCACGTCAACTTTTAATATAAATCCTGATATTCATAGTGTAGCAAACACTCACAATAGAATTTAATTATAACTAGGCAAAAATAAATCTATTATTAGTCACCAGCTGAAAGAAATGTAAATTAAAGCTCCCAAAAATACATTTTCATGGACGCCACAATAAAACTGTTAAGTGGATTATTTGAAATGCTATTGGTTTCTTTTATTCGCTCGACAATCATGGTTTCAAAAACTCCCTCTAAAAGCTGTGCTAAATGAAGGTTATGCTGACCTCGGCGCTCAGAAGACACAACGCCTAGCCAAATACACGCCGGGCGGCTGCCGCACTTAAAAGCACAATGGTGCCCTTGCATGGAAAGCAGTAGATGTGGAAAGTGGAAGAGACACTTTCCCACTTATGGTGGGTGTTTGTAAACGGCTGCACAAACAACGCTGCACCACAAACAATAGAGTCTTCCGCCACCGTTGGTCGAGCCACTGTGACTGACGTCCGCTGCCTGTTTTCCCCTTCAGGTGCCGTGTAGTTGGTTAGGCCGCAGGAACGATGCAAGAACAGGAGCAGAACCTTAAATCCAAACCTGTTGAAGAACACTCAAGGTGATACAGTACAGTGTGAAATTGTTTGAAACAAGAAATCAAACACACAAAGTTGTGCGGTCCAGGAAAGAAGAGGTTGACGGGCAGGGGCTCTGACCGAGGTCCTGAGAGTCCAGGCCCGGAGCTATCGGGGTCGGGGACTGCAGCTGGGCTTTGTGGTTAAAGTAGTGGGCTGGCCTTAATGGATTTGTGATGATGTATTTCTGAATTCTTGTTTAAGACCCCTGACTGGGGAGTGGGCTCAGGATGCTTATCTCAGCGGACATCTTGGCCCAGCTTCAGGGTTTGGGATCCGATTTCACCTGCCCATGGGAGAAATCCACCAGGAATGGAGTAACTGGGGATTAGTAGGGATGACCCTGGGAGCAGCATGGCAACATTTGAGACCACTAAAGAGAGAAAAGTTGTTTGACCTTGAGGCATGGACAAGGTGAAAACTAAGAGAGATTATTAGATTAGCTGAAGTGCAACATGACACCTGGATGTATCCATGCTAAAAGGGATGTGATTAGGTTGTAAATACAAGGATGAAATATTTAGAAAGTGGATATGCATTGAATTTTTGTAAAGCACTAAACAGCTGATATGATAATAAATCTTGCATATCTGTCCATAATAACCAATCAAATAATCAAAGAATTCATTTGAGTGTTTACAAAGCTCACACAATCACATGTTATCCAAGCCCTACCTAAGTGACTCATTCAGGTTACATGACTAAGAAGTTTCCCCCGGAGCAAACCAGCCATGGTGACACTAGTTGAAACCACTCAAGGTCACAGCCCAGCGTCTCTCATGACTGGCCAACTTGTCTTCAGGCCCTAAGCCTAGTAGACAGATTATAACAACGCTCCCAACAAAGACTGGCGCCTGTGCCCCCTGTGCTTCCACGCACTCCGCAATCCTGCAACCAGAGAGCTCCTAAAGGACTCGTCACCTTGTCTCTTGGCCGGAGCACGAGGGCAGGGAAAGCCGCCACTTCAATCATTTGGGGGTCAGAGGTCAGGCAGGTCAAATACCTCGGCTGAGATGCCCCAACCCCCAAGTCCCGGTGACAAGCGGTGGTCAGTGTCGTGGACTCGGCTGTGGATCCACCCAGCCGGGTTCCTGCTGAAACCTCGGGGAGTGGGCGTACATTGTGATATGAATACCACAGTTCAGCGGTGAGGCTATTGAAAAGTTCCTACAAAGGGACTCTGAGTGATATCTCAATTATTGTGCCGTGTTAAAAACTTATGCCTCACTTGTCATCACTTTTTTTACTCTTCTTAATATCTCCAAGTTTTACAGTCATATAGACCTCCTTTCTTTCACGGTATACGTATCATTCATTCAGGTCAAAGAAAGAAAGGTGATAGCTGGAGAGCATGAATGAGCAAATGGAATTTAAGTCTCAGTGGAAGTGATTTGCCCTTTTGTGCGCAATCCAAAAAAAGCTCGATGGGTCCAGTTTGTAAGGCTGAATTAACAAGGTAATCGAAAAGTCGGGAGGGTGTGTTTTTTAACAAGAGTGTTTTTATGATCTCTGTTACAATAAAATGACCAGGTAAAACACTGAGTGATTAAAGATAATGAAGAACAGACATGGCTGACATCGTCTTCAGGATCCCTAATGAAAGATTACATTGCACTTTGAAGAGTTTTACAGCCTCTGTAAATCAAGACGGAATACTTATTATTTGAGGAGGTATTAAGAGTGCAGTGGTCATACTATGTGCTAGCCTGTTAACGATTAAGAAAGGGGCAGAAAGGAGCATTGGGGATTTCATTGGGGATTTTATAAGGGAGCCCCTGTATGCCCTGGAATTCCAACACTTGAGGAACAGCCCCTGCAAGCTCACTGTGTGAACATGTACGTCTTTTGTGCAACAACACTGCGACATGACAAAGTCTGAGTGAAAGCAGATCAGGGCGAACGGGTGTGTAAGTCCTTCAATACCCCTGACATGCCAGCTTTGAGCTTGGGGATAAAGAACAAAAGAGCAGAAACAGGTAAACATGTGCTAACAGCTAGCCTGTTCCTTGTCTGCTGGGCTTAACTGTTTTGTTTGGTTTTTGACAGCCACATGTCTTTCGACGCTTGTGTAGCTGCAGATGGCCTGCGGACAAAATTAAGCTAAAAAAAAAAAAAATCTTCTTGGCCACATTTTTCCCACGAACATCAAGAATCAATCACCGAGCATTCCAGCACTGTGTCTGATCAGTTGTGGTCTTCACTGAAGTTCCCTTCTTGCTGAAGGCTGTTGACCCTACTCCCCAGGCTGACGGGAGCCAGAGCTGAGAACCAGTAATCAGGGTCAGAAACTTTACTACGAGCTCAAGAAGGCCTTCAAAAGGTGCTGGATCTCCCCGATGATAAAAACACATTCACACCGAAGACAACACTTTTACCACATCCTCTAAATGTCAACTCTGAGAGGATTACAACAGCGTGATAAATCACACAGCGAGTAGGGTAAGCCAGGAATTCTGACCTAATATGGAACAAGCAAAAGAAAGCATCAGTGAGTTTTTTTTTTTTAAGGCCCTGAATCCTTTCAAAAGCAGAGGTCAGTCGGCATAGGCTGAGGTCATATGCTATACCCCTGTAAAAATACTGCAGAGCGAGTGGTTTCAATTTGCTCAAGTGATTAAGTTCACGCCAGCCCTGGGTGCACTGGCAAGGGTCATTTTTGCTTGGCCGAGTTGCTGATGATGGTCGGGAGGAGTGATGCTAACCGTGAGCATTGGTACTGACATGGCATTAGGGAGGCATAACAAGACTCTGAATCATGAAGTGTGCTACAAGGTCTTGTCGAGGTTACAAGAAAACCGTGTTTTATGTGTCCGCCAACCTACACAGCCTGGTCTTTTCTCGGATTGCGACAGAAAGTTGAGAGTCAAACCTGGATCTGCACACAGTAGACTTTGCTTTGAGGTCATTTGGACAGAACGAAAGACTTTTCTTACAAGCTGACCAGTTAAAGAGCCTTAGCAGTTATAAACAACAATTTAATTAGCACTTAAGACAGTTTCCCCTTTAAACCGAACTTATAAACGATTTGTATTTGCTCTGAGGAGAAACTGTTGGAATTTCACAAGGCTCTGTAACCAGGACCCGACACTGTCTGCCACTGACAATTCATCTGTGTAGACAATTGACAGAGTTGGAGTCGTTCCGCAAAGGGCATTGCTGTGCACTGTTTGGGGGTTTGCAGTGTGAACCAGATGTGAGCTGTGCACTGTGGCATCAATAATGAAGAAGTCTCCCTAATCTTAACTCTTCTCTCAGTCGCATCAAACCTTATGGTGAACAAAAACAGTGTCTCTGAGTAGCTAAATTATTGATATGCCAGCAATTTAAAATCTCCCCGCTGCAATTTTTCACAATGTTTCCTTTCTCAACTGCAGCTCCTGTTGTTGATTTATTTATTTATGTATTTGTTTTCACTCAGTGTTTGGGTGTTTTCCTTTTTTTCTGGAGGGGGTGGGTGTTTTTCTCCACTTTTTACCCCTCACATCTTGTGGAATTCAACGCTCTCATTTCCTCCCTGTGATACGGAGTACGGCGCTTCAGAAACAACTGTCAGGTTCAAATCAAAAATGGGTGGAGTGGGTGTAATATTGAACTACTGAACACAAGGCGAGACTTGAGCGATGGATATGGCACCCGATTTTCCTCCCCTCCACTTCTTCCTTTGCCTTTGTCAGCTCCGGGGGTTTCTCTCTGTAGTCAGAACAATGCGTGGGTGATGTCGGCAGTCGGAAGGAGATGTTCTGTACAGCGATTTAGTACAAATGCATCCCATAATGATCATGTTTTGTTGCCTTTATGTACCTCCAGCACCGGTTCCACTCCTCTGGAAATCTGAGCGCCGTAAACAGCTACATAGGCTGCTCCCTTTTAGCCAGGTATTTACTACCGCTGCTTTGCTCTGCTTCCACACCGACGGAGGATCCTCTTCATCTCTCTGCAGCGCTCCACAGCCGGCAGGTGCATTCCCAGAGTAGAAAAACTGCACGTGCTACTGAATTGTGAAACAGTATGCAGACACACACACACACACACACACACACACACACACATGCACATACGCACACAAATGTGACTCTAGGTAAGCTCTCACAGCTGTGAAGTAGACACAATACACGTGCGCGTGCAGTGCAGGTGAACAGGGTTCGGACCGTGTCACACAAACATGTTGAGCCGTCCTGCCGGTGTGGGCACTTTAAACAGCCTCATGTCATGTCACACCAAAGGCTCCTTAGCTTTACAATAACAGAACAGGTTGACAAAATGAAAACTCATTCCTCCCTCATTTACGCGTCATTTCAACCCTGACCCGGGCAGTAAAAGATCAAAGCGCTTTTGAGGCCTGCTCTTATTTCAGCCTGCTTTAGAAGGACAGCTGAGGAGTTTGTCAGTCCGACATGAGCCAGCTACGGGAATTTTTTTCAGAGCCCCTATCCGCTCCCAGCGAAAAAGCCTGACTCACACAGCCAAAGCGCAGACGTTGTTATGGGTTAGAGTAATGGTTATAGGATCACAGATGGTTATCTGCGGTGACATGCACATCGGAAGTTCTCTGTAATTCTGTGCCATAAATTCTGCGGCAAGTGATGAGTTATCGGGACCAAACCGAGCAATAAAGTAGAAGAGAATTAGGAGATTATTCAAACGTGGTCATAAAATTTTCATTTTAAATCAGAATCATAATGGTTACATCATTCTGGCCTGTGTCAGATTCGTGCGCCTACCCTGCCCCCCTGGCTATAACCATGGTAACAGAAGAAACCCCAGGGGTGGTGAATCAATAACAATATGCCAATCTTTATCTAAGAAACCCCCACTCCCCATCCTTGTGTAGCGCTGTCACTTTAGATCTAATGATCTAACCTATGAAGCATTGATGAGCAGTCGGCTAGTGCGTCACTCTTCATTCACTCACACACACACGCACACACAGACACATTCGCACTCACGCACACAGACACACTCACACACACACACACACACACACACACACACACTCTCCACAGACTTGCCTTCTTTGTTGAAACATAAACAATTGAATTCCCTCTGTCATGTCAGCTATATTAGCTTGTGTTGCATCTTCTGTGTGGTGATTATGAAGAAATCACTGGACCCGTAAAGAGGAGGCCGAGAGAAGTGAGGTCAGCCATTTTGCTTGATATGACCACTGCACCCGCCATAACACAAATGGATCTGTATTGACCAGTGTCATTGACCTCTGAGACCTCTGCTCTCCAGCCAATCTGCACCAGGCCTTAGGGGCGATTATGACATTTACTCGCACAGATTATAATTTCAAATGGCTGTTTAAAAATATTCCCAGGTGGAGCAGACAGGGGAGAGCAGTGGTGCGAAGGGGGAGGAGAGCAGTCGATAAGAATGGAGTTCAAATAATCAATAGGAAATGGACACACAACAGAGGCCCTGCAGGCTGCGCAGATCAATAAGCTGTGTTAAGTGGTGGTGATGCCCTCCATTGATGAGCAAATGGCTGTGTCTCTCTCTCTCTCTCTCTCTCTCTCTCTCTCTCTCTCTCCCTCTCTCTCTCTCTCTCTCTCTCTGTCTCTCTCTCTCTCTCTCTTCCTCTCTCTCTCTCTCCCTCTCTCTCTCGCACTCCAGTGGGTCAAACAGCAGGGCCAGGTGGTGAACCACATGTCGCCTCCAGACATTGCGCACCAGGGCTCGGTCTCTGATACGCCAATACCGGTCAGCTGGTCTGCTCTCTGCCCTGCCCTCCACCCTCAAAAGGCCCCCCCTTGTTCCCTGTATAAAGATGAGGGGCATTGTGGGAGGTCAAAAGTCCTGCTCCTGCATGTAATGTAACAGATATTATGTTTTTGTTCAATTTACCGTTAAATACATACCACCACCTTATGAACGGGGAACCAGACATTTCCCTTTGCTGTTCTCTAGTGTTAATAGCAAACTCAGCGACGGGCGTCACAACAGAGTAAAGAGAACATCCAGATGATTAATAGAAATGCAGTCTTATATTGAGTGGACCGACAAATAGCTGGTTGAATAATAGAATAATAGAAGACAAATGTAAATATTATATTCTTTCAACCTGACCTGTTTTCTTTGTTTTTTTAATCTACAAACTCACACATTAAAAATACTACAAATGAGCCTGAATTGCAATTGACGGTCTGAAATTAAATAACATGGCCAGTCTGAGCAGACTCTCACGGGTAAGAATGACATTTTTAACTATTTCAAATTATAATCAAGCTCTGTCTGTCTCCAGCAACAGGAAATGAGCTACTCATCAAAAACCGTTTTCTGCGGTTTCAGAGCAGCACCTGTTGGGCCGTCCCGTCTCAGGTCATCCATTACAGTGTAAATCAAAGCTGTGCTGAGCGCCAACATACAAAGTGCAGAGAGATGTGCAAGGCAACAGGAGAGGGAGGCTCGTGTCCCCCTCTCCAGTGCTGTGTTCATCATCTCTTCACCAGTACTCCATCTTATTACTTCTGCCATATGACACGCGCCTCAGATCGCACGACCCATGAATAATATACGACCACGCCACCTCAGCACAGATGAAAGCGCACACAGTGCACTGTGGGTCGGATACAGTGGGATGAGACACGAAGGTAGTGGGTAGAGGAAGGAGGATGATGAGGAGGAAGAGTATATACAGATACCATGCAAAGGCCTGTGATTTTTGTGCAGGTGTGTGTGTGTGTGTGTGTGTGTGTGTGTGTGTGTGTGTGTGTGTGTGTGTGTGTGTGTGTGTGAGAGAGTGTGTGTGTGCGTGTGAGTCTGTTTCATTTGTACCACCAGCTACAGTAGAGGTGACAGCACACATCAGTGTCAGCTCGAGGTAGCAGCCAGAGGCGCCTGAAAAGAGTGAAGATGGGCGAGAAAATGAGAGACTAAGGTGGAAAAGGGAACAATGAAACAGCAACACACACAATACACACTCGCAACGCACAGACACACACAGGAACATACGGGGGGGATCAGTGCGAGGCAGTTTGCCCGCCTGCGCTCTGCGGGGACATGGCGTTTCTCCCTTGTGGGGTCTGAAATAAAAAACAAACAATACTTTTGATCATCGGGCCCAAACCCTCACCCAGGAGCTTTTGGAGAAGACACGCTGATTTTAAACACAAGCATCGCCCTGTCTGGTGCTCGACTAAACACACACGGGTGATAACAACACACTGTGTGAAAGAAATACTGACACACAAATACCACACTGTAAATGCACGCACACACACACACACACACACACACACACACACACACACACAGAGGGCGTAGCGCAGAGGTGTATCAAGCAGCAGAGCAAGGGATTAAGTGTAAAAACATGTAATCCCGGATACTACTTTCAGCAACACCCAATAAAAAAACATTGTTCCCACAAGCTTCAAATTGTCCATTGAGGAACGTTACGTCACTCCAGCAGCTGTCAAATGATAGGCGCTCACACTTAATTTTTTATAGTCAGCCATTGCATATGTTTCGCGTACAACAGTGATGCGTGCAGTGTAGGGTTCCCTTTGTGAATTGCAAGTATTGTGTCACTGTAAAAAACACCCCATTCAGTGGCAAATCCTACCAGGAGCCAGCGAGGAGGCAACGAAAGGCCTGTCGTGGCGAGCAGGCCAGCGCCGACATTGTGCTGCAGTCAGTGGCAGCAGAAGACAATAGGGAAGAGCGTTTTGGGAGCTTGACCCGGGCTACCTTCACTTCACCTCAGGTAGACAAGGTTAAGATGGATGGCCCTAATTAAAAGAAAAGGGCCTCTCTTCCTCTCAATAGCATCAGGTTTATTTTACAGGAACTTTAACGGGGCCTTTTGTGGGAAGGTAATTATAGGGTAAAGTGATTAGAGCTCCCTGAAGGCATGGAGGTGACAGACAGACTCGACGGAGTAACCCAAGTAACCTTTCAATATGACATCTCTTCCCATTGTCATTCACACCGCACACTAATTTCAACCAAGCAGCATGCGTTCACGCACTCCTCTTACACTACATCTCTCTCTCCCTCTCTCTCTCTCTCTCTCTCTCTCGCTCACTCTCTCATATTATTTTACTGTCACTGCTATGTACCAGAACAATGCGCGTACTGCCGAATGTGGCTCAGAGGAACTCCAGACGAAAGGTTATGGAGATCATTTTTCCAGTGAGGAGGGGCGTCACACTGGCACAAGGGCATAGGCGACAGAGCTCGCTCCACAACAATGGCTGGAGACTGACCCCCCCTCAGCAAAGCTCTGGAGCCGAGGGATTGGACACCGAGCAAGTGACGCGCATCTCCCCGACCGTTTAACATGGCTGGTTATGCCAACTACGAGACCTGACCCCGCGGGGCTTCCTGAAACGGGAATGCGCGTTGGGCGTCACAAAGAATGCTCTAATCTGCTGTTTATTAAGTGTTGGGTAACTTGAGAACGGCGATTAAATGGAGATTTTAACATGATACAGCCGCTCCATAGGCGCGGTCACATGGCGCTGTGACTCGCCGCCGTTCGGCATATGGGCCTCGGTAAATGTGTGAAAGACTGCGAGTAGCATGTGTATCATCAAACCTTCCCAACTAAGGAGCCAGCTCGTGACAATGAGTTGATGACCAAGGATTTCATGTCCCTGTTATTTCTGATATTTCTGTGAAGGAAGCGGGGGACTTGATCATATCTTTGCAGCAAGACTGACAAGAAAAAAAAAAGATGCAGAAGCAAGAGCCCGGAGATGTGCCAACACCAGCTCTTGTCATTCAAGAGGGCTGAGTTTTGAATTTGGGGTTAGGGAAACAAGATAATGTTCACTTAAAAAGTCACAGAGTCATGTTTCAGATGCCTAAACCCACTCCGCTGTGGCTCCTGTGATCCTGCTGAGAGCTCGCTCCCACTACATTTATCTCTAACCTTTCCTGTGTGCTTGAATTAATGTGTCATTGTTTTGTGGGTGTGTGTACGCCGCTGGTGTGTATCAGTGTCCGTGTGATCTCGTTTGAGTGTGCTTGAGAACCTGTGCCACATACTTAGATATCACTACCAAAGCTATTCGGAGAAGCAATTAAAATCTGTTTAGCTGCCTAGCATGCATGAATGCGCCCACCCTAACCAGGCTGTCTGAAGAGTCGGGGGAAGTCAGATACTATTATTATGCCCCAGTCTCCGTGGCAAATGCTACACGGGTCGGAGTCGGCCGTTAGGGTTAGAAAGGTGAGCTAATGATTTTAAAAGTGTTGGGTGAAGTCCTGTTTCAGAATGAATAACTCCTGTCACGGTGGTCACGATCCAGGCAATTACTACACGTGCTTCTGATCAGTGTACAACATTAGAGCTCTTGGGTTCAACTAAATGTTTAGCAAAAACCTTCAGTGTACATCAGCAGTTTCATTTTCACATTAAATTGTCCTTGTTTCTTAGAATTTTTTCAATATTCAGCCTTGACCTTGGGACAATCCAGCATAAAAAATATTCTTCTTGAAAAGAAAACTAACTTTTTATGTGATTACTTTGGTGGTTGAAGTGTTTGTTTATACCCTTATAAGTGAGAAGATGTGCCCATTAAAATTTTATTGTTTTTCATTAAGTGCCATTTCCCTTGGAATTTAAACTTTTATGTGTTTTTCAAATAGTGTCCATCCTCCTCTTAATTCACTGAGTGGTCGAAGCTGAAGGTCATGGATTTCTTCTTTACGTACTGTGTGCTGAATGACTTAAACTTTACTCCCGGTGTTGTGGTCAATAAAAGGAAAAAAAAATACAAGCTTTTTGTCACACATATCAATCAATATATGTTTAGAAATATAATAATATAAGTGTAGGAAAAAAATCACATTTATTTTTACACTCCATATAGGTACATTGCTGTTTTGATTTTTATTGTGAACATATTGATAATCACTGATATGAAACTTTTCTTTGCAAACAAATCTTCTTTTTCACTTAAGTGAGTGTTGTAAGTTATGCCTAAAAGAACTATGAAAAATTAGATAAACATGAAGTTTGAAGTTTGTTTGGAAATCAAATTGCAGTTCGCCCTATGAAAAGATGATGTTGAAACTTGAAACATCTAAAAAGCTGAATCTTATAGCATGTCAATTGAACTGTAGGACATAGTTTGAGACAGTTTGTCTGAGTTTGTCTCATCTCTTAAAATGTGTTAAATGCAAAAATCTGCCATAACATCAAGACCACAGACAGGTGTAGTGAATAACAGTGTCTCCATATCATTCAACCAATTATTGCATTGGACATATTAAAGAACTTCTGAATATTTTGTTCTCAAATTTGATGTTTTCAAATGAAAAGATGCACAAGAGTAACGACTTCTGTCCATCTGACGAGGATGAAATTGTGACGGCTATAATGATCAGATCAGAGCATCTCCAGAAGGGCTCAGAGGCGGCCGACACTCACTGATGCACGGAGGGAGAGAAGGCTGACTTGTGTGGCTGTGTCCAATAGTCAAACTGCAAGTTATTGCTGATGCTGACAAAAACCTGTCAGGATACACACTGAATTACGTTGAGGGATCTACAGTATATGAGCCAGATGATCTTGTTCTACCTTATCAGTGTTAAACACTGCAACAGAGACATCACCTGTATGAGTTTGTGACATAATTCAAAAATTAAATCTTTGTGACCATTCAAATACTGTGTACACACATTTTGATCAGTTTGTGTAGAAACCACAGCACACAGCTGTGGTACACAACATCTTTTTTATGAGGCTGAATTGTGTCAATCCTCTTTAAAGAAATGGAAGAAGTGATTCAGACGTCCTGCCTCCTGTAGTGTGATGTATGAGAGCGTTACCCATCATGCTGATCATATTGTTCATCGTTACGGGACGGCGTTGGAGTCGCCAGAGGATCTCCTGCGCTCTCCCTGAACACCCAGTGATAAAAGCAGACGTCAGTTGTGTGTAGCATGAGTTATAAGGGCCCATTATAACATGCGGTAGCCCTCGTTGATTCTGACCCTGGCGTCGCGGCGTGCTCTCATACTCAGCTGAGTGTGTCAACGACACACAGGCATGCCTGTGTGTCTTATCAAAGCCCAACCAAAAGCCATTTTAAGGCGCTCATATAAATCACTTAGCGGCCAATAGAGGTGTGCTTTATTGCAGGCGCTGGCCGGGGCCCCTTTTGTCAGCTAACGTTCTTTTGATAGTTTTGCCAATTGCAGCTAATAATGCATCTGATAAGATAAGCTGTGGCCTCGCTCGCTCGCTCTCTCTCTCTTGGTGCAAGGGATTTCACAGGAACCCTCCTAGTCGTGTCAATACTCCTTTGTGAGGACTGTGTTCGAGTCAACACACCTGAGCACTTCACAGGCCGACAAACTCATCGCAGGTCAGCGTGTTTGCCCCCGGTCAGTGTGTGTGTGTGTGTGTGTGTGTGTTTGTGCGAGGGAGGGAGCAACACTGAAACAACAGACCAGTCTTTGTGCCTGTTGTATAGCAGCACTAATAACGGCCTTCTCAACAAGCTTGCTTGACAGCTGGGTGGGACTTTGAAGAATTCATAATGAAGCGATGCCTCAGATTAGCACAGGAGCGGCTGCCTTTGAAGAAACAGCTCAGGTTATGAGGTCCTAATTAGGAATGGCCTATTTTAGTTTGAACACATGCTAAGGAAAGTGTGTTTTGTGTGCAGGCCAGTGTGTATCCTTATGATCATGTAGGATGATAAGAATGCTGTCTTACAAATTTCTACATGATTGGGTGAGTGAGTGTGAGTCGGATTCAGTATACAGGAGAACATGTCCATGTGCAGGAGGTTCAATAATGTTTTATTATTTTTTGCATTCTTATATGCACATCTGAAAGAAAGAAATTGGGAAGTGTGCGCCTTCACATATGATTTGAGAAAACTATTTACTTTTGAAATGTAAATAAATAAAAATGTAGACCAATGAAAATGCCAATATTTTTATGAAATTCAGCATTTGGTTTGCTTCACAAATACACAGGTACAAGTACTATGAGTCTATGTAGCAAATATTTGACTGTTTATTGGTGCATGGCAAACAGTACATACAACTCCTGCCCTGCATGTAATCTCAGACAACTGTGGTCACATTCAGGGTTTATGGGGTAAATGTGTGTGTTCATAATTGCAAAGCAGGAGTTTCTGTGCAAACAGCTTAGCATTTTAATTTTTAGCATTTTTTTCTGAGAACTCTCAGAAATTGCCGGTTATCATATTAATGCTGTACAGTCTGGCTAATGAGCATCCATGTGTACATGCATGCGCACATATTTCTCCACTGTGTTCCTCAATCAGCACAGCTGCTAAACAATGGTGGAATGTTCCGGCCTGTTACCATTCCTCAGTGGCTATCTGATGAAGGAGAGCTCGGGATAATCCAGGCCGTCCTTATCAGTGGCAGGGATCCCATTTCCATATTCAAGCCCCTGCTGGCTGATAAGAGCAGCCCCTGATAAATGTGTAGTGATGGAGTGATACCTGTGGTCCGAGGCTGATGAGAGCCTTATGAATGGCTGAAGCAGAGAGGTGATGAAGGGGGGAACTGGGGCTGGAGGCTGGACAGTAGCTTTCAACAGGCCTGATAAAAGCAAGACGGAGAGGGCTGTGATTAATGTGCCTAAGTGGCTAAGGGTCACAGGCAGGCCCTCACCAGTGACGGCTCTTGAGAGAGGTCACCTCCATGACCATCCGTCACATCGGCGCTCACGGACACACCACTGCAGACTCCTCCCCGTCGATATTGGCGCCGACACACCCTGTCCTGAACCCAGTTTCAGCATTTGTAGCTACAGTATTTCATAAAAGCACGCACACAGAGGTTTACACAAACATGTAACAGTGCTTTGCATATTTTCCCAGTTTTAATCCAGGTTAATTGTGGCGATGGCAGAGGGTGCCTAACGCTGGGTGGGTGGCACGTTGACCACTTGAGGACATATGACCTCCATTTTTCAGCAGTCCCGTCCTTGGGGCCAGACACTCAGACACAAATGCATTATTAATTGGGCTCTGTTTCACAACGCCCATCGCTCCTTTATCAGCATGTCCACCATCGCTGGGGTCATCCTTCATAGGCTCATCGACATCAGATGTGGGATGAACAGCACGCCGTTTCAGGAATCACACGATGTTTGCATTTAGGATTCAGTAAGCATAAAATTATCCCAGATACTTTCAGATTTTATGACTGCAATTAACACCATAGAAGAGGAGAATGGGAGGATGGCGTTCCACCCCACACACAGACACACACACAATGTGTTACCTCCCATATTTAAAAATATTATTATTAAAGGCTGCTGGGATTCAGAAGTAATAAAAACCTTAACTTTTAATGTTTGATATCTGGCAAGTATTTATAATAAATACACTTCATAAAACCTGTTTTATTATTTTTCTTCATCACCACTTCACTTAAAATAAGATATTTTTAATTGCGTAGTTAATAGTTTAACCCTATTGCGTACTGTCGTTTAACTGTTTAACCCTGTTGTGTTTTTGCCACAATTTCTAGTCAAAAAAAGAAAAACACAAAGGATGTAAAAGCAACTAATATATCTATATCTATATTTTTTTAAACAACAAATGCTTGAACTGATTAGAATTAAGGGAAAAAGAAGTGAGAATGGTTTATTTAGAGTGAATAGTGATTGAATTATGAATCTTTTCGAGTGCATATGATAACTTTTGAAGGTAATAACTTCCTTGTTAGGATTGTACCCATATGGCACCATTTCATGGACTATTTAGAATAAATATCTGCAGGAAACAGAGTTGGTGTTTTCTTCTACAATAAGTTTTTCGGTGTTTGCGGATGCTGTTTGTTGTTTCCACAGGGACTGTTACAAAGGGGCCCCTGTCTCTGGAGAGGACCTTCACCACAGGGATCCCTTAAAAGCACATATTAAAAACACACTGTCTGCCTCCCTCCCATCTCGGCGCGTCCCCAGGCCCCACCGCACACTGTAAACAGCTGGCTTCA
The DNA here is from genome assembly GCF_902148845.1 of Salarias fasciatus. NCBI lineage: Eukaryota > Metazoa > Chordata > Actinopteri > Blenniiformes > Blenniidae > Salarias > Salarias fasciatus. The sequence continues at coordinate 12,603,671 of NC_043745.1, read as the reverse complement.
CTGATATTTTATTAATGACGTTCTTTAATTAGTTTAATTACATAGAATCACATCTTTGTGCATAATTTCGCCCTATTTAATGAAAAAACATCCCAACTGCCATTTATGTATACATAGAAATCTCTGCCCTCTGGCTGAAAGAAGTGTAATTGTGTGAGTTTCTTTGGAGAGGGCCCTGCGCTGCGAGGCGCTCGGAGCATGAGTCAGAATCGGCGGGCAGGTTCACCTCACATGCTTTTTGTTGTCACTCAGGCTTTGTTTGCTGATGAAAGCAGGGTGGTGCTGTGAGCCAAGCAGGAGCTTACTCACACAATGTATCATGTTTGGTTTGATTATGCCAGTCTTGCTTAGATTAAAACAAAGCACAAAAAAAAAAGAGCCTGTATCCTTGCTTAAGCTGGATAACTTGTCCATTCTTGATCTGTACACGCCACAGGGAAGATGAAGTTTAAATGATAGCTATTATTTCATGACCCAGCTGTTGAATAGTGCAGGCGGTAATCCATCATTGAAAATGGTAGAAGGGCAGGGAAACTCGTACAGCGGTTTATCAAATACCCAAAGAGCTCTGGGCAGAGGAGTGTCGCGTTTCGCCGTGACCCACATGCCAAGATGGCAGCTCCACCTGGGACGCTCCTCTGTGTTTGCACTGTAACCCAGTAAGAGCAGATCAGTGCTTAAACACAGGGCTTTATTTAGACAGCACAATGGTTAGTCAGCAGCAACATTATCTGACCTCATACATCTTATCATGCAAGCGCTCTGTCAACAGTGTTACTGGAAGGGGACGGCACTAATGCTGGCGCACATTAGCATCCTTCAACAGTTTTCAAGATGGCCGTCGGGATAGATACAGAGGGGGGAAGTGCAGCTTGTCAGACACTGATGTTCCACCATGATGACAACGGGAGTAAATGAGGTTTCAGAGACCTCATCTAAGACAAAATCAATATGCTGCCTCCTCAGCTCAGGAGAGAAGCTTTGTGCATTATCTGCTTTAAGTAACACGTGGGCCGAGGGAGTGAATGAGCAATGGCGCTTCTGTTTTTTGGGGAGCTGGAAGACTCCTGTCTCCACCTCCCATCAACATTGTCTGTCCATGTCCCGCACCATCACGTCGACACTCACAGTGATATGATAGATGTGTTTCTATCCAGCCCACCTGGCCTGTAGTATCACTCCACAACCCAGACTTCCTTAAAAGTCAATTACCAGAGTAAATGACTTGAGGAATATCTCTCAAGAATGATGTTTCACACACTTCATCGATGGCAATAGCATTACAGCTGATTAGCAGAACCAAATGTGCTCTTTTTGTAATGCAACACACAGAAGGGTAACTGGATCGCTGTGTTGGCTCCAGCAGTCCCAGGACGAGCCCCGCTGGCGGCTAGACTGGAAACATCCCAGAAAGCCTCAGCCCTGAGAGGGGCTAATGTTTCAGCTGGGGCAAAGGAGCTCGGAATGATAATGTTGATTCACTAAATAGTTGACGTAGAGGTCAGCAGCCCTCACGTGCCGCACAGACAATACAGCCCAGCGTTGGAAATACAGATTTAGTATTTATTGAATGAGGATCAAACTTGAGGAATCGCCTGGCAATCTGACACTGGCACAGGAATGTGGGCAATCCTTCTGTCTCTCTGTCTGTCTCCTCTCCTTTTCCACTGTGTACAGACTGTCGGCTTGTTGACTAAGCCAGTAATCATACTCAGCTACATTTATACATATCCCCTTGTCTAACTTCATCACAATCTTATATGTAACAAATTGCATTGTGGATTCATGGGAGGTTTTTAAAAGGCAGCTGGAACAAAATCTGTTCCATTAAGTTAGGTATTCGCTGCGTTGCTCAAAAGCCTTTTCTGGTCTCTAATAGGCGATTGAGTCCATATAGTACAGTATGTTAACACACTTTGGTTTGCATGTTCTTGTGAACATCAATTTTTTTCCTCATGCAAAATCCAAAGTAAAGGTACTGTTATTGGAATAGGAATATCGAGGATGATGATTGAATTTTATATTGATCATACGTGCAATCCCTTTTACATGTTTAAAAATGATAGGCGCAAACTGTCGATTTATGGAAACTGTTCTGTGTGCTTTTTTACAGAATGTACACATCAATTTCCTGTGGAAACACACAAATAAGTTATGTTATGTTATTTATACACATATAAAACACTAGCGTCATTTGAAATAAAGAAGTTGCACACAAATGCTATTTTGTACCATATACTCTGCTGTTTTGTTTGTATTTCTTCCCAATAAATTTAGACTTTAGACCACATGTGTTGCACTCCAGTCCTCGAGGCTCGGCACCCTGCATGCTGCAGTTCTCTCCCAGTTGTAACACAGCTGATTGCAATGAGCGGCTCCTGATTGGGCTTTTTTACAGACGTCAGGATGAAATCAAGATGAGGATCAGGCGTGTGTCGAAGCAGAGAAACATCTAAAACATGCCGGATGTCATCCATGGGGGATTCAGTTTGACACCGCTGCTTTAGACTGTCAAACTCCTGAAATGTGTTGTTCTCCAGCTACAGTTCTTCTAGAACTTAAATCGAGGTACATGAACCGGTTTGTTTGGCAGAAGACAGAATATCTCCAACACTTCGCTGTCAATCTGAGACGAAGGACAGAGGAGGACAGTCCTTGCTTTGCAAAAAGAAGAGCGACCTCGCAGTGAGTCAAAAATTATTTAGCTTAATGAATTGTATTTTAGCAATTATATTCAGTTATTGTTCGGATTTGTGTCTGAAGCTCACAGCTGACCAGGACTTTAAGAGAGCCTCACTTTCACTTCCTGCTGTTGGTCGTAACTCCAAAGAGCAGGAATGAATGCTTTATCCATGTTTTTTGTGTGTCTTTTAGTTCTACATATAAGACATGTGACGTTAAGTGGGATTTGTTGGATAATTAATATATCTAATGATGACAGTTTTTTTTTAGCCACATGAAGATTATTTATTTTTATAATGAAATGAGGTGAAAGTCAAAATCAACTCCAAAATTGGGAACAATATGGCTCAAGTGATGTAGGACCAATAAATAATTAACTGTAATTAAGACTATGTACACATGCAGGATGAATTATTCAGCATACCAGTGATGCATTGACCTCCCCTCCACGTTCCTGGATGTGATCTATTAAAACGAATGGAAGATGAGGACGATGGATGTGTGTGTGTGTGAGCAATGAACGAGAGATTGGAAGCGGAGGAAGGAGGGCAGCTGGTGAGGAGAGTCTTGCTATCCGATTCCTTGTTTGGCATCAGAGGTGCTTCGGGGCATGCCGCAGCCTCTGCCCTGTTAGCAACCTACACGATATCTCAGCTCAGAAGATCTACTCCTACTCAGATCCGAGCTCGATAGCACTGGGACCACAGTCCCTCAAAACAGTTTTAGCATTTGTAACTCTTTTTTCAGTGAGCGCATGAAGCTCATTTTTCCCATCCTCAATCTTACCTATCATCTCTCATTCCCACATAAGTTTGTGAAAATCACTCCACTGTTTTTTTGCCACGTTTGACTTTGAAATTGAAAAAAAAAAAAAAATGCGTGTGACACTAGAAGAATGGACATTTTCCAAGTGGCTTCCATTAATAACAATACATTTAATGCTAACACATTAAGGACTGCAATAATTAATGAATGAATAATCACCAACATGAAAAGTGTTATCAATAATTGTATGAATATTGCACATGTATAATGCATGAGTGTTGCCCTGAGGCAGAATCTGGCGTCTCTGCTCATGTCCAAGACACGGGCATTACATGGTGGCTGAGACAGGGCTGATCAAATGATGGCACTCACTACACAGGCCTTACATTTGTTAGCCTTTTTTTTTTTTCCTGCAGCAGTGCCCAAGCTGGCCATTTCACTTTTTGATGTGATCCACCCGGCAGTGTGCCCTGGCCTTGTTCGCAATGGTTTGCTCACAGCAAAACTGGGAGTCAGCCTTGGATACCAGGCTGGATGTAGAGGGAGAAATCGGGGTATTAGCATTCTACCCGCACCCCGGCTTCATCACAGCTAATAAGGGAGGCCTGCACCGGGGTCTTTCATCTAGATTAGGGCTCTTATCACATGCCACCTGCATGGAGCAGCCTGCCATTCATATGCAGATCTGGCCAAACCACAACTAGGGTGTTTCCTAACTCTGTCACTTCTCATCACACAGTAGACATTTCCAGCTGAAAAGATAACCTTATTGGCAGCACTGGTTGAAATGTTTACTGTCCTGTCTCATTTTTTAAAGTTTAGATGTGTTACATTGTTAATGGCCGGCCTTGTCGATTAATAGCAAATCGTCATTTTTGAGAAAAAAAAAAAAAAAAAACACATTAAGTACAACAGCCTTCTTATTTGCAAATGAATGCATTGTATCCCCTTAGCGATTTGGAAGAACTCTCATTGTAGGTGATAGACAGAAAGTCATACATTTAGTATTGACTTCAAGTCAGTATTTGAAATATCTTGATGTAGTATTCACTCAAGAAGGAGAAAGTATGATTGAATGAACGCTCAATATAATGGGTGAGCAATTCCACAACTGATGTGCGAAACATTACATCAACTTCCTATTGTAGTCCTCCGGGTAGGAGTGATTATTAGTGGCTGTGAAAGGGTATAAATGCTGCAATGGGGTGCCAATAAAGACACAATGGAGAGCCCTATGATGGATGTGTCCCACGAGGATGACTCAGCTAATCAATGCCTTTCATGAAAACAAACATATCATTAAACCCAAACCACAGGCTCCACCTTCATTCTTTTGTCTGCTGATCATTTGGAGCCGCGACTGGTCGATTGTGATGACCAACGCCAACCAGTTGCGATTGATAATGTTGTAGTTGTGACCTGACAAATGAGGCAAGAATTCAGCATGTGGAGACTGGAACCACAGCTAAATCGCTCGCAGCGTGCGGCGCCGCTCAGCTGTGGACGGCGCGTTGTCTGGTCGTATTAGCCAGACGCGGCTGAAAAATTGGAGGCCTCCTCAGTGGACCACAGTGAGTGATCAAATTGGCTGTCAGTGGTGGGAGGAGGCGCATTATCTCCCTGAGACAGTGAGAAATGGGGGAGTGGGACATTCAGGGACACATTAATGAATAGGTGGGGAACATTTTTTTCTTTCATTTTTTTCCCAGTGCTGCCACTGGTTTGCCAAGGCCTCCCAGGTTTGTGCAATCTCTCAGTGTCAACATCTTTCTGTAAGGCTGATTCAATTAAGATTACGCCAGTTTCAGAGAGAGAGAGTGACAGGGGTCAGTTTGATTTTGCCGATTGGCTTTGTGCCTTTTGTTTTTTCAGCTTGGGTTAGTGGTTTGCCTGCCACTTGTACTGGAAAGAGGATAAACTGTCTATATGCTCTGACCTGGCTCTGCTGGGGAAAGGCCACTGTGGCGCACCCATTTAAGGTCATGAGTAAATACATTACTCACGAGTATGATAGATTATCCTCCTCTGTGTATGTGTGTGTGTGTGTGTGTGTGTGTGTGTGTGTGTGTGTGTGTGTGTGTGTGTGTGTGTGTGTGTGTGTGTTTTGTGCCCTCTGTTGCTTTCCTGAAAGAAGACATTGGAACAGGCATTTGACTCCTCCAGTGCCTCATTTTACCACTTTACCACAAATTATCAGCCCTCTTTCTCTTCACCAATTAAGTGGCACTTTGTGACAAAAACAGAAGACGAGCCGGTTGAAAAGACTCACCAGGGAATATTTGACAGTGTTGTATATCAAGGGGTGAATGTGTCTGTGTTAAGAGGTGAGAAGATGTTTCTCCAGTATGCTCAAGCTTCAGAAAATGGCCTTTATTGCCTCAAATAGACCCTCGGCCTGGCACTAGCACAATGTATTGACCTCTGCCCTGCCGGGTCACCCTCCTCTGCCTGGGTTTACATTACACCCACATTTTACCCCACAGCTGCACCTCATTACAATGCCTCATAAAAAAAAACGTGGGCAGCCCAACGAGGGGTGCAAGCCACCATTAAAGAGGTGAAGGGGATGATTGTGGGGGCAAATGGAGAAGTGGGTAAAGAGGTGGATGGGGGTGAGGGGGCGAGAGGTGGAGAATGAAAACAGAAGCGTTAAGTCATTAGGGCCCATTGTTGTGCTCAAACGGCCGCCACACAAGCTCTCTGTGAATGGGAAATGGAGCTTAATGACCTGAAAAGGAACTTCAAAAGCAGCAACAATAGATGAGAAGGGGTGGCCCCACTCGAATGTCACTCTGCCACTTATTGCTTAGTTGGAGAATGGCTGGGCTGTTTAGATTGGTAATGTGATGAAAGTAAAACTAATCTGGGGCTTCCAATGGAAATATCCCTTTTTCCCATCTTTTACCCAAAATAAATAGTGTTGGGAACCATTTGTCCAAGAACATTCGTTCATTTGTATGCATTGTTGTGCCTACATAATGTTCCTGGGTGCAGCGTATTCTGAGAAGGACAATGTTGTGCTGGTTGTGTGTTTGTGTGTGCACACACTTATCAGTGTTTGTCTGCGTCCGCACACAGTATATCTTTTGCAGCTTCATTTTAACTCAGTTTCAAAAAACATTTTATTAGCCAGTGTATGTTTGTGTTATTTAACACACAGATATCTTCCATTGACCGCCACATGCTGTTCCTACGGTAGCATAACCGGCAGTCTGTAGGCCGGTTGGTGTTCGAGGCAAGTTGGCCGAGTCACAACCATTTAGCCGGTGTGTGAAATCAGGGGTGACAACAATGGCTGTCCATGCCAGGCTGGTGTTGGTAGGAGACGGGATCAGCTGGCACGCGGCTTCTGAGGTTGTCAGTCACTCAGCACCGTGTCTGCAGCCGCGGTGCAGCTGCCAGTTAGCATAGCAGGCACACTCGGGCTGCACCCTGCTGAAATATCCAATGAGCCTCCAGCATCCGCTGTTATGTTGCACGACTAAGCTGGAAAAGGAATGCAAGCAGTCGGATAGTTACACTGATTTCTTGGCATTAGGTCCAGGATTAGGGTTGTAATACTCCAATTTTACTATTAAATTAGAAGGTTTTAAAAAAATCAAAAAATACAAGCCTGTGTAGTAACAGTATCCCATCAAATTTTCAGTGGTTATTCCAAAGTTAACCTTCCTGCTGCCCTTAGGTTTGAATATTTTTATATCAAACTATGCTTCTCTTTCATGTAAATGACTGAAAATAACAAATTCACTGTGTTTTATGAATATGAAATGATTCACTATGCAAAAGTTGAAACTCATGTGAGTTTATTTGTTACTAAAATTGAACTAGTTGACTTTGGTTTGCAAATATCATGGCTAATATCTAAGAAAAAGCAACCTGTCATAATATGCCAGTTTTGTCACAAAATTAATGCACAATCAATAGATTAAAAATTATGTTGACAAAAATTCTGAGTCCTTTTAATAGGTTAGAATTTAGTGTATGTAACTTGTGTAACAAACCTGTGTCACAAACAAGAACAGAAATGAGACTGGGCTCTTCTGACCAATAAAGACGACATTTGCATGATTCGTACACAGACAATAAGAATTTCAAACTAAGTACCACTAGTTGTAATAATCCAATCAGCCTTTTTACTCAAACTTAATCCTCAGGGGAAGTCAGGTGGCTTTTGGGAGAGCTCGTCTGGAGTTATACAAATTCACAGCTTTACAATTCAAATCCCATCTGAACATCACACAGCCGAGATCGCAACACTTCCACTCTGATATTTTTAAGGTCAAAGCTGGCAGCACACTTCATAGATGAAATTAACATGGCTGCTAAAGCAAAATTGTGGATGTGTGAAAAATAACAACAAGAAGCCCCAAAGTTTGTTTCAGTCGTGTTGCCTCGAGCTGGCTGCGAAGTTTTCGACTCATTCACTGCCCCGAAATACACTGTCGCCTGCAACCAGCCAGCAGTATCACAGGATTTGTTTTGTGTACTTTGCTTGCTTTATTTTCATAGCCACACGAGTTTTAGGGATATCTGTGTTTACTTCTTGTTTTTAAGGGAACTTTCGAGTCGTATCTGCTGTCGCTGTGACACACGAGCTCTTTGATCTGACATAGATGCCATTTAATGAAGATAACTGGAGTCGCAGTGAGTCTACTTGTATTTGCCTGCAGCGCCATGTTTGACAGCAGTATGAGAACATGCCAAATGCCATTTTGTTTGGAGTATACAATTAGCCTGAGTGCTGCGCTTATGAAAATCATTTTTGTCTCTTGTTTTGCGGAGAGAATAGGGGAAGAACGGCGGGTCTAATTTACCTAATCCAAAGAAGAATTCACATTACCCGGATATCATTTGCAATCCACGATTTAATTGTAAAACTACTAAAATAAAGCACGACTTCGGCATAAACCGTGACTGATGACGAAAAAAAAACACACACACGCTGAAGTGTCTATTTGCTGAAAGGATTATATGCATTGACCGGCGGAATGAAAATAAATTGGGAAAGTACATGAGCCACCAGGATATTAGCTGTTATGCATGCAGCGGATTCACTGAGTATCTGTACGGATCACATGTCTGAAATATCCATAATTCTCCCTGTTAACATCCTTGCCACAGGGATACTAAGGTACTGTCAAGCAGGGCTGCCAATAGGCTGTAGCCTGTCCTGAGGCAATAGGCCAGACACACAAACAGGCATGATGCACACACACCCACACACACAAACGCACGCATAGGCACAAGCAGGTGCATGTGGCGCACACACTCACACAGATTAGTAATTAGAAATTTCATATCCACGCCTGGAAGAAGTTTGAAGTGCGATTTCATATAACCCTACTAAAGAGGACCGTAGAGTTTCTCAACTCCAATGTGAGTCGTTTCAACATTAACATTCTGCTAATCGTCTGTTCTGTGGCTGCGAGGGTTAGTGCATCTCAGGGTTTTTTTTACTGGTGTTTCCCTGACTGCAAAACTACTTGAGAGACTTTCTCCTGGGTGTGGTGAAAGGGATTGATTTATCATCATGCACTCTGCAGACATGAAATGAGTAAAACACTGTGTGGACAGTATCAGCTCAGGGATGCACGACTGTGCTCGACTTGGTTCTGTTCGATCCCTGTGTGTGTGTGTGTGTGTGTGTGTGTGTGTGTGTGTGTGTGTGTGTGTGTGTCGCTTTATAGTGCATATGACGTTGCACAGCACCTGAAGACAATCCAGGACAAAACAGCAACTAAATACCCTGCAGGACATTTACTGTAATCCAGATCTCCGGCCAGATGATGCACATTTTTCCCATTACACATGGATTGTTTGATTTTCAGACATGGTGTATCGTGTTTAATTGAGTTGTGACACTTCGTATCTGCATGTGATTGTTATGTAATGAAAGACAGTATGGCAGATTATGGACATAATGTGCTTTGTTTTTTCTATTGTTCGCAATTTCTTGGCATGGCTGGCTCATGTACCATGTTGACGAGCATTGGGACCGCAGTCCACAGTAGGTACGAGGAATTTCAAAGGCTACCTTTGATCTGAACAAAGCCAACCAGAAAAACGGTGATGGGAATAATCAGATACTGTGGGGCTTTTATCTACGCCCCGTGCAAGTTCATTACGGATACTTGATTTTGGCTTTAGGCGAGCAAGCAAGGATGCACAGTAGGACGCTGAGGACAACTTCACTGAATGCCGAGGCTCCACCCCACCAATGAGATTTATCATAAATTTAATTTCCTGACACCAAACTACAGGCGATCCTTCCGCGAGATTTGGCATCGATTGGACAGCTCATACTCTTCCCTCCCCCTCGCCGAGGCCGCCTGTATTAAGAAAAGGCCTCACCGCTAATTACACCCTCCCAGTCTAATAGAGGCACCCTGTTAAACAAACAATTGATCCCCACTTAACACATGTACCCACGTTAGTAAAACACAATTTGCCAATTTGCCAAAGGCAACACAGACAGGAGAGGGAGAAAGAGAGGGAGGAAAGAGAGGGAAGGCAAGCGAAGGAGGAAGCCACTGGGAGCGCCTGCTATGAGGGGAGGAGGAGGAGGGATAGCACTGGCACAGCGGAGGGAGGGTGAGAGGGTGGAAGGAAGAGAGAGAGAGAGATGAAGATAGGTTGTCCACAGCTCTGTTTCCTGGCTGGAACTCAGAGATGTTCAATACTGACTCTTTCATCAATGCTAATTTGACAGCTTGAAAACTTCAAAGCCCGATAAAGACTTCTAATGTCGGATAAGTGTGTTTTATATGTGCATCTGTGTGAATGGGCGGGCGCGTATATCACCTAATAGGCATGATTTGAAGGAAAGCGGATATGCTTTCCACGGAGAGCGCTCAGTTGTACACATGAAAAGTGACACAGACACATGAATAAAGAGGGCGCTAAAGAGAGAAGTGTAACCCACCGAACCCCTCAAACCCACTCTTAAATACCCGCCTCATTAGTCCTTCCACTGGCCAATATGTAGTCTCTCAGAAGTGTGGTTCAAACAGTGCTAAGTGGAAAAAAGACTCTCTCTCAGGTGCAAAATGAAGGCATTTTCTCCAGGTTTTATTACTTTCAACAGTCCCAGGAGTTCCGTCTGCTTTCAGCAATGCCCAAATCTGTGGCACAGGTAATCTTGGCTCATACGATTTGGCAAAAAAAATAATAATCATAACAGAAATAACAGACTGTGATAGAAGAACAAGAAGAAACGCACTTTTTTGATTTTTGCTATATTTGTATATGCTTTCTACGGAACAGTCTTACTTCCTCAGAAATGTTACTATGCACCAAATCACACAGACGATTGACCAAACTTTACTCAGATGTTCCAGCCACAGGAACTCTACCTTTTTCTGCCTTTAGGAGTTGAATGTTAAACAGGTCATTTTCTTGGTTGTGTTCTTTCTGTACCCACATTACTGTTGTTCTACATCTCTTGGCTAAAAGTTAAATGTGATCTTCTTGTTTTATCAGCATGATTTAAAGAAAAATCTGTTCAATGGAATAGGAAGTCTACCAGCAGCAAGGTCTTTTTCTTCTTTCTTGTTTTGGTGATCTGAAGCCAAGATCTCACTGGGCCGCGACAGCTCACGGCTTTTCAAATGAATGTCACAAGAATATTGCACAAGCTCCTATTAAAGTTTGGTCAAACTCTGCATGCTTGTTGCATGGCCTCTGCTGAACATTCTCACAACACTCACCATATGAAAATTAGGAATTATTCTGCAATCGTAATGTTTTGCATTGTGTGCACTAAAGCTGCGCAGCAATTGCACAGTAGTCAGGCTGAGCTGAGAGTTGCGAATTGTTTTACAAATACAGTCTGAAGATGTAAGCTCATAAAGAAAGTGCAGACTTGACAGGATGAGGACCAGGTTGACATTTTGAAGGTTCATTTGATAAGTCTTTCTCATTTTTCACCTTTGAAGCTAAATTATAAGTGGCTGAAACTTTGATAGTGACTTTTGACAGATGCCCAGAAAATTAAAAGAATCCATTTAATTTTCTGTTTTACAGAACATTCGTTACTCCTCAAGATGCACATTTGAAATTATGAAAGAACAAGATGTCAGTCATTTCTGATGCATTCAGGTGAAAGGCGTGATGTACATTAGGAATGTATTTCAACTGCATCTCTATACAAGGCAGTCTGAAAAAATCCAAACTACTGCACCTCCGCTGTGTGTGTGTGTGTGGGTGTGTGTGTGTGTATGTGTGTGTGTGTGTGTGTGTACATGCTCAGATCTAGGAGGATAGGAGGGGGAATGGGGGTCGAACCGAAGGTAACAGATTGCCTCGTTTGCCTTTTTGAACTGTCCAGCACGGTTTGGAGAACAGGAGGGGAACAACAAAAGGTGTTAATGGCTTTATGGAGGCCCCATGCTGAAAGATCGGCCATTATCTTCCTGATTCACTGCAGAACGGATAATAGCTCTGATCAGTTGCCCTCTTTATCTCCTGGGCCAAAGACCTGAGCGCTGGGTTAACATATCACTTCAGCCATAAAACTGCTTACAGTTAATATTGTCAGAATATAAACAGCAGCTGCTCCGATTTCAAGAGGTATGTTCATAAAATAATGTCTCTAACCATTACTATCTATGGAGTCAACTTTCTGCAGTGATTTGTTTTATTTGTAATGTAAACAGAATTACCATAAGGACAGTGTCTTTGCCTTTCAGCCCTCCTGTTAACACACAAGTCACAATCCTGGTTTATTCATTCAGGTAAAATGCTCAACATGCATATTTGTTTTTCCTCGACAAAACCTTTCATGTTGTTCCACTGCAATGCAAACTTTTGTGCATGTTTGTTAAGTGTTATCTCTCATTCATTTTTAGTTATGTGATTGTCTGCGTGCTGTTTGTCTGGTAGATTTGCCTCGTGCATAATGTGTGTGTGTGTGTGTGTGTGTGCGTCTGTGTGTGTGTGAGGGGAGGGGTAGGGCCCTGTTGTGAACTTATCAGCTGGTGATGACTTTCCACACAGCTCTAAGACAACTTAAGCCCTCTCTAATTACAGCACATCTGTTGCAGCAGAGAGGTATTCTTGTCATGTGGTTTAACAAATACTTTCACATTCAGAGGAGTACATACCTAATGAGCCTCACAGCCCAGGGCAACTCACGTCTCCCCACGAAGATCAAAAAAAACCTAACCTCCACGCAACACACACACGCGCACGCTCGCACACACACACACACCTGCGTGCTAAAAAGAAAAAAAAAAAAAAAAAAAGGCACAAAACACACGACCACAGAGGAACGTTGACACACAGAAGACAATACACATGCACGGAGACACCGCAGACACTCACTCATAAACACATACAAACACTACAACAACCTGTTTTTCAAAAAGCGACAAGAACAAATGATTCAAATGAAAGGAGCCAAACTAAGAGTGGGTACGTGTTTACACTCACTGACAACATTCTGAAGGTGTTATCAAGGTGGAAATCAAACAACCCGTCTGCTCTAATTATTACCTGCCCTAAATAAAGAGAAGTTGTCTTCGCAACCTGGGGGATAAAATAGGTTGAGGAAAATAACATCAAGAAGCAGATGAAGAATACACCCACAAGGATATCTGGCAGTCAGTGTAAACGTGCTAAGGTTGGCCTATAATAACCCAGTAAGCTGGCTGTAATGATTGTTGGGGAGACAGGGGATAAAGTGCTTTTCTCAGACTGCTGGAGTCACTCACAACAGGTGCTAGTAGCGCAGGCTACAGTCCCCGCTGACCAATCCCGCCGCAGCTCTGACTGCGGGGCGGAGGTAGTTGTGACTCCATTACATCATTGGATGGAAAGCTACGGGGGGAATACTGCAACCTGCGGAACGTCAGTCAGGGGAACATCTGCACATAAGCCTAATGTAAGATAATGAGACTTCATTGCCGCTAAGACAACATGGCAAGTCTACCAGAAGAAACTGAGCTTGTCTCGTCTCTGCAAACTGGAGAGCGGCGCCTTTTATCAAACAAATTGTTCAAAAAAGCCTCAAATTGTTTTTCCTGCAGTGTTTATCTTATGGCTTTACTCAATCGCTGCTGCTGGATCTTTGGAGTTGGGCATGACATGGGTTTAGCATATGGTTCACTGCAATGCCGAGGCTTAACTCTGGCTTGTGGTTTCTGACTGTCAACCTCCTTGGCTTAGGCTCCGTTTTCCACAGACATTCCAAATGTCATTATGAGGTATTTTGCAAAAAAAGGAAAAAAAAAAAATCTCTCTCACACACATCATCTCTACCACAATCTTAGAGCTACACACAATCACGCACTTGCAGGCACGCATCCTTTGCCCATAAGCGCACACACGTGTTTCCTGTCTGTATCCGCCTTAACACCATGTGTCTTCCGTGCGGCTGGTATTCCTCCTCCTCCTACAGCCAATTGCCGCACTAATATGGCTGCACCCCCTAAAGATACAATATACGCTTATTGCCGAGCCACTCTATTAGTGACAAAAGGTCACACTGTGAAAATATTAAACTTATGAAGGACCCACACTCTCTTCGCACCCAAATATGCGGAGAAAGCACAAAAAAGGTGTTGTGTCCTCTGTGTATGATTATATCTTCTTCCTTCATCCTTTGAGCAGTGACCCAAGGGCCACTATTTTATTGGTCTCAGATGCCGTCTGCCTCACAATGTACAAAAGAGCCCGTTATTCCAGACCAATATTAAAGCTGGCCTTCGCATGCAGCATTATCCACATGACACGCACATACACACACACACACACACACACGTGTGTCTCATGTACACAAAAATCCATGTGTTGTGTTGTGTGTGTGTGTGCGTGTGCGTCTGTATGTTCTGGGGTGTGGATGCCTGTAAGCAGTGGAGCCTGAGGCAGGCTATAGGCAAAGACGTGGCCTCCTCATCCTGTCAGAGGTTATGACAGGCTGAAAGAGAAACTGCTGTGTCCACCTTCCGTGTTCGCCGCCATCACGCTCGCCATGAAAGAGTGCTTTCAGTCTAATCAAGTGTCTGTTTGAGGAGAGGAAGGCGTACAGTACGCTCACATGTTGAATGTATTAGCCAAGCGTCAATGAGCGGGTGAGGAGGCTGGCGAGGTTACGAGAGCGCCTGACGCTCGCTCGTGGTGTGTAAAGTTTATCTGCATATCTGTGCATATGTATCAGAGCACGTGTGTGTTAGTGCCTGCATGTGTGACCTCATTATAAACATGCATGTGTGGGTAGCGTGTTAGTATGTGCTTATAGTATGTCAGTTTATGTGTGATGCATCTTCGTTTAGCCTGTGTGTGTGTGTGTGTTTGTGTGTGTGTGTTGTGTGGAGTTACAGCTATCAAATACTTTTAAAAGCTTGATTTCCCCGGGGAAATGACAGAGGTCATCTCATCGGCGAGGGATGAAAACAACATTTGCATCCGATTGGTCACACCCACGACATTAAAGTTTTAGCCAGACAAAAACATGTCAAAGAAATTTACATCGCCGCGCTGACAGCCCTACAGACCCGCGGACACAGCCCATTGCCACTTCCAATTATTAAGGCTACTTTTATTGTGTGTGAACTCCATATTCCCCATTACCAATAAAAACATAACGGGGAGGAGATATTTTTTCTTTGTCACAGGCATTATCACCCTCTCCATCCGTTGAGTGTGTATCAAGCTGCCAATCAGAATTAGGGAGTAGGCCAGCAGACGTGAGATGATTCGCCTGGCTCAGCCCCCATGCATGGATTTAAATAATAAAAGAGAGATTTCTCTCAAGGCCCTGAGCGCAGTGCCAATAAGAGAGCAGGGAAAATGGGAAAATGGCCGTGTGCAATGAGAAATAACTGCAAATTGAGGGTATAATGAACACGTTTAATATTTCATTTCTCTGGATGGAAATATCTATACTGGGTAGCTTTTTTTCCCCAGCCTTTTGCTAGCCATTTGGTAGAATTAGGCTCTATTTTGGCCTCAGAAACCATAAAAGAATTTCAACCAGCTGCTGATGCATGGAGAACGGCTGAGCGAAAAAGAGTGGCTGATGGCATAAAAGCACTAATCATTTACAATTACACAACACACAATCCCTTCAGTGCGAGCTGTCCTTCATTCTCATCCCCAGCGATCAAGAGTTCGTATGACTGTTGGCCTGAGATTGAAGGATTTCCCCCTTCACTGTGTCTGGGAGGCAATGCAAAGGCAATGCAAAGATTCTTTTTTATTGCTCAGTGCAGTAATCATCTGGTTTTTGCAAAGCGTAATAGCACATATCCTCCATTACTTCTTCAAAGTCGAGCTCTTCCTTTTACAGTGAGTGTGCTGTCTGTGCTTGGCACATGCTCTGTCTAAGTGTACATTATCATTACATTTTTAATATTAGGTATCCCATATGCAGTATGTGAATTTTAAAGCGTGGCCTATCTCAATATTTCATCTGTCAGCATGAATAGCAACAGCTCAGGAGAGGTTTAGTACGGGCGATTTGAGCTCCGCGCGCATTTCAACCAAAGTCATCTAGTAATATGTGGTCAAGTGTATTTTGTCCACATTTTACTGAGCAGCAGTTGCATGAAATTTTCTTTTCAACATTACAGAACGGGGAGCTTTCATGTTTTATTTCTTTGAGAACTGCGAACCAAACTTTCTCTGCTTTAAAGTTTCGAGTTCGGAGGCTTTTCCGTATGCTGAAAGTCAGAGTAAATGGCCACAAATATGTATCCTAAGTGAAACCAGGTTGGTTGGATTGTTTATCTTGCCTTTAGTTCACTTCTTATTTTGACTGGAAGACTCCAACCAGTGCCAGGGCTGGGTAGACATTTCAGGGGATTTATCCAGCCAGTCCTTATTATTCACTCTTAGGGATAAATACTCCTGATATCTTGTTTTTTTTTCTTCCTTTTTTGTGGATATTCAGCTCTAGAGCGCACAGCTCTGTTCAATATCCAGAAATTTCTATTTAATGAATATCACAAATAATGTTTTTATAATCACGCATATGTACAGAATGTGAGCTGTTGGGGTAGGACGAACCTTTCTAAAACGTTAGAAATAATTGGCCAGACCACGGCTGCATGTTGCACAGCAGCATGACACATGTTCATTAATTAAACGTTGGGTTTAATCTTCTGTTTGGTCCATAATGCTTAATACAACCCTCGGTGTCTAATAAAGTGTAAACATTTAAAACTCTCACACCTACTGTTTGAATCCTCATTTTGCTGCCACACCACTGTGCAAATGAAGTCGTCAGAATAGAGAATCTCGCAACATTAATTGCCTTACATGAATAATGATTATGATGATGGTAATGATCGTGTCTGTCTGTTGTGAGCGAGACCGGATTAGCATTACTCGGTATTAAGGTGCTGCGTTCATTAGATTTCCCGAATAGATGCATTAGGCCTTATGTTTTCGCCATAAATCAGCTTCAAAGGAAAACTCTCAGACTGCATTTGGTGGAATGAGGTCAAGATGCAAAGCATTAATTCAACAGCTCCCAACATACAAACTAGAACAGAGAGACCAGCGGGCCCAAGCAGTTAAAAATTCATTTTGGCTTGTCCTGAATTTGTGTACTGGTGATTACTGACTTTCTTTCTTTCTTTTTTTTTTTTTCTTGTGCTTTACTTTTAATCTTACAGTCATAAATTATTCATTTCGGCATTTCAAATATTAAATGCGTGTATTAATTTCATTTATCATCTGCAAAAACAAGAGGCAAAAACAAAACTGCAAACTAACCCAAATCCTGTGCCGGAGACACTCTCAGGAGAAGACAATAGACTTTGCTTTTTAAGTTCTTATGCAAGCATTCATGAAATGAATAGAAGATTAAAACCACGTCTTTTTATGTGGGCTTGGTTTAGCATAATAGCTTTAATTGAAGAAATTAAAAAAGAGAAGTATACGGGAAAAACTTGCACGGGATAGCGTGCGACTTGTTTTTTCATTTCATTTGCGTCTAACGCCGGGGTCAAAGAATGAACAGACGAGCCACACGTCTTGAAGTTTGTTCCCGTTCACATCACACACACTTTGTCTCGCACAAAGCAATAATCTGGAGTGAGATGTCACTCTTTCTCAATTCTATCACATAGTGAGATATTATTATTGGGATCTAATCAATAAAAAATAAAAACACTGCTCGCGAGATGCTTTTCATTTGAAATATTTTAGAAGTCAACATAATCTGAAACTGTTACAATTTTACACTGAAGCATATTTTGTCATTTCATTTCACTAATAAAAATGTGTTTTCAAATTTATTTTCTGCGCTTGTTTCATTCATATTATGATTTCTTGCTCACATTTTTCCTTCGTAAAAAGCTACATACACTCTCGCACACACACACACACACTTTGCTGGAGATATTTTTTACTTTCCAGCCTGATCCAGGTTAGGGAGGAGTGATACCTCAGCCCATCCATCCTGGTGAGACGTATCATTGGAGAGCCGGCATAATCTCCGGGCTGCGGGTTAGTTAGTTAGCAGGCTGTCACCGATGGGCGTCTCAGCTGTGTGGAGATTGTTTGTGTGCGGTACGCTCACCTCCACCTCCGAGGCTCCCTCTCTTGTTGTGTTCTCTCTGTGATCTTGCAGTCATGTATGTGATTGGATTTTGGCTTAACAAAAACCTGAAATTACACACCTATTGTGTTTCAGCTAAGCCTGCTTTCATAGCGATAGGGGCAGGCTCTGCACGGCTCTCTTGCCTGCCGACTTCTGGGATCCCGCCCCTTGTCCCTTGCAGGTTGTTGAAGGAAAAGGATAACAGGATTAGGTCAGGGTTTCTGGGAAAGCATCGATTGCCATATTCGGCTGGCTGGTGTGGAAGAAGAAAAAAAAAAAAAAGAAAACACAAGGAGAAGAAGAAGGTGTGATACGGGTCAGCGGCTGCGAGGTGGAGGAGGCTCAACCTCTACCCTGCGTGATGGCACCTTGGCATGGCCGGACTGCGAGGCGGCAGGACTTGGGGGACGGGATAAGAGCTGCACACCAAACTCAGGGACCCTGACACTGTACCATCTGCGACGCGAGCCTCAGTCCCCTCAGGCTATGCTTATGCTCATCACAGAGATGCTGATAACACAGGGTGTGACTAACACGCCATACAAATCTCCACATCCCAGGCACAGAGAGAAACAGAGAGAGGGGGACACACTTGCGACACAAACACACACACACACACACACACACACACGCACACACACACACACACTTACAGAGAGACGACATCCACTATCACACCCAGTCAGCAGGAGGCAGGTTACTCGCAGCCCTCCGAGGCCTGTGGATGTGTTTCTGTGATGAGTGGGTGGACCCAGACGGGCTAATGACAGGGTAAGGACTGCGTATGTCAAGTTGGATGTAATTAAATTTGAAACCGACAGTGCTATCACACTAAAGTGCAGCAGGGTGAAAGGTGAGTGGGAGGAGCTGAGACTGCTGGATGCCAGTAGCTGCAAGAGTATCGTATTTTTTCCAGATCTCCAAGTTGTAACGAAACACTTCTGCTGCTTCTGTTACTCCCTGACTGTTGTAGTTTAGTGTCACAAAGACGCGGTGGGGCAGATACATGCAGAGTTTGAACAAAATAGATATCAGCAGCAGAGCCTGGTGACATTTCCTTTGTGTTTTTGTGCTTTTGAGAGAAATCATGCAGAGAAGGAGGGTCTTTTCAATCATGAAGTAATATATTGTCTTGCTTATTTCTGATATAGCCAAGCAGATGGTTTTGGTTTTATTTCTCGGGGGGTTTCCGACATCTTGCTGTGAGATTTATAACTTTATAGTGGAATTGAAGTGAGACTTTCTCTTGTGTGTAATGCACAAGACTTGATTGAACAAATGATTTAAAGCTTTAAGAAAATGCTGTTGAAAATCCACTTCCCAAAGAAATCTGGACAGAAGCAGGAGTTGAGAATAAAGAACCTGAAACAATCCAAAAAGTTTTTTTTGTTTGTTTTTAATTCTCCGCCACGGGCGTTGTGCTTTCAGGTTGTTTATGAGCTTCTCTGAACAACATTCTTTCATTCGCGTGATGTCTCTTCATCACGTTTCTCTGGATTAAACTCACTGACGCTCTCTTCAAGTTGAACCAACCAGATTCTGACAGAACAGCTTCAAGTTCACTCCAGCCTCATGTTTTTGCTTCTGTTTAACAATCACAGTATCTCATGACAGTTTAGCAATTTTGGATGAACGGGCAAATGGAGAGATTTTTCCCTCAATATTCACAGACATTTAAAACACACATAACAAGGAGACTCATTTATATTAGGAACCAAATATTTAGCATTTAAAATGAAAGATTTCCTGTTATTGTTTTTGGGGCTTCAAGAACTTTTGTATTCTTTCCTGATGGCAATAAGTAGTATGACTGATGACTGACAGGGACCCTCTGTTCAAGTAGGACAGTTTGCGGTGATCTGATCACTTGCAGAGATATAAGAAGACTTAAGTATAAATACTTCTGTGAAAATGATTACTTTTAAAAAGTGTTCTTTTTTTACTTTTTTTTTTTACAGTGTCAAAGTCACTCATGTATTCTGTATTTGCATGTGCAACAAGTCAGTGTAAGGAGGAGGTAGTACAAATATTTGTGTTCATATGTAAAGGAAACAAAGTGAAAAGAAAAGAAAAAAAAGAATGATTCCATTAAAATACAGACACCAGAAAAATCTACTTATGTTCAAAAACAAAGAACAAATGTTTAATTTTATGCTTTATCTGCTTTACTGAATTGACTTGTGACGTCTCAGAGTTTTGCTTTGTGTTTGATAGTGATAATGTCTTTTCAGATTTGATTATATTTGTTAATGTTTCTTTGTTTTGTTCAAAAGCAAAGTGTTCATTTTGCGTCATTCATCAACAACGTGCAAAACAGTGCTAAAGGACACTCACCTTACTTCAAATTTTAAATACAGTTTTGAGTGTGTGGTGCTGCACGTGATTATTTCCACTCAATGTAACTTCTGTGTTTCCTTCACTGAGATCCAACTCTCACTTAAATAACTCCCAAAAAACACAATAAAATATTTGATTTTCTCAGAGATTTTATGAAGTCCTTCAGAATATCTGAATATTCAAACAAGTCACTCTATTTAACTGGACACTGCAAAAAAAATAAAAATCTACACTGCTGAAAAAAGGTGTCAAAAAGCCAAACTATTTCAGATGTGTTATTCCAACACACTTTTAATTGTGTGGTTTTTAAGCAATGCCTTAATTGTTTATGTTTTGGGAGAAATGTTGTGTCAGCTTCAGACTGTTGTGGACTGAGGAGGGAGAGTTGTGATTTTAGTTGCATTTGGCTGATAGAAGAAAACAAAGATGAAAATGAGCTGAGGAAGTGACGGCTGACCCGCTTTGCTCCCGCCTTCCCTTCATAGTCACCGACACTGTAAACACTTTACTGACATGGGACAGATCTGTGTGTGTGTGTGTGTGTGTGTGTGTGTGTGTGTGTGTGTGTGTGTGTGTGTGTGTGTGTGTGTGTGTGTGTGTTTTGTGCCATGGATCCTTGTTCACTAAACTATCAGCTGCATGGTGTACCATAATGACCTCCCACCTCCGAAGCACACACACACACACACACACACACACACACACACACACACACACACGCACACAGGCTGGCCTCTCTGTGGTGTTTCGTCTTCCTTAGCTTCGTAGCGGTTCCTCATTAAGACGACACAATGGGAAGCAGCGTCTGCTTGGACCAATAGTGCTAAGCATAAATAATGCAAGGTCAATGTCTCTCCTCTCTCCTTTCTCTATCCCCCCCCCCCCCCCCCCCCCCCCCCCCCAGGGGAGGGGGTGGGATCTAAAGCTCTGACACACCAGCAGGTCCCTTTCAGCCCATTTATAAGCTCTGTGTCCTCTCAACTTCCTCTCTCTCTCCTCTCATCTCTTCTCTCTGTTCCTCTCTTTTTTTTTTGTCTGCCACTTCACTTCTTGTTTGCGCCTTTACCTTCTCCACCATTTTGCCTATTTAATTTCTGCCCTCTTGTCCACTCTCCTCCCGTAATCCACTGTCTTCTGCCTCTTCCTTACCCTCGTTTCTCCCCTTCTCTTTTTATCTCACCCCTTCCCATACTCCCATTGTCCTCTCCTGCCGTCTCGTTGCACTCGCCTTCATCTTTCCTGCTTCTTACTAATCCACTGCTGCCTCCTCACCTTCAACTTTCCAGCCTCTTACACTGCCGTCTCACTTTCCTCCTCTCCCTCTTCCTCTCATCCACCTTTCCTTTGCTCCATCAGCTTCTCTCGTGTGACTACTCTGTCCTCCTCTTGTTTTCAGTCAAGTACATCTTGAAAAATAGAGGGGAGGGAGGAGGAGAGGAAGAGGAGGAGGGGGGTTAAAACAAGGCTCCCCAGAGCCAGAGGGACAGCTTATCCTTATCAGGCTTCAACCTGCTTATTAGATCCTCCAGGACACGCCACGCTCTTCACTTAAACAACACCGCCGACCCCCTCCTCCATCCTGCGCTCTCCTTTCGGTCTTCCTTTCTTCCTGCCTGTCCTCCATCTGAGCTTTTAATGCAGCGTCTCAGAGCGGCGCTGGAGGAGAGGGACGTTTAGTCACATACAGATGAAACGAGGCTTTGGCCTGGAACGGCGCTGTCAACATTGTTTGCGTGTTGTCGATGAAATCAGAGATGTGAGGTAAAAGTGTAAAACACTTTAATTGCAGCGATTATCATACCAATCCGCTTGTGCATGTGAGTAAACTTAAAGGTGAGCTTCTCTCAGCTAATGGGTCTCTCAAGCTGTCAGTGGGAACAGATGGAAGAGCCGAGATGAAGAGAGCCAGCATGAGGTCTCAGTGGTCTTCTTTGATAATTTTCTTGATTAAACAATAATGCAAGGAGATTGGCTGCGTTACTTTCAGACTGATTCCTCTCGTACAGCGTGAGCAGTAATCCAAAGTGTAACTGTTTGTTTTTTCTTCATCAACACTGCAGGTCAAAGAGAGCCAGGCCAGGAAGCCCCATCCTGCCCCGAACCATCTGCCATGCCCCGTAGCTGCCAGGATCTACCCCCACAGAGCCTGCAAGTGTTAGCCTTGCTTATCCCTTGACCCAACCTGCACCCAGCACCCAGTGTCAGGAAGAAGCAGTCTGTCAATGGAGATCAGTGTCCTGGAGAGGCAAGGACAAGAAACCCCAACCATGCATTTGTCCTGCGTGAGTATATTCAGTCTGTTAGGTACACACACATCTGTAGGCGCTGTAACGATGTCTATCCTCAGTTAGCATCCCCTCTCAGTCGGTGATGAGAGCAATATTTGCACCAAAGTCAAAGCCAAACAAGGGCACTGCTTATCTCCTCGTGTACGTGGGTCTCTGCCATTGAGAGGCAAGAATAGATGGGAGGCACATGGTTAAGTGTTTCTGGGAGTAACTGTAGGCCACGGGCAGCCCTCCGCCTGCCTGCCCTCAAACCTACAGAGACTTGGTGAATGCCAGACCTCCATGTGGAGTCTTAAGATAGACCCACTCAGGCAGCAACAGCACAGGGTATCATATCTCTCAGATCCTTACCAAAGACAAGACCCCAACAAAGCTCCCTCGCGGTGATTTACACCGGCCGCTCGGCCGACGCAGAGAGGCCCGACTGTGGCCGTGCACTTGCACGCCATCTGATTAGTCAACATCCATCATATCTTGACGAGGGGGGGACTCCCTCTGAAAATAAATGTATATTTAGGAGCCTTGCTGTGAGGAAGGGGGGCGCCGGATCTTGTTACAGCCGCCACTCCAGAGGCTAAAATTAATGGCTCTTAGGCCATCGCTGCAGTGACACCCAAGCCCTCAGAGAGCTATCAGCAAGCAGCAGCAGCAAATTCCACAGCTTGCCGCCATATCCACACCAATTCTCACCGCCATATTGAAGTCAACTTAGCAGCTGTCACTCACGGGGGGGGGAGGCCTGACTGGCGGTGCGGGGGGCAACCACACTTGCTAATTTGTGCAAACAATCTGATTAGTTTTTAATCACTTTCTTCTGACAGTGTTTTTGTGTCTTAACAACAATGTGTGACACAAACTGCAATTATAACCATTTTTTTAATATAATTATTATGATTATGTTCTGTAATCTCCTGAAAGAAAACTGGAATTGGTGGATAATAGTTCACTCTGGTGTGCTCGAGCTACATTTCAAAACAGGCAAGAACGAACATGATCTTCTTTTAACAGCCATGAGGTTTACACTAAATCCAGCTGCTTGGAACCAACGTGCATGATATATATATTTCTTTGAAGAGACACAGGTGGAGTCAGATTATTCTTAGGCGGAAGACACAGGAGGTACCAGAAGCGGGGTACCACAAAAGTCATTAAAAAAAAAAAAATAAAAAAAATAAAAATCTGAAACTGACATTTAACTTTTATCTTTAAACTGCTAAGTGAAAATAAACCTTTAAAACTGTTCAGTTAACGTATTTATTCTAAGTTAGTTGTCAGTTTTCAGAAGAAAGAAGGCAGGAGATGGATGGGAGGATGGATGGATGTGCTTCTGTCTGTAGATATCATTATGTAGATTGTATTTTTTCTGGAATCGCTCTCTGAAAATATTTGACATAAACTAGATTTTTTTCAACCCTTCATTAGATGTGTGACCATTTATTGTCACTTTCAGCTTTTTCTTGCTTACTTTAAAATTCACATATCATTAAGTTAATAACAATTACAAATCAAATTACTTTTCTAATTTAAAAAAATTACATGTTTTCAGGGTGCCAGAATCACGTGGTGGATAGAATGAGACAAGAGATTTTGAAAATTATTTTGAAAACATCTAAGTTCGAATTTTAGTTCAGTTTTTGGCATACAATGTAATTCCGACCAGTTTTACGCATTGTTTTATTACATATAAATACCATCCAGTTTAGCTTTTCAGCAGGGAGTTGACTCAAACTTATAGCCACACAAAAAAAGTGTAGTAGAGAGTAGAATAGATGAATACTCATTAATTGGCACTGTCTCAGAGCCTATTTGCAGGCAGTCCGATTCCAGTAAACTGCTTTGTTAACTCCGGGAGTTTAAAAAATTCTCATACTGAGAAAATAAAGCAACACCCATATTTCTATTAATAAACTGTTACATAATCAACGCTCAAATGTCCACATTGAAACCGTCAAGCTGTATTTTAACTGTAGCTTATCATGACAAGCTGCAAAAGTCTTCTCAAAACATTTGTTCAGAGGATGAGTCACCATGAATCACTCAATATTAATCCCTATAATTCTAGTGATTGCAAAAAAAAAATGCAGTAACACTTGAAGTGACAACATGCTACAGTCTGCTAGATTTAAGATCAAATCTAAGTACAAGTTTGTACAACACAAGTTTTTTTTTTTTTTAATGTGTGTGTACAAAGGTGTGTGTAACACACAGGCCAGTGTTGGTCCTCAGTGAGAGAAAAGGTTGAAACCAGCGTGGTTTGCTCCAATGAGATTCCTCCTTATTGATCACAAAGAAATCACCACCACACCCCAAGGTGAGCCAAGATAACGCCTGGATTCAATAACCCCCCCTCCCACACACACACACACACACACACACACACATACACACACACCACCGTATAGTATTCTCTCTCTCTCTCTCTCTCTCGCCCACACACTCACGCCCCTGTAGGTGCAATGGACTCACACCATCAGATAGTGTTAAATGAGGAACTAATGAGAGCTGACAAGAGACAGACCAATTAAACCTCATCAATTCCTCCCTTCTCTCTCTGAGGTGCGAGCAAACACACCAATCAACAACTTGATCAGTCAGAAGGTGACACCGCAACAAAATGGCCACACCAAATCACCTACAGAGACAGACTTGTAACTCCTCGCTGCCCGTGTAGGCGACAGTTTCATCCCTCGGTGGCAGTTAATGATCCCCGTAAGTCCTGGGAAGATGTATATCTCTGTTTATGGGAGGCCAGAAAGCTGGAAAACTGTGACGCTCCAGCCGTTTATGAAGAGCTGCGTAGTGTTTTGTGTCATTTAAACTGTCAAGAGTGACAGGTGTTTATTCAGATCGGACTTTCTTCACTGTATTTCATCTCCTCTCGTAGCACCAGTAGTAAACTGCTACACTTTAGTAGCCCTTTAAAAACTTTAATATATGAATGTCAGCTTGCACGTCCAACAAAGTTGAGGGAACTTACTGTCATTAAATTTCCATTCACATTCATATGTAAAAGAAAAATGTGAAACACAGCATTGGCGTTTTTGAACCATGATGCACAGTCAAACGTGGGAAACAAAAGTCAAATGGAAACAAAAAAAAAAAAAAAACGTGTTACTGCATAATGTGCAGACAGCTTATCAGGGTCAAAGTGTGTGTCCACAAACAGAAATACACTGTACAGTGTACACCTGTGGCTTGTGTGGGATTAATGAAAAACTTTGTAAAAATAACATTGCCTATGGCTTTTGGAGGGCTGTTATTGCTTTGAATCTGATTGATTCTAAACTATTTGAAGTTGTACACCACTTTTAGAATAATATCATGATAATATACTAAGATTTCAAACTTGTGAAAACTCATACAGTGGCTCGACCTGTACTCTGAAAGGCTCTTAGAGCTGTTTAGACGTTTAAATAATGATGCCTCACAGTAAATACACAAGCGGAGCTAAAATACCACAACTTTAAAACAAACAGGTTATCCATAACCACACCTCAAACATTTTCTAACTTTTTGCAGAATTTTGTGGGATTTTTAAATATGGAAAGTGTATAGGGCTTATATACATGAATCTATTTGATTACTTGCTTTTAAAATTGCAGAAAAATGTCAAGTATATTTATGGGTGGTTTGATCAGTTCTGCACAGTGGTGGAGTGGTTGAATATGAACTAACAGTAAAGTTCTTTGAGACTGTAACTGAAATCTTTTGCCCATTTACCGTTTACCTTGCATGTTTTTGGCAAGGTCACCTCTAGAAACCAGCTGTTTAACAAATGGTTAAATGCTGGTCCAAATGGTACCATCCATCCTGGACAATTTGCCAGTTTGGAAAGCACAGATAAACAGTAACACTCATATTTAAAGCTACAGGACTAGGAGCGCCAACTACTTCACTACTTATCGACTTTCAGTTATGTTTTTTTTTTTTTTTTTCAATTTTGAAGCTGCTTTATACATTAAAAAAAAAAATCAACAAAAAATAGTTTCCAGTGTCTTCTCTTCCCCCCAAGTTGTTCTGATGCCTTCCATCTCTGATGCGCCTGCTTCCGTTTGGCAATAAATTAAAACCTTGCAATCACAACATATGGGCTTGAGCTGTCACAACTTTGACCACAAAAGTGAGCACCTGATACATCCGCAGCCCCTTGAGGTGGACGTGGCATATTTCTCCTCCCGCACCGGAAATCAATGGCTGACAAATTATTTATGGAAAATATACACTGTGTTGAATTACTGTTCCAGGTGACCGCTGGGATTTATAAAGGGAACACTGACTGCACAAATCACAGCGAGGCGAGCGCCTCCGAAGTGACGGGCGACTGACTCTGAAGCACGCCTCGCACGGCCCGGGTGAGTCTGTGTGGGGCGATCTGCGTATATAGAAATGCACCTTCTCTTTGTAACTTGATTTCCTCTTCAAAGCCCAAACAATAGGGAGGAAAGTATTGAGTAAAATCTATCACAATAGGCCTTTGTTTTCCATAAAGTCTCATGAGGCTGCTGCAGCTCCCTGAAAGATGTGCTATCTTCCTCTGTTGACCTACTTAGGCCAGTGTTGATATATGTATTGATTGTATCTACTGTGGCTGTCACAACAGAGGGTCGCAATAACCTAGGATGGAATAGGCCAGTCAAGGAAGGACAGTAACCCAGCTGCTCTGGAATAAATACCAAAGATGAATGCTTGTTTGTTTTTGTTTTTTTAAAGAACAACACTTCTCTTACACATTGATGAAGTTGAAATCAGGTCAGAGAAAACTTACTTGCAGTGCTGAGCTGAGTAACTGTGGCCGTCGTGCCGATAAACAACTGAAATCTGCAGATCCTGCAAAGAGAGGTCGGAACTTTTTATGACGTAGGTTAAAGAAGACAAGGGTGTGCAAGCCAGAAGACAAAGAGACTTGTAAAAAGTAATTTATGACAGGCGAGGTTGAGGGTGCGAGGTGCCATGTTTTCTCTGATCACAGTTTTTGTGTCCACTCCCTTTTTTCCCCCCTGTTGGGAAACGTCCCACGTGCCCAAGCTGACACGTCCATATAATCCCTCCCCGCCTTGAAGCTGCCTCCTCCACACCTCCTGCTCAGCTCGCACAGGACTACATTCATCATGTTTTCACATTATAAATCACTCTGACTAAAGTGGGTCTGATAACTGCAGCGTCCCTGTCGAGCCGCCGCTCCCCTGCTCTGCCCACCAGGCAGCCTCACCGGCCTGCAGACCACCTCCAGTGGCACAGACCCTCCTGCGCCGGGATCTCCGAGGAAATACTAATTCAGCAGTTAGTGGACCTGGCATTCACAGGTTTGACAGTCTCTTCATTCCCGCAGGCCTCTGCTCGGCTGTTGCACTGTCAAACCCCGAGCTTCAGCCGCTACAAAATCATCATCACCAATTTCCTACAGTCAGTCAAAATTGAAGAAAAGCTGTGAAAACACAACAATTACCTTTCCCGCTGTGGGAAATCGACACAACAAGCAGATGAATATATTTGTTCAAAAACCTGCAAATTCAGTGTTTATTCAGAATACAAGAGTTGCATCACGAAAAACATACTTTGACATAACTTTTCTAATTTCTAGCAGAATGATGTCAAGGGGCTCCTCAATCCGGTTTTCGGAATAAACAACAGCAAATAAATATGCTAATGAGAGCTTTGCAGTCAGTTGCAATATTGGAAATACTCCGTGTGTGGTGTATGAAGTATTTACTGTTCTTCACTTTGTTTTTCTGCATTCGGATTAATTTGCACATGAATAGATTTCATATCTTATACATGCAAAATAAATGCACCCTTGATGGCAGCAACAAAATATTGTGGTACTAAAACGCATAAATACAAAGATAGCACAGGAGCGAGTGTTGTCAGCGTGTGAATTATGAGTGTAAAGATCAGTGGCTGAAGCCCTGACTACACAAACAGGATGTGTCATGGAGGACTCATGGGGGTCTTCCAGCGTGGGGGTCTTCCCCCTCACAGCTTCTGTAGGCAGATTTATCATCCCGAGGTGAAGGGTGGCCCACCGACAGAGGAGGGGGGAGCGCGAGTGTGCAGGAGAGGGGTGGGAGGGCAGCGGGCAACTTTGCTTTTTATGTTTTCTCCCCCCCTCTCCCCTCTAAAAAACAACAGGGTTTGCAGGTTGCTTATACCGAGGGCCAAAGTCCATAAAGCTGCAAGAGGAAAGCTGCAGCCACATGTCTGAGGAGTAATGTGATCCTGAGGGGCTGACCGCTGTTAACTTTTATTACTGTAAATACTCTCCCTTTGCTTCTGTCCTGTCTCACACAACCCCTGGCCACTTTTATGTGCGGCTTGTGTTTGATTAACCCCCGCGATACACTTAAGGCCCATTTGTACGCACCCAGTGTACACATAAACGGGCGCAAAATGCAGCGCCGTAAAGCACGTGCAAGCTCGTGGACGGACCGACATAAATATAGTGTCAGCAAAGGTTACTAAAACATGAGTTCTGCATCAACAAGGTTCCATTTGTTAGGTGGCGGGCGCAGACACTCGCGCTGGATTTGAAGTCCCCGTGCAGAGCAAACCAGGAGATGAATGTGCGCATGCCAAATCGCTTGTTCGCATGTGAAAAATAAAAAACAATGCGGCATATTAGGAGACTGCACACAATTATTTTCTTGCGGCTACACAGAAAATGAAAACCCATCCGCTAATTGAAGCGTTTGTATAACAGAAGCTTTTGGAAGTTTATTTATGGAGTCTGTTTGATAGTGGGAGATGTACATACAGACAGACAGTCAGACAGACAGGGCTGTGTGGGGGAGATCAGTGAGGTAGAAAGCCCTGATTGATAAACTCCCTATCTGGCTATTTACGATCTGGCTGCAGAAGAGGCAGGCTCCGCCAGACAGAAAAGCAATTAATCTGCAAACGAGCTGGGGAACAGCCGGCCTGAGCATTGGAGCCTCCTACCAGCGTCGCTCTGGAGGGGAGATAAGGCTGCAGACGGCTATTTATTGTACATTTTAATTAAGTGCTTGTTAACGCTAGTTATCTTAACAGTCACAAAATTACCGTTGTAATGCATTTAGTTTGAGGAAAAATGGAGAGAGCTGGAGCACTTTATGAAAGCTGGCACAGCTTGCCTTCATTTGAAATCACAGGATAAATTCAGAGGAGGCGGATGCCACAATGATCTAAGCTCAGGCACTAATGGTTATTTAATATGGCCATCAGCGGTCCCAAGTCCCCAGCATACGGCACTCGCACAATAGCCTCCAAACCCTCTTTAACACTTATTTGAGATGACAGGAAAAATGAAACCGTTTGTGCTTTCAATGGAAAAGCAATCATTGGTACATTATACTCCGCTTGCCCTATCATGCTAATGCCGGGTAAAAATGTCACCAAATGTATTTAAAGGCCTGATGGAGTGTTGCCGTTTGATTCCTGCTGCCTGCCTGATTAATAAAAACCTTCAATTTGTATGTAAATGCAACCTGGGGCTCATATCATCTGCACACCTGCACCTGGAGAAAAATAATAAACTCAAGTTTAATGTGGCAATTATGAGAGTTTATGGGGATTGTGGGGAAGAGGGCGGCAGAGGAGAGGCTGGCTTGATGAGAGGGCTCTGGGAGGGGAGCGAGCCGACCCGGACCAGCCCGCTACAGAAATGACCTGATGCACGAATATAACCCCGGCTCGCAGGGCTTACCGCAACATGCATGTCTCCACAAGACCGGCGGGTGACTGGAGTGAAGTCAGTCCACCGATACGTTATCAAACGCTGGTGTCTAGCATGCACTGTTGTCTAATATTGAACACTGTGAATAGTGAACAAGTGCAGTAATTAAAAAAAATATATATATACATTAAAGAGAACTTTAAGATTGTTGTTTTTACATTGTCTGTTGTCCAACAATGTGTCTTGTTTTCTCCTCAGTTCTGAACAGTGTCCTTACGGTTCGGTCCATTGTGCTCTTGTCGCCAGAATTATCACATGCACAACACTTAGCATTTAAAAGAAACATGCCCGGGCCTATTATCATTCAGCATGTGAGGGGATATTAACCTTACATCAAGCCGGCTCTACCCATTCTAGCCTTGGTAATTGATTTGTGTACTAAGTCCTGCTTTTCCTCTCCTTCTCTCTCTCGTTCTCTTTTTTTTTTTTTTTTTTTTGCATCACACA
The DNA here is from genome assembly GCF_902148845.1 of Salarias fasciatus. NCBI lineage: Eukaryota > Metazoa > Chordata > Actinopteri > Blenniiformes > Blenniidae > Salarias > Salarias fasciatus. The sequence goes on along the minus strand of NC_043745.1, from coordinate 12,572,896 downwards.
TTCTCAGCACAACTTTTCACTTCTTCCAAGAACAAAGCGAGAGTGTATTGACTAAATGTGAGAAGAGTGAAGATTACGGTGCAGAGATTAAAGGCGGATACTGTTTACTGAGCTTGCTGGGGTGGCAGCATGCAGCTTTAACCCACACACTGGGACTTTGAAGCCATGCTCCTGCCTTCCCTCCCTCACAGGCCCCCAGCACTAACATGTCTCACCTTGCCCACTGTAACCTGTCAGGATCAGCACTCCTCAAGCAGGGAAACAGAGGAAAGGAGAGGGCCTGCTGAATATTTTGACACAAGCTTCCTCTTTCTTCAGACAAGTCAACAGAGTTTGGGCCAAAACACTAACAGTCGTGTATTCGCTCACTGATGCAACTATCAGTCAAACTGAGGAAAAATAGGGTTGAAACTTACTGCTATGACTCCATCATAATAGAATGAATATTTAGTGATTGCCTTTTTGCGTAGACGCTTCACACAAGCCCGTGTTTGTGCCCCGGCTCTCCAGTAACCCCCCGTGCTATTGAAGATGTGCGATACAACCACACACAAGAAAGTGACAAAGACCATGCAAGAAAAGAAAGAGGGTGAATACGGTGATTTGGAGGAGCGTCAAAAAACTTCTGTGGTCTGTATTATGTGGGTGAGTAGACTGGAGCGATGCGGTGAGACGGTGATAATAGTTATCTGCACAGATGATCTGCTGGAGCATGATAATAGTGCTACAGTGGTGTGACTGTGAATCAGTACCTTGATAGAGGTGAAGATGTGGGCCCTTCTCTCTCAACTCAGAGCAGAAAAAAAAAAATCCCCACTTGCCTAATGGCTTTAGACAGCAGCCATTCGGCCCTGCTAATCTTCCGTCTCTCTGAAAATAACTTTTTGTGCTGTATGAAGATTGGATTTTACAGATCACAACGGCAAGGCAATGCATTCACTCAGCTGTACTTCTCATGAGAAACGTATCGTGATCTCTAATAATATTCTGTATACGGCTTCAGTCAAGCGCTACCTTTAAATGCGATGCCGTATTAATATTAATATTTATGGACTGTGGAGGAGCGCAAGCCATCTGAGGGGTACAGGCAGAACAAACTTCCATTAATTCCTATGGAGGGGAAAGTCCAAATTAATTCCTATTCACATTTTAATGCCTTTATGCTAATGCAAGTTCAGATGGAAAGGACGGTGAACCCACATGAGGAGGAGGGTTAAAGTTGAGTTCTTCACCTGAGAAATCTCACTTCACAGAGGGAAATGTGCTTCAGATTATATTGCAGCCACCATTTAAAGAGTACAGCGTCAGTAAAATATTCAAAGACTGCAACAGTTCTACAGTGTTTGCACATTATTACACAAAGCATGGAAATGTTCTACCTATAAATGTAAAATTCAGCTCAATTGTTGGTGTTGCTAGAACCTCCGGGTTACTTTTAAAGGCAATTAAAGTTCTTTTTTTTAAAAGCTTTTCTTTCTTGTGTTATTGTTTCAGCTACTTTACTCCAGAACCAGTTGAGGTCTTGGAACAACAAGTGGCTCCTAAGCCACATTATCAAATCTCTTCAAAGAGGCAATGTGATTTTTTTGCTTTTTTTTTTTTTTTTTGCTTTTTGTCAAAACCATTTTAAAATCAAAAAAATAAAACACAAAAAGTCATGATGTTGAATAAAGTGCAATAAAAAGCATCCACCCAATTTAACCAATCATCTCCAACACGTTCATTATCAAAATACCATTTGGTTCTACAATATTTTGAAGTAGGTCACTATAGCATCCATGCTGCCCAATAATAGAGGAAGAATCAGCAACAGCACTGGTAAATGCCTCAGTAAACACAGCAACGGCTTGAAATCTTGGCAGCGAGCCTATTAAAACAGCAAACCGCCCAAAATGCTGAAGATTCTGATTGTGATTCTGAAGTGACTGAAGTCTGCCAACCAACATATAGGAGTTAGATGGAGTGTGTTCTTCTCCATAATGGATGCAAAAAGCTGTCACTCCTTCTACTCCCCATGCAGGGAATATCGCTTCAAGGAAACTTTGGATTTGGATAACCTGGATTTTCTGTTACTGTCATAAGGTAGGAGTGTTTTTGTTGGTTCTGTTGCTGCTATACACTGTTGTGTAAGTGACAGTATTCAGGACATTCAGACAGTTGGAATTCAGATTTTAAGTTTAGTACATTTAGCTGCTGGCAAAACCAAACCAGGGGTATTAAATGCACTTGAAATATGGACACCCAGCATGATAGTCCAATACTGAATCTGTCAAACGTATTAATTGTTACGAATGTTAACAGTCAACAGTATTTAAGCCATCTTTACATCCATCCTTTGCTTTGTCAGTTAATAGTAAATGTGATCAAATTCAGACTGCTAATTTCCTTGACTAATTTGGATCTTTAATTATTGGTCTTATCATTTCATTTAAAAAAAAGAGTAGATGACTAAAACAAACTCTCTAGAAATCCTGAAAACTTTGACGTCACAAAAGATCCTTCTTTAGGAATCAAATGTATTAAAGGTCGGACGGAGAAACAAACACTTGAACATATCCTCCCCTGCTCAGAATTCCCAACACCTCCAGTTAACTTAACCCTTCATCCGCTGGGGAGAAACCTCAGTCTATCCATTCTGGTTTTGTCTGGACTGGTTGTAATGTGGTGCTGAGCCCAGGCAAACACAAATAGATTGCACTGGTGACAATTGAACCCCCCACCTCACCCCACCCCCCCACCCCACTGTGTTACAGCTGTTATCATTACATATTTACTTGGAGGACAAGCGCGTGCTCCCTCCAGATAGGTCCCTATCAGTACATGTCTATGTTGTGACACCTGGAGGGTAATTGTCATTAATTGCACTCATTTGGGCGGCAGGTCAGGGCAGCTGAAGCGCAGGTGTTTGGGACAAAACATGATTATTCCCATCCAAAGAACGGGAGGCAGGGAAAGAATGATTTAGCCATTGTAGAAGGCCCTGCACATAACGACTGTCCATTTTTCTGGTTTTATCACGCATTAGTGGGTAATTGGGGCCCAAAAAAAAAAAAGTAGGAAGGATGTCATCATCATTATTCCCTTCTTTCCTCCATTTCCCCCATTCATAGAGAGATTGAGCACTCTATCAGTGCAGAATGGGGAATTCTAAAACGCTAAACTATCTGTAGTGACTGGACAATCAACGCACCAGCTACCTAACAGTTACACCGAGGATTATACGAACTGCAGCGGCAGCTCTCATGCTACACTATATTCAGGGAATTGTAGATGAGCCTAACAATTATACATGACGTGTTGGTGTGACCTGATTTTCATATGCATTACTTGACTAGATGATATGATGCAATGTGTGATCAATCAGGTCTATTTGTTTTGCAAAGCGCTGTATGGAGAACTGCAAGCATACACACACACACACACACACACACACACACACACACACACACACACACACACACACACACAGATATGTGCATATAAATATACCAGATCTGAACATCAGTCAGCCATAACATTATGAGCATTTGAGACATACAGTGTGGTGAAGGTCACCCTGCAGCCGCAGTATAGAGAAGAACCACGAATTTTGTATCTGGATTTCTCTCTCTCTCTCAGAACGAGCATCATCTTGTGCAGCATTGTGAGTTGCAGTAGATTGTTTGTTGGATGCATTTCTCCAGGAGCTTGGGTGATCGTTGGCTGACCACGATCCTGCCGCCTGTTCATCACTTTTTCTGACTTGAACCGCTTTTAATGGAATCTGACCACTGCAGACTGAGAACTGCAGCTTTGGAGATGCATTTGCCCAGTTGTCTGTCACAGTTTACGTTTTCAAACGTAGTCACATTACAGCATTTGGAATCTTTTTATGTTGCCAACACTTCTTTCTTGTCCACTAGCAGGTGTCATAGGAGTGTTCCTCCTCTCATCTGTCAGTGGTCGTATTTTTAGTGGTATTTTATATAACTTCCCATATGGTACAAATCCATCTCATTTCCTGTTTCCAGAGTTGTTGTGCCAGTATGGAGAGTGAAGAAGAAGCCCAGATAGTTCTGTCCCTGCACTTCCTCCAGCTCTTCTGGAGTGACCCCAAGTCTCTCCCAGAATTCTGGGGCCTCCTCCCAGTTGATTCTACCCAGTAGACCACTAATGGCAGGCGTCGAGGGGACAATACAAATTTTGCCAATTTATTCAGGAGATCATTTGATGCAAAATGATCTAAAAGTTCATACAACAATCCAATTTACTTACAATCTTCAACCCATTGGCTATTAGATTAAAGTGCAGCGGCCATTATTTTTGGGATTTCTGTGTGGCCAGCGGTTATCTCGATAATAGATTCCAGGGCCAAAAGTTCATCGTTTGTGTTCTTATCATTTTTCAAATACAGATGGCATTTCAGCTAATCTCTCTGAAGTGGAATTGCATATAAATACAGATAATTCTTAATAACCTAATTGAAACTTGAATTGTTTGTAATAGATTGTAGCTAACAGATTTTAGACTGCAGCCTGACCAGAGCTCTGCACTTCCTTTGCATTTTCAGCCGTTTGTCAGATCACTCCAACTTTAAAAAGAATGGGAAACCAGAGTACTTACACTGCCACGTCGCTGCATGTAAATGCTGCATTCATATAACAATGTTTGTTTACAGCGATTACCCTAATCAAAGATGGAAAATGCCAGGATGGCTGCCAGGAGGGCCATAAGTGAGGCCCTGGTGTCAGCAGAAATAATGAGAGCCTCATCCACTGCTCAATTGAGTTTAATTGAAAAGAAGACCTTAGAGCACCAATCCTTTTGTATCAAAGCCATTCATCTGTTTGACTCTATCATCATCTTATTACCTTGTTATCAAGCTCCTGATAGTGTCTTCAAACACTGTCATTACAGCCATGTCATGACTCAACTGCTCAAAATGTGCAGTAATTACCAGACACTGGGCTTGTGCCTGTCTACCCAGAGATTATGCATTAACAGCTTGTCTCTGCATTGACTTCCATCTCAGTGGAAAACACAACATATATTTTTCACAGCACTTAGCGCTCTTCCTCCTCACTTGCAAATCCAAATTTTCCTCCCCTGCTGTTGCCATTCATCTGCATTTACCCAGAGACTGACATGAGTGTGACACTGACACACTCCTTAGGCTGTGATGTTTCTCTTTTTTTTTCTTATGATGGAAACAACAAAAGAGCCATTTAAGGCTCAAAACTACAACTAAGCCTGTCACTTTGAGTGTAAATGTGTGTGTGAGTGTGTGTTTGTGTGTACCCCGCATGGGCGGAGTGCAGACACCAGGCGCAAACATCCTCAATCTGTCCTAATAGCACAGCAGTATACAAAGCACAGACTTCAAATATAACAACCAAGCTACATTCCCTCATAAAAACACTGTTTACCATCGCTGTGATAATTTACCCAGTAACATGTGCCCTCCACAAGAGCAAACACCAAGGGATGCCAATGTGTGTGTGTGTTGGCTGACAAAAATACACAGCAGCAGCTGGGCCCCATGTTTGAAGGCCTGCCCTCCTCACTCCATAGCTCAACATGGAGGTACACTGCGACTTCTCGGCTAGTTAGCGAGAGGTGGAGACTGGGGGTGGACCCGGAGTTGTGTATGCAGGTGTTGGTGACAAATGAGATGTTAATCATCAGCTTCAGCACGGATTTTCACCCAAATGCATATTTTGTCGGTCGTGACGAACAACATCGCTCTCCCTTTTGAAGTTTTCTGAAACTTTAAGGTGGTTGATATCGTTCACAGGTAATAAATTCATAGCCTTTTAGAAGAAAATCCTTTAACAACACAAAATTCACAACTGGATTTAACGAATTTTGATCTCATGCCAGAGATGGCTGTGCCTGAGTCAGTGTCACAGAAGCCATCACCCGTTTGTGTCCAGTAACTGCTGCACATCTCCCTTCTGTCCACGTGAGCTGTGGAGACTAATATGGGGGAACCTGAGGTGGTGGTGCCAGAGCCCGCTTGCCAAAGCCCCGGAGAAGACAGATGGCATGCGGAAATCAATAACCTCACACAACATCACCCATTTTGTGAACAAATGAATCTGCTTTGACAGTGTGTGTATGAGCGATCGGGTGACCTGCTCTCTTCCCATCTGAACATCCTCCCCTCCCCTCCCCAAGCGCACTGTTATTTATGGCAGTTGGGTCCTACACTCCTGTGCGCTTTGATGTTTAATTCAAGGACCCACAACCAGGCAGGGAGGAGAGCGTGGGTGTGTTGGGAACTCACAGGGGCTCAGGAGCTCAGGAACTCTGATTTCCTATAAATATTCCCTGTGTTCCTTGTACTGGTCTCTGTATGACTGCTGAGGAGTTACTCCATGCAGGGCCTAAAGGTGTGTTTGTGATTTCATATCAGTATCATAAAAAAAGTGCGTGATGCATTAGGAGTGTAGAGAGGCATGGCTTTCTGGGAGATGTTACCAAAACTGGCCCGTGTGAAGGGAACAATGGAACTTTGTGTTAACTCCAATCAAAGTCTGCTGTTGTTCGCCCTATCATGAAACAGCAATGCCCACCTGTCAGACCCGAGGCACCCCCCCCCAACTCCACTCTCACTACCTCTAACCTCAACTATAGCTTTGTCTCTCTCTGCTGCTTTATCTCTTCTCACTCTCTCTTTCTCCTCACCGGACACACTCTGAGATTTATTCCATCCAAGAGCAGCTCTAGCAAGGGGCTGGTGTTAGCAATTTATGGTTTAATAAGACTTACATAAGTCTTGCAGGTGTGCTTTACGTCCCCCACCCGAGCCCATTTGGAGGATTTATGGAAGGCCTTTGGATTGCTGGCTGATTTAGAAGTCCTCTTTCCTGTCTCTGGCCTGTCCAGGCCACCGCGCACTCCCCTAGACGTCTGGCCTGACCGGCCAAATGCTCGTCAGACTGGGGTCTGGCGGGGGACGCGTCTGCCAAAGAAACACAGACATCACAGTAAAGCCACGTCTGGGCCCAGTACAGGTGTGTGTGATATACTGTTCATAAACCTAGGTAATGGCGCGTCGGTGCTGGCCACCCTGTTAATGTAAGCGCTCAGATACAAATCAGGGTGACATATAGGCGAGACTGCAGGTGTCCCTCTGGATATGCCTATAGAGTGATTTTTAAATCAGAATGGGTATCAAAAGCCACATTCAATTCTGATACATGTGGCCATTGTTAGGCAGAGGAGAATGGTTTCGCCGTCTTGGTTGGCCCCACTCACCTCGACCATTGTAGAAACACACAGGGGCACTTGCAACTGTAAGATGACACACAGGCTACACAACAGCCCAGCAAAAGCACAGTGAAAAGGGCTCTGAATGGAAATACGTGTTGCCAAATAAGAGTTATTGTGATGAGGCAGTGCTCAGCTGTTGGCTTTTAATATGCCAGTGACGAACACGGCCTTAATCAGGAACAACATCCTTTTCAGTATTCCATCGCTGATTCCAACAAGCACGTGAACAGTGTTGTTTGAAAGGCTGGCTGATGAAAAATGGTGCAATCTCCCTCCCTACTGTTGACTGGTAATTGCTCATCTGGGTAGATGCTAATTGACAATGACCTGTGACCTTCCCTGCCTTTTTATTTATGTAATCTCGCAGGGTGGTCCCAAAGATCGCAAAAAAAAAAAAAAAAAGGTCTCTCATGCAGGGGGAAAAAAAATGGAAATTGCTTTCAAGATTGAAATGGCCGTGACTGTTTTGTACAGGCATTCAAACAGGCAGAAGTTATTTTTTGGAAAAATATTTTTGTTATGTTTTAGAGAGTACTTCAAGGTGGGCATAAAATGGGTAATCAGAATGGATTCTGTCACTCAAGCTTTTTGAATATCACAACACAATGCCTTTTTGTCGATTTCAGGCCGGCAATATTATGACCGCATATGAAGTCATCAATAATACAAGAAGCCATTTAACTGTAAACAGCCAAAGTACACAGTGGCAATCCCTGAGCGACGGAGAAAGATTGTTAGGCACCGGCCGACTGGCAGGTGGATGAGAAGTGGTGTGCCAGTGTTTCCACTGGGTGAGTTTGTGTGTGTGTGTGCGTGTGTGTGTGTGTGTGTGTATGGGCAGAGGACCGCAGTCAAGAAAAAGTCTGTCCAGCCTCGTGACTGGATGGATAGGGATGATGCCTCACACACACACACACACACACACACACACACACACACACACTCACACACACTCACACGCTCACAGGACACTCTACCAGTCAGATTCTGCCGTCGACACCACCAGGGACCCGCCATTCTCATGCAACAATGCAAAAAAAGCTCATTACCATCCTCTAAATATGCATGAATAAAAGCCTGAATAACCATGGCCAGTTGTCACCTGAAGACTGGCCTTTTACTGTCCAATAAGCAAACATATCCATCTCCTGGACTGATAGGCCTCATAAAGGAGGTCCTCTTACCGCTTTTCCCTGGAGCGCCGCAAAGAAAGGGAATTTTGAAATGCTAAGTAAGGAAGTGGGAGAAGGAGGGAGGGGAGGCTAGA